>NC_059073.1:232584869-233187369 GCF_020497125.1 Mauremys mutica
AGGTTTCAGGGGGTCCTCCAAGCAAGGCTGGGATTAGATTCACTGGGGCCCAGGGCAGAGAGCCGAAGCTCAGGGCCCCAAGCTCCGCCATCCAGGGCTGAAGCCAAAGCCTGAGCAACTTGTGGGGCATGGGGCCCTGGGCAATTGCCCTACTTCCTAGCCCCTAATGCCAGCCCTGACTTTTATATGCATAAAAATAGTTGTTGTAGCACAGGTAGGGTGTGCAGTTTTTATAGCATTGGTGGGGAAGAGCGGGGCTCAGAAAGAAAAAGTTTGAGAACCCCTGTCCTAAAGAAAGCACCACCCTTTTAACATGTAGTGGCACAGTGCTCTCAGGTGGTCTCTTCCGCAACTCCTTTCAAAAGTGGCACTACCTGAGGCCTCCCGCAGAGATTCCCCTTTGGTGCATTGCTGTGCCATTCCAGAGAGAGGAGCGGCTCTTGTGGGGAGGGAGGGCTCTTCTCTAGGAAGTCCAAGATTAACAGCTCTCACTGGACGGGATGGAGGTGATGTTCTCTGGCACTTTCCAGAAGAGGACAATGTACAGCATAGAAGCGGCACCATGTTTAAATCCATAGCAGCACTGGGGTCCCTCCACTAAACCAGCTGCCTTGGCAGGAGGGATACGCTTGCTTCCCGTATCCCCTAAAGATACTTGCCGCCGAAGCTGGGGGCGGGGGGAGTACTCAGTGATGATGCTCATTCTTACACAAAATGAAAAACAGGAGACAGTTAGAGCCATACTCCACAGACACTAGACTAATGGCTTCCACACATTAGGTCTGAATCTCAAATACGCTGCAGGTTCTTATGGTTCATCAATCAACCTGAATTAAAGGGGCAGATGCTATTATTACTGCTATAGCAGAGTGAGTTGCCTGCATACATTAAACTGTACAGTAAAGAAGAATGGTGCTGGCCACAGACATCCACCAAAGGGAAAATTTCTACACCTGCTTAACGTCTGCCTAGGGCTCTGAAGATGTAACATGCTATATGATTGCTACGTATCATCATCAAATTAATAATTTCCTGCATGAAAACTGGAGTATGATAAATACATTGGTTGCAACTGAATATCATCACCTGATGAAGACACAGCCCACTTGACTTTGGTTTACAAGCAAAGCAATGCATGTGATACTGCTGCCTCCTTTTCCCCATCTGACACATGAGGAACCATGCATGTTCCTTTCTGTGGTCTCTTGTAGTCTTCCTCTTTCTCATGTTTACTATAGGCCCAAGCCCACTCCCATTAAAGTGAGCCATCAAATGCCACTTAATTAAGTGGGATCAGGATTAGGTAGTCTTTAAGTTTTTTCTTCCCTTCAGTTAAGGTGGAGGTGCTGAATTCTAAGGAGAGAATACATCTTTCACCTTCAGCCAAGTAATTTTTCAGGGAGCAAGTAGTCTGCTAAATATTTGCATATCCATTTGTCGGTTGGTGGCATCCACAGAACCACAGGTGAGTTGGACATTTCAATCCATCTCTGTGTCTAGTCACAATACAGTTGATTGAATAAAAAAGTTATTTCTCAGTCATTCTAATATTAAGTAGCATCTAGTTTCCATTAATGTCATACTTTACCAAACATCAATCCTCCTCCAAGACTCCCATGATTCTAGATGCATGCTTAGGCCCATATTTTGTCATTCTCAAATTCTGCTGTGCATATTGGTCAAAGTTCTGCAGCTTTTACTCCAGCAAAATTCTCAATAAGGTCAATGAGTTAGGATTGGAGGATCTGGACCATGTTGTCTAAGAAAAGTAACAGGTTTCGGAGGAGAACAATACAAAAATGTCATGTTTATACTTGTGAATATTTATGGAGAATGTAGAAGCAGCAAAGAATCCTGTGGCATCTTATAGACTAACAGACGTTTTGCAGCATGAGCTTTCGTGGGTGAATACCCACTTCTTCGGCCCACTGCTTGCATCTGAAGAAGTGGGTATTCACCCACGAAAGCTCATGCTGCAAAACGTCTGTTAGTCTATAAGGTGCCACAGGATTCTTTGCTGCTTCTACAGAACCAGACTAACACGGCAACCCCTCTGATTTATGGAGAATAAGTGACGTTTCCATGAATGTGCATGGAAGTAATGCCAATGAACCAAAGGGCTAGGGTTTTTTTTTTTGGTAATTATTATTTTTATTTTGATTTTGCTGAGACAGTGATGTAATTCTGTATATAGGGAAAATCACTAATTTGTCCCAGAGTGGTAAAGTTCTATTATGGCTACAAACCAGTTTGCTTTGTGTGGTCAAACAGCAATGTTTTGCCACAAATGAGTGCAAAATTCTGCTCTAAGATCTCCTCAGTACATTTTGCCTCTTATATTATGCCATTACAACTGCAGATCAGAACAGGCAAACTTTTGAAAATCTAGGGTCTGATACTCAACTGTCTTGCTCCTTGCATAGTCATTTCACCTCTGCAAAGTGAGTGTACCAAATTGGCATGGCAACATTTTAGAGCCCTCACTAAGCACAGCTGTATAAAGGGTTACAGTTACATTGGTATAGCCTCCCAGTGTGGACGCAATACTACATATAAACAGAGCATGTCTGACCTTGAGAAAAGAAGACTGAAGGGGGACCTGATAAGAGTCTTCAAAAAAGGACTGTGATCAATTGTTCTCCCTATTCACTGAAGGTAGCACAAGAAGTAATTGTCTTAATCTGTGACAAGGGAGATTTAGGTTAGGTATTAGGGAAAACTTTCTAACTATAAGAATAGTTAAATACTGGGATAGGAGATAATGGAATCCCCATCATTTGCAGTTTTTAAAAACAGATTAGACAAACATCTGTCAGGGATGGTCTATGTTTACCTGGTCCAGCCTCAGCACAAGGGGCTGGACTTGATAACCTCTTAAGGTTCCTTCCAACCCAACATTTCTATGATTCTTTGAATATGCAGATGTCACACACCTCTACCTATCCGTTACCACATACGACCACACCATTACCACCAAGATGGCCCAGTGGTTGGACAAGAGCAACTGTTGGATGAAGACCAGCTGGCTGAAGCTGAAATGAGCAAGACAGAGGTGATGCTGATAGGCAGAGGAAAGCATTTTCAAGCGTTTGTAACCATGGTTCATTCTCCCTTGGTTGACAATACACACTCACAATTGGTCCGTTCAGTCTGTAGGTCTAGGGGTACTCTTGGATATCTCACTGATACGGAGCTCTCACATAGCAGCATCCATGAGTAATGTTTTCTACTATCTCTGGTTGGTTAGGAAACTCCATCCCATCCTGGCAGACTGGCCTCAGTTATTCATGCCTTTGTTACCTCTTGGCTGGATTACAGCAATGCAATATACTTGGGCAGGAAACTGGTAGTTCTCTGTCACAGGTTTCCTAATGACCATGCAGGACTCCACAGGGCTGCTCTTCTGAGCAGGAGCTAAATGCACACTTATTCTGTGTAGGCCAGTGATTTTTGCATATGGCAGCAAATGCAGTACCTGATTTGTGGAACTATACGTGCTCCTCAGGCAGACTCTTCAGGGGACAAGGTCTGCAAGCTGGCATGCTAGCTGGGCCAACCTCCTAGAGTGCACTTGTGCATTATAGTATGATCCTGCCACAGGCCCTGATTCAAAGCCCATTGAAATGAATGGAGAGGTTCCTATTGACTTCAATGGGGCTTTGGATGAGGCTCTTGCTCTTTGAAGGGGAAAAGGCTTGCCACACCCTCTCTCCTACCACATGCCCCACAGCAAGGAGCTCTGTTGATTCTGTATAAAGCATAATATAGGGGTCAGTGTTTGCTGTGTAGCTTTGTTAGGTGGATTTGTCCCTAGCTGCCTTTTGTTTTCACACAGCTCAGCGAAACGTCAGAGGCCAGATGGTAAAAATGTTTCACTCTTCACAAAATGATGGGACTTGTATGCAGTGTAGTTGTAGCCAAATCGCTCCTAGGATATTAGGGAGACAAGGTGGGTGAGGTAATATCTTTTATTGGACCAACTTTTGATGGTGAGAGAGAGAGAGAGAGAAGCTTTTGAAAGTTTATCTATCTCCCCAACAGAAGCTGATCCAATAAAAGATATTACCTCACCCACCTTGTCTCTCTCAAGCTGGGACTTTTCACACAGCTCGATTTCCAACACCAAAGTGGTCTTCTAAAAAACATGGCAGCCAGTGACAACCCTCAAATGGTTGAGACAGCAGTTTGTAACATATAAAGTATGCACTGTTCTGATTAGGCAAAGATGGAATGATCCAATGAGATGCTTTTTTAAAATAACCAGTCATTTGAAATTTACTATTGAAGTCTCACATTCTCACAGGGTTTTGCTTATTGTTTCTATTAATATGTAAGTGGTGTAGTAAGCAAGTGTCTGTCAAATTCTGCTTAGGCTCCTTCAGTGCCTACTTTTCTTGTTTGCTTAATATTTCTTTCCCCGCCCCCACCCTTGTTTCATTCTCTCACTCTCGCCTCCTGTTAGTGGACTATCTCCTCACACCTATTTCCTTCAGAAAGAGACAGAATAGCTAGTAGGAGCAGTGTGTGATAGTAGAGCACATGCTAACTGGTGGCAACCAGTGAGTTCCTACACTAAAGATACTAGTTCAGAAGCCAGGAGGGTAAGTGAAGTGATAGCAGCCTGATCCTCTTCATGGGGGACGTGTTTATTTGATATATAATAATAGGAAGCATTTTCCTGGCAAATGGCATCTTTTGCTCTCCTGCAGATGGGAGAGTTGTCGTGGGAGGGTGTATCTCTTTGGGCTCACTTAGGTCTCAGTTGTGCCTTTTGGGCTCCGCCCCTGCCTGAGAGAGCTGCAGAGTTACCCTAATCCAGCTGCATCGCCACACGCTTGGGATACCCCTGGCATGGGGGGCAGTTCCCAGCAGGCGTAGAGTCAGCTCCTATGCTTCCCTATTCACAGACCCTTGCATGGGGGAGGGTATGGTAGGGGCTGGCAGGGGGAAGTGGCTGAAGCCAAATGCACTCGGGCAGTTCCCAGTTGGCCTAGGGTTTCTGCGGCTACTGTAAACGGAACACTAAGATAGGGAGAGAATTGGGGAGCAGTAACTCTTCCCCTGCCCTGTTCTGCTTTATGCTGGGCACAGCAGAGAATCTGGCCCTCTAAAGTCCACATTTGCTGGCAGTCTGTCTGGTTACCACCAACCAAGAAACAACAGCTTGTTCAGCAATGAGGATCATTACAGACAAATGCAAGGAGGGATAATAAAACGTTTGCCAATATTCTGTTCAGCTTCAAGCATTCTTCATGCCTGGGAGATAATCAGAACCAAAGTCAGCTGGGTCACAATGACCTTGGCTAAGATTTTTAAAGGGGCATAAGGGACTAAGAGCCTAAATCCCATTGACTTGTAATGGGATTTGGGGCTGTAACTCCCTTACATGCCTTTGATTAGCCCATCCCTCGCCTACCATTCTGCTCCAGCTGAAGAAAAGATGCATGCATTGCATTGATGAGCTCACAAAGTAGGCAGGCCATCTGTGCAGTTTTAAACCAGATAGTTCTCATTTGTGTGGTACTGAGACAAAATGAGATGTAGTTTTGTCCCGTATCGGACAGGGGATGCCATTTTGTGTGAGGTGACGCTGGCGGAGCGGAGTGGTGTACTCTTCAAAATGGCGTCCTCTGGGTGGCATGACCTTGTATATACCCTGTGAGTGAGATCATGCCAGCAGGGGCAAGATCACACCAGTGACGGTGGGCCCAAACTATTCCCAGAAGTATGTCCAGTATTTTGGGATTGTGTGAGTGGCCACCCTACGAAGTGATGTCACTTGTTAATAAGACGACAGCTACTGGATATTAAAATTGTTAAAGGTAAATTGAAACTGAAATTTACAGTCTCAGCTGTAAAATGGGGATAATGATACTAACTTTCTTTGTAGAGCCCTTTGTGATGGATGGCTGAAAAGAGCTCGGTATTATTAGTATTAAGAACAGGTTAGACAAACAGCTGTCAGGGATAGTCTAGATATCTTTACTCATGCTTCCCAGTAAGTGGGATCTGATGAGAGAATTTGTTCCACAGTCCCTGCTGTAAGACATGTACAATCTAAATTCTGTTGGTGTCTCTATCTTTCTAGCTCTATAGTCATTATCAGAATATGCTTGTAAAAGGAAATTTTAATTCAAGATGTAATTTCCAACCATAGTGTGAATTGTCCATTTCTACATGGCGGGGGGAAGTGATCCTCACCATGTGACCTTTCACAACTCTGTGCTGTGTGTTTCTTAGCAAGGCATTAGCAAAACACAACTCAGTGTAACTATCTATTTTAATGAAAATCCCCTAAGAAACCCCACAGTAATGGACCAAAACCAGTGGAACATTATTGTAAGCTGTAGGGTTTAGGACCATTATTGTACAATAGTGTAGTATGATTTTTAAGGGATGTTATGTCTTGCTTGTGGGATTTTCAGATTCATAGTAAGTCTATTACACATCCTAATCATAACTATTATGCATATTTCCTGAATCACCTCAGACATGTCAGCTGCCAATTCTATCTTTGCTCTGCACAAAACAATAGGTGGTGTGTTAATTAAGAGAGTGAGAGATTTTTGGAAAATGATGCTTGTAAACAATGATTTTTAAGACACAGACCTTTGCATGAGACATAGATTTACTTTCCAGCTGTTTTATTCCTTTAGGAAGAAATCTGCCTGACTGGGGAAGGGGGAGTGGAAGGTTTGAAGTGCAGGAGAGCTGCCATGATCAGGGACCAGTGTGATGAGCTCCGATAACGAGGGAATCTGCAAACTTCCATGTGCAGTTCAGTCAAGCTCTGGAGCAGAGCTGATCAAAACTGGGGAAATTATTTAAAAATTCATGTGGCACCTTATAGACTAACGTTTTGGAGCATGAGCTTTCGTGGGTGAATACCCACTTCGTCGGATGCATGCACCCACGAAAGCTCATACTCCAAAATGTCTGTTAGTCTATAAGGTGCCACAAGACTCTTTGCTGCTTTTACAGATCCAGACTAACATGGCTACCCCTCTGATACTTAAAAATTCAAGTTGAAGTTGTTTCAATTTCACAAGGTTCAAATGGACCTGTTTTCTACCTTTCACAATATTTGTATCATAGATTATTAGGGTTGGAAGGGACCTCAGGAGGTCATCTAGTCCAACCCCCTGCTCAAAGCAGAACCAATCCCCAAATGGCCCCCTCAAGGATTGAATTCATAACTCTGGGTTTAGCAGGCCAATGCTCAAACCACTGAGCTATCCCTCCCCACACAATCAAAATTGCTTTTTTTTTTCTTCCGAACAGTTACTGACATTTTTGTGCACTGAAAACCAGTTTTTTGGTAAACAACAACAAAAATAACTTCCAAAATGATTTTGATAAACAATGTTGATAATTTTAAACCTCCATTAAAAAGGCACGGGAAATTTTTTGCAAAAACTGGAAAATTTCAATGCTCCTTCAGTGAGTTTCACTTTTGGAAAAAAAAAGGCCATTTTTTTTTCCTTAAGGAAAATCCTTTGTGTCCAAAATATTATGACCAGCTGTCCTCTGCAGCAGCCCATTTTGTGGGTGCACACAAGAAAAGGGAGGTGCCCCACAATGCAGGTAGGTGAACATGCTGAGGCAAATGGATGCAAGCGGGGCCTCAGTTCCAAACCCAAAGAGAATCCAGCCTAGGACCTTGGGAGCTGAGGCAATGCTGTGCGAATATTCAGAAGTGCAGACATGATAAATAAGGCTCATGGTTACATGTCTCACTATCAAGACTCAGTGACTTGATTTATAACATTGTTTACAGTAGTATGGTATAAGGACATGCTCTCATTTGCCATATGGGTAGGGAACTACTCAGCTCTGCTTCACAGTTCTCTCCCCATTCTGCTTACAGGAAGATACTCTCATACCATAGGGAGCATTCATGAAAATGTGTTTCAGTTTATGTAATGGTCCATCTGCCTGTAAAAGGTGCAGCATAAAAAACGTGGGGTTCAGGGACAGATATATTATAAGAGGACAGCATATGGCAATGCAACCATTAGATGATCAACTAAGATTTTTGCAAATGCTTTAGGACTAATGAAGGGTTAAAGCGAATGTTGGTTCAATGCTAAATTCAAGACCAAAAAATGAAGGAATGCCATAGATTTGCAAATGCCTTGTATGATTGTGTTTTAAAATAACACTTTTAAACAGCCGCTGGGGCTCTAGGCAGGGGAGACCAAAAAGTTTTGAATAATGCATGAAAGATAATTTCTAAAATCACCCTTTAACTAGTACCACATTTTTTTCACTGTCTCCATATTCATGATTCACCATTTGCTAATCCTGATGCATAAGGAATGAAGATAGCCCCGGTGGATAAGACCTAATGGACACCATCCTGGAATAATACACAAAGCTCAACTTCCAGACATGTGTCTTCAATTTAAAATAATTCAGCAATCATGTTCAACCAGAACCTGATTACACAAAATGGGACTTTTTAACTCCCAGACTTGGATCAAATTTTAAGGCCAGGGTTAAAAAAAAAAAGTTCAATGTTTATACATTCCAGATACTGTGGCTGAATTACCTGCACACAAATTTAACTATTTCTTTTGAGCCTCTTATCAGCTCATCTGTAACTGTTTTAAATGCATTTGCTTTACCTGCCCTTTGTAGTTCCTCAGTGATTTTTCAGGCATTCCATAATTGTGATGAATGGATTTCCTCGATTGGGAAATTAATTAAAAATGAAGCTGAGATCCCATGGTACATAACAGTAAATTGTCACTTTTTAAAAACTGTTACTTTGTTGGTTGAAGCCTCAAAAGTCAAAGATTCCTGGGTCAAGAACATGAAAATGACAAACCCTGGCAAATAGCCAGTCATGATCTCCCTTTGTAACTACTGTAGCATCAGTGTCTCCTCTTCTCCCATTCATTCTTCCTTTGACAGTTGCCTTCCAGACTACAACTTGTGACAGTAATGTCCTAGCTAAGCTAGCAATGTCGCCACCTCATGGATTATAACAGAAGCTGAAGTGTGATTTGATACTAGAGTATCTGTAGTCGAGATAGGCTTGTGGAAAGTCACAGACCTTGCAGAGAGCAATAACATCTTTGGTGAACAGAACTAAAACTCATTTTGACCGTTGGTTAAAGGCTTTGTGTGAAATCATTGCCGTTGATCTTCCAAAGCCAGTGTTACTGCAGAAGAGAGCTATGGCCAAGATTTTTCAAGGTATTTAGGCATTGCTGAGCTCACTGTTGCAGTGCCTAACTGATTTAGGAGCCCAAATCTCATTTTCAAAAGGGATTTAGGCAGTTAGGAGCCAAAATTTCATTGAAATCCCTTTTGAAAATGAGATTTAGGATCCTAAATCAGTTAAGTGATGCAACATTGAATGCAGCAACACTTAAATGTCTTTAAAAATCTGGGCCTATGCCATCAGAAGTGTAATGGCTGGTGCAACCCATCCACTCTGCTCAGGAGGGTCTTCCTCCTTTGCCTTCACAGCATGATTAGGGTGGAATGAGCCAATACTGCCCCTTCCCTCCAATCCTCTCAGGCCTTTATCCAAAACCCAGCCAAGCCAAACCTGGTTTTACGTTCAGAGTGTTGGTTAACTTCCTTTCTGGTTATTTTATGTTTTTGCATGCCGGTGCATTTCTTAGGTCTGTCCATAAATGGGAATGTCAAAATCTTACAAGCAAGGCTGTTCCCTAGGTATTTCCAGCTTGAGCAGAAGCAGGAGCTACTCGAAAACTTGCAAGAGTGCCTGGCCTCCTGACATATCTAGCCTTACTTCACATCCCCATAGGGTTATTGTTTATTTTGTTTGTTGATGGTGGTGCTGACAATCTGCTAAGTACTGCAGCATAGTCCTTGCTCTGAGGAGCAAACATACTAAGGACAGACAAGTAGACAGATGCTAGGGGTAGGGGAACAACAAATCAGGTAAATTCTCCTGAGGCAACACAATAAATATAGATTTTTAAGAGGGAAAGGTGGAGAGGGTAGGAGACTTTTAGATGATTTCAGGGATGTCAAATCATGCTTGGAGGCAGTGTGGAAGAGACCATGTGACAAGCTGACTACAAGCTTGATAACAAGGATAAACTTCAGCTAAACACCCATATTTTTAGGTGCATCTATGAAGCAAACTTCTGACACTATTAAGATCCATTCTTCACCAAACTTGACCAGCCTTCATCATCCATGGGAACAGTGTGACTGCTTCCCATTCAGCACGGCAGCATATCAGAATCTGCCCTCACTACTACCTCACAAACAGCTCGCACTGTTCATCCGTTCATGAAGAAATCAAATCTTACTCACTGAAACTGTTAGAAAAATGTGCTGTTAAATGAATGTTATTGGTTAAATGAATACTAAACATATTGCCAGTTCCATTCCAGAGTGATTGAAATAAGGCAGCATATTCACACAGTTTAGCTTCAGTTATACATGGGCAAATTAAAGTCAAAGGGAGTTTTGTCACCATCTTCTAAGGAAGCAAGAGTTAACCCAGGAAATAGTTGCAAACACTGACCAACGAGCAAGATCTTTCTCCCATCACCCCTTTTAGTCTTCTTCTTGTTTATTTTTGTGGTGCATGTAGCTATGTAACCATGGGAGATGTTATCAGTTGCCACATCTTTAAATGGAAGACGGCTGCCTACCTGTTTGCTGGGAGCCCTTCTGTTTTGGAAAGAGCGGTTCACTTCCTAAATATGGCTAATCTAAGAGAGGGAGTCAAACACACACCACACACTCTAGCTCATGGAAGCATTCCACCTGCAGTGTTGCCATCTCTCCTGTTGTTTTCCGCAAGTCTCAGAACATTTTGTGTTCCTCTTAATGCCCCAGCTTCAAGTGAGTCCATGAGATTCATTTAAAAAACGTAAGTAAATTCCCAGCCCTCATGGTTGTGGAGAAAAGCTTTGAAACATGATCAGAGTTCACTCTAAAGACTCAAAAATGAGAAGGCAAACAAAAAGAACCCCAAATTTGTTATTTTTAAAGAATCTATGGTTCTTAAGCCAAGCTCATGATATTTGGCAGCCTGCCTCGTGACATTTGAATGCTAGGGCTTGTCAACACTGCATTTGTTCCTTCTTACTTTGGTTTCTTTAACCTAAATAAAATACACAGATTAAAAGTACCAGTTTGCTCTTTGTATATGGTAAAACACACAGATGCGTGGCACGTGTTACTCAAGAAGCAGCAGCCATTTTAGGTTCTGTTTCTTTTTGCAAGCTACTTTCTTAGACCACTAGATGGTGCTAATGGATTCAAACAGTAATGGATACAATAGCGGTTTAGATAAAGTCATCTTGTTTGATGTTATTATTTTCCAATTTAATGTGGCTCTCCACTTCCTGGGAAGAAGGGTTGGAAGGAACTTGACAGAGGTATTCACAGTTATGAAGGATTTAGAGATAATTGGCCAGAGTCTCTTCTTTATCCTGTCACATACCCTGTCCCAAGGGGGCATTACTCACTAGGATATTGTCAGAACTTGTCAGCCTCACACTTTCACCAATCACAAGCATTCAAAAATCATAGGTCAGGCCCCAAAAATCCTATTTTTAAAAAATATAATAAATGTTGGGTTCTTTTTATTTGCCTTCTGGTTGTGGAGCCTTTAGATTTCATGTTTTCAAGATTTCCTCTGCAACAATGAGGGATGAAACTTACTTTTTTAAAAAAAAAGAAAGCTCATTTCATGAGATTCTAGTGGCTCCAGGATCTGGGGCTTTCAGAAAAACACCAAATATGGTGAGATTTGCAATAAAACCGCAAGAGTTAGCAACACTGCCCTTGTTCAAGGGGTCATTACAAAGTGAAGCAAGCATTCCTCGAGTTGCAAAGGATGCAGTGCTTCTGGCCTATTTTATCATAGAATTATATGCACCTGCAAACTGTTTGGCAATTCCACTTAATTACCACTTTATGGACCAACTTGTATGTGCCTACGTATGGATTCTCATTTACTACAACCATGTGAGCAAATCAGACATTTGCATGTGCAAAAGGCCATTAAGAATCTAAGTGGCCATTTGCAAGCTCAGTCACCTAATTTGCACGTGCATTCATAGGAGTTGCATGCGCAGATGAAGGTCACACAACTGTGCATGTATTTTTGGGCACACGCAGGTCTCTGCTTTTAAACATTTGGCTCTTAGAAGTGTACTCTTAGAAACTTGTACTCTTTGAAGTGAACACATTGACAGGCCACACAATATGGAGGATATGCATTGACTGAATAGTGTGAGGACAATTATTGTGTGACTATCATATATTGTGTGGCTAGCCAACTGAGATGGAATAGTGTTGATATGAGTGTGACTATCCTACTGGCTGAGTTAAGCCTCTGAGCACCTCCAGAAGCCTGAGAAGACTCTGGGCTAAATTCTTGTGAACTATAAAGCAATGCTCCCTTGACAAACCCGATTCCTGAGTGCTTACTAAGCTTTATATGTGAGGGACTGCCTCCTTGAAATGCAGTCACATCACTTTCCTTAACAGAAGCAAGCTCCCCATCTCACCACCAATGGCAAAGTGACCCGGCTAGAATCACACAACTGCTGTCTCTGCTCATACTCAACTTTCTCCCTGTGCATTGGAACATCACACTTTTTCTTTGGCTGCTTGCAGATGAAAATAGCAAGGTGAGAGGGATGGGGGGAAGAAAGGGGAACCGGAGGAATTGAAAATTGAAGAAGCTGACAAATATATAAAAACGAGGGTAGCAAGCCATATCCATGAGGATCTGATTATCACTGTTCCTCAAGCAACCAGTCTGGATAAAATCACTGAACTGAACATTCATCCAGATCTCTAACCAAACCCCAGCCTTCATATTGTATCTTTTAAATTCTTTCTACATATGGGATGGTGCTGTAAGAGATAGCTAGTTGGTGCTAGGCCAAACTCTCATGTTGTTATTTTACTAATGCAGTTGTTTTGCAAAAAAGCTTGTTACTAATTGGAAGTGACAGGAGTTTATGACCTCTCAGTCCACAGACCGACCCATCCTAGATTTGAACATGGTAGGGGACATTTGGCAAAGGAGTTTTTTACAACCCAGTTTTGCTATAAGCTGTGATTGCTGCAGGGAATTATTTAGTTGTATTGCGGTTGTGCCTAGGAGCCCTAGGCATGGAACAGGCCCCTTCTGAGCTCGGTGTTGTACAATGACAGACCAAAAAGACTGTCCCTGCCCCAAAGAGCTTACAGTCTGAGTATTAAAGGGTCTGATCCTCATTTACAGAGTGGTGTAAAAGGGCCTTAGTGTTGTAGCGATGAGAGGTCTTCATGAAGATTTTGTATGGATGTTTAGCTGAGCCAAGCCAAACCTTTGGAGGTTCATCCCCTCCTCCTCTTTGCATCCTCCCTCACAGCTCCCGCTTCTCTTTACATAAACCTACCAAGGTCAACTGACCTATTTTTAAGGCTTGTTTTGACCTTTCAGATGGGGGTGCCTATTTTGCAGCAGAGAATCAAGGCTGCTGTTTCCCAAAACTGACAAACCCCAGTCTTGCTTTTAAATGGCTAAAAGGAAGGCATGATGTCCTTCATTCAGTTCCTGAAAGGGGTGATGGGATCACCCATTCATGCAAGTGAGCTAGGATGTTACTTGGTTACTGTCGGTGAAGATTTGCTGCCATTATGAGGCATTGCCAGGTAGAAAGGTGCCTTCTCAGTTTCATCTTTCAGTGATCTGTCAGGAGAGTCTTGTCAGGTTTTTTCTCCATGATGGTTACCAGCCTTGTCTGATCATTCCCATCTGTGGACCATTCTTTGAAATTCAATGAAGTGATATCATTCCTATATTCTTAACAATCAGTGCAATTCCAGGCACCCCAGAGGGCCTGGAACAGGGCTGTGCACAAGAGGTGAGGAAATGCCTATGATTTGTATAGATGTGGATTGTTGTATGCCGTATCTAAAGAGCTTTGCTTTGAATGATTGGTTTTCTACAGGCACCAAAACGGATCCCGTTACAGGATTGCTACTTTGTCTTTTCATTTCTTGCACTGGACATCAGAGAAACTTGATGCTGGTGACATCTGATGTAATATGAGTTCAAAGGGCTCAGTGCAGCTATAATCCACCTTTCCACTGCTCTGATCCTCTGGGGGCTGAGATGCCTCCAACATAAGGTAAAGTTATATTCTCTGGAAAGGTCCTATAGGCACCAGTCCACTAGCCAAAGGTCTATCCGAACATTTTGAACTTTGACCCCGACCACACTCACCCGCCAGCATGCCTCTCTCCACCTCTATGCTCCTTTCCACTAGCTGAAGATTCCCCCATTCTTTCCAACCTGGCTCTTTTATGACTAACTTAATGTCCCCTTATTCCATCTTAGCAGGGGCCAACAGATCTGGTTCCAAATAAATTAATGTGTACAGTGGTTCACTCTTCTGAATTGAAAATGACTGTGGATCACCTTCCGGAGATAAATCCCAAGAGCTCCCATTAGAAGACAAGAAAATCTGGCTTATAGTGATATTAGTAGGCTGTTACATGAAAAACGTTGATACAATACTGCTGCTTTGGCTGGTACTGCATACTCTGGTGCAGCAATTTCAAGTTGTCCCTTCCATCTATATGCAGAAGTCCCACTGATATCATTGAGAGTATTTCTTTGTGTGAAATGAGGGTAGAATGTGGCCCACAGGAAGATTTTATAGTTTTATTAATAAGAGACTTAGTTTTCTAAATGCCCTGTTTTAGCTTTAGGGGCTGTGAAAAGCAATTTCCCTCTATTTAGAAAAATGTTTCCTATTTTCTGTTCTGTAACATGACATACTTGACTTATAGTTTGGCTGTAGTCATTTCCTTTCACTTTCCTAGGAAGAGATTACCATAAAAGAATGGATGAATATGGCTGGCTACATGAGACTAGGAAAAGAAAAATGAAATGCAATCTCATGGGATTAGACTGTGTAACTCCTCTTCATGTGGCCTCTTTGCAGGGAACATTGAAACCAGTTCTTCCTCCTTTTAGCCTGAGCAGCAGGTTAATCATGCTTCCTTTCCAAATACCATAACAAGCCAGAGAGAAGCTGCCAAAAAGAATTGATCCCTGAAGAAAACTGTGCTTGCACAGCCCAGCCCTGTTAGAAATGGTAATATCTTCAGTGTAATCGTGGTCACATTCTCACTGCTCTCAAATAGCAATTGAAAGCCATTCTGAATTAATTAAAAATTGTTCCGTGTTTTTGTGTTGAACACTCCTTCAATTTTAAAGACCAAGAAAGTTGGCAAACTACTACCCAGGCCCTAACCTCTCTTTGCTAGGCAAGGCAGTCAAGAAGTTAATGCAAAACAGTCTCCAGTATCTTCTGTTATCTGCCAATATCCTGTGCCCCTCTCAGTCAGGCGTCAGCCCAGGCATGGTACTGAGGCAACACTCTGGTGGATGACCTCCGCTTGTTCATAGACAAGGGGAGCACATCCATATTCATGCTGATGGACCTCTCTGCAGTATTTGATAGAGTTGATCACCAAATACCCTGCCTCCAAGAAGTGGCAGTAGTGAAAATGACTCAGGCTCTTCCTCTCAAACAGAATCCAGATAATTATGAGCAATGGTTCCTCCATCCCCAAAGCACTCCCCAGTGGACTCCCACAAGGCACCATCCTCTTCCCCTTATTATTCAACATATACATGGAGCCATTGGAGAGAAGGGGAAACAGCATTGTCGGACAACACCCTGCACTAGATCTCCTTTACAACAAAATGTAAACAGTACTGACTTCTAGCTTTCTCCATGCCCAGCAGAAATCAACACCCACTGGATAAGGTGGACCCAGGCAACAGTCAGATGATGTAGACAGGAAGAGGGAAGCACTTTGAAGAAATCCCCAATTATAAAGGGTGTCTATCCTAGATTGCTAAGCCAGACCACAGCCTGGGGATCCTTTTGAACATCCTGTAGGACTGAAGAGTCCAAAGAGTAAAAAATACCTGCTTCCCTCTGCAAGTGGGCAGAAGATTGCCTCCCATACTGTCAGGCATGGACCTGGCCATGGTGACTGACACATTTGTGATCTCAGGCTTCCATAAACGCGACACAATGAAGCCACACACGCTGAGAAGGCTTCAGTTGGCACAAAATGTAGCAGATTGTCTGTTTGGCAATGTACGTCACCTTGACCAAAATGCCCTAGTGCTCTATGCTGCAGTGGTTGTCAAAGATTCTCAATGGGATTGGCCCTCCCCACCAAAGCCAACCCCTCAGCCCGACGGATACAAGCCACTAGAACATGGAAACTGCTGACCAGTAAGATGAGGCTCGTGAGTGCAGGAGGCAGAACTTCCGCAGGACCTGGGCCTAGACTACAGAACCCACTGCCACAAGTGATAAGAACAGCCATGGAACTCAGCACTTCCACAACTAAATGACAAGACTCATGGCCCCAATTTAGATTGCCCACAACGGTTACTTCACACTCATGGACACACAAACAAATATAAACAAGCAAACAAACACTGAATTAGCTAATCTGGCCTAAAGACTAACCAAGTTACTTCTCTCACTGGCTGGGAAGGAAGAAAGAGAGATGGGGGTGCGGGGGAGGTAAGAGAAGAGAAAGTGATTTAGCTTAAGGACTCCTGCTTCCCCAATCTATTGGATAGTGCCAGACACACTGATGATGCTTTACAAATAAACATCAAGTTAAATCCTAGCAAATGGCTATGCTTCAGGACATGGCCACTATATATCATGCCTTACCCTTAGGTTATATAGAGCCGTATCTTGCAAGATGTGTGGCACTGTGTAGAGGAGGGGCCATATCTTGTGAATACCATGACATGCACACTTGGAAATGTTGGAGGCCAGTCTGTGGAAATTGTGGCATTTGGCAGAGTAGGAAAACATGGCTGCTGAGGCGTACAGCCCTGGTAGAGGAGGGGCTGTGGGACTTTGGGAGAGGTAAGGCTTTAGTCAAGCTAGGGCCATGGCTACCTGTAAGAGGTGTGAACAGGGTATGGCACTGGGAGACTTGTGAGGGGTTTAGCACTGGGTAGCTGTACAGAGTAAGGGGAATAGGGACTTCTAAGAGGTGAAGCATTAGACAAGGTGGGGCTTATGGGAGCTCATGAAGTTTGTTGCACTGGGAAAATTAAGGGGAGCATATTAATGGTGTGTCACTGGTGGGAATGGACTGGGAAGGTGTCTAGCTTTTGCAATGGGAGAAGGGAGTACATTTCAATGTCAGAAGGAATCCTGTCTAGTCATGGCTGCTCCTCTGAAAAAATCTTTTCTTCACAACATCTGTGACAGCAAATATTTTGTGAAGAGTTAAGGTCACCTCTGAAGTTTTGACCTCATTCACTTTGAAATTGCTTAAGATTAAGTGATTTAGCTGATCATAACATATGGTGGAGCGAACTGGGCGGGCATCTCAACCCCCTCAGCCTTAGAGACTGGGAACACACTGTACTGGATGCTGGGCAGACTCCAAAGTCATTATTTATTTAGTGAATCTCATTTAAAATACACGTAAAAGAAACACCAAAATCCCACATAATGGAGGCTTAAGATTGAGCAGCACTGAGACATCCATTCAGGGCCTAAGTCTGATACTGAATCCAATCCCAATCCAACATGTGCAAACTGTTTGTTTAAAAAACAAAGTGGGTATTCTGAGGCTTGTCCAATTTTACACCAGCTCCCCTAAAAAGTCTGTGTGGGAGGGACGGCCAGTCCCCATCCCACAATGTCTTTGGGAATACGAATGATGAGTCATTTCAGCTGGATTCAGTGTAACAACTCAAAGTTACTTGATTTTCAGGTGGCTGCTCATCACTGCAAGATGTCATAGCAACCTTTATGTGAACCTTGAATTGCCTGGATATTGTAGCATACACGGAGTCCGGCCCCTCATTCTTTGAGCACCCAAAAACTTCCATTGCAGTCTACCGGAGTGCTTGGATCCAAGGAATGAGGGGCCGGACTTCCTGCTGTTTTGAGATGCTTTGAGACAGAACTGCAAAGGATAGTCTGAGCAGAAGAGAGCCTAGTTTAGATGGGTTGGCAATTTGCATTGTATTAGGCTCTTTACTATAGGTTCCAGTGTAATGTTATTTTAGTGCTGTTGTTCTTTTTCCAGTTTATTGCAGGTGGAAAAAGATCAGACATCTAGAGCAGCTGCCTAGTCATTTACTCTCTGTCCTGAGTCAGTAGCAGGTAAGAATAGGTGGGAGAAGATGGCTTTCCAATCATAAATAGTGTGCCCTGAGTCCTAGGAAAGAACCCTCCAAAATAATTTCTGCTTACAAAAATAGTCATTTTGTCAAGGGGACATTTTAAAAAACTTTAGGCAAGAAATTATAAGGTTTATGTCAAATTCTCTCTGCGTATCCAAACAATGGCGATTATCTCTGTGTGAATGGGGGATGCCTGGTCTCATGTAACTTCAAACTAAGCTTACAATGAACCTCACTTGGTTAGTAATGACCATTTGTATTCTTTTTGTCCCCCCAGGTATCATGGTGGTTGTGCACTAGAAATACATTGATATATAGTTAGAGGCTCTGATCCTCTAGTGGAGCAATTTTGTGCCACTGCCCAAAGACATTTGCAATCAAAATAGACAACATAAAGATGCAGGATTGGATGCAGCAAAAAAAGCAAAAACAAAGTGTAGGACTGATGAATCACAGAAAACTTTGGGCCGGGTTGAGAATTCCTTATTCCCACTGGTAAACCGGTACTCACAAGTAGTTCCGTTGACTTCAGTGGGACTACTAACAGGAGTCATTGCTCAGCAATGGCACATGGGATGGTTCAAAATCTGGTCCTTTATAAAATTAAGAGGTTTCTTGGGAAACTACCTTATGTTCCTATAGATCTGCAGCTGTTCTGTCAAGCAACTCTGAAATTAAATGGTAGTACTACTTTCTCAAAGGAAGATAGACTTCAGTCAGTCTCTTTCCAGAGGCATTCAGCACATGAACTAAATACCTCCAGTTAAGTTACAATATCACTCAAGCCTTTGCAATCCTGAATTAAAATATAGCTTGACATTTCTACATAGTAAAGCACAAAAGGCTAAAACCTGGCCTAGATAACAAGAAGACAATTCTGAAATAGCCATTTAAAGATAACCAAGGAGGACCTCAGAATACAGAGGTTATTTGCCCTCTCTCTCTCTCTCTGAACCAAATCCAGAACCTACTGACATCAATGGGAATCTTTCTAGTGACTTCAGTGAGCTTTGGCTGAGGCCCTCTCTTGCTATTCTGTGATATTTTTTGTACAGACATAAAAGGGAGCAGACTGCAAGGTTCTACTTTATCGTCCACTCTGTTCTAGCTAACCAGGTGTTTTCTCAGTATGCAGTAAAAAACAATCTTTGGGAGCACAAGCTTGAATCTTAAACCGAGTTAATATATATATTAACAGAAGAGTGTTTATTCATTGAGAACAAAGAGAGACTAAGCAGAGGATTCAGAACAGATGTAAGAAATGTTCTCCTTATTTGGAAATGCCTCCTGTAACACTATAATTCTTCAGGGGTCACACACATTTTGTCCATTAGCATCCTTCTCATTGACTTCTGGTCTACTGACGTCAAGCCTTCCCAGCATTTCAGAACTTTTCAGGGAAATCTTCTTTTAAAAAATAAGAGAGCAGTTTAGTAGCCTGGATTTGGCAAAAGCTTCACATTTCAGAGATGATACTGATATAAGAAGATATGATATTATCTATGTAATTTCCAGTTGTTTCTGGAACCATTATACTGTGAAGACCATTGCCAGCTCCTTTGTAAAGGCAACTCAGTAGGGTTGCAAGAATTAACTGAAATTAAGATTCTTTGACATCTTCACGAAGAAAAAAACCCCAGTTTCATTGCAAACAATTCAGGTTTTAAGAGATTATGTCAGGTTGTAAATGTCTATGTAGTTGAGAGAACAGCTTTGCTGGTAATAATGTCTTTCTAATTTACACATAGCACCATGAAGTGGTGGCTACAAAGATATTCTCGTAATGAGGACATTTGAGTTACGACATGAGTGCAGATTTTTAAGGTTATTCTTAGAGGACTCACTTTGAAACATAATGTTACGTTACGTGCAAAAGTATGGGGCATCACAGACAAGGAGAGGATAGAGTGAGGGGTGATCAGACAAAGTGCTCCCCGGTTGTATTTTAGGGCTTTCTTTGTTGGCATATTTGGTCTGACATTCCCTAATGGATTTCCTGATAGAAGGGAGAAGGGCACCTGATTCAGGCTTTCACTGAGGGATTATTGATGCAATTTTAACAACCTGTGACCACTTGCATACAGACACCATGCTCATCAGCAGGAATTAAACTTGGGAAATTCAGTGCTAAAAATGTAGGCCTTTAGCCACTTGAGCTTCAGGATAACTCCTTTAGCTGGGAATAAAAAGCAAGATGTTATAGTAATCAGGGTCAACCACTAGGGAAGGCTAATCAGCAATTAGAAGTTGCTAGGCAATAGTGTCTTGCCCCTAGGGTATAATCAACCAATTAAAGATGTTCTGACAACGTCATGCCTGCATCTGGTGTTTCGCTGTATTGTCACTCCCTTTCATGTTGGATGTGCAGTGCTTCTGAAGTTTTAAGAAGACTCCTTCTTGATCAAGTGGTTGAATTTAACTCTTCAATAACTTAGTGTTTTTATTATTTTATTATTGCCTTTGCACTCTTAAATTATATTACTCCAAACACAACACCTATGAACTTATGCCTCTTTTCCTCTGAAATCCCGAGTCAGAATTATTAAATAAACTAAATTGTGCTAGCATTGGCAATCTGTTATTACTGGTAATAGTAAATCTGTATTAAAATTCTATCATATATTGTAATGAGCCAGCTAGTGTGTATATGTAACCTATGCCCTAGTAAATGGAACTCTGTGTGTCATAGGCCCTATGATGCCAGTAGCTTATGGAGATTCCCCTTTACTTGTGGAAGGAGGATCTGAGTTCTATCGCTTGCTGTGACATTCTGGTTCTATACAGCAACAACCATGAAGTTCTTAGGCAAGCAGAGATATGTTACAATATGGTTTTATGGCATAAAGACACAAAGTAAAATGAGACATAAACATTACATAGTATATCATATCTGAATAATTTGTGTGTCAGACCGTTAACGTTTATGGTTAGTAAGACAAGATGTTCATAAAGAGTTGTCCTGCTGATGAAGTTCTCTTATATAAAGAAAGAGAAAACTGGCTAAGACACCATCATAGAAAACGTGTCCATGTGATAATGTGAATGGCTTGGCTCACTCTTCATACTGCATTCACATTTCCTTGTTGCATTTGCAAAGACTGCATGTTTCTAATCATAGCTTCATGGACTTATTATTATGTGTAAATCAGAAACACATGATTATTCTGCCAGTAAAGTACATGGGTTTAAACAGCAGCCTGCTGATCTTGCTAGCTCTGGCTCCCTTTATCCGAGTGTCTGTGAGCTTGCAAGGTCTCTGCCTTGCAAAAAGGTAGGCTCCATGGTGAGTGTGCAGCTGATTTTTATTTCCCAGTAAGAAATGGTGCAAGTTGGTTAAAGACTTTCCAATTTAGTAAGAGAGAGAGAGAGAGAGAGAGAGAGAGAGAGAGAGAGCATTGTGGGAGTTTGTCAGAAAACACCACACTCACCAGAAAATTGCACATCGTGATTTCAATCTGGGGCAGAGCCTCTTACAGCTGCATAGGCTGGAGAAGCCTGGGTCTTTGAAAAATAAACTACTATTTTAAAGAAAGGTACTTTTTGCCCTCTCAACTTTTGTGATGTCCCCAAGTACCCAGTTAACTTATCTGGTGGCCTTCCTAGCATCTTGCCTTCCTCTGGAACGGCTGACACTCATATTCTTGCTCTGACAAGTGTGTTCAGCTCTGTGTGTTCAGCTCTGGTGTGCCAGCACGTACCCTTCCGACAAAGTTTGTTGAAAAGGAACAAGCTGTGATGAGGAGTGTGTAACAGCACCAGGCAATTTAAAAAGACATGGAGAAAAATGTCCCACTGAGAAAGTGGGAAATGTAGTCTGTTCCAGTCACCAGAGCTGATAGCAGCTGAAATATAGTGTAAAGTACCATTCAGATTGAGACTATTGTATTGCAATCTCCTCCCATCCCTGTTGTGTCCCAGAGAATACCCCATTTTCTACAGTTTTAGCTAGCTGTGCCCTCCAAGCCCACATCAGGACTACAATTCTTCTGAGTAACGAGGACTGGCTGAGATTCCCTCATGAGGGTGTGATTGCTGGCCCAGGAGTCACTTACTGTGGAGAGCTGCAAAGTATGACATGTTTTACTGGGGCTGCATGCCAGAGACTGGGACATATGAACATTTCACACTGTTGACCCCCCAGCAGAAATGCCAGTTGCCTACGTGAAAGTCCATAGCATTATTCCAACACAGCAGGCTAAGTTCTGGCTTCAGTTACATATACATCACCACATCTAAGTGAACTGGGATGCCGTGGTATAACTGAAGCTAGAATTTGACTCACTGTTGCTTGCTTTTGCCCTGTGGTTATTACTTTGCCCTCACTTTATAATTCTGGATTGACCTTAATGCAGCTTGCCCTGGAGTAGTGAAAAAAGACAAGGAACC
Source organism: Mauremys mutica (assembly GCF_020497125.1). Taxonomy (NCBI): domain Eukaryota; kingdom Metazoa; phylum Chordata; order Testudines; family Geoemydidae; genus Mauremys; species Mauremys mutica. The sequence goes on from NC_059073.1 coordinate 232,607,446, forward strand.
TGATTTTCCAGTGCCTGTCCCTGGGCACAGTCATGTACACCTACTCACAGTGGGGGGAAGCCCGACCGAATCATAAAGGGAACATTGTACAGCCACTTTGGGTGGGCAAAATGACACCGCAAGGTGCTAGGCGATTGTGAGTTGGGCCAAAGTTTTCTCGCCAGGTGGGTTTTCTTGCAGTGGTGCAGAGAGCTGTTCCTGTCTGCCTGCATGTCTCTCTCCAGCATGGGAAGAACAGTGACATTTGAAAGCCTAACAGTTCTAGCGATGAGTGAACCTCAGACACTCCTGACATTTAGTTTGAAGAAGGGCCCACGGGTCCAACACCAATATCCACCCCTTCCTGAGTTCCCTTTCTCTGTGCCCCCCCCCCTTTTCTTTATCTGCCAGACTTCTTCATGCGTCCTCCCACCCCGGCCTACCTTGTCAATAGAGCACAGGCCCAGGGCTCAGGTGATGGGTTCAATTCCCAGCCCTACTACAAGCTGCCTGTGTGACCTTAGGCAAGTCACTTAATCTACCCTGAACTTCATCTCCCCGTGTGTAAAATGGGAAGCGCAGCTTTTCACTACCCCCACAGGGCTGCTGTGAAGATGAAATCCATTCATGACCATCAGGTGCTCAGATACTAGGGGGATGAGAGGTTTATAAATTCCTACATAGGTAGGTCAATGTCTCTCCTCTCCTTCCCTTCTCTTGACAGCCAGCTTCCTCTTCTCTGTCCTTAATTCTCCTTCTAACTCCCCAAATCTTTACCCCCTAAATGACCTTTGGATTCCTGAAATCGCTCTTCTTTCTCCCCTAAATACTCTCTCCCTGATCTTCAGCAGGCTTCCTGTTGTCAGCAATATTTCCCCACAGCATCTCAGGCCTGGCACTCTCGCTGGCTGGCTTTTCTATTCAAATCTCAGGCATTCCAGGGCTTCCCAGACTCAGAGGCAACCCAGAACACATTTCCATTTCCTGACCCCAGAGAGGACCTGGAACTCATGTGAACCAAATACTCCAGCTTGCCCCGAAGGGTTTGCCAGCCCTGATGAGAATCCCAGATGAGGCCAGTTTCCTCAACCTACCAAAATGGAGACAATAATTCACCTTTGTAAAGCACTTTGAGAACCTCATTGAAAGGAGTGAAGTGTTGTATTTATTAATTCCAAGCAGAATTGGAAGCTTTCTGTGGGGATGGAGACTAAATGGGACACGTTTAGCATGTTTGTACTTATTAGGTTTACATTTTCAAAAATCAGAAAAGATTTGGAGCAAAATTTGGACTGAGATTTGAGTCAGTCAGCCCTAGACAGATCCTATCTCTACCTCCATAGTACTGGATTGTCTACATTTCAGTGATCAGTTGTACCTGGTGTAACACATACATAAAAGTGTGGCTGTTATTTCCCCTTATCTGATCTACATTCTTCCCGTCATGGAGTGTTTAGGATACGGATGCTACGTGCTTTCTTGAGACCATGTTTTAGTTTTAGTTTAATTCATATGAAAGTATTGGGACAGATCCTTGGCCCTATTAAGTCTGCTCTGTGTTGCGACAGTGGTGCAAAGCAGACATAAATGAGTGGGAGTCTGAGTGGAGGGCATGGAGTCCCTGTAGCAATTTTCATGCCACCCCTCCCTTCCTGACCAGAGTGGGTGTTCCTGGAGAGCTGCTGTTTCTGACCAAGGCTGAAATATTCCAGGAAGAAGATAGAGAAGATTTTAGCTTGCTCTATCTTGTACCAGGAACAGTGACACCTGTTTCCCTCAGGATCAGGGAGTTGTAAAGATGCGTTAGTGTCAGTTTGCCCCTCCCTTCCTGGACTTGCACTGAGCACACCTCGGCTGTGCAAGAGAGTCCGGGCCATTGACTTTGAGTGGTTGAACACATATCAATATTCCTCTTAGTATAGCCAACATGAATACTAGTTACGGCAGCATGTTATGAAAATCCATTGCCAGATAAAAATTAGATAAAATCTGTTGATGATTTATAAATGACATCTCTCTGCGATTATTTACACTTTTCATGCCGATTAGTAACTTTAAAATAAAAGCACAGAAAAATCAATTACTCCCTTCAAAAAATCTACATTTAAAGACCCATATAAAATTATGACTGATGGAAGTAAAAAGAAAATCTTTACTTTAGTTACAAGCTTTAAAGAAATACCACACTGGTTCTTTAATGAAAGGACCCTACTAAATATTTCTTATTTTGCCATTTTACAAAAGTTCTGATTGGGAAAAAATTCAATAACTATATTCTTTATGCAAGGATTTTAATTACCGGTGAAGTGTGTAATTAACTATAGTAATTTTCATTATAAATGTTTCCATCTCGTTCTTTCTGAAGATGGGCTGCTTAGATGCAATCCATTCCTTCAAACTCTACAGTGTCATATAAAAGAAAAGGTGAGACAGGTGGGTGAGGTAATATTTTTTATTGGACCAGCTTCTGTTAAAGAAACAAACTTTTAAGCTGCACAGAGCTCATCTTCGCATCCCATGTCCCATCAGTCCCAGACCTGAAGAAGAGCTCTGTGCAGCTTGAAAGCTTGTCTTTTTCACCAACAGAAGTTGGTCAAATAAAATAGATGACCTCACCCACTTTGTCTCTCTAATACCGTGGGACCAACACTTCTACAATAACACTGCAAACATATAAAAGAAAATGCATTCACAGCATCCAGTGCACCGTCTGCAGTCCAACCACTGGAGGGCATCTAAGATATCATGGTCTGGCTGCCTTTCCTAAGAATACACACCAGGTGGCATAACTAGGTTAGTTACTGAATTTTTGTGTTTTATTTTCTGTTTAATTGTTAAGTTAATGTGCTGGGTTTAGGGACATGTCATTCATTCTCCTGTTTTTATTTTCACTCTAAACTGACCACAGCATATCCATATGCCTCATTTAAAAGCTGCCATAAAAATGCCACTTGCCAGCTATTCAATTTTATGTATCCATTTACACTGTAAGAACGTATTAGCTATATTATTTTCTGAAGTATATTTGCAGGCTGCAGCAATATTTTTTTATTAATTAGTCCAGATTTAGCTTATTCTTGCTAGTTGTCATTGCGCTAGGTTCTGAAAAATACCGCACGAGACTTTAATTTTCATTTGATCTTAAGTAAAATGTGCAGTAATTCTAAGTAAGAGCAGAGATTGGAAATAACCACTACAAAAATTACACAACATCCCCCTTCACTTTAATTATGGGAAGAAAAAGAAAGTAAATACATTAATGGGTAATAAAGAATAAATCAGAGTTGCTAGAGCTGGGAAGGCCCTAACAGCTCATGAAATTCATCCACTCCCCATTGCAGGACAGACACATGGTTCAGGATGTATCAGTTCTGTCTTTGAGATTCTCTTGTTAGGTTCTGGCCTTGTCATATTCAGTGAATCACTGAAAAAGACCCTATCTGGCTGTTTTGGGGGTGGGAGCCCAAGGAGTCCTCCTGTGCTCACACTGCCCACTTACCGGCCAGGGAAAATAGCAGTCCTGCAATGGTGAGAGCACAGACATTACCCCCTCGTAGTATACTTGGTGGTGTACATCACTCCAAAAGGGGTAGGGAGAATTCAGGGCCACCTCCTATGAGTTAGCTGGGGTTGCTGGCCTGTGCACAGGGGGAGAAGACTGCTTTGTCCAAAGGGAAGCTGGACCACTGGCCAAGAGGACACAATGTAGCCCTGAAACATATGGTCTCCCCAGTGTATATTTGTAACAAAAGTTGATTGGAGAATAAAATTTTTGGAATGATTTTTTTCCCTCCAAAATTCAATTGTTTGATGAAAAAAAATGGTTGACATTTCAATTTTTGAATTTTTTCAGCCAGCTCTATTCACTGGTCTTTGGTTACCTGATACTCATGGAGGAAAGAGGGCTCAGGCCCTGATCCAGCAAATCACTTTGGCAATTAACTTTGAGTATGTGAATAGTCCTACCTACTTCAGAGTCTCATAAGCTTAAAGATAATCACATGCTTAAATCCTTTGTTGGATCAGGGACGGAAGTGTCAAAGCATGGGGTCTGAAACGCTAGACTCATTGGAAATATGGGCTAGGGCCAAGTTAGCTCTTTCTTCCTTTGAGATAAATAAATGTTCTTTCTGATTACAGTGTATGCGACTCTTTCGGAGGCAGATCTTCTGTAGGTACAATATATACTGGGTATTGTCAAGTGCTTTGGGCTCCTTTAATTTAGAAAGCATTGAGGGTCAAATTGTGACACCCTTACTCTCACTGGTGAGCAGTTACTCCATATGAATTGTCTTTGAATGCTCAGGGATTCACAATCTGGTCTTTTTGAATGCAGACTGCTGAACAGAGCTGTGGGAACCATTTTCACCATTGGAGACAAACGACATTTTTATGGGATCTCAAAAAAGTGATCCAAATGAAGCGGGAGGGTAGAGCAAGAGACCTGTTTCTTTACTACCAAAAGATTTGTTCACTAGCGGAAACACTACGACTGTCCTGGATCAACGTGATATCAGCTTTTACATGTGGATAATCATAAAGTGAAACTCCGTAGTTTGCACAGTGCTGTGGCTAGCCAGGAAAGTCTGTTGGATAAAAGTTGGTGGAAGCAAGCCTGACAAAGAACCCTTTAGTAATGCCATTGGGGGCAATCATCTGTGGTAGGTTTATTCAATCTGGTATAGTACTGTATGTGGGCAGAGGGCATTGGCTAACAATGCTACAGCTGCCTTATCAGCCCCCACGCTGGTCAAATATGGCAACACTTCAGCATGATAAAGAAGAGGGCTGAAGAAGTATTTGTCTTTCAGTGGGCTGAGAATGGCTATGAAACATAAAAGACTGGCTGATGTAGAAGGGCTCATTGAAATGAACCTAAAGGCATTTGGAAGCATAGCTTTTCAAAGTGAGACCTTGGACAGCGAAGGGTTATTTGAAGATTGTTCTGCACCGACCACAAAACTGGCAAAATTAGGAGAGTCGTCAGATCAAAGCCATGCATTTACAATTACTGAGAGAGAATAAAATAGCTGAGAGATTTACACAAAAATCAGTTATCTTAAAAAAAAATCACCGGCCCTTCAACTTTTATTTTAGTATTTTATTTTAACTCAGAGCAACTGATGACAGCTGGCAATTTCTGTAGCAGGATCTGTTGATCAAAGCAGGGTCTTCCTACGTTAGTGACCTCAAATCAAAGCTTGTCACTACTATAGAATCAAGCCTGTGAGCCAGACTCTGTTCTTGGTTAAATTGACTGCCATGGAGTTACTCTAGATTTGCACGGGTATAACTGAGAGCAGAGTTTTGTCCTATATTTATAGGAATGTAGTTTCCTGTTTCCGCATGTGCAAAACTTTCCACTTATGTATAGTCTTGGGAAAGGAAACAAGCCTTCCCTCTTTGTTTGGAAAGGGTCTAGTCTGTTTTGGGTGCTACTGTAGTTTAAATCATTAATAATTATTAATGACAACAATAATGAAATATAATAATGAGACATGATGTAGGGAAACTGACACTTCTATTTGTAATGTCAAATCCATCCTCCTTAATTCATAGTGGAAGATCTGATCTTGTAGAGCTTACTTACGCAATACTCACACATTGGCTGCAATGGGATTCTTGTCTGAGTTCTGTCGCAGCATCTGGCCTACAGTGCACACATTATTTTATGAGGTTGTCCCTCTGAGCCCTTGCCCAATAATGCTGCTATATAAAGAAAGCTAGCTCTCATCTTTACTCCATTATTAGCATCACCCCTTTTTTACCTCTTGCTCTAAAAATAAGACTAAATAGAATTCCCAGTTTCCAAAGTCAGACAGCATGAATTGATATTGCCCACTAAAATGCAATGAGATTAAATCAATAACATCTGCAATAAGGCATAATGAAGACAAAATTATATTTCAGCTTTCCTGAACAGCTGTGAATCTATTTTTAATGATCCTCATTTTTGGCAGTCAGCTAAACAACTTTTAAAATGTCCTAGCAATCGGATTGTTAAGTAGATCAGCAATACATAGCACTGAAATGCCATTAATTGCAGCTTTATCTGTGGAGTCGGGAGAATTCGGCACTAAAAATCCTGCACACCATCGTTGGACCTGAAAACATACACAGCACCCATGGGCAATTTTTAAAGAGGGGTTTTAAGTAGTGACTTTAAAAATAATGTAATGTGATTTAAACCGTTGTCTTTTTAGCTATGGTTTCTGGTACACATGCTCTGTTTTTGCAGGCTTATTCTATCATTCAGTGGTGCCTCACTGCTTGATGACAGTTTTGTATACTGATAGCCTATCTCCTGGGCTTGGCCTGTCAGATTCTCAGCATAGCCGCACAGTCTGGAAATTCTAAAAGAGTCGGCTTACGCAAAATATTGACAGAAATCATCACCGTTAGAGTCAAAGTAGCACTTTAAGCTTCAATATGCTTCTTTTCTACACCAAACGTCTTGTAGCAGTAGAGGTGGTGAAAGATAAAGGGTAGGAGACCTGCAGTGTATCTAAATCTAGGTTGTTATTAATAGTAAATCTCACAGGGTATGATCTTATAAAGTGCTGTACAGGTTCCGCTGCTGACGAAGAATGCAGGGGGTGCTCGGCAACCCACAGGTTCAGGGCCATAGTGTTTTAATGAGATATGTAGCTATATGGTTACTGTGGTGCTGTGCTACTAATGATCTTGCAAGATGATTTGCACATCTGTGACCTCCAGGTTTGAGTACTGCAACTCCTTATACCTTGGAATGAAACCATATACTCTGAAAAGGCTCCATTTGATACAAAATGCAGCTTAGCAACACAGGTTGTCGTGAGCACATCACTCCAGTCCTCCTCAATCTGCACTGCTTCTCCACTGAATCCAGAGTCCATGTCAAAGTCTCTGCCCTGATGTTCAGAGATCTCTGTAGGGTTAGCCTAGTTGCCTCTGTCTTTCTCTACAACCATGACCTCCTTTGACCACAACATGCCATTGGAGCAATGAAACTGTGAACCAATAGGGGAGGCTGCTGTGTGCAGGGGACAGAACTTTCACAGGAGCTGGATCTAGATTATGGAACTCATTCCTATAAGACATAAAATGACCACAGAACTAACTGCTTTTAATTCAATAGACCCACACTGATTTACATCAGTTGAGGATAATGACCCTCTATTTTTAGCTAGTTGGTAGGTGCTCAGATACTATAGGGATATGAACCTGATCCCAGACTTCGTCTGTATACAATCTTGGGGCTATCCTTCAGGCATGCTACTTCTGGGTTAGCTGCTTCTTTGTGGAAACCCCTTGCCTTTTCCCCATCTGTCACAGTGTCTATCTTGAGCAATTTTAAGCCATCTGTCACACTAGTATGGTATCTAAACACCTTTGTGATGATGTTTGTATTACTTTTGTGTTGATACGAAAGTCTGGTAATTCTAATCTGCTAAATTGACCACTGATAGGTTTTAGTTCAGCGAAGTCAAATTGCCAGCCAACAATTTGCCCAGCCCTAATTACAATATTTTCTGTGGATAAAGGAAACTTTATGAGCCTTATCTTCCACTTCTGTTTGAATCCTGCCTCAGAACACTTCACTTTCAATATGCTTAGCTTTAAAGTAGGGGGTGTGTCATTGCAGGGGGAGTACAGTATTCCTAAAAGTCTCATCAGAGGAAAGCTATTTTCTGCCTCTTTTCACATTCATCTTTAATGCACCAGTACAAAAATGCATCTTGTAGTGTGTGAAATGACAATACTTATTACTTTGAGTCTAGGATGCCTGTCTTCCGTACACTTCATCTTTGAATTACTAAGAACTCTGCCTATGTGCAGGGAAACCAGGCATTTTGTTCTCAGATTTGATTCAGTGTTTTGCAGACGAGACACACACGGTGCTGTCATGGGAACTTTACTTTTGTTCTTTCTTTCTGTTGTTTTTTTCATCTACACTAAAAGACTGAAAATATATGGTTGCTCTTTTTGAATGGAAAAACACCACAGCTACCAATTGGTATGACTTTTAAAAAAAATGCTATTTAACAGCTTATTTACTCCCCCAACAACTGGATATCTGCAGCTACCCTACTTAGGGATTCCTCCATGAGAACTTGACAGAATTATTCATCAGTTATGCAGGAATGTAGAGAGCCCACCTCATCCTCCTCTCCCCCACCCCCACTCCCACTCAGCCAGCATACAGCTTGTTGTTTGTTTGGCGTTTTACTTTCCCATTGATCATTAGCAGGTTTTTCTGGAAATCTTTCTCTTTCTCCGTCTCCATTTTTATCATCTCAGTAATGCTCCATGTGTACACTTGCGTCAACTAGTGCCTTTTTATAAAGAATGAAAACATGGTTTTATATTCCTGAATAAATAAACAACCATGGAACAGGCAGAAAAAGGCGAGAGAGGAAGAAAGAGAGAGAGTGCACATGATCACTTACAGAGCAGCAGTACAAGGTACAGTAAATGAATCAAAGGAACATTCCTTTGGCACAAGGGAATTGTAATGAAGGGAATGAAATTCTCATCATGTCGAAACCAGAAATTAACATGCATCACTTTTTTTCTTCCCAGGGCTTCTCACTGCTGGCTTCAGCTATTTTGAAATATTTGGGGCCAAAGAAGGAGCAAATCTCTAGGGAAAAGAAGGCTATTAACATCACCAATAGTTCACAAAATAGCTTTGTTTCTTGAAAGGCACAGACACGGCGGGAGGTGGTTAGTGCAGCTATACTATGGCTGTACTACTTTAAAATAATGGACCCTAGGGGCCTGAGGCGACAAACCATTCTTCATGTGACAAGGAACCACTCACACGTGTAAAGATGACTTGTGTGAGTAAAGGATTGCGGATTGGGCCCTAAGGTTCTTATTGGAAGGCCAAGGGAAAAATGGAATGATTTCTCTGGGTTTTGGATCAGACTCTAGCAAAAGGGATTCTGCGAGGTTTGCAGATACTGCATATAATTATAATAGCAAATCAGCCAGGGAGCACTTCTACTTATTATTAGACCAGGCTGAACTAGTTGATGGAAACAATTTATTGAACAAATTTATTTCTTTATTTTGTTCACAAAATGTCCCCCAAAGAGACCATGGGTCAGATTCTTCACTGGGCTGCATTTACATTCAGCTCAATTGAGGAGAGAGAAGATGAAGGAAAGGTGCTGTTAAGCCGCAAAGCAGGCAGAGCAGGTGGCTCTAAATGCAAAGCAGGGGGAGTCAGAATTTTGAACAATTTTTATGCACGTGGATGAGGCAATGTAAGGGACTCTTTGTACTGAGTAGTTAGTTAGTTATTTGATATTCAGAATTCACTATTCAAGTTTTGTGACTAATCAATTAAGGCTTTGTCTCCATTAAGAAAGTTTGCACCAGTGTAACTAAACAATGCTAATGTCCTTAATGCACTTTGTTACAAGAGTGCACTATTTCTTTATATGTAGACTGAGTTCAAATATATGTCACAAGTTTATGGGCTTTGTTGGCACTGCAAATGGCTTACTGCGTGCAGCCGTTTACATCAGCTCTTAACATAGATCAGGCTTGAGTTATGTGACATTGTTTCTATTCCCTGATCAAATGACATAACTTAGTATAATTATTTTCCCTTACCCAAACTTAATATCATTTCTTCATTAAAGCGGCAGCATCAACCTTGAAATGAATTGTGTATCTGTTTCTTAAAAAGAGTTAAAAGCCGTGTTAGCTAACGTACATGTTATATGTATTGCACACCATATTAATATGTATTACACAGCACATTAATAGGATATACTTTATATTATATATGAGTGTTAGCACAAAGTTAGGCTGAGTGGAACGAGGTTCACTCTTGCCCAACTTGTGTTCAGAGATCTATATCCCACAATAACTTGAAAAGCTAAATGTAGCATGGGGCATTACCGAATATAAACCCTGTCAAAATCAAGATATATAGCATTCTAGCCTGGTACAAGGCAGAAAGTTTCTTCATGGCCCAACTGGTTTAGAATGCTGTGTTCAAAAACACGAAATAAGGGGTACAGCATGATACCAGCAAAACAAGATAAAAAAGCTAATTGGGGAATTTTAGTTTTAGGTGGTATATAAAGTGCTTTTAACTTGTAAACAGGCCTACTTTAAATATAGGTAGTTTGGGGGTCATATTTTGGGAGCGCATCTTCTGTGTAAGATGAACTGATACTCTGCAAGAAACAGCTTCCCGAAGGATCAGTTACAATAACTCTTTCTTTCCTGTACTATTGACTTTTAATGATAAAATTGGCTATGTTTCTTTATTTGGTCTCTGGAACATCTTTCATGATGAACGACAAGTGTAGTCAATCAGTCGGTGGCTATACAATTTAGCAATAGACGTTTCAGGCACTACACCTGCTCTTGAGGCTTCCTGCCAATGCTTGTTGTTTTACAATATTTTCCCCCTATCATTTTAAAATGTTTTTCTCAGCCTGTCTTTGTGTGAGAGACTCACGTAATCAGTGGGGGAAACTGACTTACTATAAAGGGGAAAGAATGAAAATAACTATACAAAAAGTGGTGTCAGATGCATAAAGTTAACCTATGGCTCAATTCAAAAAATAGAGATATAGTTTCTACATATAGTAATTATTTGTTTGGATTTCTAACACTACTATAAACAAATATTCAGAGAGAAATATGGTTTTTAAGTTGGTGGCATCCCTTTAAATAAATCTCCACTCCAAACTCAAAACTTGCCTTGTGTTAAGCGTAACTTTGCCTAAGCATAACTTTGTGAACAGGAAATAACGAAGTAGCATGTATAGGCCAAATCAAACGTCCTGTGATCACATGGAAGCCCACTGCGGAAGCAGGGTCTTGGTTTCTAATTCGACAGACTGTTGGCAGACAGATTTTTCACACCATTTTCTTCCAACTCTGTTCATGACAATAACAAAAACTCCACCTCCCCAAAACGCTACTTGCTAATTCCCAGTGCAATGCCTCAAATTGAATGAAACTACCATATAATCAAGCATCCCATAGTTTAAAACAAAATGAAAATAACAGAACTGCTGCTTAATACTAAGAAGGAGGTTAAATGGAATACAGCTAAAAGGCTGTGTGCTATAAAATAATTAAAATAAACCCCACAGCCTAGGATATCTGCGTTCCTTCATATTTCTACTAGTATCCTTGTGGTTAAGTAAAGTAATGATTGATTTTGAGAGAATTATAGCTATTATAAACTGTAATCAGTGGAGGATGAGAATAATTACACTGAGAAAGGGGAAAATAGCTGAAACATGGCTGAGCAATATTCTGATTGATGGCAAAGTCATTTCCTGGCTGCTAATGACTGATTTTTCAACAGTCAGCACAAGCTCTAACCCTGTATGGGGTGGCGGGGGAAGGAAAGGAATGGCCATATTATTAAGAAAATTACTATCCCCAACGTATTGTTTTAATTAGGAATGGGAAAAAATCAGACCACCCCCCCAAAACTTCTGTCCAAGTTGAAAACCAAATTTGAACTGAGTATCTTTGGAAAGGTTCTGAAACTTTCAATTAGCTTCCCCTAAACCATCCAATTGTCTTTCATTTTCTTGATGCTTCTGTACTTCCAGGTTTCAATTAGGACTAGCACTGAAAGTGCCAAAATGCCATTCAAATGCCTATTCTTGCAGTATTTGTGGCAAGAATAGAACATAATTGCACCTGGATGAAAGAACCTGTTCCTATACACTTCCAGGTACATTTTGCAGCTTTGAAAGATTTGGATAATTTAGATAAACCTCTGAAAAGCAGCCTGTCTATCAGCTGATCTCCCATCAGTCATCTCCCATATCACACTCATCACTGGAGTAACTGAATGCCTGAACCAGATCTTGGGTAAAATCATCTCCCCACTGAAGTCAATGGTAAAACTCCCATTGATTTCTGTAGGCCCAGGATTTCACCTCCATTGAGAGGCTCCCTCATTACTAACGTGAATCTGTTTTCCTCATTGTCTTCATGCTCCATCTCTTGTTTTGTTCTTTGTAGAGAAGTGAATCCCCTCTAAAAAGGCTAATTGCCCAGGCATATTCATGGTTAATTATATGTATGTGTTTTATGTATGTGTGCTTGTGTCTTACACAGCTGGGTGTTGTGTAACCAATAAAGTACTAATCACTCCGATCTTAGAGGCATCTATGGCAGGAATGTCTGTCCTGGATTCATGTGCATTTTCAAGTCTAAAATATTTTTAATCTCTATTTTGTGCTACATGAGATCGCAGAGTGGATAAGTCTACAGAACGCTTTGTTTTAGTTTATAACTGTGAGCTCTCTAAACTGTGACATTTCCAAAAAAGAGTCTAATTTATCTTATCAGTTACAACCATAAAACAGGATAAGTGATGGAAATAGATTAGGAACCATAAAACTGAGGAAAGCAGGACAGCCAAGATTCAAGCAATGACAGACATCACCCTTCAGGGTCTTCCTGACTTTGAAGAACCTTCTGGATAGTTTACTAAAACTCCATATGGTGTCTCCTCTCCCTGCTCATTTCCTTTCAGTTTTGAATGTCCAGAGAATTTACAGGAACATAATTTTAAAGACTCTCCTTTTTTGTGCCCATGCAAACATGGTCAGATTCCCTGGAAAGAATGACCCATGGTAAACTTAAATGCCTGATTTGCATGTTCAAGTGTGCTCAATGCTTGTGCCAATTACCTAACCCTAACCTACTTAACACCTCTTATTCAGTATTGAAAGGTCAGCTCTCACCTCTGATGTGCCCATGAAGCCAGCCTCCATTGCCCACTTATTAAATGTTCAAACACGCACCTTTGTGACTGCTTTCTCCCATGCTGTTCACCATGCTTAGGTGAAGCCCCCCGTAAATATCTGCACAGCTACCTCATTATCCACCTTAAAATCCCTCATTAAAACCCTGCGGTGTCATGATGTGTACAAAGAGCTCGACAACGGTTATGCTGCTCACGTACTGAAATCATAGCCTATCACACTGACCAATATTGCCTCATTGTTTCCTTGTCATCTCTTGTCATATGCTGAGGCAATCTCTACGCTACCCACTAGGGCTGTGATTGCCAGCTCGTGTACATGTACTTGCGCCAGCTCTCATCAAGCTAGCGTGACTATAAATAGCAAGGTAGCTGTGGTAGCATGGGTAGCAGTCACAGAGGCACAGCTTAGCCGTGGTGAGTACAAACCCATCTGAAACTGGTGAGTACATCCTCGGCATGGCTAAGCATCCGCTGCCACTGCCTGCTCTACCATGGCTACACTGCTATTTATGCTCATGTTAGCTTGAAGCAAGCTAGCACAAGTATGTGTACGCAAGCTGGGAATCATACCCCAATCTTGTAGTGTAGACGTACCTATGACTGCATGCTCTTTGGGGCAGGGACTGTCTTTTTGTTCTGTGTTTGTACAACACTTAACACAATGGGGTCTTGGACCATGATGGGGGCGACTAGGTAAAACAAATAAATAATAATAAATCATAATTATTAAATTAATAATAATCTTTCAAAATGATGCCCATGGCATAAGGCTAACTGTAATGACTGCACTGAAACTCTTGTGAGTTTTTAAAATAATGGACAAAATCCCAAAGGTACAGAGGTTAAAGGTCTGATTCTTAACTTAAGTTTTAACTTATGGCCTGTTATGCCAGCTTAGTGCTAGTGCAATGCCATTTGTTTCAATGGAATTACCCCAACTGGTGTAAACAGGTAGAATGGGGTCAAGAATACAACAAACAGCTTTAATTTCCCCCCAACCGCAGGTTAAATGCACCATGTCAGTCAAAAGTGCAAGAAAACAAAGTAGAAAGAAATCAGAAGGTTCTCTGAAAAGACAATTAGAAATGTAAAATGTCCGTAATGCTGACTTTATAGCATTGGGCTTCATCCTACTTAATTCCAAATGAGGTGATTCAACAAAGAGAAGGAGAGATGAACTGCTTCAAGATAATGTGGGTAGTCAAGCAACCAGTTTTTCAATGGCTTTGTTCAAGGATTAAATGAGTAGTTTTCTACTTATAGTACACTTCAGACTGCACATCAAAACTCCGCCACACTCAACATGCTGTCACAGAGGCCCATGGAATATTTTCCAGAGATGGGCCAGCAAATCCTGCATGTTTCTGCAAGCTAATCCACTAGCGAGTTGAATCTCCTTCAAGCCTGCCTCCTCTCTAGAAATGCTGGCAGAGATCTAGATAAGTGCCACAGTACGTGCAATCCCTCTTCTTTTTTCTGGTGTAAAATTTGCTCATTTGGCTCATATAATCTCAAAGCAAAGCTCTGAGTGATTTGTGTGGGTCACTGACATCTCCCATAGCCTTGTGAACTCAATAAGCATACAGGATCAAATTAGTGTCTGGTAAATTGCTTCTTGAATGAGTATGTTAAAAAAATTCCTTTGCCCAGATATTTTCTTTTCCTTTTTAAAGTCTATTTTGTAACAACTGTAGACCCCAATTCAGCAAGGTGTGCAAGCACATGCCTTACTTGAAGCACATGAGTTGTCACATTTTCTTCAGTAAGGATACTCATGCGTATAAAGTTAAGCACATGCGTAAGTAGCTTGCTGAATCAGCAGAGGTAAAAGGTGCCAGACCGTTAGTCCTATAGCCTCTCTATACACAGAAAAGGTACAGAACAGGCAGTAGCAGTGCAAGCTTCTCCATACCAGCTCATAAGAGACAGTATGATCTTGTGATTAAAGCATGGGACCGGAGAGTCAGGACATCTGGTTTCTCATTCTGGCTTTGACACCACCTTACAGTGTGATCTTAGGTAAGTCATTTCACCTCTCTGTCTCAGCTTCCCCATCTGTAAAATGCTCACTACCTCTAACTCACCAGGGCTTAATTAGCTAGGCTGATGAGGCTTAAGTAATTAGGTCAAGATTTAAAAAATATTGGTGTGATGCTCTGTACCCCCAAAGCAATACCCTGGCACCCCAACATCTGCCATGGTGATATAATTATGATGTATCTTGTTCAAAAATATTTCATGTGAGGTATCAATGGAAAAGTTATGGTTTGATGAATATGATTATCCTATTTGTATGCATGTATCATTTTTGTACCTGAAGTTATGAAAATTGACTGTATACCCGCATTTAAAATGTGTTTACTCCTGTGTTAACTCCCACAAGGTAGTTTACATTCAGTCTAGCCAGCACATTGTGAATGGACTATTCAAGTTGATGGCTCATCAATGAACATGATGGGCCATGGAAAAAGCTTATCCCTACCTAATGGACTTTGCTGTGAACATTAGAATATGGGTAATGGCCCCTGCTATGACTCATCATGTGACCAACTCGTGTGGCACAGGATTCCACCTTGTGTTTGTACTTTTCCACTAACTGTGCTGGTAAAATTATTTGGGACAATGAAGTTCCCTCCACATGGAAGAAGTTATAAAAGGGGGAAGTGACATCACCTCATAACTCAACAATTGGAAACACCTCAGGAACAAAGAATGAATCGGAGAGGCGGTTCCAGGTGGGAAAGAAGGAATCCCAGCCTATGTATGGAAGACTGGTGAACTGTTTGTACCATCAGGGTGAGACACTGCTTGATTCAAATCCTGTCTAGTTAATAGTACTCAGATTGCAATTTTGTTTTATTTCCTAGATAATCTACTTTGAGCTGTACACTTATCACTTATAATCACTTAAAATCTATCTTTCTGTAGTTAATAAATCTGTTTTATATTTCATACCTAAAACAGTGTGTTATTAGAAGTGCAAAGGGACATCTGCTCAGGAACAGGGGCTGGTGCATTGGGGCAGACTGGGTAATAACTTGCCCTGATCAGGCTTCTGACCAGGGCAAGACGGTACAGTTCTGGGCCTAGGCTGGGGAGCTGGGGACAACTGGCTGGAGCCAGTTCTATTGTTGGTTCATGAGTAGCTGGTGAAAGTACTCATCTAACTCAGCTGGGTGTAACCCGGTCTGTGAATGTTTGTGTGAGTGCAGAAGCTGGAGACGTCTGCAGCTTGTCACAGCATCACAGCATGAGAGAGAGCCTAGGTTGGTAAGACAGAGGACTCAGTGGTAGTGGTACCTCAGTTCCAGGTTGCAACTTGGGGAGCCTGTCATAATCAGGCTCTTATGTCCTTACTTAGGTGCCTATATACATGGCTTGATTTTCAAAAGTGCTGAGCACCCAGCAGCTTTTATTCATTTCAGGAGCTGCTGGATGCTCTGCACTTTTGCAAAGCAACACTTTTATTAGGCATCTAAATGAAGACATAGGCACCTAACTTTAGGCACCCATTTTTTGAAACTGTTGGCCTAAATGTGTGTAAAGTATTTGGTGATCCTTGAATGGAAGTGCTGTGTAAGTGCTAGGTATTATTGTCACTGTTCCATCAATTACTGACATAGGGAACAGAAATTAGATAATAGAGGGCTTTTCATTCTAGCAGACAAAGGTGGTGTAACTAGATCCAATGGCTGGAAGTTAAAGACAGATAAATTTAGACTAGAAATAAGGCACAAATTTTTAACAGTCACGGTAATTAACTATTGGAGCAACCTACCATGGGTCATAGTGGATTCTCCATGACTGGAAATTTTAAGTCAAGAATGAATGTTTTTTCTAAAAATTATGCTCTAGTTGAAGAAGGAATTAATTCAGGAAAGTTCTATGACCTGTGTTATACAGGAGGACAGACTAGATGATCACAATGATCCCTTTTGTCTTTCTAATCTATGAATCTCGGAGGGGTCTCAGCTTCTATCTGGGGGATCACCTCTAGAACTGAGAAATTAGTTCAGTCTTCTGAGACTGCCAACAAAATTGACAATTGTGGCCAACTATAGGGAGGCTTTTGTCATGCGGACACTTGTTCACTAGGAACTGGACCAACACCACTAATAGAAAGATCCATTTTTAAATGTGAAAGGGCAGCCCTGCACTTGCATATCTCATCCAAGAACAATACACATGGATTTTATTCACAAACCCCACTTGGAAGGAAATTCCGAGTCATGCGTCAAATAACCAAAGCCATGACAACAACGATGCCCAAATCAACAGACAGCTCAACAGAAAGCTGTGCTTGTACCTCTCAGCAAGGAGAAAGGACAGCCAGATGCCACTGCCTGAGCAAATGCAATTGAAAGTTTGTCATCCAAGTCCTTCAGATGCCAAATGTGTTTGCTGAGTTGATGAGGCACCTGGGTTGTTCCTTTTCAGGAACTGGCACAGGAGAAAGAGTGCTACAGTAGGTGGCATGAGACGAAGCTGCCATAAAGGAATGTACTGCAGTTCTGTGCATAAGCCCCACTTGTCAAGGGATATATATTTACCACATGGCCCTCGCTATTACTAGGATGTCCCTCCACTGTGGCCTGTTCCTCCCTTGAGACATGAGGGGGTTCCTTGTCAGGGTTTTCTTATGCAAATAACAAAGAGCAATGAGTTATTGTTTCATAGGGGGGCACCCTTAAAAATCTCATTATGTCATGTGTCCAGCTCCTCAAGAAGAGACAAGAGAAAAGCAGATAACTCAGAAGAGAGAACACAGTGCAGTTTAAGCAGGGCGCCAGCACACAGACACTTCTGCTTTTTTTTTAAGTGCCTATAAATTCTGTTCCATAAAAATGACAAGAAACCAACCTGAGAAGAAGGAAAGACACCCTCAGTAAGAATCACAGTGCTGTACACACTGAAAGCTACAGGAGGGAAAAAGCACTATGGCCATTGTATTGCTGTAAGAGTAAACTTGGTGGGAACCCGGGATCCTGCTGTGATGTTTTGGGGATCACTCAGACCGGTGAGGGGTTCTGTCACTGCCTGCCCTGTATCCTTGGAGCTCTTTATGCTGTGTCTCTATGGTACAATTCCCTGACACCAGTAGCCTGCCCACAAGTACAAGGTCTGACCCTGGCTCTCACCAGCTTGGTTTCTCCTTGTAGGGTGACACCAATTGTCCTTCCAGTCCCAAGTCAGCCCAAAACAGACCTCCCTGTTATCTTAAGTACCAGACACTTGGACTTTTCCCCTCTGGTTTGTCACCCCAAACATATGAAACCAGCCCCCCCAGTTATCAGCTCACTTTGGCATACAGTGTCCACTCAGTTTGCACACTAGAAACCTGCTCGAGAAAAAAATGAACCAAATGTTTCTTTAATAGAAAAGTCACAGATTCAGAAATGAACCAGCAAGGGAAAGCACGCACAAATCACACAGAAAATAAACAGAAAGACGCAGCCTCAGGCTTTGCACTTCCATGTTAGATAAAATCCTTTGTCTGATACAAGTTACCTATTGCCTGTGTACAGTTTCCCAGCATAACCTCTAACTAAAGGGGGGAACCAGTGGTCATGGACAGCTTCCCACCTGGAGTCCATCCTTCAGATACTGGATCAAAACCTCTGTTTCAAGCTTCCTTTTTAAAAGGCTTTTTCCTTTCCCCCACTGTCTCTTGGCATGGTGATTCATGGTTATTCAGAGTGGCGGAACTTCCCTCTTGATGTGATAGCCAGGGCTGTCTCAGTGACTCCCCATTAACTCTATTGGTTCACCATTGTCTTTTCCTGGGCTGGCCAATGGATGGTTATTTGGAGCCGGTTTTGTGTAAACACCTGGCTTGGAGGTGCCCCTCTCTGCTGTGATGTGCAGATGAAGTTGTAGTACAGGTTATGAGCAGTTTTCTATGTATGTTCATAACCACAGTCTGCATACATATCTCTTAGTGACTGTCTAGTTCAGAACATTACACGCTTTCATAAAATACTTTGTTTGATATACTTGGCAGTACAACAGTACAGATGCAATTGGTTGGTTCAACTGCTCATTTTGGGGGTGGGGGAGGGTTAAACCTGCTGTTCTCCATTTGGGATTGTCACAATGACCATGGCAGTTTCCTCTTTTCTGGATAAGTCCTCTCATCAGCACACATCTCAGTAATGAGGCTGTGGGGTTCCACTAGAGAAAGAATCCTCCTGCTCCACCAGGCTTCTAATGCAGTATCAGCATGGCAGGTGTCCCCATGGCCATTATACAGCACCTGTGCAGGGAGTTTCTGGCCAGTGGTGCTGTGTAGTTGTAAGCCCAGCCCACGACTTTTCCTTACCTGAAATCTGCCCGCCACCCCCAGTGGTTATGTGCACAGGTCAAGATTTTGCACATGCCATTTTCCACAAATACTATAAGTGTGCACAAGCTCAGTGTGTACAAACACAAACAAACAAATGCAGAGCAACAACACCTTGAGGGAAATGAGAAAAAAAACCCAAAGTAGTATAAATTTACTTTAACCCCAAACAAGTTGCCACTCATTGAATTCAATGTCAGCACGAAATCTCCACTTCCCAGCAACCACAGCAGAAAGTTTCGCAAACTGTGTTGCTTTAATGAGACGATGTCTGATCCTGCAGCCCTGGAAGTCAATGGGAGTTTTACCATTGCCGCCAATGGCAGACTATTGAGAACGTATAACTGTAGCTAAGGAGAGTTCCAGCGTGCCACTTAAAATTTTGACCTAGATGTTCTGCCACTGATAGGAACGGATTTATTTTTTTAATTGTTTTCATACGTATGTTTGTGATGGGAACTATATAACATGGCTAAAAAGTGGGGAAATGCTGATGCTTCTGCTTTGTATTTTTTTCTGTTTCTTGTTGAAGCAACAAAATATATAAGAAGTTACATCTGATTTCATGAAACTTTGCATGCATGAGAGCTGGGCTGGGAAATGCCCTTTGTTTGAACTTTCTGGCCATCGGCCAAGTTAAATAAGATCCAATTCATATTTATTTTCCTTACCCCTTCCACTCCCTCCCAGGTTAATAGAAGCACCTTTGGGACTTTTAACTGGCAAGTTAGCCCTACAGCGTCTGGTTTAACTTGACCATTAAATTGGCTACATTTTTTTTCATATTGAATCCTTTTTTTAAAAAAACATATCACATAATTTTATAGCCATTGTTGTCTTTCTCTAACTTGTTTGGTACATGTAAAATATATTGATCTGGTTTAATTTATTTTTAGACATAACAGAAAAACAACTTAACCCATGTACTACGATTCAATTAAAATTGGAAGTAGCCACTGTACGTTAAGGGAGTTCATGTCACCCATGATTTGAGGGTACAAGACCACATATAACTTTTTAGCAGACCAATCCATGCTAAGAACCTTTATGCTTTAATACCAGATAGAATGGTTAGTGTTCATGTGGCACAAATTTGAAACCATGCTATGCCATATTGCAGAACCAGGTTTAAATTCTGCTAAGAAGGTTCATCACAAATGTAATTTGGATTTAATAGCTGACTTCTCCTCATGAAGGGATGTTCTCTGACCAGACATGCTATGTGAATCTTATTTATTGAGAGGGTTTTATGTGATGCTCGTCTCACCATAGCGTTTGAGCCTCACAGTACCCTGTGACAAGAGGAATACTATTAGCCCCATGTTACTGAAGACTAAACTGAGACCCAGAGAGGTTAATGATTTACTTGTCCCAGCTCTCACAAGAATTCTTGGGTACAGTTGGGAACAGAAACCAGCTCTCCCTTGTTCCTAATCCAGGGCCTTTATTCCAAGGCCATTCTTTCTTCTGTACTGAGCTACCCCAGTTTGGAAAGGAGTTTCTGTGTAAGTAAAATCATTTTCAAAACTGAGCTAGCTTTTTGCTAGTGTGGACAAGGTTTACTTGCCACTATTAACTAAATACTTAGAGGCATTAGTGAAGATTTTTGAAAATGCTGGCCTATTTTTGGTGCCCAATTTAAGAATCCTAGGGCCTGATTTTAAGAGGTTCTGAGCATCCACAGCTCCAATTGTCTTCCCCCTTGGGCTCTACCTCTGCATACCTAGGACACCCCAAAGGAGTCTTGTTCCTGCACACGACTTCTCTCGGCTTGTGGCAAAGCCATCACAACTATCTGTGAACCTCCATAATTTCTGGTGGCTTCCCAGGAAACACTGGTTTCCTGTCTGACAGATACAGAATCATGATGTATACATACTGTTCCTCACATAGTGCCCTCCGGTGTGCAGGGGCGGCTCCAGGCACCAGCACGCCAAGCGCGTGCCTGGGGCGGCAAGCCACAGGGGGTGCTCTGCCGGTCGCCGCGAGGGCAGCAGGCAGGTTGCCTTTGGTGGCATGCCTGTGGAGGGTCTGCTGGTCCCACGGCTTTGGTGGACCTCCTGCAGGCGTGCCGCCGAATCCGCGGGACCGGGGACCTCCCGCAGGCAAGCCACCGAAGGCAGCCTGCCTGCCGTGCTTGGGGCAGCAAAATACCTAGAGCCGCCCTTGCCGGTGTGGAGTTACACCAAATTCAATATTGTCACCCTTTTTCTTCAACAGATATGAGAGAGACTGTGAGATGCTGGGGATTCCAGTGTCAACAGTAGGTTGACAACACTCAGCTCCACCAAAACAACCTCTGCCAGGGCCAACATGTCCCAATAACACCAAGAGAGATATGTGAATGTATGAAGGACAATTGTCTTGAACTTAATGCAGGGAATGCAGAAGAGATGAAGGGACAGACGTGACAAAGAAGAGGGAGATTTTGAGAAAGTTCCTAGAACACCGACTTCATCCTCAAATGTGGCACTAGGCCACCAGTTATCAAGGTATGGTGAAGCTTTGGGATTATGCTGGATTCTTCACTGCTCCTGAGCACACAGATTGCAACAGTGATTCCACTGTCATTGGCTGGCTAAGAGCCTATAGCCTGCTTCTTAAATGTAGACTGTATCATCATGACCTATGCATTTATCGCCTCCATATTAGAGTACTGTCACTCACTCTACTGTACCTGGGATTGAATGTGACGACAATGTGGAAACTCCAACTGCAGCAACATGCAGCAGCAAACTTATTGAGAAAAAAAGCTGGTGAGAACATATCACATCAGTGTTCTGTGACATCCACATGCATCCGACAAAGTGGGTATTCACCCACGAAAGCTCATGCTCCAATACGTCTGTTAGTCTATAAGGTGCCACAGGACTCTTTGCTGCTGTGACATCCACTGGTTCCCAATCTGTATCTGGTTTGAGTATAAAGTGTAGGCTCTAATCCTGCAAATATATATTTCTACCACTACTCATGTAAATGCTCAGTGGGACCACTTACACAAATAAAGTTTAGCGCATGTGTAAATGTTTGTAGGATCTGGGCTTTAGTCGTAATCTATAAGCCTTAATTGGCTAGGATCAGGCTACTTTAGGGACCACATGTCAACGTACCAACACATTCCACAGGGATAGTGCAGCTAAACAGGCCCAGACTCAGAATCTCAGAATTAGAACATTATCAGCAGCTAATGCTAACTCTGAAACTATAATATACAGATATGGTTACAAAACAACATATTATTATTTGTTGTTCTTGCTCTCAATGAACATACATGTGTGCTGTTGTGATTGTTCTCAGGGTACCCAGGACAATGAGTCACCTTGTTACTCCCTGGCCTCCAGTATTAGGGAGACTTACTTGTGCTTAACTGGGGGTCAGCTCCCTGACATTACCAGCCTGTCTGCCACCAAAGTACTCTCCTCTGAGCTATGCCAGCCCTTACTTTACCTTGCAGGGTAACAATAGGTGGACCCCAGTCCCTAAGTCCCTTTGAAGCATTCCTCTGTAGGGTCAGCCCCTTATCAACTGTACACTCACAGAAATAGCTAGTCTGCTGTACCCAGGGAACGGTGTACACACCAACTTGCATATTTCAACTCAGGATCAGCCCCTAGTTTAATATCACAGCTCTGAGATATATTTATAGTGAAAAAAAAGTTTATTATCAAAGATTCAAGAAATATTGAAAACAAAAGTTTATTTAGCAAACAAAATCATAACGCACTTGCTAGAGACTAAACTTAACTATTAGGTTAACCTCTTGTCTAATGAAGTTTATCTCACCCCAAACCCTTTGCAGCGTCTTCAATCAAAGCTGGTTGTGATCCCATTTTCATTAATGTGAATGCACTGTATTCTAGGTGCAGGACAACAAGGTGTTTCCTTTTCCCCCCATATACAGTTCAGCAGGGTGTATCTCAAGATAAGGTTCTCTTCCCCTGATGTGTTTCTATACCTTTTAGTTCCTTTCTGAAATTCTTACAATCCCTTGTTTGCATTCATCTTAGATAGATGATGGGAGACCCATTGTGAATGAGACAATATTTAATCTACAGTTCAACAGAGAGACCAGTGAATAAGTGTCCCTTGTCTGACAGAAAACCTGTTTGTCAACTCTACCTTGATACAGACTTTAAAACATGTTTTCAGTATATACACATAACTCCTTACATAATACCTGTACCTACGTTTCACAATGATTAAAGTCCAATGTGACACTGGCTTTCATTTAAGACCTCACATGACATTCTTTGGTGAATCAGAATGCATATACCAGAACCAGGAAATTCTTGTAACCCCCTTCCCAGCTGGCATTGAGGGTTTCATGGGTCACACCAGGAATGTTCTCTAATATGGGCTCTTGTTAATTCATGAACATGACATAAATCAAAGAGTTAGCCTGATCAGAATTTTATTCCATGGAAAGTTATGAGTTATTTTGTTTAGCATTGTTGTGAATGGTCCAAATAGCAATGAAATGATGACACAAAATATGGCAGAGCCCTTTTGTGAGATGGCTGTGGAGCTTCAAAAAGGCTAAACAGACACTGGAGAGAAGACACAGAGACTAATTCTAGCAACTGAACAGTTTGGATTTCTTCAGTGATACATTTCTGGACACTAGTAAGTTTAGACTTGAAATTAGACAAAGGTTTCTAACCATTAGAGGAGTGAAGTTCTGGAACAGCCTTCCAAGGGAAGTAGTGGGGGCAAAAGACATATCTGGCTTTAAGACTTAGGGCTAGTCTACACTTACATGCCAGTTCGACGTGGAGAGTTCGACTTTTCGGAGTTCGAACTATCGCGTCTAATATAGACGCGATAGTTCGAACTCCTCCGGAAGCGCTCCGTTCGACTCCGGTACTCCACCACTGCAAACGGCGGTGGCGGAGTCGACCTTGGAGCCGCGGAGTTTGGTTCCGCGGCGTCTGGACGGGTGAGTACTTCGAACTAGGGTACTTCGAATTCAGCTACGCTATTCACGTAGCTGAATTTGCGTACCCTAGTTCGACCCCCGTTCTTAGTGTAGACCAGGCCTAAGCTTGATAAGTTTATGGAGGGGATGGTATGATGGGATAGCCTAATTTTGGCAATTAATTTAGCAATTGATTTTTTATTATCAGCAAGTAAGTATGCCCAGTGGTCTGTGATGGGATGTTAGATGGGTTGGGATCTGAGTTACTATAGAGAATTCTTTCCTGGGTGCTGGCTGGTGAGTCTTGCCCACATGCTCAGGGTTTAACTGATCACCATATTTGGAGTCGGGAAGGAATTTTCCTCCAGGGCAGATTGGCAGAGGCCCCGGAGGTTTTTCGCCTTCCTCTGCAGCATGGGGCACAATTCACTTGCTGGAGGATTCTCTGCAACTTGAGGTCTTCAAACCACAATTTGAGGACTTCAATAACTCAGACATAGGTTAGGGGTTTGTTATAGAAGTGGATGGGTGATATTCTGTGGCCTGCGTTATGCAGGAGGTCAGACTAGATGATCATAATGGTCCCTTCTGACCTTAAAGTCTATGTATCTATGTACATTTCATCCACAGAAGAGAGAACTACAGCACTGTAGAGCAGTGATTCTCAAAGCCGGTCTGCCGCTTGTTCAGGGAAAGCTCCTGGCATGCCAGGCTGGTTTGTTTACCTGCCGCATCCGCAGGTTCAGCCGATCGCGGCTCCCACTGGCCGCGGTTCACCGCTCCAGGCCAATGGGGGCTGCAGGAAGCGGTGCAGGCTAATGAATGTGTTGGCTGCCCTTCCTGCAGCCCCCATTGGCCTGGAGCGGTGAACCGCAGCCAGTGGGAGCTGCAATCAGCTGAACCTGTGGACGTGGCAGGTAAACAAACCGGCCTGGCCCGCCAGGGGCTTTCCCTGAACAAGCGGCAGACTGGCTTTGAGAATCACTGCTCTACAGTGCTGTAGTTCTCTCTTCTGCTGTAGAGGATGGTAGGATTTTCCATTGAAGGAATCTAAACTTTACTTAATGGCTCTGACATAAAGTCCTTTTGCAAACCATCATGTTCAAACTCCAGAGGACTTGTATTCCAAGAGGACAGGCAGTCTGAGGTGAGTATCAAAGGCCTGATGTGCCTTTGCCTCAGTTCAAATAGGAGTATGTTGACTCTCTATGTAATTAAAATGTATATTTGCCCAGAATAGTAAAATTGGTGTGACTAAAAATTGCTCTTCGGAAGTGGCTCATAGTTAATGGTATTATTACTATTTTATTTGAACATAATTATGGTTGTTATTAAATACAAATTGCTGTCATTATACTTTTCTTAGGTCAGTTTAGTGGTCTCAGTAATGTCACAAAAGACCAGTTAGACCCACCTGCCACAAACCTTACTTTATATTGCTACCTAATTTGGTTGAACTTGGAACAGAAATTGGCCTTGAGGTGCTCCAGAATTGTAGAGTCTTGATCATAATAATCAGAGACTCAGAGACCATCTGGTTAAAATCAGGCCTGCGTGTGTGCCTGTATTGCTATTTTAGAGTTCATCACCATTTCCTCTCTGCAAAAATTAGAACAAATCACACATTTAAGCATGTATGTTTTTATAGTTATACAACATCTTGAATTGATTATTGATAGTGATTCTGAACAACAAACACAGGACCAAATCTTGATGTGACCAGCTACTAGGTGGAGCGGGGATGTTGGTTAATACATCTATTTTCCTAGGAATCCTACTAGCCATGGAAGATTCCATCAGACAGGTCCAGGGGATATGTTGCTAGACAGACTTTAATGCTGCTTTGAATAAAAGCAGCATATGGCCCTGACACATGCCACAGGTATGAGGCACCTAAACAACAACTCCCCTGAGGCAGTAAATCAGGTAAACACAGATCGCTAGCAAACTGACCTGAAATGAAACATTACAATTTGGTTCAATAAACCAAAATATTTTAATCCGGTTGACCTACTGTGAAAGACAATATTTAATTTTGATTTTCCCAATGGGAAATCAAAAAATAGAGGGAAAATTTCAATATTGCACTAACTGCATTTTCCATCAAAAATATTTTGGTGGAAAGTTCTCAGTGAGCTCTGCTCAGAACAAAGAAAATTAAACACTTGTTTGAAAAGAAAACAAGAATTTACAAAAAATATTGGGCCACAGTCATCCCTACTGTAACTATAATTGATGTTAAAGGAGCAACAGCAGAGAGGAACTCTACCCATTTTATCTAAAGAATTTTATGGCATATATGTACCAAGAGTAATGTCTAAAATATTATAGGCCTGATTTTTAAAGGGCTCTCAACCCAGTGTTCAGTTTATTTTGTGGTCAGAAATGATTGTTGGCATAAATGATGCCACTGAGATGTCTAACAACCTGAATTGCAGGCACGTTCAAATCTAAACGGCATGATCTGCACCTGCAAAATGGCATCTGCAGCTGAATTCGGATATAAAACTGGAGGCCAAGTTTCAAAATGTGGCTCTATCACTAGAGAATGATGCCAAGTCCCATGAAGTCCCAGATGTATATAACTAATGCTATAATTGCTTGGCTTGAAAATAATAAGTTTAATTTCTACTTTATTAAAGTTTATCTTCTCAAGGAAATAGAGATGGTTGTACATTTGCCCCCCACAAAAATCATAATGCTGATGGAGTTTATATGCAGGCATTCCTAATAATCTCCCTCCCAGCTAAACTCACTGTGAAAGTTCAGTGTCATCTGGCAGCAGAAGACATTAATCACCTGCTGAGAAGGGCAGGCTAATGTTTTGAAGCCAGGAAAGGCTTGTTTCTGCTTCCCAAATAGCTTACCCTAACAGTTCTTTTTATTGAGATTGATTCGCTATATTTTGCTAGTTTGGGGATAAAGTCCGTTTATATTTGTCTTGCAGTGAAAAGCTAATAATTGACATTGTTAGTGTAGTTATTTTATGAGCCAATTTCTTAGTACCCTAGAGTGTTTTTATAACCCCCTTTTTCGAGTACTGACAGCATACAGTGTTCTTCATATGCATTTGCTGTGAAATACATTTGCTGATGATTATTAATTCTTTCTTTGTTTATACCACCATTGCATTTTCTGGTGTCCTAACCATGGCCCGGGCCTACCTAATCCTCAGTGTAAGTCGCAGAGCAGCTCTAACCTGAAGGCAGCTCTAATTTATATTCAGCCTGCCTGTGTCCCCTGAGGGCTATATGCAGCCAAAAATAACCAGAATGCAGTGATGCCCCAGCCCTGCTGGAATGGCCTGTGGCAGGCATCCTACACAAGGGACTATGAGGGGGGCAGCATAGAGCTATTCCGCCAGTTCTTCCCCCTACACCAAAGATATTCCCTTAGGGAGAGATCTGCTGCTGAAGTAGCATAAAGGGACCTCAGGGCAATTGAGAATTGGGCCCATTGTCTTCAGTGGGACTAACGTGAGCACTAGGCCTGATAGTGTATGGCTGTAATTTTTGACATGGCATAGTAAGTGTAAATAACAAACCACAGGGAAGGAGTAGGGCGAGACAGGATGATGGGTACAGCACTAAGATCACATATTTACCTAATTTAGGCATGTGCATCTCATCAGTTTACACCAGCTGATGTTCTGGTCTATAGGGACTAATTTTCACTAGGGCTCAACCTAGGCATAAATCTATGTCTGCAAATAATTGACCCTGTAATTTTCAAGCCTGTAATGAATAGCAGGAGCAAATATTAGCACTTAGACATCTAACGATATGTTTCTGGCTGAATAATCAGCTAGCTAGGTGCATGCATTTGCACCCGCAGTTTGTTATGGGTATAATTATTAACAGATGCAACATTCCAACACCTTTTTTCTGTCTTCACACAGGGTGTCCCTGTCCACAATGGTAACTGTCCCTTTGTCCTAGGCCATCAGCAGCAAGGGGCTGTAAACCTGGTAGATCTGGCCAGCTATATCAGTCCTCACCCACTCCTCATGTAAAGGGGGCATTCCCAGAGTGCATCTAATCCCTGTCAACTCCCTGCTCTCAGAACAGGGCTTCATAACTGGTGTAGTGTCCAATCAGGAGGTGTGATTGCAGTACCCATAGGCATACCCAAGCTAGCTCTGAATTAGCCAGGTCACTAAAAATAGCAGTTAATCTGTGGCAGCTGCCTGAGTAACGGCCCACCAGAGACCCTCATACTTCGGTGGCACTGGGCAGCCTGTGCTGCTGTGGCTTCACTGCTGTTTTTTGTGGGGTGGCTAGCTGGAAGCTAGCTTGGGTACGCCCGCATGTGTTGCAAGCACACCTCCCAGTTGCAGTGCAGACACTCTTAGAGCAGTCTCTGCTGGGCACCAGGCTGGCACTAAATTAGTCTCAGGTTTGAGAAACCACAAACAGCTCCTTTGTGTCCCCTTCTCTCTTCACAGCTCAACTCAATGGTTTTTGGACACAGATGAAAATCTGGCCCTGCCGCTTTTCGAAAAAAAAATATTTTTTTTTGCCAGGTGAGATCTTCATCAGGGGACATACATCTTTTTAATAGGATCAGAGTGGAAATGAATCAGCCATAAAAGCCAGTTATTTTACTTTTAAACAGGGTTATTTTTTCTTTAACGAATTTGCATTTGTTAATTTACTAATTTCCTCCAGCTAGTTTTTCTTAGATCACAGGCCAAAATTGACACAATGGGAGCTGCAGGTTCAATGCAGCTCTGCAAATCAGGCTGCTTCTGAAGGTGCCAAAGTATGGATTTTGGTGCCTAACTTTAGGTACCCACCTTGGAAAATTGGGGCCACAGTTTTCAAAAATTAGCTCTGAACGTTTATAATTTTCTATTTAATGGTATAAAAAACCCCACTCTGGGCCACATGCTAGGAAATCTCCATTCTTGCCAAAAGCAGACTTTCTGTTTTCTTTCTGGTAATCTTGGTTCTTGAATCGTTCTCAAAGATACCAGAAAGAAAAATGCTTCCCTGACTGATTCAATACTGAATAAGCAGCAGTCGCATCATCCACGCAGTATGTTTTCCCCCTCATCTTTGAATTTAATGGGCAGAAGTAGATGGGGAGCAACTTCCCATGCTCTGAGTTCATGTAAAGCCGTAAATACAGGAAACATAATAGCGTACTTTTCTGGGGAATCCAATGCTTTACAATTATAATTTGCAGTTAATCACTAAGATTTTGCCCTGTAAGTCTTGTGGTGCATGTACAGCTGCTATGCGCTGCCCATAGAATCAATAGGGGGATATGGTATGTCAGTAACAACAGAAGTTTCGCTCTCCCCCACATACACACACAACTTATGTGCCACAATCCCGTAAGCATGTGAAGTTAATCAGAAACGGACAAGATCACAATCCCACACAAGTCTGTTCGTCAATGACAAGTAATCGCAAGTGAATAGTGACAGAAGGACCATGTAAGCAGAATATCAAAGGTGCACGAGTTTTGTTAATGACATACAAAAAACCCAACCTGCCCCCCTCACTCCCTGCCTTAGCAACTGAAACAGGGACTCTCTTTCAGGCAGCGGGTGCTGGCTGTGCAGCTTTGGGAACTCTCCACCACAGAAGGGGAGAGATGCTGAGTAGTTCCTACCTTCTGGGTCCCTGAGGGGTAGGACAAGGGGCGGGCATAGCCTCTTCTGCTCCCCGGTTCATGCAATTCCTGCCACTCCTAATTCACAGTTTGCAGAAGAGGTGATTCACCCACAGCCTGTGAAAATCCCAACGTGTTTGGGGCAGGGCCTGTGCAAGGATGTTTCGCGCCCTAGGCAAAACTTCCATCTTGTGCCCTCCCCCGTCCCCGAGCCCCCACCCTGAGGCGCCCCCCCGTAGCAGCTCCCCCCCTCCACCCTGAGGCGCCCCCCTGCGGCAGCTCCCCACCCCCCACCCTCCGCCCTGAGGCACCCCCCCTTCCCCAGCTCACCCCTGCTCCACCTCCACCCCGAGCACGCCGCCGCTGCTTCACTTCTCCCACCTCCCAGGCTTGCGGCACCTAAGCTGATTGGCGCCGCAAGCCTGGGAGGTGGGAGAAGTGAAGCAGCCACAGCGTGCTCGGGGAGGAGGCGGGGCAGGGGTGAGCTGGGGCGGGGAGTTCCCCTGCGTGCTGCCCCCCCCCTTATTTGCTGCAGGCAGTCTTCCCCACGCTCTCCTGCCCCAGCTCCCTCCGCCTAAATGCCGGCGGTGACCGGGGCGGCCGAAGATCCGGCCACCGCGGTTGCTGCCGAAGAAAATACCACCCCCCAAATCCTAGTGCCCTAGGCGACCGCCTAAGTCGCCTAAATGGTTGCACCGGTCCTGGTTTGGGGCCATTTCCACATCAAACCACCAAGATCGAAAAGATTCTCAGTCCCACTCCTATCTTATCTCTCACTTTTCACTGGCCAGGGAATTGTCACAATGTATCCACATTTTTCTTGAGATAAGGACCTTCTCCTGTCAATGCTAGGAAGTGCTAGAAATCTGACATTAAACATGGAGGAAGTGAAAGCCTGACTAGCACTTCCAGAATTTAAAGCTATCATATGGTTACAATGTGGAGGTCAATCCAGGTTACCAGCATAATTTAAATATGCAAAATAATTTTCAGCAATGACATATCAAAACACTTATCTATTTCTATGCATATAGAGATATGGATGTTCTATCTATCTACACACGCACGTGCACAGTTATATGCTTTGCTATGTCACCACTGCAAATTATATTGCCTGTTGAAATGTGTGTGTGTGTATGTACAGATACACATGTGTTAAAACAAATCTGAGTTGTATGTCTTTGTATGAACTTAGAGTTTGCTTGTTCTGTGCAGTGGACATTTGCAAATTTTACAGTCCAGCATCTCCATGCCAAAATGGCCATAAAAGGAACACACATTTTGAAAAGATGTTGATTCAGGATTCCATTTGATTCAAGATTCCTCATTCTCTCTCGGTCAGCTAAAGGTCTAGGTTGTAAATCCTACTGCAGAGAGAAGCAGACTTTTCCTGGAATGGACAAGTCATCTCAGCACACTCACAGGGTAATGCTAGGGGGAAATCAATATAAAATGGTGCTTCAATAGAATGGCATCACTGGCAATTTTAAAATCAAAACTGGATAAAAGATCTGCTCTAGTTCAAACAGGAATTAATTTTTGGAAGTTCTCTGACCTGTGTTAGACAGCAGGTCAGACTAAAGGATCACAATGGTCCATTCTGGTTTTATAATCTATGAATTTATGTATGGGAATTTTGAGAAAAGTAGAAAATCAAGGATAAAATCACTGTCTCTTTGAAAACAAACATTTAAACTACTATTAACTTTCTCTCTTCTGATTAAATATGTGCCTTTACCTTTCCCAAACCCATTTGCCTTGGTAATACACATATTGAAAAATTCTTTAGATTAGAAGTACTATCATGGCTTCATCCTCAATGCCTAGTCTCTGTTTCTCTAACTATTTGTCCAGGGGCTGGTGAATATCTATTGCAGAGCTCAGTGGCACTTGAAAGCCATCTGGAAGAAGATCTACCCATTTTTTCTGAACTTTTAATTGGAGCTGCTGGTTGGCCCTTGTGTATCAGCATAGCACAAAGGCTGAGAAAACAGAGAGATCTTATACTAAACCATTTTAAAGGGCTGCAGGAGATGTCATTCATTTTGTATATAGATATGTTTAGATAGATGTGGCAAGCCATGAGAAGTGGATGGCATGGTAGGTTCATTTTCAAAGACTGCTGATTTGCAGTGACCTCTGACTGCACTTGAAACAGCTGAATTCTGTAGACTCTGGTAATCTGAGATAGATTCTGTCTTGAAGTCATCTGGGTATAAAGTCTACAGTTACCTCAGATGCCTCAATATCACAAGTGGAAGTGGAGGAAGAGAGAGACCGCGGGAGCATAGTAGGGATCTTCTTTCTCTAATGTTGTGTGGTACAGTCCATTCTGTTTAGACATTCACATATGAAAATCAAGCTCATATAGGCTGAGTCTGAATATGTCATTCAGTACCTGCACACATGATATGCATTGTATGTAGGTTGTGCTTACATCCTGTTCCCTGGAGCTCGATGGGTCAGTGAGTGATCTCCATACTCCTTAAACACATTTCTTTAATTGTGTCTTATCCAGCTCATGTATATTTTATGGCTACATTGTGGCTTTGTAAACCACAGCCCCATAAGAGAGTTACAGATGGTGAGGCCTTCCCAGAGGCATTCTCACCCTGGAGGACTTATGCAGGTTGAGGGAGCACTCTGAAGAGATAGACTTTCCCGTAGCGCCACCGACAGTTCACCAGCCAAAACAGATGCAGGGTGGGCCTGGGATTCATTTGGTGTTGGTCTCAGGGAGTACACCAGGATTGCAGATGCCCTTTGTGCGTGTATGCACAGTAGAGAAGAGGGATCCATGCGTCCTCTCCTACCACACCCATTTATTCAAGAGCACCCAGAATGTGGCCCTCCATAGTCATGCAGAGATTTTTACCTAAAGAAAACTGTGTTTAAAGTTTTTATTTCATATATTCATATAGGCTTCCAAGAGCACTACACAGACATGAATGAATTTATCCTCACCACACCCCATTCTGCAGGTGGGAAAACTGAGGTACAGGTCAGCTAAGGAATTTGTGCAAGGTCATACAGGAAGCAGATGGCGGAGCTGGGGATAGAACCCATATTTCTTAATTCCTAGTCAAATGGCCTAATCGTAAGAACATAAGAATGGCCATATTGGGTCAGACCAATGGTCCTTCCACCCCAGTAGCCTGTCTTCTGACAGTGGCCAATGCCAGGTGCTTCAGAGGGAATGAATGGAACAGGAAATCATCAGGTGAGCCACCCCCTACCACCCATTCCCAGCTTCTGGTAAACAGGTTAGGGACACTTCAGAACATGGTTTTGCATCCCTGCCCATCCTGGCTAATTGTGGTTGATGGCCCTATCCTCCATGAACTTACCGAGTTCTTTTTTGAACCCTGTTATAGTCTGGGCCTTCACAACATCCTCTGGCAAAGTGTTCCACAGGCAGAGTGCGCATTGTGTGAGGAAATACTTCCTTTTGTTTGTGTTAATTTCATTTGGTGACACCTAGTTCTTCTGTTATGAGAAGGGGTAAATAACACTTCTGTATTTACTTTCTCCACACCAGTCATGATTTTATAGACCTCTATCATATTCCCCCTTAGTCATCTCTTTTCCAAGATGAAAAGTCCCAGTCTTATTAATCTCTCCTCACGTGGAAGCTATTCCATACCCCTCATTATTTTTGTTGCCCTTTTCTGTACCTTTTCCAATTCCAATATATCTTTTTTCACAATACCATTATTCCTTATTGCAGTTCGATATACACAGAAAAACTACAATGAAATGAACAGGGTTGCAATACATACTGAGCACATTTGCACACGAGCCTTACCATGGTATAACTCCTTTTAACAGCTAGGAACATACCTACAGTGTGCTCCAGCGAACAGGGCACAACCTGAGCTTATAGAGAGAGACATAAACCACAAAAGTCAGATCTTGGCCTGGATCTAGATCTAAATCTTTCCCAGAGTTGTGGAATGGAGTGAGAGCTGAATCCAGGGGTGCCAATGCAGGCTCAGCTCCAGTCATAAGGTATGTGTGGGGAAACACAGATGTAAACTTCCTCTCATAGGCTTAACACTGGTTTCTCATGCAGTGGCTGCTAATAAATCAGCATATGTTTGGAGCTTGATTGGATCCCCACCTAAAGTATGTGGCAATTTGGCAAAGCTTGTATTTACCACAGATTATGCTACACTGGCTTTTCCATAAGGTTAAATGGAGCAAAATGAACAAACAACACCCTTCCGTTCAAATGACCTTTGTTAGTGCACTGGTGGTACATTATAGGGTTAATTCTCCCTCCAAATCCAAGCTCCATACAGTGCAGGTGAATGGGGCTGGTCATGAGTCCCTAATTCTGTGGGTTGATTTGTGTTGGCCCCTGTCGCAGCATGAGTTACAACTGCTCTAACTTATGCCAGCTGAGGATCAGCAGAGCAGAGCTATGCCCTGCCCCATAGCCATCCTCCACATACCCCCTTACACTCCAGTGCTAGTGCAGGGTTACGGAGGCAGCTGGCATAGAAGCTAGCTCTGCAAGCTCTACATTAGCTGAGCGTTTCTGCCCTTGCTGGCAGAATTTCCAGCTGGCCTGTTAGAGCCAGAATCAGATTCAGGAGATGCACAGCTCCGCAGGAGGACGCCTTCCTGGTGCCGAACTTACAAGTACTTTAAGAACAAATGTGAAGCTTCAAAATTCTGCTGGCAAAGCTCTGTACGTCAAGGAATTTAAACTTTCTTCCTCCAAATCAGGTAAATCTATATCAGGAACATCATGGCTTCATTTATTATTGTTATTGTGATTGTCATTAATTAGTATTATAGTAATGCCTAGATGTCCTTACTGAGATCAGGGTCCTATTGTGCTAGGCATTGTAAAAACATAGTATGATAGACACTCTCTTTTCCTGAAGAGTTTATTTTGCAATTACATTTTTAAAAAGGTTAGAAGTACATTAAAATGACAAAATCAAGCCCTCCCCACCCCCCAAAAAACATGTAGGGGATGCCAGAATTAAAGTACCCCTTGTCTGGGGAGCATTGAGACTACACAAGAGACAATCTCTCTGCTCTCAGTTCCTGTACCCAATGCAACAGCACCCACAGCAGCTGGGAGGAGTAATGGTAGGGAACATTCTGTTCAGTCCCTGCAGCCCGGGGATAGAGCATGATCAGTCACTTTGTGGGGATGATGCATGTGCAGCCCTGTTGGCACACAGGAACTGTGAGGGGATGGCACATGCTCAGTGCATATGGAACCTTTAGGGAATTTAGCTGCTGAACTCTAACAGGTCTCTAGTGAGCATGCAGCAAGTGAGGTTTTTCAAAGGCTTCTAACTTGGTCAATATTGGGCAGATTTCCACAGGGATAGCAAAAAGCACATCCATGATACCAAAGCAATCCCCTGCCCTGGCTTCAAAGCATGAAGGCTCTAGAGCTTTTCAAGAAAATGGTTGAAAGAATTATTTTAACATGGTCAAAATAACATATTTTTCCCTAACCTCATTCTTGGAAACAGCTGAATCCTTTAATTGACACTTTCCAAACATTCACCTTGGGGCAGACACCCGGTATGGAAACTTTCAGAACAAATGGTTTAAGTTAAACCAAGTTATAGGACTTTGAAGCTGGGGAGTTATAAGGGGAAGTCTCAGGCAACCTTAACTATAGGCGTTTCTACATTCATGGCCTATAATTAAAGACATATATTTGTCTTACCACTTGAAGCATATCACCTCTAGAGCTGTTCATTTAGGCCCCGCTTCTTTAAAGTCAACGTGAGCTTTGCCATTGATTTCAGTGAGCCGTACAATCAAGCCTTTACTTACTGATCATGCCTATTCTTTTATTTTCAGCATAGGAGATTTCCATCTTCATAATAATATGTTCTTGGCTGTCATCATAGCTCTCAGCAACCATATCATAACTCTCTCTCAGGATAGCTACAAGCAATTGTTGCCAACTCTTGCCATCTTATCCGGGGTCTCGCACTGTTTGTTTTCCTCAATGCCCCAGCTCTTGGACTCAAGCAATTATTTGAGAATCTCAGGTTTCATTAAAAAAAATAAATGTTTCTAGCCCTCATGGTTGTGGAAAAAAAGCCTGAAATGTGAACCAAATGCCCTATAAAGGCTCAGA
The DNA here is from genome assembly GCF_020497125.1 of Mauremys mutica. Classification (NCBI taxonomy): domain Eukaryota; kingdom Metazoa; phylum Chordata; order Testudines; family Geoemydidae; genus Mauremys; species Mauremys mutica. The sequence continues at coordinate 232,643,162 of NC_059073.1, forward strand.
AAGCAAAAGCAAATAAAAAGGACCGCAAATGTATTATTTTTAAAAAAGCTCTTGATTTTTAAGCAAATCTCATAATTTGGGGGTGGGGAGCTCACTCATGGTTTTTGATTGCTTGGGGTTGGCAATACTGTTATGTATTAATATAATATGTTAATAAATTGACAGAAAGAGGTTCAAAAATAAACTCCCTAAATGCAGTGAACATTAGTAACCATTTGAATCTTGGATGATTAAATCAAGAACTTACCATAACAAGAATCTGATCTCTACCACTGTCACTGGTTTCCTGTCCATATACACTATCACACTGGCTATGACTTTATTCACAGGGCCAGATTTTCCACTGGTGTAAATTAGCATAGCTCCATTGACTTCAACAGAGTTATACTGATTTATGCCATCTGTGGGCGTGGCACATAACATTTAAATCTATATATGTGTTTTCTTCTACCACAAGACAACAGGCATTTAGTGCTACATTTAGCACAACATTGGTCAAATTAATGTAAAACACTGGCCTTTTTTCTGTAGTTAAATATATCACTCTTGGCTACCTTTCCTCATTATTATAAAGAAATAATTTCCATACTAGATGTTAAAACTGAAGCAAAAATATTTTTTATAAAAGAATTACTGCCTTGGGAATTTTCTTTGGCGTAAATTTGTTCACCAAATTCAATTCATGGGAAACATATGGGTTTTTTCTACTGTACTTGTTCACTGTAAATACAGATCAGGTTTTAATATTCTCTAGTTATTGAAAACTTAGCCTAAAAACTGGATTTTCAGCTTTATTGCCTAAATCTTTCCTCTGTACATATGTACTTACACACACAGAGAGACAAAGAAAAGCTCTTCATCGGAGTAAAGGTCACTTTCATTCTGTTTTTGGCACTAACGTTTAATTTTACCATTGTTAAAAAATAATACAAATTCATTACTGACCTTCGAAGGGGGATTTTATGAAGCATGTGGGTATCATCTACATTTTGAAAGCAGCTGCTTTTATGACCTAAAGTGTACACATAAAATATTGGGATTTGGGTTCCTTTCTGTGGAAGGAAAATCCCTGGCAGATTTTAAAATATTTCTCTTCTCCTGCAGCAATTTATCATATTGTAAAAGCACCATCAACATCTAATCCTCACATTCTCCAACGTATAACAAACATACGTGTTTGTTATTAGGGGCCTAACAAACATGTACTTTCATAGTGATGAGTATCCCCAGAAAGGACCATATGGAGATATGCAAGGTTAGTTAATTTGTTCTCAAAAGGATACACATAAAAGCAGATGCTAAAGGGCAATAAATTATTCTTTTTGTACATTTTCTTCAGACAGTTTTTTTAACCTTCTTGGTTGACACAGAATTTCCTTTGCAAAGTTATTTATTGCCATCATTGTTGCTAGACTGCCTGGGAGGGCAAAATGGAAAACTTTCTGAAGTATATTTGGAGAGGGCTCTTTTAAACCAGATGATTTGTGAATAAGTCTTGGGGGCTGGGAAGTGTATTTTAGATACCTAAACTGTCTTGTAGCAGGTTTTTATACAACGGACGAAAGACTGTGGAAAAATGTTACATATATAAGAAACATTTACAAGGCACATTTGATTTTCTCAGTGATACGTGGACTATAATCTTTCCAGAATTATTTAAGATGTTCGTTTCTTCTTCATTTGAAAGATGTATAAAAGATGAGGGTCTGGATTTTCAGAAGTGATGACTGATTTTGGCTGCCTCAGTTTTGAGGTACCCAGTTTGAGGCACTTTATGGGGACCTGATTATTAGAAAGTACTGAAAATCAGATTCTTTCAGTGTCTTAACTTAAGTCAGGGAACAAAAAATGGAGGCACCATTTTGATTTTGAAAATTTAGGCTTGGATGAGTGGTCAAAGGCCCAGCGTTTACTTCCTAAGACATTTTTAATGAGGACTTTTTCTCTGCCAGATCACTCGAAGTTCAACATTTACTGGAAATGTTCAAACTTTTTGGAAAGAAGAAACAATTATAACACACACAAATTAGGTCACTCCATCTATCTATAGAGATATATAACAGGACTTTTACTGCCTCATTTCTAAAATGTTAGAAACCTTCAAAATCACCTATACAATTAGTGTCTAATTTGCTCAGAGCTATTACTCTAATAGCCAGCTACAAGTTGGATATTCAGTAACTGACACACACAAACCCAAGATCTGCTTCATCAGTTTTGGTAATGGTGGACACAAATTGGGTGCACAGTCTTGCTTGTATTTTTACCCATAATTGTGATTATTATAGCTCAAAATCAGGCCCTCAGAATTACAAAGAGAAATTTGGAAACAAAGGACCTCATGGAGCTATGTTGATTTACACTAGTTGAGGATCTGATATCAAAGCTTTAATGCATTTTGTATTCTTTTGTGCAATGAAGCATGGCATTCCAGTACAGTATAAAATGAATTCTGTTCTTTTCTGTTCAGGTTCCTAGCTATCATCATGGATTCTGTCATACTAGACTTGTATGACATGGGCTATGTCTACACTATGCACCTTGTAGCGACACAGCTGTGCCATTACAGCTGTGCTGCTAAAAGATGCAGGGCCGGTTCCAGGCACCAGCACAGGAAGCAGGTGCTTGGGGCAGCCAATGGAAAGGGGTGGCATGTTTGGGTCTTCGGTGGCAATTCGGTGGCGAGTCCCTCAGTTCCTCTCGGAGCGAAAGACCTGCCGCCAAGGAATGAAGTGGCGCTGTAGAGCAGCCGCTGAAGTGCTGCTGATTGCGGCTTTATCTTTTTTTTTTTTTTTTACTTCACCGCTTGGGGTGGCAAAAAAGCTGAAGCCAGCCCTGAAAAGGTGTGAGGTTAGCTGCTCTTTGTCGGCAGGAGAGAGCTTTCCTGACAACAAAATAAATCCACCCCCAACAAGAGGTGGTAGCTTTGTTGTTGGGAGAGCTCTCCCACCAACAAAGCGCTGTTCACACTGGTGCTTTTTGTTGGTAAAACTTTTGTCTTTTGGTGTGGTGGTGTTTTTTCACACCCCTGAACAACAAAAAGTTTTACTGACAAAAGTTCAGTGTAGACAAAGCCATGTATTGTTATATGCAGTGTTGTAGCCGTGCTGATCTACTAATGACCCCCTCCAAGTGCTTCCTCCCCCTATCCTTTCCTCCCTAAAGGTGTCTACACTACGGGATTATTCCAATTTTACATAAACCGGTTTTGTACAACAGATTGTATAAAGTCGAGTGCACGCAGCCACACTAAGCACAGTAATTCGGTGGTGTGCATCCATGTACTGAGGCTAGCGTCGATTTCCGGAGCGTTGCACTGTGGGTAGCTATCCCGTAGCTATCCCATAGTTCCCACAGTCTCCCCCGCCCATTGGAATTCTGGGTTGAGATCCCAATGCAAAATCAGTGTCGCGGGTGATTCTGGGTAAATGTCGTCACTCAATCCTTCCTCTGTGAAAGCAACGGCAGACAATCATTTCGCGCCCTTTTTCCCTGGATTGCCCTGGCAGACGCCATAGCATGGCAACCATGGAGCCTGTTTTGCCTTTTGTCACTGTCACTGTATGTGTATTGGATGCTGCTGACAGACGTGGTACTGCAGTGCTACACAGCAGCATTCATTTGCCTTTGCAAGGTAGCAGAGACGGTTACCATCCCTATTGCACCGTCTGCCATGCCATTGTAAATTGGCGATGAGATGACGGTTATCAGTCGTTCTGTACCGTCTGCTGCTGTCATGGGTGCTCCTGGCTGGCCTCGCTGAGGTCGGCCGGGGGCGCATGGACAAAAATGGGAATGACTCCCCGGGTCATTCCCTTCTTTATGTTTTGTCTAAAAATAGAGTCAGTCCTGCCTAGAATACAGGGCAAGTGTACTAGAGAACCAGAGCGCACAGCTGCTCCGTGTCAGAGCCCCAGAGATCCCACAGAAATGATGAGCTGCATGCCATTCTAGGGGGTGCCCCTGCAACAACCCCACCCGTTGCTTCCCTCCTCCCCCAACCCTCCTGGGCTACTGTGGCAGTGTCCCCCCATTTGTGTGATGAAGTAATAAAGAATGCAGGAATAAGAAACACTGACTTTTTAGTGAGATAAAATGAGGAGGAGGAAGCATCCAGCTGCTATGATAGTCCAGGCAGGACCTTAAAGGGTGGTGGGGGGAGAGGAGCCCAGCCTCCCGCTGCTATGATTGTCCGGGCAGTACAGAATCTTTTCTATAGACATGAAAGGGGGGGGGGCTGATGGAGCTCAGCCTCCAGTTGCTATGATGAAGACGGTTACCAGCAGTTCTGTACCATCTGCCAGGAATGACCGGGAGTCATTCCCATTTTTACCCAGGCGCCCCCGGCCGACCTCACCGAGGCCAGCCAGGAGCACTCACAGGCTGATGATGACGATGGATAGCAGTCATATTGTACCGTCTGCCACCGGGAAGGGGATGCTGGTGTTCAGTGCTGCAGCACCCCATCTACCAGCAGCATGCAGTAGACATAGGGTGACATTGAAAAAAGGCGAGAAACTTTTTTTTCCCCTTTTCTTTCGGGGGGGGGGGAGAAGGGTGTAAATTGATGACATACACCCTGAAACACCCAGGAAAATGTTTTTGACCCTTCAGGCATTGGGAGCTCAGCCAAGAATGCAAATGCTTTTCAGAGACTGCGGGGACTGTGGGATAGCTGGAGTCCTCAGTCCCCCCTCCCTCCCTCCATGAGCGTCCATTTGATTCTTTGGCTTTCCGTTACGCTTGTCACACAGCACTGTGCTGTGGCCTCTGTCTATCATAGCCTGGAGATTTTTTCAAATGCTTTGTCATTTCGTCTTCTGTAACGGAGCTCTGATAGAACAGATTTGTCTCCCCATACAGCGATCAGATCCAGTATCTCCCGTACGGTCCACCCGTGCTGATCAGAGTTCCACGCTGGGCAAATAGGAAATGAAATTCAAAAGTTCGCGGGGCTTTTCCTGTTTACCTGGCCAGTGCATCCGAGTTCAGATTGCTTTCCAGAGCAGTCACAATGGTGCACTGTGGGATACCGCCCGGAGGCCAATACCGTCAATTTGCGGCCACACTAACCCTGATCCAACATGGCAATACTGATTTCAGCGCTACTCCTCTCGTCGGGGAGGAGTACAGAAATCGGTTTAAAGAGCCCTTTATATTGATATAAAGGGCCTCGTTGTGTGGATGGGTGCAGGCTTAAATCGGTTTAACGCTGCTAAATTCGGTTTAAACACGTAGTGTAGACCAGGCCTAAGACTAAAGGGATGGTAACGGGCTACTTCACTTTGAATGGTCCCTTGAAATAGGTGTTAACTACTTATGCTAAACAATCTCTTCCACCTTGTATTTAGCTGTGACACTCTGATTAAGTTTTCCAGACCTGAAGAAGAGCTCTGTGTAAGCTCGAAAGCATGTCTCTCTCATCAACTGAAGTTGGTCCAGTAAATGATATTGTTAATCATTTTGTGCCAAAGAAATTCTTCTGGCCTCCAATTTTTCATTGTTAATTTGAGGTGACGGATGTTTTTTTTCTTTTACTTTCTTCTTCTTTCTCATGTTGCTGACAAATGTGTTGACAATTGTTATGAATCAGCACGTGTAGCAAATCATGCCAAAGCTTTGTGAGTGACACAGTAGACATTGTTTTCCAAAAAAAGACTCCAGGGTTATCATTCCTACTTTTATTAATAATAAGACTAATATACAACAGATAGTATACAATATTAATATATTATAATAAAATCATCATCACAGTGCCTGGGAGCCCCAGTCATGGACCAGGGCCCCATTGTGCCAGCTGCCATACAAAACACAGCACAAAAAGACAGTGCCTGGCCAAACATTCAGTCCTTCCTAAGAAACAGTGCCCAGGCTACTTTTGAAACAAAACTAGTATATATATATATAAGCAACTTTTGGTGTAAACGGACTAGTTATGTTCAAGTGTCTGCAGCCACCAAGTATCCTTCCAAAGCACTGACGTGCACCAATGACCACAGTACTTGGGTAAAATATGCATCAGCAAGTCTACAGAGATCTACTTATGCATCAGTAGATATGTAGATGCATCAGTGAACTACAGCTGTTACGTATCAGTGAGTCTGCAGAGAATTGTAAATGCATAAAAGTGACTGTAGTATAGCATACAATATGAATTAGCAAGTTGCACTGAATGAACGGAGCATGGCTTTGCAGCAGCAAGCGTGCAAAGATTAGGCTATGCATTAGAAAATCTGCTGTCAGCTGCTGGTTATATATTGTCAAGTCTGCAGAGACCTGTTTATGCTGCAGCAAGATCCTGGAAAATTGGATATGCATCAGTGAGTCTGAGAACAAAAACTGGATGTGTCATGCAGCCTGAAATGAGAATTTCCTAACTTTGACATGATTACATTTCCAATTATCGCATCCTTTTAAACTTATTTTTTTAACAAAATAATTTAATGGCCTTAACTAAAACGTATCATATTTTATTACAGGGAGTCTCTGTATGGAGCATTTATCCCTCTTGAAATCCAGCCATCTTTGATGAGTAATGCAGCCCTTCATGATTTAAAAGCTGCCAACAGTATGCACAAGTTCAGGACTGAAAGTGAAGGGTACCTTATTCAATCGAAACTCCAGGAGCAAGTTTATTAGTGTACAATAAAACATACCAAGGGTGATATCCTGACCCCATTGAAATCAATGGGAGTTTTGTCATTGACACTGGTGGAGGCAGGATTTGACTCTAGGTCTCAGTATGGTCCATTTTGTTTATCAGGTCTACAGCTGTGATATGGGAAATGAAAAGGCATACTGTGGAAAATGTAACCAATGCAGTATCATGCAACATTGTTCATATTCTATTTTTATCATTAGAAAAGCAGTAATTCTGTGTTACGCATGATAAAGGAAGGAAGAACATTTTTGTCCATTGCTCAATTTTCAAAGCAGTATATAATTAAAAAACAACAACAACAACAAAAAACACCAAGCAAGTAAATATAATAAAACTACAGCAGCCGGCAGAATGATCTCAAAATCTGGCTGGGTAGTGTGTCCAGGGTTATTTGCTTGTGCTACAACTCAAATCAAGGGAGCTTAATGAACCAAAACTAAATATTAGCCCCAATAGGTAGAGATATGGTAATGAGGTTAAAAAAACCCTGCCTTTTGTTCTAGATTTACAGCTGCACACATTATTCTACCTTCAAATGGCCATGGCTCATACTCTTGTGAACGAGTGTATTTTCAGTATGCAGCTCTTAGAATATTATAGTGTACATTAGGAAATACTGGGGCCAGCTAATCATATTGACAGGCAACTGGAGTAGGGCATCACATTTTTAAAAACAGTTTGAAAATTCAGTTTGCTTAACATCCTTCACTATTGGTGATAGGCTGAGTGGAGCCATGTAGCACAACCAGCACTCAGAAAAATTGCTGGAGAGACTTTCATAATGCTCCTCTGGACTGAGTAATTCCACTGGAAATCTGCAAACGTGCAAAAATTCAGGATCTATTCAGGGACCCTCAGCCATCAAGAGCACAGGCAATAGTGAAATAACAGCAGGACATTTTACTTTTAAATGCCTTTCATAGAAATGAGGGGAACAGATTGTTGATATTAACCTTTCTGGGAAATGCAGTCAAATTGTCCTTGAAAAATGTTAAAGAAGAAAAATATAAGCATAACTTTCAATAGCCCTTAATAATCTGCAAACTGGCCCATTGCTAACTGTCACACACAATGTACAATTTGTTTAGTGATTTCTGTTACATTGCTAGTCTCTGTGAAAACATTTAAAATAATAATTCAAGCTTCATGATCCCAGTTGCATAAACACGCACTCTTCAAGCCAGCAGAAAAACTGCCAAGTATAGCAGGATCATTGGACCCACCGGTCAATTCAAGGCCTGACTAAGGAAATCATTTCCTATTTTCCCCTCATGGATTGGGAAAATACTGTAATCAGCCAGTCTGGAAAAATAAAAGAATCTGTGCCTTATGCAGCAAAAACAGAACGGGGCAATGAAAAATGTTGAGGCGGAATGGGGGTTCAGTTTCTCCTGGTTGAAGTTCAGATGGAAATCTAGAAGGGGCCTGCTGGGTTTCATATCCCAGTGCCTGGTATGCAGATCCATCCTCTGTCATCTTTGTGTGGACCAAAATGGAAGCCCTAGTGTAACACTGACCGACCCTGTCATCGGTGGGCAGGATCTACCCTGGGATCTCTGGAGCTAAATGCATGAGCCTCTACTGCATGAGCTAAAAGCAATGGGGTCCTTAGCTAAGGCTGTAGCAGAGTCATTAATCTTTCTTTAAGTGGTGTCCGTGCGACTAGATGGGAAAGAGCAACACACTCAGGAGGTGTGTGGTTTACACTAGGTCCTGGAAGTAGTAGTTCATACCTCACACCAAGAGGCCAGGAAGCTCTCTATGCTTAAGTGTGTGGAGGTTTTTCCACTGCTTTAAAATCCTCCTCTTGATGTGAACATCATGGCTAACTGCTAACTCACCCCTAACTTCCCTTTCTTGTGGAGGAAGTTGACAACTGGGAGGCTTCAGTCACATCTAGAGTTGACCGCCTTTTATGGCACCTTTCAGTTGACTTTTGACCATCTTGTCACACTGAAACAGTCCTGGTAAATGATGATCTCTGTCAAGTGACAATGGTAAATAATCACAGAAAAAGTTTCATTGGATTAAGGCGAAAGCTACCCTCTCCCTCTTTCCCCCTCCACCCCCCCCGCTTCACTGCAGATCTTCTGCCTGGCACCTTTCCTGGTCTCCCCACCTCACCCCTTCCTACATATTTAAAGAGACAGTGTATATATCCTCACAGTCTCTTGCTGAAGATGGACAATGAAGAACTCACTAACTAATGATGTTGGAATATTCTGCCGGCTTTGTTATTGGTGACCATCACCTGTTGGTGACAATGCTGTGCTCCCTGATAGGGATGGATGTATGGGACCACTTTGAGTAGCTGTGCTCATTCTTAGGGTGGGAAGACTCAAGAAGTGGTTATTGGAACCTCTTGTCTTCAGCTAGGTATCTCCGCTGTGGGGTATTCCATTTCTCCCTTTTGCTATCCAATGTGTATTGGAAGGTAGAGGGAGATCATGCAGAAGTAGAGTCTGTGGTATCATCAGCATGCAGAGGATACACAGCAATTCATACATACAACATATATGGAGTAAGTGGCATTTAAAGTACATTAACGATACACAACTCCTTTTCAATTGACTTATTATGGCCTGTCTTTGCTCTCAGACTGTTTAGGCAACATTTTTATTTGGATGAGACATAGATGGTTGAAACACAATTTATACAAGATTGACAGGGAGCAGAAAGAAGATTTATGAGAAGCTAGTTGGGGGGTTAGTCTCCACGATTCAAAGAGCATGTCCATCCCGGATGAGACAGATAAGGAACTGGGATGTCACTTTGGACTGCTGACTTAGCATGGAGGCCCATGGTACAACAGTAGCCAGAGTTACCACCATGGCCAATTTATCAGGAAAGTCATTCGTTCTTACAAAATAATACATCAGATAATCATAGAAAAAGGATTAGGCTTTATTTAATCCATCTATAAACAAAATCTTTGAAAATCAGCTCCTCCTTTACTTCCCTGGAGCCCTGAGGAGCGTATTCTTTGTGTCGCTTCAGCACTTAATGCCATTGCAGATGTCTAAACCGGTGTAAGGAGGATGGGTGAACAAGTGTGTAATTCCTAAAGGGGAAGAAAACTCAGAAGCTGGAACTCAGGTTTGAGCAGCTTCAAAAGCTTTTTGGTTCACCTTTCAAAAAAGAAAGTATGAGCTTTGTGACCCAAAAGGATACTTACTGCTTCATTTGAAGCTTTGGCAACCTGTCCTGCATGGTTTTACAACTATTGAAGCTGCATTCGGTTGCACGTCATATTATACCTATCCAGTGACCTTACTACTCATATTATACTTCAGAAATCATTTTCCTGCATAGCTTTATAGCTATTGAGGACCCATTCTATTGCACACTATATTACACCTATCCAAAAGAGCCCTACTACTCCCATTATACCTCAGGCATCATTTCTGTCTCAATGCTTTTTTATGCGCATGATTGAAATAAATGTGGCTGGAGGTGCATGAGGGTAATATTAACACAATCTCCACAGGATTAGAAATAATATACTTAGCTTCCCTGTTTAGTCCTTTATATTTTATGCCTGTTTAGTTTTGTCTTCTATTGGTACACTCATTTTGGTTTCTTGGCTGCGTTTCCAGCTTTCTGAACAAAAAGATTCTGTGGAAAAGCAGCAGTAAGTTTTGCCATAATTCATTTAGGTCACAAAATGGAACCGAGAGAGAAAAATCTGTAGCTTTCCAATGCTATTAGTTTGCTAATGATAGTCCTCATCGCATGACAGTTCTCAAACTGATAAGATGCTCCAAACATCCCTGGAAAAGGAGAAGAGGTTTTCAGTGCCCCGGTTCCGTCTCTACAGCTTGCACATGTTTTCAGACATAACTCCATGCCTGCTTTCTGACAGCTCATTAAACAAAGGCCTCTTGGTGCATATATTGCCCATCTTCCTGCTGAGATTGTAACATATTTATGGTGTTTGCAGATTGCTGGCTGTTTGCTCTCCTACTTCACGGTGTCCTGCCTGCCAAATGCTTATCAGTCTAGTGAAAGGTGACAGTTTTCTCCATTTGTTTAGGGAGCAATGGTCTTGTATTTGACCCTCGGAGGCAAAAAGCAATATGATTAGAAGCAGCTCCTGCAAGCAATAGATAAAAGCAATCACACACAGAAAGACAGCATGGAAGTGCTCAAGGGAGGAGGCTGATGTTGTGGAAGCTGATAGCTCCCATTCAGGAAAAGTGCTGGCAGTTAGTTAGCTAGACAGCTAGTAACGTCCAGACCTTGTGGGATTTCAACTTCAGACAAAGCAAACAAGGATTCAGGAGTGTTGCAAAGCTATCTGGAGCCTTGTGCAAGGGCGATCAGAACTACTCACTTCTAATTATCTGCCTCTTTTCTGTCATTAAACTATCGTTATTACCCAGTCAAACCAATACAAGTTTAGTGAATTTAGCACCTTCTGTTTTCTTTAAATCCTGGTGCCAAAACCTTGTTTTCTTTCCAAACAAAACAGATGCAGACATCCTTAAGCTAGCCTCTGTGTGTCCATCTGCCATTCAGTGTACTGTGGAACCAGTAACAGGTTTCCACCTATGCACCATCTTTATTGTCTGCAGCTGAAGAATCTTTTCCATTTCACCAAAATCAATGGTGTTACTTCTCTCCAAGCCCGTCACTTCTTTCATTTTAAAGAAAACACAGTGGCAGCTTTGTCTGGCGGCCAGTGGTTAATCAATGTGAAAGAGCTTTCAAGCAGCTATCAAAGGGGCTGTGATTTTGATCTTAACTATGTGCATGTTCCAGGAAAGGAAGTGTCTCTTTAACTACCAGATGGGGGGTGCGGGATAATGAAAGACAAATATGTTATTGCTCCAAGAACTGTCCTGCCACTACATTCAAATAATTGCCTAATTGTCACTATTCAGGACAGAACCAGCACCTCTTCTCAGCCAGTGTCTGTAGCCATCTAACCTTGTGGCATGATCTTCTTGCAACTCCTAAGCGAAGTAGTGTGAGGTGGGGCACTGCTTGAATTTGAGTTTCCAAGGAACGTTCAGGTACTGCAGGTGGTCGTCTTTGTGCTTTAGTAGGTAGCACCCTTCTCTAACTCTCTGCTGGGTCAGTACTCACCCAAAGAGAAGACCCTGTAGTTGTGTGCCATTGCAGTGGCAGGCTTTAGGATGAAACGTAACCCAAGGCTTGTGCTCATTAATGGTCACATGCTTCACACAAGCCTTGAGGCATGTAGCAGGGTGGACCCCTGCTCCAGCCCTGAAGGGGTTAAAAACAGCCCTGGGAAGGGGCCGAGGCTGGGTAAAAGCAGCCTGGCAGGGGTTGAGAGCGGTGGCTCTAAAAGCTGGGCTGATTGGGGAAGTGGCTGCAGCTGGGCCACACCCCAATCAGGCCCAGCTGGCCCCTATAAGAGGCTAGAAGCCGAGACAGTCTCTCTCTGCCTTCAGAGGGAGAAGGGCCTAGCTGCAGGGAGCTAGACACTGGATACCTGAGTGAAGCAGGGCTGGGGAGAGGCTGAGGAGCTGGGGAGCTCCAGCCTGGAAAGCCCCAGGCTGCGGCCTAGCGAAGGGTCAACAGGTACTAGAGGTTGCAGAGGGCAGCCCAGGGGTAGTCCAAGGCAGCAGGTCCAAACCCTCCTTGCCAGTGATGAGTAGGCTGATACTGCAGTCTGCCCCAGGGCGTGGGGCTAGACAATTACTGGCAGTAGCCATTTACTGAGGCAAGGTGGGGATGGAGGGTGAGGGTTCCCTGAGGAGGGGAAACCCTGAGAGAAAGGGGTTACTGCTAGGGGGCAGCACCCCATGTAAAAGTGCACCAGGTTCAGGGAGGGACACGGGGGGCCTGAAGACAGGCGGATCACCAGCCTGCAGAGGGCGCTACAGTGCTGGACAGAGCTAATTCCCAGAGTCACCAGCAGGAGGTGCCGCAGGGGTGAGTCCGAACCCCTTTACAAGGCAAAGCCCAGTGTTTGACACCTGGGTAATGTAGTGTATTAAACACAGTCATAGAGCTGATAGTGTCTTAGCCAAATCCAAGCATCCCAATTTGGGAAGTTATCTTCTGCCTACCTAACTCAAACTATGGCAGTTACAGTATTCCTCTATACGTCCTCTCAAGCTGACAGAGCTGTTGTGCACTGATAACTAATGACTATGTTCCATTCCTGAATTAGCTGCATTTCAGTAATGGGTGAAGAGATCCCTGCTTACTGGTGACCGTTACAAAAAAAGTCAGCATTTCCATTAGTTTGGTATAAACCTGTGGCACACAATATCATCTGGAGGGGTAGCATTTCCTGGATCGACAGAAAAATTGGAGTACTACAATGCCCTTCCCATAGATGACCCTCCTCCTCAAATTCCCCTGCTTTGTGTGTGGAGGCGGTAACTATTCCAGCTAACATGGATAAAGCCTCTGGTGCAGATTTGACAGTGCATTAACCACACAGCAAAACTGAGATCACATGATTGAACCGTGGATTTTTACTTCAGAAGGAGCACAGACTAAAGAGGGGTCTAGAGATCAGGAATTCCAGGGGATAAATTAGACTTTAAGCTCTTTAAAGCAGGGACCAACTTTTTGTTCTGTGTTTGTGCAGCACCCAGCACAGTGGGGTCATGGCCCTGACTGGAGCACTGAAGTATTATGATAATACACACATTAAATAACAATAAATACTGTCCCTGGTTGCACCCAGGCAAACCCACTGAAGTCGGGATGTAAGTGCTAGCTGGTAACATTGTTGCACAGTACTCTGTAACTCAAGAGAAAATGCTCTGATTTACAAAGGGTCATAAAACAACATACCACAAAACACGTTCTTGAGCCTTTAGATATTGGATCCCAAAGAATTTCCTCCAGCCACAAACTGAAGATCACAGTAAATCCCAACTAGCTTTGCATTGTTTTATTGAATATGATTAAGTCCCATCAGGAGAGAGTATGCTTTAGATACCCAGCTCAAGACCATTCCTATAGGAGGAAATTTCTTGCAGAAAGGCAAAAGTTAATTGTCATTGAGCTACTGGTAAGGCCATCCTGCTTTTATATTGCATGTTTGTTCCAATGTAATGAGCTACTCTGTCAGTCAATGCTACTGTAAATACTATATCAAAACAATGATTTTCTGAGAAAATGTTAAGAACTGAACAAGGGTCTTGGCCTTTCATCTCCACCAGTAATAATGAAGCAGGGCAACTTCCTAGGAAATAACAAATTGTTATAAACATCACTGGTTTGCCAGCTTCTGTCAACGTTGATGGATGGTACTACCGACTGAATAGGTTGTCCATATAGCTATTTGTCAGCACAGTCTGTGAGGAGTTCTATGATAACATACCATGCTAAATTCACTATCATGTCTACAAAGGAATAAAAAATGGCTCATTTGAGTCGATAGATGTCACACCGACTAAACAACAACAAAAACAGGATACAGTTATATTGCAATCTAGCCAAAAAGATATCCTCACTGCTGAACCACTTGCTGGTAATTCAGATGCCTGGAAACCCGAGGATCTGCTACTAACGTTGGGTTGTTCTTGTTTTGTTATATTTTACTTTTCTAACACAAAGTTGTTTACAGTTTATATGCACATACAAAATCATGTTCATACTGTTATCCCTTTTGACATGAGTGTTTATCCAAAGTTTGGAGCTTTGTAGGTAAGCAATCCTGTTTATTTACAAAGTCCTGTTTCCCTGAACACAGCAGGAATCAAACAACAGAAGATAGTTTCTTTGCTAATAGATCCAAGACCCTTTCAACCAACACTTAGCCCAAGAAGTTCCCTCTAGAGGATTTTCCCAGGGGTGTTCTAGGCGTATCTGTTTCTGTGGTCTCTCTCTCTCACACTCACTCACTCTGTACTTCAACTTGCCCAGCCAAGCTCTTCTCCTACATAGTTCATATTTCTGAGTGGACTCACATGCACCTTTGATTTAGATGGTGACATGTACCTACGTTTGGGATGGAGACCATTATTTTTTCATAAAGGAACTTTACTGTTCCTTACAGCTATCTTAAATCAAGGGTGGCAATTACAGCCTCTAGTTTCAATGAAGTTTTACCCAACCCATACTAAAGTGTACATTTGTAGGAATCTCCTATCTGTACCATTGTTGACTATGGGAAAGGCTGCTGTTCAGATATTTTTCCATTCCTATTTTTATCCTTGCTTGCCTCTTTAAAGGATGAATTGTTAATATATTTTTAGGTAAAGATTTGATCATTATTAGAAGCACTTAGAGCCCTCAAATTCTGTGGAGCAACATTTTAAAGAACAAGGACTAAGGCTTTTGCATAACTGAGTACCTAAATTGCATGTGCAGTTGCCATGGCTGTGCATACAAAATGGGTGCTTGTACATGCAAATCCTAGTTTGACACTTGATTTTTGTGTGTGAATCTTGGGCTTCCTTTAACAATATTTCCTTTTGCATTACAACATGATATTGGCATCATACTGCATCGGATTACATCAGTTAGGGTGCAGAACAAGATTGAAAATGACCAATGTAAGGCACCTTCATCATGTACTATCAACGCCATATAAAATTGCCAATGTTTTCTTAAAAGCCAGGAAGAAGCTGTTTGCTTGTATTTTCCAGCACCCTGCAGCTTACAGGAGGTACCTACCATACTATTAAGCAAATAACATACTGTGATTTTCTGAGGCTAGAACTACTCAAAAAGCTGCTTTCTATATTCTACAAGAGTGAGCCGTGCTAAAAAGGTGAGGAGATGCACGACCTGAGTGGCAATGCTTGCAGCTATTGGGTAAAGTTTCAACAATGTCTAAGTCCCATTTTCAAAAGTGCCTAATGTCACCATGGAGCCTGTGTCTGAATGAAAGTCACTTCAAAGTCTTGAAAATGGTGCCCATTATGCTTATTTAAGGCGCTCAATGGCTCTTGCAGAGCATATTAAGAGTGCCCCTTGATACTCTTACACAAAGCTTCGGCCAATGTTTCTCCCAGCACAGCCATCCTAGAGTGGAAGAGGGGTAAAAGTCCTGGCCTTGCCCATACCCCCTTGATGCTCTTTCATGCCCTTCTTGCTGCATTCTGGTCTTAGTAGGTGTCACAGGGTGACTGCCTTTTAAGAGGAAGCAGGGGCCAGTGCACCTGGACCTATTACCTGCTGCCCAACTGGGGCTTAAAGGGAGGCACCTGGTCCTTATAAAAGAGGGAATCAGGCAGAGGGCTGCAGACATTGAGAAAGGCTCCTGCAGAGGTCTGTTACGTGTGGACCTCTGTGTCCAGAATGGATTACCCAAGGAACTGCTGAAAGGATCCTGAAGGATGCAGCTGGGGGAAAAGCTAGAAGATCTGCTCTGATCAGGAGTCTCCTGCAAGGTCTTTGATAGGGGAAAGAGTTTGGTCTTGAAAGCAATAGCCAGAGGGCTGAAGAAAGCTGAGGGCCAGGGAAAGCAGACTCCAGGGGATTGGAAAAGACTCCAGGAAGGGCTGAGAGTGGCTTACTAAGGCAAGGAAGAGTTGTAGAAACCAGGCATGGGGGGACAAAAGAAGCCCCAAGACTGAGCATTGGTCGTGTTTGATGCCAATAAGTTAGGCCCTGGGAGAAGGGCTTTACTGGACAAAAATAAAGCCAGTGGGGCAATTATTTAAGGAGCCCCTTCCAGGAAGAAATAGAGGCAGTGCTGCTTCAGAGCCACTTCTGGTCAGCAGGAATCACTGCAGGGCAAACATGGAGGCAGACACCAGCTCTGCCATCTCCTCTCTATATTTCCTCTGACCAAGTGAGATTGTTTTCAGAAACACTAGCAATTCCATTTGGGGCATGTTAAGTTTAAACTGATGATGAGATATCCAGGGCCAGAGGTCAGAGAGGCAGGCTGAAGGGCAGTCTATCTTTTCCAGGAAATACTGCAGATAGGAAACGCCTCACAATGAGAAACCCCTAATTCTGCATCTGGGAGAATGGGAATTGGATTTTCCAGACTGTTTACTACCCAGGATGGCTCTGCTGATTGAGAAACCTCCTTCATCTCCATCACAGCCAGGGCAACATGCTGCAAAAAGCCTTTGTAATGCAGTTCTTCACATTCTAAGCACAATTTCTGACACTGGTGCTCAGCCTCCTCCCTTTCCTCCATGTCTGTCACAGATCACCTCAACATAAAGCTAACGTCGGAAGATTATGCAGGAGGAGGGGTATTCTGGAGCTACCCTATCCATAATCAAGGACAAATAGTTAACAGAATGTCCACCCAAAGCCATGACTAGAATGGACTATCTGCTGTCAGCATTCTTTCTCACCAAAGCCTGTGGGTTGCTGGGTCCATCAACTTCTGAGACTGAGCAAATAAAATGGAACCCATGCCCCAGTGGGAGAAAAGGTGGGCCTCAGTCAGAGGAGTTAATGGTCTGGCCAAGACAGATATGTAATCTTCACTTCCTGTGTCTCCAAGCCCAAGCCAAAAACAAGATCCAGAGTGGGACTAGCTTTATGTACTGAACCAGTTGTCATATGTTTAAGCTAAGGATAATTACTCCAGTCTGTTCATTTTATGGAGGCTGGAATGACAATAAATCTTATCTGTCATTCATCCAGGAGAAACATAAGCATAGAATGGAAAAGAATGTTGGTGTAAAATTTACTAAGTTCTGTTTGGATCCACATGTTCATCTCCAGAGTTATCCAGGTCTGCTAATTTAACGTGAATCTGAGACATACCACACATATGGTTCAAGGAATCCTACAGAGCTGTTACACTATGCCTCTTGTTATCTTCAGTGGGACAGTTGAAATAAAAATTAGAAATGTGATCAGTTGTTGGGCTGATGGACTATTCCGGGGGAAACAAAGAAATGGCCCGAAGTAAGATAGATACTAAAGATATTGTAGCTTGGCCACACACAGTATTTAATCATTCATTTCCAATATAAACACAGGCAAGAAAGACAGCTTCTGTTTTTTACAGGACATCAGTATTCCATGTTTATGCTGTCAGACTGATCTCAACCATGTTAAATTAGATATATAAGATTCAGGATGATCTGTAAACAGTCTTTATACTGCATCAGCCAGAATATGGCCAAACTAATTCTTGTAAAAAGCTGGAGAAGTCTAAAAGAAAGTGGTTAAAGGTGTTTGCGTTCTAGCTGGGCATCATTTGGGAATCATTATGGTTAAGTACCATTGTATAAAGACATAGCCATTGTTTTTTAATGCATGTAGTGAAAGCTATCTCTTAAGGTGATCATTTATAGCATTCTGTGTTGGTTCATCTAAATGCCAGTGACAGCAGGGGAAGGCTATTCAAGCTGTTTAGGTCCAGCTCCTTGAAATACTCAATCACAAAACAGAGTACTTGTTTTGGGAGTGTAGAGGGGTTGGACTCACCCCCACGGCGCCTCCTGCTGGTGCTTCTGGGAATTAGCTCAGTTCAGTGTTCGGAGCGCCCTCTGCAGGCTGGTGATCCACCTGTCTTCAGACCCCCGTGTCCCTCCCTGGACCTGGTGCCCTTTTACTCCAGGGTGCTGCACCCTGGCAGTAACCCCTTTTCGCTCTGGGCTTCCCCCTTTGTCTCAGGGTCCCCCCCCCCTCTATCCCTACCTTGCCTCAGTATATGGCTACTGTCAGTCATTGTCTAGCCCCACACCCTGGGGCAGACTGCAGAATCAGCCTACTCATCATTGGCAGGGTTGGGTTTGGACCTGCTGCTTTGGCCTACCCCTGGGCTGCCCTCTGCAATCCCCAGTACCCGTTGGCCTTGTGCTAGGCCGCAGCCTGGGGCTTTCCTGGCTAGAGCTCCTCAGCCTTTCCCCAGCCCTGCTTCACCCTAGGTACTTATCTCAGCTCCTAAGCAGCCAGGCCCATCTCCTTCTGAAAGCAGAGAGAAATTGCCTGGGCTTCTGGCCTCCAGCCTTTTATAGGGGCCAGCTGTCACTCAGTTTGGGGCGTGGCCTCACCTGCAGCCACTCCCCCAATCAGCCCAGCCTTGAGAGCAGGCACTCTCAAGCCCTGCCAGGCCACTTTTAAACCCCTCACAGCAAGAGCAGGGTCCCCCCTGCTACAGGGAGCGCTCTGTGTCCCTGGGCTGCCCTGCTGGCTGGAGGGCTCCCCCTTCTCTGGCTGCCTTGCTAGCTGGAGCTCCTTCTCCCTTCCTGGGCTGCTGCTGCTGGCTGGAGTGCTTCTTCCCAGAACTGCTACTCCTGCTACAACTGCTGCTGAGTGGGTGAGTGAGGGGTGGGGGAGGCCTTGCTGGCCAGCCCCCACTCCCCCACCTCTGGAGGGAGAAGCCAGGACCCCACCACCACCACCACTACAGCTGCCACCTGTGGGGGGTCCTTCCTGCCTAGCCACTGGGGCTGCTAGAGAAGGAGCTGCTGCTGCTACTGCTGCTGGAGCTGTGTTTGTCCCGGGGAGCTGCTGGAGCCTGGAGGAGGAGGGAGAAGAGGACTGAAAAGACCACCGGCTGCTGGGGAGCGCACAGAACACCAAAGACCACTGTGGAGGGGGCTCCCAAAGACTGAGTAACCCTTTAACTGTGCTCTAGTGGTGGGGGTTTAGACTGTGTTTGTGGGGACACAGGGGGTGTGGTGTGGAGCCTGCCCCCTGGTCCATCTGTGTGCCCCCCCCCACCCCCCCACCACCACCGCTGCCCCCTCCACCACCCCCGCAGGCTGCTTACCATCTGCCTCTGCTCCTGCCTCTGGGACCCAGCTGCTCGCCTGGCTTGCCACGCCCTATTGCCACCATTTGGGCTTCCAGCAGCAGCCAGCCAGCCATTGACTTTGCACAAGTGCTTGTGGGTGCACGCACCCCCCCCTTCCCCGGACTGACCCCTTCCCCTCAGCAACAGGCCCCCTAGCTTTGCCCCTTGTTGCCTGCCCCATTTGCCCCTCGTAGCCTCCCTGCCCCACCCCCCCCGCTTCAGTTTGTTTGCCTGCCCCGCCCACCTCCCTTTGCAGCTTTGGTTGTCCTGCCCCAGCCCTAAAGCCAGCCCCTTGGTCCCTCTGCCCCACTCCCAGCCTGGTTGCTCCCCTCCCTCCGCGGCCCCTTGCCCTGATTAGCCCCTCCCTTCGTGCACCCATAGCTCCATCAGTGCGCTTGTGCCTCTCCCCTGTTCAAGTTGCCCCTCTTGCACTGCACCCCCCATTGCTCTTGTTTCCCCTTCCCTCCCCTAGTGCAGCTAGAGGAGCCGGATTTCAATCCTCTGTCGGTGACTAACCCCCCCCCCCCCCGAGTCCTTGGTAGTCCCCCTATCTGCCCCACCCGTTTTGGCACCCTCCTCCCCTGCCCACAGCCTAGCAGGGAGGAGTGGTTGACCTGTCCTTCCCCCCCCCCCCGCCCCTTTCTCCGGTGTTCTCCCTCCCTCCCTACTCAGCATGGCGGGAGACGCGGTGGGTGGGACCCCTGGGACAACGCCTGTCCCCCCTCCCCCGCCTGCTCCCCCCGAAACCCCCCCAGTCTCGACCTCACCCGCAGCTGCCGGACCTCCTGCCACCGCTACCGCTGAGGCGCCGGCAGCGGCGACCGACAGGGTGCCCTCTGCTGCTGCCACGTCCCTCGCCCCTTCCGCCTCTGGGGGAGCCCCCCCAGCCGGCGGAAAGGGCCAGGGCAAAAAGAAGGGAAAGGGCCCCGCTAGGAAGACAAAGCCCTCCATGGCGGAGCCTGCCACCGCGGCCCTGCCACCGGCCGCGGCGTCCCTCCCCGCTGTCCCCTCCCCCAGCTCTGCGGGTGCCCCTCCCTTGGCCCCCAGAGCGTACGCCCAGGTGGCGGCGGCCCCCCCGCCTGCCGCTACGTCATCTCCCCCGACCGCCGCCTCCGGTACTATCTACAGCGGCCGGGGCCCCTTCCCCACCTTGACCCGGAAGCACGGCGTCCGTTGCCTCCTGGTGCCCGCCTCGCCCCACGTGGAGACCTACGTGCGGGCGTTGGCGAGGGTGGTGGGGCCCACGGCCATCGTGGCGGCCTCCAAAATGTACGGCAAGGCGGTCTTCTTCCTTGCCTCGGAGGCCGCCGCCCAGGAGGCGGTGGAGAAGGGCCTGGCGGTGGGGGGCGTGTTTGTCCCCCTGGAGCCGCTGGAGGACCTGGGGGTCCGTGTGGTCCTGACCTCCGTCCCTCCCTTCCTGCCCAATGTCGCCCTGTTGCCCGCCCTCTCGACCCTGGGGAAGCCCATCTCCGTGGTGAGCCCTCTCCCCTTGGGCTGCAAAGACCCCGCCCTCCGTCACGTCCTCTCGTTCCGCCGGCAGGTGCAGCTTCAACTGCCGCCGGCGGCGCGTGGTGGAGAGGCGCTCGAGGGGTCTTTCCTGGTCCCCTACCAGGGGGCCCATTACCGGGTGCACTATTCGACGGGGGAGGCCCGGTGCTTCCTCTGCCGGGCGACGGGGCACGTCCGGAGGGACTGCCCCTTGGCCCGGCTCGGAGGAGTTCTCGGGACCCCCGAGCCCCGGCAGGGTGCCGGCCCCGCCATCGCCGGTGCCCCTGACCGCCTGGTACCCAGAGCTGCCCCTCCTCCCCCTCGGTCCGTCACTGCTCCCGCTCGGGCCTCAGGGGTGCGTTCTCCGGGGCGCCCAGATGAGCGGGAGAGCCCCGCCTCCGCTGCCTGCACTCTGGCGGGGCCTGTGGAGGAGGGTGCGGCAGGGGTACTGCCGGGCATGGGAGGGGGCTCTCCCCAGGGGGACTCCTCCCTCCCTCCTGTTGTTCCACCAGTGCCTCTCCCAGCCCCCAAACTGTCTTCCCTACCCCCCGACCCGATCCCTGTTGACCAGCTCGCAGGCGATGCCATGGAGGGCTGGACCCGGGTGGAGGGTAAGCGGGGTAAGCGGAAGGCTCGGGCTCCGCCCGTGCCACCTGAGGCGGAAGCCCCCTGTAAGACCAGACGGGGGGCCGCAGGCACCGAGCCTTCCGCCATGCCCACGGGGACAACCCATCCGCCGATGACGGCTAGGGCAGACGTGGCAGCGCCGGAGGGTACCACCATCCCTCCTCCGCAGTCCCTTCTTGCGGAGGCCTCCGATGCAGCCCCTCCTGTCCCCTTGCCACCAGCGCCCCCCGCAATACCCGTGGCGAGCGTCGCCTCGGGTGCGTGTGGGGAGGACCCCGGGGTGGTGGGAGGTGAGCTCCCCTCCATCTTCGCGGAGATCGAGGCCCTGGGTCTGACCCCGGTCACCCCGGGGGAAGACGACCCTCTGCCAACGGGCCTCGACTTAGCCGACCTCACCCCAGCTCCCCCTTCCCCTTGCTCCACCATCCCTCCTGCTACGTCCGCTCCCGCCTCCGCGGGTCCCCTGGACTCCTTGACCTGCCCGGCTGCGGATAGCACCCCGCTGCTGGCCGCCGAGCCTGTTGAGGCGACGGCCGGTGCCTCGTGGCAGGGTGATGGGCTACCGGGGGTGTCCCTCGGTGGTGCGGAGCAATCGAGTTCCTTCCCGGGTGGGGGCCCCCCTGAGGGTTCCACATCTCCCCGTGCCGAGGCTGCTCTGCCTGCCGTTGAGCCTGAGCCCGGTGTCGTTGGGGACCCCCTCCCTTCCCCTCCAACTCCCCTACCTGGCCGCGAGGAGCCTCTTACTGATGGCTCAGCTCCTGAGGCCCAGGGTCCCGTCTCTCTCCCTCCCCCCACCCCTGCTCCTGACCCCAGCCCTGCCCCCTCCACCTCCCATGATATTATTATTGCCGCCCTGGGGCTGTCTCCTTCCCTTCCCAGAGGATGACTCCCAGGGAGCGGCCTTTGAATTTCACAGTCCCGACCCACTAGGGGCTGCAATCTTCCCTCCGCCGCCCCCCACTGAGCCGGGGTCCGCCCCTTGCTTGCCCGTCCCAGTCGGCCACGGGGCTGCGCCAGAGGCCCCACCCCCCCATGTGCTGAGAGAGGAGTTGCAGGAGTTCCTGGAGGACGTCCGGGGCTCCCGCAACAAGGTCGTGCTTGCTCTCCAGCGCTGGGGGGATTTCCACCAGCTCCTCCTGGCCACGCGGGCCCTCATAGGGGAGGGCAAGGGGACCGGGAAGCGGAATGTCGCGGCTTACCACCGGGCGCGCGGCTTCCGTGACTCCCTGCTCGCCTTCGGGGTGGGCCACAGTTTGCTGCGCGGCCCAACGGGAGCCGTGAGCGCCCCTGCTGACGTAGATCCCCCCCAGCCCTCCTCATGGCAGTCATCACCTTTGCCACACTAAACACCCGGAGCTGTAGGGTGGGTTTCCGCAGGAGCCAGGTGCTCTCCTTCCTTCGGGAGGGGGGGTACTCCGTGGTTTTCCTGCAGGAGACCCACACGGATCCGGCCGCCGAAGCTAACTGGCGGCTGGAGTGGGGGGACGGGGTCTACTTCAGCCATCTCACCACCCATCAGGCTGGAGTGGCTACCCTGTTCTCCCCCGACCTACGGCCAGAGGTGCTGGGGGTCGCCGAGGCTGTGCCGGGCCGCCTGCTGCACCTCCGGGTCCGCATGGCGGGGCTTGTGGTCAACCTCATCAACATCTATGCCCCGGCATTTGCCCCGGAGCGGCTGCAGTTCTATCGGCAGGCGTCCGCCTTCCTCGGCTCCCTGGATCCTCGCGAGTGCCTGGTCCTGGGCGGGGACTTTAACACCGTCCTCGAGGAGCGGGACCGCTCGGGAACCGAGCAGAGCCCGGCCGCCGCGGACGTCCTCAGGGAGATCGTCGCCCATCACTCCCTGTGGACGTCTGGCGCGACCACCACCCGGACGACGCCTCCACGTACACCTATGTCCGGGTGGAAGCCCATCGGTCGTGCCACTCCCGGTTGGACCGCATCTATCTGTCCCGGTTCCATCTCTCACGGGCCCAGTCCTCCAGCATCCGGCCGGCCCCTTTTTCGGACCACCACCTCGTCACTGTGACGGCCTCTCTCTGCGCGGAGAGGCCGGGGCCGGCCTATTGGCACTTCAACAACAGCTTGCTGGAGGATGGGGGCTTCGTGGCGTCCTTCCGGGAGTTCTGGCTGGCCTGGCGAGGGCAGCGGCGCGCCTTTCCCTCGGCGCGGCGGTGGTGGGACGTGGGGAAGGTGCGCGTCCGGCTCTTCTGCCGTGACTACACCCGGGGCGCCAGCCGACGGAGGGATGCGGCGATAGGGCAGTTGGAGCGGGAGGTCTTAGAGCTGGAGAGGCGTCTGGCCGCCAGCCCCGAGGATCCATCCCTTTGCGGAGCGTGCCGGGAGAAGCGGGAGGAGCTCCGGGTCCTCGAAGACCATCGGGCCCGGGGCGCCTTTGTTCGATCCCGCATCCGCCTCCTTCGGGAGATGGATCGCGGCTCCCGCTTCTTCTACGCCCTGGAGAAACGGAGGGGGGCCAAGAAGCACGTCACCTGCCTCCTGGCGGAGGACGGCTCCCCCCTCACGGATCCGGCGGAGATGTGCGAGAGGGCCCGGACCTTCTACGCGCGCCTTTTCTCCCCGGATCCGACCGATCCTGCCGCTTGCAAAGTGCTCTGGGACGGACTCCCGACGGTCAGCGCGGGCGACCGGGACCGGCTAGAGCTGCCTCTCACTCTGGCCGAGTTCTCGGAAGCCCTCCGTCGCATGCCCACCAATAAATCCCCGGGCATGGACGGGCTGACCGTGGAGTTCTACCGCGTGTTCTGGGACGTCCTCGGCCCGGACCTAGTCACCGTCTGGGCCGAGTCCTTGCGGAGCGGGGTCCTCCCTCTCTCGTGCAGGCGAGCCGTGCTCGCTTTATTGCCGAAGAGGGGGGACCTCCGCGATTTACGGAATTGGCGTCCCATCTCGCTCCTCAGTACGGACTATAAAATTGTCGCGAAGGCCATTTCGATTCGGCTAGGGTCCGTGCTGGAGGACGTGATCCACCCAGACCAGACCTACACCGTCCCGGGCCGTACCATCTTCGATAACCTGTATCTGGTCCGGGATCTCTTGGAGCTTGGGTGCAGGGATGGTCTGTCGTTCGCCCTCCTGTCCCTGGATCAGGAGAAGGCGTTCGACAGGGTGGACCACGGGTATCTCCTGGGCACTCTGCAGGCGTTAGGCTTCGGGTCCCAGTTTGTGGGTTTTCTCCAGGTGCTGTACGCCTCCGCAGAGTGTCTGGTCAGGCTCAACTGGACCCTGACCGAGCCGGTCAGCTTCGGGCGGGGAGTGCGGCAGGGGTGCCCCCTCTCGGGCCAGCTGTACGCCCTGGCGATCGAGCCCTTCCTCTGTCTCCTCCGCAGGAGGTTGACGGGGTTGGTGCTTCGGGAGCCGGAGCTGCGGCTGGTCCTGTCGGCGTACGCCGACGATGTGCTCCTCGTGGTCCAGGACCCGGGCGACTTGGCGCGGGTGGAGGCCTGCCAGGCCGTGTACTCGGCGGCCTCCTCCGCCCGGGTCAACTGGGTCAAGAGCTCTGGCTTGGTGGTAGGGGACGGGTGGCAGGCGAGCTCCCTCCCACCCGCGCTTCAGGCCATCCGGTGGAGCGCGGGTCCGCTGCTCTATCTCGGCGTTTACCTTTCTGCCACGCATCCCTCTCCGCCGGAGAACTGGCACGGTTTGCAGGGCAGGGTGGCGGAGCGGCTCCGGAAATGGACAGGACTCCTCCGGTGCCTTTCCCTCCGAGGGAGGGCACTGGTGCTCAATCAACTGGTCCTGTCCATGCTCTGGTACCGGCTCAACACCCTGGTCCCGGCCCGGTGTTCCTGACCGACCTCCGGCGGGTGGTGCTGGAGTTCTTTTGGCCAGGACTGCACTGGGTCCCTGCAGGGGTACTCCACCTGCCCCTGGAGGAGGGAGGGCAGGGCCTGAAGTGCCTCCGCACTCAGGTCCACGTCTTCCGCCTCCAGGCACTGCAGAGGCTCCTTTATGGTGCGGGTAGTCCGGCATGGAGAGCCCTGGCGCACGCCTTCCTGCGCCGCTTCCGAGGGCTCCGATACGACCGGCAGCTCCTTTATCTCGACCCGAGGGGCCTTCCGCGAGACCTCTCCGGGCTGCCGGTCTTCTACCAGGACCTCCTCCGGACCTGGAAGCTGTTCTCTGCGACCAGGTCCGTGGCGGCCACCGAGGGGGCAGACCTCCTCGCGGAGCCCCTGCTACACAACCCTCAGCTCCGTGTGCAGGTGGCGGAGTCCCCCGCGGTGCGCCAGAGGTTGGTCCTGGCAGAAGCCACCAGGGTCGGAGACCTCCTGGACTACGACCGGGGAGACTGGCTGGATCCCCTGACGCTCCGCTCGGCGGATGGGGCTCTCCAGACCTTGTACTCCCCGGCTCGTACTACAGGAGGTGAAGGCCGCTTTGCCGCCCGCTGCTCGGGCTTACCTCGACCGGGTCCTGCGCGAGGGCACGCCCCGCCCACCCTCCACCCCGAGCCCTCCGGACCTCTTCATCGGGCCCCTGCCCCGTGGACCCGACCGGCCTCCCCGCCCCTTCTCCGCCAGCCGGCTGCACGATCTGCAGCCGGTCCATTTCCAAACCGCGCCAAGGAAACAACTCTACGCGCTCGTGCTCCATACCGTTCACTTCCTCACCCTCGTGTCCCGCCCCGACACCAAGTGGCGGGACCTCTTGCCACCTGTGGAGGGTGAGGAGCCCCGGTGGGCCAGCCTGTACTCCACCCTGGTCCCGAGGCCCGCCGGGGATATCAGCTGGCGGCTCCTTCACGGGGCCGTGAGCACGGGCGTGTACTTGGCGCGGTTCACCCCTGTCCCGGACACCTGCCCCTTCTGCGGCGTGAGGGAGACCCTGGCGCATGTTTACCTGGAGTGCGCCAGGTTGCAGCCCCTATACCGGCTCTTCACCGACATTCTGTTACGTTTCTGGCTGCACTTTTCCCCTCACCTCCTTATCCATGCACTCCCTATCCGTGGCCCCACAAAGTCGCGGGACCTCCTGGTCAACCTCCTCCTCGCCCTGGCTAAAAAGGCCATCCACGCGACCAGGGAGAGGAGGTTGGCCGACGGAGACTCCTGCGACTGTGGGGCTTGTTTCCGGTCCCTCGTCCGCTCACGTCTCCGGGCAGAGTTCCTCTGGGCGGCGTCCGCTGGCTCCCTTGACGCCTTTGAGGAGCAGTGGGCGCTGTCCGGGGTTCTCTGCTCGGTGTCCCCATCAGGCTCCCTCCTTATGACCCTTTGACCTCACTCCTGTCCCTGTTCTTTTATTAGTTGTCCCCCGCACTTAGTGGGTTTCCGTGGCCCTGTGGATCCTCCCCTTAGGCTGGGGGGGGGATCCGTTAGCATGGGGCGGGCTTCCGCCCGCCCCCTCTCCCGGATAACCCAATAGTACAGGAGCATTAAGAAGGACAAGGCTCCAAAACATGGGAAAACACAAATACTTTTTTCTTTGTATTGTAAAATGCATAAGTTAGCAGAATTAGAAGTTACCCCCTTCACAGAGCTGGCTGAAAAACAGTGACAACTTTAATGAAAATTTACTGATTTTTTTCTAAATTTTTAGCATTTTGATGACTTTTTTTCAAAATTAAAAGAAAAATCAACCCACCTTTCTAGCTGGTCAAAAACCATGAAAACAAATGCAAAGATTTTTGCTTTAACTATCCAAGGGAAGAGAGGGAAGAGCAGAAATGGGAGCTCACTAGTGCATAACAAAGACCTGAAGGCAAAGAGGGACATATACAATAGTAATTGTTTTGATAACTAACTATCTCTAAGGGTGAATGAAATGATTGCCTCAAAGATCCCGCAGGGCGTTGGAGTCAATGAAGTCACCTTGTGCACATGCAGTAAAGGGCTATAAGTGGATAATTTTGTCAGACAATGTACAAGGCCAGCGGAATAGACTGAATATGGGGGTTGGGTCATGATCCATGTCATCATATCAGCAGTACAGTAAATATAAATAGTGCCTTTGAACTGGACATGTGCTAGGGATGTTGCTCAATTGTCAACACCGCATGCTCTCTTGGACTGCTGACTTTGCTTGCCTGCTCTGTGGATTTCTTATCTCACATTCCTGTTTGGTTCCAACCATCCCCATGATCCAGCTATTTTATTTTGTCCATCACCAGCCTCTGCCCCTAGCAACCCATGGCTCCAGAAGATGCAAACAGAAGCAGGAGGGGAAAATGAGAGGATCCACATGTGACAGTTTGTACTTCAGTGTGAAATACCATGTTAAGGCTGCCTGAAGAATTCTGAAGAGTTGACCTTTCACCACCCCCTTTTCTTTGATGACACTCAAATCTTGTGACTCACTGAAAGGATGGATTTGGTCAGCTTGTTATTTGGCTGGACCATATCAATCTTTGTAATTCAGCATGGTGAGGACTTAAGGAGGTTCTTACAATGAGAGTAATTATACGTGTGCAGTGTAGGTAGCAGCTAAATAGATCAAGATTTCCACTCTACTGAACACATAGTATGGACACACAGAAACAAATGGATTTTCAAGGTATAGCAGCTAATATATATTCTGTGAGATCACTAGAGCACTGGTTATGTGAAGTGTCCTTAAAAGTTTTGGGTGTTTTTTTCCATAAAGGCTCATCATGTTTTCGACAATCCACTATGCTCTGCTTTTAAGGTACTGGAACAGAGACCTTTGTTTTACCTATTACATCTCTATTATGAGGACAAGGATTGAAACATACTGTGCTAACATAAGAATTGGAACCTGTATTGGACACTCTATAAAAGGGGAAAAGAGTTTGACATCTTTGGCTCCAAGGTCCCCCATGGACCAGTTGTTTGATCATTTGCTTTTCCAGAAGGTTAGCTATCAATACTTGAAGAACAAAGCAGCAATTTTGTTAAGATGATGAATCCACCTACTTATCATTGGGATCTTCCTTCAAACTAGGGAAAGCGATGTCTAGGGCAGTGTCCTATTTAAAAGAGCTCTTTATAAAGTACAACCCTAGAAGAGACTATTTTAAAGGGGGATTGAATTCTTTGCTTGGAAGTTATAGTATAGCAGTAGATACATTGATTTTATGGCCAAAAAGGAACATTATGATCATCTTAGGCTGAGCTCATGCATAAACACAGGACTTTGAAATGTCACTAGTAATTCCATATTTAATTTAACATTACAACACATCAGCCTAAAAAGTGTAGGTATCTCCAGAAGGTACACCCTGGGGTCTTTGTGCATCTAAACAAAAGCTTGGGCTTCAGGAGGTAAATAAGCACAAGTGTGCTTGGAAAGATAGACTAGAAACTAGTCTCTTTGGTTAACCACATCCTATCCAGGACATGTGCCACTTCTGGAGATTTGCATTCAAATTCTAGCTTAGCTAATAAAAGGAGATATACCAATCTCCTAGAACTGGAAGGGACCTTGAAAGGTCATCTAGTCCAGCCCCCTGCCTTCACTAGCAGGACCAATTTTTGCCCCGGATCCCTAAGTGGCCTCCTCAAGGATTGAACTCACAACCCTGGGTTTAGCAGGCCAATGCTCAAACCACTGAGCTATCCCTCCCCCAAAATAAACATGGGTTTGGCAAGGTGGGTGAGGCAATATCTTTTATTGGACCACCTTCTGTTGGTGAGAGAGACAAGCTTTCAAGACACACGGAGCTCTTCCTCAGGTCTGGGAAAGGTCTAGGACTGACACAGCTACAACTACACTGCGTACAACAATGAGTTTGGCAGTCTAATATTAGTACAATCTGGCATGATTGCAGTTCCTGTTCCAGAGAGGTCCATATCAGGAAGAGCAGAGGTGGTAGAGATCAGGCAGGAAGTGAACAGAAGAGGTAGGTAGGGGAATTTGCAGAGCATTAGCGTGCACTTTGTTTGTTTCTACTCTTTGCTACAACATCCTCCCAGTGCAATCAGTTTCTGGATCAGTGTAATGAATTCTGCTTGTGACTACCCTTGAAAACCATTCTGAAACTTTAGTTAGTGCAGAATGTGTCTACTCTGTTCCCTTTCTCACACAGAGCACACTATACCTCTGTTCTTTGTCTTCACAGACTTCCAATGTTATTGTTATCTTGTCCCACAATAATCATAGAAGGCCATGAAGTTCAAGAAGGAATTCAGTGACTCTTATAGGATCCTTTAAGAGCTTGATACAGAATCCCAATTCATTTTCCAGATGTAATTCAAATTATTGGTCTTAATCTATGAAGCCCTAATGGTGTAAATCCAGGCTTTCTTCTGTTCCATCCCCCAAATTCTGCTCATCTGACCTTTTAGAGTTAACAGCCCCCAGATTTTAATCCTTGGGGATGGAGATAGAGTATTCTCAGTGAGGGGACCTCAGCTAAGGAACTTGTTCTTCAGTTTATCTGACAGATCCTGAGTTTCTTGACTAGAACTAGTCAACAAAAGGTATGTCTTACAAAAAAACCTGGACCCCTCTCCAAAGTTTTTATTTTGTTTGAAAATGTTTGAGATGTATTATTCTCCAGTGAAAACAGTGCGGGAAGAGCAAACAAGTGAGAAAGTAGGA
Organism: Mauremys mutica; assembly: GCF_020497125.1. Classification (NCBI taxonomy): domain Eukaryota; kingdom Metazoa; phylum Chordata; order Testudines; family Geoemydidae; genus Mauremys; species Mauremys mutica. The sequence goes on from NC_059073.1 coordinate 232,673,110, forward strand.
TTTTCCCCACAATTTCAAAATGGAAAAAAAATGCAATTTTTAAAATTTTTAAAATTGTAAAAATATTTCATTTCAAAATCTTGTTGAAAAATGAATGATGTCAGTAAACCTATTTTCTGAAAAAAAGTTATTGTAGTAAAAACCTCACTTTTCCATGAACATCTTTCTAAACTGTCTTGTGTTAACCTTCGGGACTCTCAACAAGGCTTGCATATTTGGCGGGGCTTTTTCTGTGGGGGTGGCTTATCTGGATATGTTTGATTTGGAGGAGGCTGTTGAGTTACTTTTATTTGTTTTTTCATATTGATTTACATCATGGTAGCATCTGGGTCCCCATCTGCTAGCTGATTCTTAAGCAATTATTAAGACACAGTCCTTGCTTCAAAATGCTTAGTAATATTTTGTGGATTTTTTTTGTATTCATTAATCTAATATTGTACATGCACCTACAGTGCAGGGAAGGCTTATTTAACAAATGAATAGGACTCATTCAGATCATTTCATTGTCAGCATTAATTCACCCTGCCAAGTGAATTGCATGTCCGGCCCAGTTAAGGATCCGAAAACACTTATCTGAAGCTTTGCTGAACCTGTTGTCGCTAGGAACCTGTCTGGAAATAGCATGAGATCAGGCTTTCTTGAAACCTTTCCTAAAATTCCTCTTTCAGATGGACCAAAATGATTGTAATTATAATTTCTTCCAGAGTGTTCAGTACTTCTTCCCTGGCCAAAACCAGAAAGTGCAAAAGCCAGTGATGTGACAATCAGAAACAAATAACCAAACTTTTACACTTCTTTGGAAGAGTTAGGGGTCAGTGGGGGTTGTGTTTTGCCTTAATGTGTTGCTTGGTTTTTATTTTAACCATCCTTGGTTCCAATGCTAAGCATTCAGGAAAATGGCATATGGAACCCCGATCATGCAAATGCTTGTGCATGCATTTTTGAGCAACTATTTGGATGCACACAGAGAACAGGACATTCAGCTGGTTTAAACCATTGTGGCTCTACTGACTCCAATGGAGCAGTGTCCATTTACACCAGTTGAGAAGCTGGTTCCAAATGTCCAAATAGGTTTTCAGTGATTAATTTTAGCACAAGTGATTTTATCATTTGCACACACACAAAGGAAAAGGTGTTTGTGCATGCAAAACTGCATGTGCACAAATGGAGGCTAGAGTGAAGTCTCTGTGGAAATTTGGCCCCCACAAGTGGGCCAGATTCCAAGCTGGTGTAAACTGGTGTAGCTCCATTGCATTGATGGAGTGATGGTAATTTATACCAACTGAGGAGCTGGTTTCATGTATTTGCTTTTATTACTGACGTAGTGAATGGATTGTGTGGCGAGATGATTCTATTTACTGGACATCACATTGACTTCTAGGTCTATGAGATTTGACCCAATGGGAGTTTTGCTTATCTAAGGACTGTAACATTTGGTGCTTTTGTTTTTTAGGTTATTGACCAAGTTGCTAAAATGCTTTTATAAAAGAGCAACCGATGAATGTCCAATACTGGGAATTACCCTTAATCCACCATCCATTAAATACTGGCATCATGCTAGATCCAGCAGCAGCAGAATTTCTAGTCCCCATGGTGAAAACCATTCAACATCTTCACTGCAAAGTAATTAAGATAACAAATGCAATGACAGATAAGTCCCATATCATTGCTTCCTAATCAGCACATTACTGGTGAATAACCTACAGCTGTGAAACTTCTGGAAAAACCTAATAAGGGAAACACATTCCTGACTTCAAAAAAATAACTTGCCAAGTTTTATGAGCTTGGCAAGACATTAATTAAAATCAGTAGATGGCAATGACAGGGATATGGAGCTCTCTACTTCTGGGTCACAGATGGTTACCAGCACCATGTAATAATTGTGCAGCGATTTATGTGAAATGAGTTGGTAGTCTCAGTTCAGTTTCGAGTAGACAAGTGATCACTTCATAAAAATGCCTATCGTAACTCGCACTAATAGTCAATCTCAGTAAAGGGACCAAGGACAGAATGGCTTTAGAGCCATTTTCAACGCTATTTAGATGCCGAAAGATACAGAGGAGCACCTAGTGGGATTTTCAGAAGTGCCTACACAGATTAAGCACCTAACTACCATTGAAGTCAATAGGCGTTAGGCACTTAGCCTGTTTAGGTGCTTTTTGAAAATCACAGTAATGTCTAGCACACCTATATATGCCTAAATACCTTTGAGGATCTGGGCCTAAGCTACCGTTCTAGAATGCAGCAATCCTATTCTGAACATTATCTGATGTTCCAGTAGCCATCAAGCTTGGAACATTTTGAATTTTTCTAGTAATTTAGCCATTCGGTGACATGTTTTTCAATGTAATCTTCTGCGCAAGCCTTACTAGCAAGTGATATTGGTATGAAGGCTTGGTATGAGGAGCAGCAGGGCTCTTGGCCAGAGCTCAGATCTCTGTTAAGCAGCATACTGCAGCTCCACAATAAAGAGTAGCTAGTGTTGTTCTGTTCAGAGTTCTGCTTACTTGAAATCAGCTTTTGGACTTGCTTGTTTGAGACCATCACTGAATTCTACTGTCCTATCAGTTGTGAAATAGTGGGTTTAATTCGGCCTTGATGTAACTTCATAAATTTCATGACAGTTCCACCCATAGGCCAGGACTGAATTTGGTCAGTTCAAGTATCCATTTCCCTTCAATATCTTGTTTCTCAAGACAATATTCTGCCAAGACTCAGCCCATCTGATACTGTGGAATGGTTCTTTGAGTTCTTTGCTGGAATCCTGAGAACCGTCCCAGTGTAACCTTCTTTACATCCTTGATTCAAAGCCTACTATCCTAGTCACCATCCTTATAATCAGGGAGATCTGGACAAGACGCTCTTCAGAGCTCATTAACATTGGTCCTGTTATCAGCTGGAGCGATTGCTGTTCAGTAATGCAGTGCACCTTCCTGCAGAGCTACGTGGGCTGCCTTCGTCCTGATGCCAACCCAAGGAGCAAGAAAGCCTCTCCATCTTCTTTTAACTACATATTAGTTGTAGCTTCTTTCATAGCATACAATGGATTTTGGTGTGAAACTACAGGACGGAGTTGCTTATCATCCTTTAAACCCTGGAGGGACAAATGTTTCTGACATACAGGGAGCAGTGTGATTACAGCTTGAGCATCTGGGCTGCAACTGTCCTAGGGCTGCTGCTCTCTCTTAGCGACACATTATCCGCTACTAGTTCTCTGCTTGCCAGTTAGTTCATTGTAGGCCTTTTTCTACATTCCATTTTAGTGCAGTACATGGATTGCCGCTTGTGCTTGGCTTCTCTCTCTCTTTCTCTCTCCATAATTCTTGGAAGTAACAGAAACAAACAGAAGTAGCCAACTGTGCACTTGGCCAGTGGGATCAGAGAGTGCCCACTGTGGAGTAGTTGTGCAGGGAATAGGGCCTTCTGCATGCAGATTTCTACAGCAGTGTTCACTAATTGTGGCCCAAGGTGCACTTTGGCTAGTGTGGCTTTCAACTGTAAGTCCAAGACACAGAATGTAGAACTTCTCTTTACATGCAGTGTAATTGTGTGTTCTTTCCAACAATATGGGTGCAATTCAGATTGGTGTGAGGCTCTGAATTTGGCCCCATAACTTGTAGGCTGCAAACATTTAAAGGATACATGTTTGTTCTTGGAATGTAAACTCCAAGACAAATCGATTAGCTTAACAATGTGTTTTTTGTAAATGACAAAAAAGTTTCTTTAATTTCCCCAAAACTGTGCTTTATATTAAAACAAAGAAGCAAGCGTTTGCTCTTTAGCAAGATTAAAACACAGAGAGAGAGAGAGAGAGAGAGAGAGAGAGAGAGAGAGAGAGAGAAAACAAAACCCTATCAACTCCTGCAGTCATTAAATCCAGGAACGAAGTTTTCCTATAGCAAATCTTTTTACTCTTTCAGTTGCATTTCCTGTCACACTTATGCTATTCCTTTATGCATTAAGGGCTCTTGTTAGAAAAATGGAAAGTGGGTTAATGGGGAGTTCTCAGATACTTTTCTTATGTGACTAATGGTCCCCTGGGATGGATTTAATCGATCCTACAATGAAAGTGGTACTGTTTTAAAATTTTCTGGCTCAGATAAACATCTTTAATCACTTTCATGTTGAAATAAAAGGAGCTTGAGAATGTGAAACTTCAGTATACTCTGATTCCTGAAAAGCGAACTTAGGAACATGTTGCAGATACATATATAAATCATCTTGCTAACATTAGAAGAAGGGATTCCTATATGGCTTTCAGGATGCTTTCATGTAAGTAGTTCCTACTCTTGCAGCTAATATATTTTGCACATGTGAGTTGCTCTTTGCATGCCGAGAATGCAGCTGCACAACTTCAGTTTCACTCTGAAGCTGAAACTGGTCATTGTCGAACGTGATGTTGCCGATCAGTCTGAAGACAAATTCTGAGGTTTAACTTAATGGGAAGCTTGCCAAGCAGCAGAGACATAACAGGGCCAGTCCTTCTCTCCATGTGCATCTGGGACGCCCAATGATTTCAATGGAGAAAAAAAATAACCCCCTTAACAAACACATGATGGGGTGAGATGGTATCAGGCTTAATTACGCATGTCTGTGCCAAGCAATGCCCATGCCAGCAGGTGCTGTTGATAATATATTATCTGGAATAAAACATCACAGGAAGAAGAATTTTATGGCGACCATTCCTGGAGCTAATTAGCAGTCAAGGCAAAAAAGAAAAAAAAAAAGAAAGAAAAAAAAAGCAGTGCTGCTGTTCCATGGCTTATTTCCCCTACCCACATGTGAATGATGCTATTATTACTGCAAGCAAGCATCTCTCTTTGCCTCCTGCCCTCTGTTGTGCAACAAAGAGGAGCCCCTTCTGTGGTTCTGTTCCTCCTGTCTCCTAGCATTAACAGTGATTGCTGGAACATGGCAGCAAGCAAGTTTGCTAGCTTTCACTCAGAGCAAAAGAACTGCTGTCTCAAAGTGCTTTGTGGGTACTCTCAGAATGGTGAACAATAAAAATGTGAGTCTAATGGTACCTCTTTGGAGGGTGAGTTTTGTGATAAGCGACCTTTGTGGCACAGTGTTTTTGCTGACTGTTATAGAGACAATGGATCCAGTCTGGATGTCACTTATGCCATTTTTACCCTGCTACAACTCCACTGGCTTTAGCAAAGGTAATGGTAAAAATGGCAAAGCCCCAGGATTTCACTCCTGATTTACAGCAGTGTAACTAGAAGCAGAATCAGGCCCAAAAGCCTTTAAATCTCAGTGCACTGTAATATTTTTAAACGGCAGAGCAACATATATCAGTTTTAGATATTGTTTTCATGCTGCAGCTAACTAAGAATACCTCATTTTTGCATATTATTAAAAGAATGCATGACCCTCCTCTCTCTTTACAAAGGGTTTGTGCTTGTGTTGTGTCTGATCGTTGCTACACACCCAGAACTCTGAGTGATTTTAATATTCTGTTCACTAATATATATTAATTGTGTAGGGATCACAAGCAGTCAGAAGCAAAACTTACGAGGAAGCACAAAGTCTCACTGAGACTTCACATTAAAACAATTTTATCCCAGCACCTCTGCAATCATTCCTTTTTGTTATATGTAATGTACTCTCCATCCATGAGAAATATACATGTTAAGAGAGCCTTACTCCAGCATAATCCCTTGCTGCCTAGAAATAGCATTTATTTGCCTTCTCCTCTGGAGTTTCTGCTGAAATTGCTTCATTATTTAAATCCTGCTAACTGCAGGGCTTGGAGGGGAATGTTTGCAGAACAAAAAAAAAGATAGTTTGTTTACTGTGATGCAGCAAGGAGAATTAGTCACAAATGTTACATTTCTGTGCAATCTGCTGATCTCTCCTTGCCTCAGTTCTTCTGTCTACCTGACATGTAACCTTCTGAGACACTCCAGCATTTTATGAGGACTGAGAGGCCAAAGGTGTATCTATCTATCTATCTATCTCTGAGCTCTATACAGGGCCAATATAGGTGCCTTGTACAACATGGCCTCTTTGCAATAGGATATTTACATACATTCTCCCACACCACCATCACTGGCTATTCCAGTTATTAGATCCAGTCCCAATGGCTATTCCAGTTATTAGAACAGCTTTTTCCCTGCCCCCTCCTGCCAAATTACTTGCAATCTTAGTTTAATATATGCTACTTATTGCACAGAGCAGATAATGCTACCAATCTTTCTGTTTTAGTGAGCAATAATCCAGTTCCTTCATTGAGATAAATGTCTCAGTCTTCCACCGCGTAGTTTATCCACTTCAGAAGCAGATTATTGTCTCATAAAACTGTTGCGATGGTGCAGTTAATTCTTGCTATTATTTTAGAAGCCAGAATCATAATTTTGATCATAAAGATTTAAGTCCTTTTTACTTGCTTAAAGTTTTCAAACTATGGGTCATATCCTGCCATTGATTTTTACGCAAAACTTCCAATGTTTTTCATAGTAATTGGCTTCTTTTCTCTTGTGATTTAGGGCTGCAGCATCAGAATGATGCAATCACATTCCTAATACAAATTTATGAACTTTGTACCGTCAAAATGATGCTATAAAACAAAATCATTTTCAGTCCAAAGGGCATGTATGGGGATAGTTGACAGACCTGTGCATCATTCAGCAAGCAACAATTTTTCTTAATATCAGCCAGTGAAACAAAGTTATATGTGAGTGATGTTGCTATTATTGAACTGATGGTAAACCCAAGTGCTGTACTGTTCCCTCCCTGAAATCATTTGACACAACAGTGGCGTTCATGTTCAAACGCTACAAATCACAAGACACAACCTCAGACTTCAAAGGGAAATTGAAATGTCCAGATGCAAGTCCAGATGGAAAGTCAAGCATGCTGTAGTTGGCTCATCAGATAACTATGGAACCATGTGCTTGTTTGAATTTTCTCCCTATCTCAAAAATAAAGTGCTTGTTCTTTTTAGGCTAAGATTTCAGGTTTTTAGTCCCATCAGTGAAGATTTTTAGTCCCATCAGCAGCATCTAGTCAGTGCTCAAAATAAACAAGAGCTCATGGGAACTGAGTCCTGCCTCCTTTTTTCCTTGCTTACAAAAGAAGCTTAGCATATCCACTTCTATGTTTATTTGCTGCTCCTCTGCCTTGAAGAAAGTAAAAAATAAAGCAGACACTCAAGGAATCATGGGTAAGTAACCACATAAAGATGAAAGAGAATAGAGAAATAAGCACTTATTTGAGAGTCCACTCTGACCTGCTCTACACCACGTGTGTTGGGCCGGATTCTGAAGGGCGGCTAATCTGCACAGAGCACTGTTCAATCAGGGAGATGGTGTACAAAGATAGTTTAAAGATCATCTTATCAGTTTCTTGATCCTGCTGTGGATTAGTGCAGATTTAGTCCCTCTGCATTGTACTACAGCAGCCTGAGGACTGCTCTAAATCAGGCTGGCTACAGTGGCCCCAGCAGGTCAAAATTGAGGAGCAGCCCGGCACAGGGCATCCCGGCCATTGCCTCTTTCCTCTTACACCCCCTTTTCTCTACGATACCAGAAGCAAGGAAGGGGAGCAGCCAAAGAGTCTCTGTGCTGGTTCTATGATATCAGAGAATCACTTCGGATGGATCTGCTGAGCAGGGGACTACAACTTCCACCAGCCTTCTCCCACTGCACATCTCCTTCCTCCTGGCTAAGCAGGGACTAGGTTTCCCATCTCACCCTTCCCATGCCACAGCACTTCCCTTCCCCCTGACTAGGTAAGGGGAAAGTTCTCAGCACCAAGAAGTGGCTGCATTTTTGGAAGCAGTGGCTGCATGGCTAGCCAGGAGCTAGAAAGAATTCTGGGTGCAGAGAGGAATCCCCAGGAGTTGGATACAGAGCTGCGTGTGGAGCAGGCTGTGACTGATGGACTTTACAGTGGGGGCAGGCCTGTTCAGGACTGATGGGGGAGCAGCAGCAGCTGGGCAGGGAGCCAATGCAGAGGGGCCCCAGTGAGAGACACTCACTGAACCTGGTTTGGAAGCCCACAAGCACCTTTTTGCTTGAATAGACACCGGACTGGAGTGGGCACCAGAGGCACTAGGTCTGAAGATCCCTGACTCACGACTGGACTGCTCCAGGGACCCAAGCAGCAGCTGCTCTTCCTCACTTTGAATTGTAACTGTTTGAACCTCTGTACCTACAGTATCTCAACCTTTTCCCTTTCCTGCCAGTCCTAGTCAAATGCCCTTTCCCTTAGCCCTGTGTCTGAGGGATCATTGGGACCTGCCAGGGCTAGTGCCTACAAGGTCTAGCTGCTGAAGCATGTACAGTGCTTGCCTCCGAGTTATGGTATGCCTGGCACAGTACTGGCACCTTCGGGATTTGCTGTACAAGCAGGCCCAATAATTTCGCACACTTATACACGGTTACCCACACAGGATAGTTAAGCTTGCTTTAAGGATACATTAAGCTCTCTAAAGCATGGATTGTGTTTTTATTGTTTGTGTACAGTGCCTTACACAATGGGGCCATTTCCCTTGCTCAGGTCCTCTAATTATTGCAGGTAATTGTGAGTGGACCTGGTAGTGATACCTAAAGACAAGGTTGCTGAACAGTTCCCATTATAAGACCCTGTGTTCAGTTGCTTTAACTTTTCCAAACTTTAATGGTTGGGGCAGAAATTTTCCATGCCAGTTGCATGTCCCAAGGCTGAATTTTTTGGAACATTTCAGCTAAAGTGGCCCAGCCACTTCTGAGAATGACATTGTCCTAAAAGTCTTAAGATGGTCTTTCTGCCTACAGTTGTACACATACAATTAACTATTCACATAAATTGGATATTTATTCAGAGTCATACATTTTAAGGCCAGAAGGGACTATAGTGATCATCTTGTCTGACTTCCTGCATAACTCAGGCCGCAAGATTTGCTTGAGTAACTTCCTGGTTTAGGTCCAATAGCTGTGGTTGAAATAAAACATATCTTTTAGAAAAATAATACACTCTTGAATTTAAAAATTCAGTGGTGAATTCGCCACACCGTTTGGTAGTTAACCATTGGAACAACTTATCCTCATTGTTAAAATTTTGCACCTTATTTCTAATCTGAATTTGTCTAGCTTCAGCTGCTAGTCATAGGATCTTTCTATATATTTGTCTTCTAGGTTGAAAAGCCTTCTATTATCAGATTTCTGTTCCCCAAGTCTGTAGGTACTTCCAGACTGTGATCAAGTCACCCTCTAACCTTCTCTGTGATAAATTAAACAGATTGAGCTCCTTTCAAATTTCATTTTATAGGTATCTTTTCCAATCCTTTAATCATTCTCATGACTCTTTTCTGAACCCTTTCCAATTTATCAGCACCCTTTTTAAATTATGGATAACAGGACTGGACACAGTATTCCAGCAGCAGTCTCACCAGTGAAAAATACAGAGGTAAAATAACCTCTCTACTCTGACTTGCAATTCCCCTGTTTTATACATCCAAGGATCACATTAGCCTTTTTGGCCACAGCTTTGCACTTGGAGCTCATGCTCAGCTGATTATTCATCATGACCCACAGAAGTCTTTCCCAGGATAAATAGATTCCCCCATCCTGTGAGTATGGCCTATACATGTTTGTGTGTGCCCAGCTCACCAAGTGATTGAGATTGCTCTGCATCAGTGACCTGTCCTTTTTGCTATTTACCATACCCCACCCCCCATGTTTGTGTCATCTGCAAACTTTATCAGTAGTAATTTTATGTTTTCTTTCAAATGATTGATATAGATATTAAATAATGTGGGCTATAAACTGATCATTGTGGGTCCCACTAGAAACCCTCGGGAACTTTTAGAGCATGATGACAAGGTCCACATGAACAGTTAGTGTGTGGCAAGCTAATGCACTGTAGATTTATTTATTTGCCACACACTAACTCGCCATCTAAACAAGCTCTCAGATTGAAGTCCCCTATGATGACCAGGGGGGTTTTCCTACACAGTATGGATCAGTGGTGCTGGAACAATTTTTATAGTGGGAGTGCTGAAGGCAGAAATCATGTATTTGGGTTGTTATTACTACTTCAAGCCAGAGGGTGCAGCAACACCCCCAGAACCCCTAGTTCCAGTACCTATGGTATAGATAGGTGCTTAAGGAGCCGGCCAGCCTGTTCTCTAGTGTGATGTGGTGTTCTCTAGAAGATACCAACTAGTACCACATCTGTTAGGATACTGTTCCGTGAGCATTCAAGATAATTTATTTCCAATTTATCAGTGATTCAGGAACAGAAATGCCATTTTGGGGAAGAAGCAATGCCTGCTGCCCTTTTGCCCACTCAATCTTTCCTAAATAAGTGTCAACCAGTGATTTTAACATTCCAGTCATGTGAATCATCCCACCAGGTTTAAGTAATAGCAACTAGGTTGAATTAATGCTCATAAATGAGCAATTCCAATTCCTCTTTTTTGCTATCCAGGCTTCTGACATTTGTGTATAGGCAATTAAGAATTTCTTGTCCTCATGTCCCTTGGTGCCTTGATTAATTTTGCTCTTGACATCTTGATTTTGTGCTAAATGAGTGCTCACTTGGTTTCCTCTTTTCACCCTCCTCTTTTGTTATTAGTTTAACACCCTCCTAACTATTCTAGCCAGCCTGTCTCCTCGCAGATTGATTTTCCTTCTACTGAGATGGAGGCCATCCAAACTGTACAGCCCTCTCTCCCCATAGAAGGTGGGCCAGTGTTCCACAAAACCAAAAACTCTCTACCTTACACCACTTACTTAGCCAGCAGTTCACTTCCAGAATCTTCTACCATCTCTCTCTGTTTTCAGGAGAGAGCTCAGAGAAGAGCTTTGGATGTTCCTATGGAGACCAGATGTCTTGATTTTATAGGATCCCAATATTTGGGGCTTTTTCTTATATAGGCAGCTATTACCCCCCATCCCCATCCCAATTCTTCACACTTGCTGTCTGGTCACCCTAGATGTTCCTTTCCTTCAGCACCCTGGGGGCTGCACCAAGTTAGATCCCTAAGTGCTATTTGCAAACAACAATGTATAGATGCAAATTTACAGCTGCTTTTAGAACATTTGGCCATTATTATTTCTCTTCACTGCAAAACACTGTTTGCGACCTGCTGTGGGCTGCCCACATACTTTAGAACAGATGGGCTTCAAATGAGCCACATCGATTTACTCCATGTGAAGGATCTGGCCCTTTGGGTCTTATTCCTCTCTCACTTATAGCGATGTAATTAAGGAGTAATCTATGACATTACACCAAGTATAAAATTGGTGTTAGTGGGAGGGAGTCAAGTCTTCTGTTTGCAAAAATCATTTCAATTATTTTGGATCTACAAACAAGATCCCCAGCTGGTGTAATCTGATGTAAATTGAAGTCAAGGTACCTATGTCAGTTTACCTCGGGACAGACTATAGCCCAATATACAGATGCAAAGTAGGAGTTCCATGCACGTCAGCAGGGCTTTCCTTCATTATGCAAGGACTGGCCCTTCAGTAATGCTGAGAGCAAGGGTTGACGGTAGTAGTGGGTCAGATTTCCATTGTGTTTTACGACTGTGAATGTAGCTGCCCAAAGATCATTGTTCAAACAGTAAGTATTCTGTTGTATAATATATTGTAATGTCTGACACTGGGGAACAGTTCACTAGACCAGGTGTCATACTACATCTTGTCCCTGTGTAACTGTAATAAGAAACTGATTGTTTCAGTGCAGTGGAATGAACCCATCTGTGAAATATTTCAGATGTATTGTGCTGAGTAATGCCTGTGAGAGGGCCAGAACTTCAGCTGGCATAAACTGTCAGAACTTCATTTAGGCCAGCTGAGGATCTGGCCCTATGTGTATAGTCATGCTGAATAACAGAAGAAAAAGAAATGTAGAACAGAAGAATCAGCACAATGACATTTCAGGACAGTACTGGTGCACAGGTGAAACAGCTTGTCACTTGAGAAAAACCCATCAAACAATTGGAGACTGCTAATAATGTGGAACAAAAGAAAAAGCACAAAATACCTCACACCCAGGGCCGGCTCTAGACCCCAGCGCGCCAAGCGCGCGCTTGGGGCGGCATGCTGCCGGGAGGGCGGCAGGCGGCTCCGGTGGACCTCCCGCAGGCATGCCTGCGGACGCTCCAGCGGAGCTGCGGGACCAGCGGACCCTCCGCAGGCACGTCTGCAGGAGGTCCACCGGAGCCGCGGGACTGGCGACCGCCAGAGCACCCCCCACGGCGTGCTGCCCTGCTTGGGGCGGCGCAATTGCTAGAGCCGCCCCTGCTCACACCCATCTATACTTTCCTTGAATCACAAAGGAAATTTACAGGAAAGAGACATTTCTTAATAATGACTCCAATAGTGTCTTGGTCAACACCAAAAAAATGGGGATTTACTGCTGAAGAAATTAAATTAACAAATCTTCAAGCAAGCCTGAATGTAAAAACAGGGTTCAAAAACAGAGTGGGGGAAAAAGAAGGTTAGGGGGCATAAGGTCTGGTTCTGCTTCATTTGTCTCCAGCAAGCTTCAGTTAAAGATGCCAAGAGTTCTCTCTTTTTGGACTGGTGGAGCATTTCTGTTAATGAGTGGGAGAGAGTGGATGGTGCAGAGGATATAGCGCCATGCACTTATCTGTTACTCAGCCACTGTGGTGATGACCAGGCTAGAAAAAGAACGATGTAGTATTTATTTATGTAGTCATTCATTTCTCTATTTATGTTAAATTTCATATTAAAAATTTTAAGGTGCCTATGCCATCCCCTGGGTACCTTTCTGGGTTAAAAGTGACACTTCATACGGAAAAAAGACTAACCACACAGGCCTGGTCTACACTCCGGGGGTAAGTCGGCCTAAGTTACGCAACTCCAGCTACATGAATAACGTAGCTGGAGTTGATGTAGCTTAGGTCCACTTTCTGCGGTGTCTACGCTGCAATGCGTCGATGGGAGACACTCGCCGGTTGACTTCCCTTACTCTTCTTGTTCCGGTGGAGTACCAGAGTCGATGGGAGAGCGATCTGCAGTTGATTTAGCACGTCTTCACTAGGCCCGCTAAATCGACCCCTGCTGCATCGATCACAGCAGTGTTAATCGCTGGTAAGTGTAGACTTGCCCTAAGTCTTATAGCCCGATCCGCCCCCAACAAGTGAGTCTGCTGACCAGTAATTTAAAATAAAACTATGCTCAATCCCCCCTATTCCCATATCCTCAGCCCTCCCCCAAAGCCCAAGCAAATAGTCCAGCTTTGAAACCTGGCCTGAAGGTCAGCTGATTGAGCCTATTTTAGATCAAAGAGGAGAGTGAAGTCGAGAGTCCAGGGACCCTCAACACTCCGCCAGCAGTCTCCTCTCCTTTTAACCAGCTCAAACATCTCTGTCAACTGTTCTGGCTGTAGAATCACACAGGAGGAGATGCCAGATGGATAGAAACAGGGCCGGCTCCAGGCACCAGCTGAGCAAGCTCGTGCTTGGAGTGGCGGATTCTATGGGGCGGCATTCCACCCAAACTTAGGGCGGAATGGCCGCTTTTTTTTTGGTTGTTCGCTGCTCTGGCTGTGCGGAGGAGAGGAGCAGGCCCTGGATAGAAAGATAGACTAATGTCACTAGATCAAGTCTAACCCAAGTTATAGTGACAGAAATCTGTTGCTATCTTGACTGTGGCCTACAAAAGCCACAACCACTGGCATCTTCTTAACTTAATTTGCTCTTACTCCACACCTTGCAGTATCCTGATTCTCAATGACAGCTTGGGCTGGGTCATTGTCATGGTCAATATGGGAAAAATGATATATTTATCATAAGGAAAATGTCAAAAGTGGCGGCACAGATGATGGGCCCAGCTAATGGCAGCATGGCAGCTATGATGTGTTTCCACTGCTGCAGGAGGCATGGGAATGGAGTGAACATGGATAAGCCAGGATCCAAGGGCCAGAGTTTTATTATTCCCACAGATCTCAGTCTTCCACAAGAACAGGTGGCCAAGCCCCCTGGCTGCTGCATTCTGCCACCAGTCCTGCACTCCAGTGTGGGTAAGGTGGCAGCCAGAGGAAGGCCCAGTGTGCAGGAAGGGCCATGCTCTGCTATAGGTTGAAAATTGAGTCTCTGGTCCTATGTTTGAGCTGACTGCAAAAATGCTTCCAAGATTTCCTCAGGCCTCTTAGGGAACAGTCTCCAGAGAAATGTATTTCTCTTTGAAACAGACATTATTACTGACTGAGTTGTGAGGAGCAGACCAAGCTAAAGGGACCCAAATGTTTGCTACTGAAGTGGTCCATTTAGTTTAATTTTTACCTCTGTCAATTAGCAGCCTTAAGTGGCAAGACTCATACATTTTTGTCTCCAGCAAATTCTACTATAAACTTATTCACCTCTTCATTAATGGCTTCCTAATGATCTTCATGAAAGATTGATATCAGATACTCTTTTAAACATCTCCTTCGTTAGATATTTTATCTTGACAGCTCTGCCTTCCCCAGCCGGCAATCTCCCAAGATCACATTTTTGACTCTCGCAGGCCTACCATGACTAAATGTTATCCTGTCAACTTTGTACACAGGGTTATCATTCTATGGCACTGTAACTGCCATCTGTCAGCTTCCTACCTACAACACAAGAGAGGCTGTGGAACAGAAATATTTATAATGCCACACTAAGTTCCCTCTAAGCTGCGTGGCTGCACAGTAGCCTATTAAGCACCATTCAAGGTAGCAGTGGGGAGAGATGCCTCTCCCCCTCCCCTGGCCCCAACCCAGCCCAACCCTGGAGCTGCCGCGGCAGGCAGAGGCACCTCTCCCCCTCAGCCCAGGTGCTGCTGTGGGGAGAGAGCTGGGGGGAGTCCTCTCTCCCTGACATAGCCCTGGGGCAGCCTGCACCTCAAACCCCTCATCCGAAGCCCCACCCCAGAGCCTGCACCCCCAGCAAGAGCCTTCACCCCCCTGCACCTCAATCCTCTGCCCCAGCCCTGAGCCGCTTCCAGCACCCCAAACCCCTCATCCCCGGCCCAGAGCATGCACCCCCAGCCAGAGCCCTCACCACCACCCCCCCACACACCCCAACCCTCTGCCCCAGCCCTGGCCCCCCTCCCACATTCTGAAACCCTCAGCCTCACCCCTGCCAAATGAATTTTATGTGCACCAATATGGATGTGATGTGACCCCCATACTGCTGTACATGACAAAATTCATTCGCACATGCATGGGAAAAATTAGAGGGTACACTGACACAGTATAGAAACCAAAAGCTCTGCATTCAATATCAAATTAGCCCTCCTTAAAAGCTCACCTCAGGTTGGCTTACCAATATGGAACAATTGTTCTATTGTACCAATCCAGATGTTCCAGATGGCGCACTCCATTTAAGCGCATACTGTCCTGTTCAGCGTGCAGGTGTCTGCAGCATTACCATACTTCTCAGTAAGAGGTACATTTATCTACCAAGCTATACAAAGTAGCTGCAGTTCTAGAGACATGTAAAGCAGTAAGTAGAGATGGGCTTGCTCAAAAATACATGCTAACCTTTTCTATTTGGAGGCAGTAGAAATATATGTGCTTATCCCAGGCAGCTGAATTTGCTTATTATTTTATAAAGCCTTATAATAGTGCAGATAGAACCTCCTCTCAATTCAGTGGTCATATCCTGGATATACTCCGGTGTAATACAGAACCTGTGCGCTTTAAAAGCCCAAATAAACACATGAGCTGTCGTATTGCACCAAATTAATCCACAGTGTAATTCCACTGAAATCAATGGAACCAAGCCTTCCTACACAGAGTTACATGTTTCTGAGAGATTTGTGGGGGGGGGTTGTAATTCAAAATTGACCAGATATTTGTAACCTTATAGGCAGGAGGGAAAACTTCTTTAGGAAATTTGATGGATCCTCCTCCTTGGATCCAAAGTATTTATAACAAAAAAATCACATATTTTTAATTCTTTGTGTCTATTTCACAACAAATTCTGCACTTGCTGAAGCTTGTGTTGTGCAGCTTCCCCCAAAGCTGGGTTGTCACTGTGTAGCATTGCAAATGGACGTGTCGATAGTATAAAGCAAACAGACACTGCAAACGTGTTTAATTAGAAATAATGCACGGCTACTTTGTAAGAGGCCCATGAAATTAATTGTGACTGGAGGAAAATTAGAACCAAAGTAGCAATGCCGTAGAGCTAAAAAATTTCAGTCAGATCCATAATGAAAGACATGAGTCTGTTGGCCTATAATGAAAGATATGAGTCTGTGGGGGCAGCACATTGGAAAGTAGTGTTACTAAGGGAGACAGGTTCAGCTCTGAAATGCTGACAAGTCAGAATAACATCATTTTTTCTAATCAGTGCCAAGTTTTAAAGTCTTCAATATTTGGCTCTCATCAAGAAATCAAATCATCATCTTTCTTCTGAACGGGTGGCGTTTCTGAGAAAGACCTCAGGTTTTCCGTATGCGCCACTACAAAGAATACTTAAGATTTCTTAACTTTTTCCCCCTTTTCGTGAGCGTGTTGTTGGGAGAGAGGATGATGTGTCTAACAAGTGCCTCCGTGCGTGATCGTAATGAAATAATCTCCTGGGACAGAATCCCTGTTACCTGGTCAGATTGTTTGATACAGATTGCCAATGTAATATATACATACATATAGTTTATCACACATTTATTGCATTCCTTTGATGACATAGCTCACAACTGAATAAAAGACTTCCCTTCCCATACTCTCCAAAATACTTGCACAACTGTCCTCTAAATTAGCATTATTCTGGAAAATCGGGGGGCAGGGGGAAGGGAATATATGCAGGATTGTCTGGCTATGTGGACTCTCTCCTCAGGCCCTATGCTACCAGCACTCCCAGCTATCTTCGAGACACCACTGACTTCCTGAGGAAACTACAATCCATCGGTGATCTTCCAGAAAACACCATTCTAGCCACTATGGATGTGGAAGCCCTCTACACCAACATTCCACACAAAGATGGACTACAAGCCATCAGGAACAGTATCCCCGATAATATCACGGCTAACCTGGTGGCTGAACTTTGTGACTTTGTCCTCACCCACAACTATTTCACTTTTGGGGACAATATATATCTTCAAGTCAGTGGCACTGCTATGAGTACCCGCATGGCCCCTCAGTATGCCAACATCTTTATGGCTGACTTAGAACAACGCTTCCTTAGCTCTCGTTCCCTAACGCCCTTACTCTACTTGCGCTACATTGATGACATCTTCATCATCTGGACTCATGGAAAAGAAGCCCTCGAGGAATTCCACCGTGATTTTAACAATTTCCATCCCACCATCAACCTCAGCCTAGACCAATCCACACAAGCGGTCCATTTCCTAGACACTACTGTACTAATAAGCGATGGTCACATAAATACTACCCTATACCGGAAACCCACTGACCGCTATACTTACTTACATGCCTCCAGCTTCCATCCCGGACACACCACACAATCCATTGTCTACAGCCAAGCTCTAAGATACAACCGTATTTGCTCCAATCCCTCAGACAGAGATAAACACCTACAAGATCTCTATCAAGCATTCTTAAAACTACAATACCCACCTGCTGAAGTGAAAAAACAGATTGACAGAGCCAGAAGAGTACCCAGAAGTCACCTACTACAGGACAGGCCTAAAAAAGAAAATAACAGAACGCCACTAGCCATCACCTACAGCCCCCAACTAAAACCTCTCCAGCGCATCATCAAAGATCTACAACCTATCCTTAAAGATGATCCCTCACTCTCACAGATCTTGGGAGACAGGCCAGTCCTCGCTTACAGACAGCCTCCCAACCTGAAGCAAATACTCACCAGCAACCGCACACCATACAACATAAACACTAACCCAGGAACCTATCCTTGCAACAAAGCCCGATGCCAGCTCTGTCCACATATCCATTCAAGTGACACCATCATAGGACCTAATCACATCAGACACGCCATCAGGGGCTCGTACACCTGCACATCTACCAACATGATATATGCCATCATGTGCCAGCAATGCCCCTCTGCCATGTACATTGGCCAAACCGGACAGTCTCTACGCAAAAGAATAAATGAACACAAATCTGACATCAGGAATCATAACATTCAAAAACCAGTGGGAGAACACTTCAACCTCTCTAACCACTCAGTGACAGACTTGAAGGTGGCAATTTTGCAACAAAAAATCTTCAAAAACAGACTCCAAAGAGAAACTGCTGAACTTGAATTAATATGCAAATTAGATACAATTAACTCTGGCCTAAACAAAGACTGGGAATGGTTGGGTCATTACACTAATTGAATCTATTTCCCTATGTTAAGTTCTCCTCACACCTTCTATTGGCCATCTTAATTATCACTTCAAAAAGTTTTTTTTCCTCCTGCTGATAAGAGCTCATCTCAATTGATTAGACTTTTCCTGTTGTTATGCATACTTCCACCTTTTCATGTTCTCTGTATGTATAAATATCTCCTGTCTGTGTGTTCCATTCTATGCATCCGAAGAAGTGAGCTGTAGCTCACGAAAGCTCATGCTACAATAAATTTGTTAAGGTGCCACAAGTACTCCTGTTCTTTTTGCGGATACAGACTAACACGGCTGCTACTCTGAAACCTATGCAGAGTGTGTCAGTCTGTGTGTGTGAGTGCAGGAGAGAGAGGAGAGCAGTATATCACTTACAAAAGGATGTGCGATAATTCACTGGTATTTAAACTCAGTAAAATACCTTTTTGAAAAAATGTTGGATTATCTGTAAATCTGAGTCAGAGCCTCTTCAGATAGTCTGTTGGCAGAATTCACACTGCCAATGTGGAAATGGCCAATTAGGCCCAAGCCTGTATCACCCTCTACATGTATTTTAGACATTCTCTCTGACAAGATTTCTATTAATTTAAAATAGGAAGCGAAGATAAATATTGCAAAAACAGAAGCATTTTTGCATTGACATTTTTCTTAAGATTATGTCTGTAGACAATATATGAAAACTTTGCACACACACTCTGCTCATCACTAAGGGCTAGACTGAAGCCCCCAGCACATGGTCATGCAGTTTTGGGGAAGGAGTAAAGTGCCTAGACCCAACACCTTTGTGTGTCCGAAATAAGAGAGATCCCAGGTTATCAGCTCTTGCACTTGGGGGAGTGCAGGACTATTACCAAGGCCATGGCTACACTTGCAAATTTGCAGCGCTGCAGCAGGGTGTGAAAACACACCCTCTCCAGCGCTGCAAATTGCGGCACTGCAAAGCGCCAGTGTGGTCAAAGCCCCAGCGCTGGGAGCGCGGCTCCCAGCGCTGTCCGTTATTCCCCACAGGGAGGTGGAGTACGGACAGCGCTGGGAGAGCTCTCTCCCAGCGCTGGCGCTTTGACTACACTTAGCGCTTCAAAGCGCTGCCGTGGTAGCGCTTTCAACTGCAAGTGTAGCCTCAGCCCAAGTTTCTCATACTAGTTCAGTTCCTGGTTCTGCCACAGACTTCCTGTGGGATCTTGAGCAAGTCACTTAACCTCCCTGTGCTTCATCTCTACTTAGGGAAAGTTCCTTTCTCCCACCCTTTGTCTGATATCTCCATGTAAATTGCAAGCGCTAAAGGGGAGTGACTATCTTTCACTATGTGTATGTGCAACATCTCATACAACCTTGGTTGGGCCCTGTAAATGCAACCATAATATAAATAATAGCGCCAGCCAAAACACTTCCAACTTTGAAATATTTCGGTGAAAAACAGGAATCATTTTTTCACATTTTCTCAATCTCCCTCCCCCCCCATTTTTTGGACCAGCTCTAATAAATAGCACCAATAAGTGGCTTTGGTTTGGTAGCTCTTCCATTCTTTGAAACTCACAATAAAGCTAATGGGAGATTTGGGTGTAAAGCGGCAACAGAACTAGTTGTCATTTGCTACAAATGCAGTGCTAAGCAATTTCGTTAAAAATATCAGGGTTCGAAACATGTGGAGAAATCTCTTCCCCACCTACAAGGAAAAGGAATTGTGTAACACTGGCATTAGTAACAGTTCAATTGTCAGAAACTGTGTCCCCAACCAGCTCCTCTATGTTCTTTCTCATTACTGCTGAAATAACCATTTGTATGCACACCAGACGCTTGTTAATCAAGGCCAATTACCGCCCCTCCTTGGTTTTTTTCTCAGAAAATTCCCAACCAGCAAGACAAATAGTGCAGATGATACAGAGGTCAACCCAAGCAGGACAGTTCTGTATGTATACAGTCAAATAAAAACAGACATGGCAAGAACAGGGATATAAAGTTCCTGAGCCTATACCGTTTTATATACACCAATGTAATGAGTTCTACTTTCTAGAAGAAATTTGACTTCAAATTTGCAATCACTTAAAGTGTTTGTTTGCATGTTAATGTTAGGCTAATATTGTATGTTGACTTCATAAACAAGTGGACAAAAATGTAGGGTGATAACGGAGTAATGTATAGTGATATTAAACAAGATTTTCAGGATTTCCTTCCCAAATAGTACAAGGCCAGCCCACCACCTGTTGGCAAGACCTCCCTCTTTCAAAGCCCATGACAACAATCTAATAACCTCACAGCTTACAAACAGCCGTGGAGTGTCTCAAAGCAGGTTAAAAAGCAGGGAAAGGTTCTCTGCTGTTCAGTTCCTACACAATTTGTCCTTTACATTAGGGTATGTCATTTAAAGCTATCTGAGCACAGGCCTAGAGAAAAAAGGGAAGGAACCCAGAAAATCTGGGCTTATGGAAAGGTAATGTTTGAGCTCACAAAGGTCGAGTTGTACATTGAAAATCTTGTTTCCTAAACTGCTGGATATTTTCTCTTTCTCTGAAGGAGCTAGGTGTGGGAAACTGAAAGCAAGGAATTTCCTACATAGTATATTTTCTCATACCCTTTACAATTCAGTGGTACTGAAATGACTGGGGGCAAAGAGGCCTTGGCAAGTGCAAACACAAAGTACCATCCTCATCGCTGATTCCATTTGAAATCATGATATTCCCAGAATTAATCAATGTGCTTCAGTCTTAAATGTTGACAGTGTATCTATGCTTGAAAATTACTTTCAGCAGATGGAAGGACACTAATCTCTTATTCTATCACACTGCACATTTTTCGATTGCATTAAATCAATAGCACCATTCATGGCAACCTTTATTAATCCAAATAGAGCTCACAGGTATTTACTAACCTCTTTTGGTTGGTGCAAGCTTGTTAATGCACCTCAGTTTTGGCCTAAGGGCATCTGTTTGCTTTGTAGTGAGATCAGATTCATTTTTTATGTCCGTGTATTATGCCCCTATTTTCAGCATACCTGAAAATATTCCCTAGTAAGTGGACCTAGACCACCCAAAGTTATTTCATTCAAGAACTAAGCTGTCTTCAAACATCAGTGGCCTCTAAAGATAAGAGGTCAGTGTGTTAATTCACCACAGCCACCAGATTCCTAATCCTTTCCCTTTGAGAGCTGAAAAGCATTTAGAAAAGACCACCTATGTGTAAAGTTGTTAGCATTTTTTTTGTCCAGAAAGGCGTGTTTGGACAGGGTTGTCATAGACTCTGGACTTTAGAGATTCAGAACCAGACCCCCCAGAGAAGATATATCTTTATCCTACTCTACTTGAGTGTCAAGTGTTTTGCTCCTGATCTTGTGCTTGTGACTTTTGCTGTAAATTGCACACTGCATTCAGAAAGAAACATTATCCGCTTGCTGGACATATACCAACCTGTGGTTGGTATCTGGGTGACATATCAGGAGTGCTCTCTATTGTGACTGCTGTGGCACTAGCAACCTCAAAGGTGTCAGGGCAGCCATGGAGACATGGCAAGGGAGTAGGGGTGCAGAGCTGGCTGGCAGTGGAGGGGAGTGCACATTGCACCCCCTTATGTGTGGGTACACTTCTGCTGTGCACCATGGAGACCTGAGAGGGATTGTGCTTCCTCACTCTCCCCTGTGCAGCTCTGTACTTCAAAGGCACAATTTGGCTTTGTGTATAGACTATACACATGATGTGCAGATGCATCAGTCGTACGAGATGGCTATAAAGGCCTCAGTTGTGCCTCAGAAGCACAGCCTTGAGTGAGGGGCCATTGCAGAGATCCCCCACCCAAGGCTCCCTGGCACACAGGTGGAGTGTTCTTGCTGCTCCAACCTTTCAAAGGCTCCACCAGTGCACCTGAGTCTCTGCTGACCAGTGCATAGGAGTGGTGGGGTTGCAGCTACCTAGGGTGACCAGATAGCAAGTGTGAAAAACTGGGACACATTTTTTTTTGTGGGGGACAAATATAGTTGTCTCTATAAGACAAAGCCCCTAATATCAGGATGTCTGGTTACTCTACAACTGATCTCCCTTTCACTCCTCCCCACCTTCCTTGGACACCCACAGGGGCACCAGGAGAGAACGGTGCCATTACTTGCTAGGTCACTGCAAAAACACAGTGTGGAAGACTTCTTACATCAACCCCACTTTTGTGCACCATGCGGTAGCCAGACATAGGCTGGGCTAAAATTAAATCCTTTTAAATATTGAGCTGATATATAATAAAAAAATATATCACAGTTATAGTTGTGATTAATGATTGTTCAAGGAAAAAGGCAAATGTTCAAAAGTGGCTTCTAATACTGCAGCCACAATTTTGTGTGAGCAAGTTTCTATGCAGGCACTTTTATATTCCCAGCCTTCCACACATGCAAAAGCTTGGAATTATCAGTGCAGATTGTATTTGCATATGCAGATTTAGTATTGAGAAGTCCAATTACCTGATTTGCATGCAGAAATACAATTTACACATGTAAATCTGTGTTGGCTCATGCTGAAACTTTGAGGCAAAATAAGTGTCTCAGAAATTGTGCACATGGCAAATTTCGAACACAATTGTATAGGCCAGGCTTATGCAAATGAGCCCCCAAAATATAGTGTAAACTATATTTCATGTACATAATCATTATTTTGGAGATAAATATACACCACATCATTGCAAGAAGTAAATATTCCTTTGTTTAAATAAAATATAATTTTATATACCAATACACAGTTGACTAGCATACATTTCTAAGCTGGTCCTTGGCAGATATATAAGTTCCTTTCCTTTTGCAAAACTCTTTGAATGCCACAGTGTTAAACCTTAAATTAATATTTCCTTTGTCATATACCTGCTTTTTTTACTTTACTTCCTTTTTTGGGTTCCTCGTCAATCGACCTCTGATATATAATAGACTTCCATGGGATAAGAAATCTTTCGGAAGTCAAATGCATGCTTCAGGTTCACAAGAAATATGCTCTTTAATACCTTCCTCTGAGTATAGTGAATTCCTCTTTTACAGGATCCATGCAGTTTTGGACATGGATTTTCAGTGATTTGGTAGTTTAATTGTTTATAGGATTGATTGTTTTCTTTGCAGGAAATGTATGTCAGGAAGTGAATGAAATTACCACATACACAAAGATGCATCAGTTTCCACATACAAATGAACAAAGGCCCATATGACTGAGGACTTCCAATATACAATGTTCAAAGCATTTTATTTGAGCATATTAATTGGATGTGGATCTTGATTATTTTCCCATGAAATACATTTAAACTTTATTCACACTTGGGAATTGATGCAATCTCAGAGAGAAAAAAAGTGATTTATGTATAAGTGCTCTTAAAGGGTTTGAAATCTGTAATTTAATCTTGTAATCAGATAAACCAAGACAAATGAGGCAATTGGCAAATAGGTATTTTAATCACAATACTACCAGAAAAACACACAAAATAACAAACACATGCCAGATCTAAAAGTCACATTCATTTCAAAGTGCTGATTTAATAAAAGCTGGCTAACATGTGGGTGATTGAATTACCTCCATATTTATATGTGCTGCATGCATGTAGTATTTTCAATCTCCTATCAAGAACACTGCCTCTAAATATGGCAAAAGCAAATGCCTTTTCAAAGTATTAACAAAAAAGACAGTTTCTATTACATACCTTTATTATTAACCTAATCATTCTTTCATGACTATAAATTAACCCTTTCAAGGCTTTGCTTTCAGTAGGTGATGTGTATTTTACTCTGGTGAGTTTTTTAAACCTTTCCTGAATTTAACGAATCCCAGAAGCAGTTTCATTTTGTAATAGTTTCAATATCTACTTCCAACTTGTAGTCAACATTTTATGAAACAGTTCCTATTGTTATGAAAATGTTTCTCCAGGCTTTTTGTTATGGGCTTTTATTTCTAAACCCAGCTGTTGCTGTCTTTGCATTTTACTGTTCAAAGGTCAGGTCAAAGGTACTGAATGGTTGACCATGGCTATGTTGAGTGTAAGTGAACCCAAGAATGGCCTCTCTGATTGATCATCTATTTAAACAGTGCGAGTGTTATGCCTTTGGATTAAAATGTAACCTAGGGCACTGGAAAACTGGAGCCACTAGCTGTTTGTGAAATATGCATAGAGAACTTTCTATTGCTTGCAGTGTTTGATGTGGGTCTGAAATTCAGAGTGAGCCTTTTAGGGCTTCTTCCCATAACCTTTGTGAAGATCTTTTTCTTTGCTTATGCATTTGCTATACACTTCTCATAATATAATAAAATAACCCCTTTAATACAGCGAAGTGCTGAAAAGCTACTGTATGTGCATAAAGTAAAATGTCGGGCATTCGCTCCAACCTGTTACCTTCTAAATTAAGATTTAAAAGAAAAAAAGTTTTCACATGATATTTTTCAAATGGAGACTTTACCTGAGAAATTGGGAGATTTCCGAATTTACTTGATTCTTCGTAAATGTTTGATGAGATTCATTATCTGTAACCTGGTCTTGTAAAAAAATACATATTTTACATTTTATGCATGTTCCAGTAACTGATCTTAATTTTGGCTCTCAGGGTTTGATGCAGTATATTGCACCAAATGTAAAACAAAGGGAAAACCTAATATAGATTGAGAACATCAAGCAGAATAAAGATCAGTGTTAATGTTCACTCCCACCTTATGCTGTGTCATTATTTCTGCAGTTAAGTAGTTATAAAATAGCTTCAGTGACACTAGTACCTGTGCTTGCGCATTACAATCTCACTTAATGAGACCTACTTTGATGTAGCAACTGCTGTTTTTAGCAGTTTCTCTTACTTCTGAAGACAGGATAAAGTAATTACGAGCAGACAGAGCATCGTTTTCAAATTATTAATTTCAAACACTAAAAATGTCTCAAGCCAATTGAAGCAGCTGGGTTTGGAATCAGCCAGTTAACAAGATATTTCTCATAGCTTTTATGTTGCCATTCCTTTGTAACAAGCAAGCAGACACTGGTAATACAACGTGCTATTTCTTGAATGTTTAAATAGAATGGGTCCGATCCTGCGACATGGCCATTTGAAGTCAGGTTAAAAAGAGTATTGGAGTCTTTAATATTTCATTTCAGAAACTAACACTGATGGTTTTTTCTTGCCCCCTGATTTTATGAACATGGACGTCGAGGGGGGCAGGATTTGGCCCTATATAATTTCCGCTGAGCATGCTATAGTAGTTGGTTATGACAGCAGTGCTCACAGGTCTTTGAATATTCCTCCTTCCCACTCCAAAAGATTACTATGGGCCTGATTCTCCATTGCCCTGCTCCAGGCATACTCATTTACGCCACTGCAAAGTGAATGCAAAATGCTACCATTCTGATTTGTTAGCAGTTTATACCCACATGGTGAGTAGCTATTTACACCCGGGCAATGAGGGCAATGGAGAATAAGACCCTATATTTTTATTTTCACTGCTGGCATCATTGAATGTTAACTAGCATTATTTGATTAGAGTGGATTTTGTGTCTGAAGCGCATTATTAAAAGAATCTACGTTTAGCTAACTCTGATATTACATCAAAAAATCTCCTTTCCTTGCAAATGCTTTCCAGATCAAACACAGGCTTTTAGAGTCTTTATTATTCATTGCAGAAACTGTTTCTGATTTCTGTCTCTTGACCCTTGATTTTGTCTGTATTGTCCATAACTTCTTGGTACAGAGTTTGGGGCAATGGAAAAATACATTTTGGATCAAAATGTAATAAACACTAAACAATTAAGAGAGGAAAGGACCTTGTTAAAATGTACCTCAATCTATATATTTGCTTTTTAAAAGCTCTGTGAGTAAAAGCAGAGGAGTAAATGAAATTTACTTAATACAAGGGTCCATTTTACTATATGACATTCTTTTGAGGAAAATATAGCATAATCCATGAATGGCTTAGAGTTAGGTTCTAAATGCTCATGCAAGAAGAACACAGCAAAATCTTCGTCCTTTGCATATAGGGGGCAGACTGAATCCTACTATTAGTCAGGGCCGCCCAGAGGATTCACGGGGCCTGGGGTCTTCGGCAGTGGGGGGCCCCCACTTTGGCGGTAATTTGGTGGCGGGGGGGTCCTTCCGCCCCAGAGCGGAAGGACCCCCCGCCGCCGAAGACCCAGAGCAGAAGAAGCTCCGGGGGTGCAGGCCCCGCGAGAGTTTTCCGGGGCCCCCGGAGCGAGTGAAGGACCCCGCTCCAGGGGCCCTGAAAAACTCTCATGGGGGCCCCTGCGGGGCCTGGGGCAAATTGCCCCACTTGCCCCACCCTCTGGGAGGTCCTGCTATTAGTGCTCCGCTAGCACTGGCAGAAGATCTGGAGTGGAAGTATGGCCATATGTACCTTCCCTTCTGTACCTGCTAAGAGCTGCAAGACTTCACCGGGGCCTTCTCGCCACAAGATGGCTTCTTCCAAGGTTGTAATAGTTACTGCCTCAGAGTATGTTCTCCAAATATGTTTCCCATGACCACCTTTTGTGGAAAAGTCCTATTGAATTGATCATGTGATTAAGCCCACAATGGGAATTGTCACAGGACATATGTTAAGCATGGGCATAAGTGTTTTGCTAGATTGGGGCCAGAACAGCTCTCAGCACCTTGCAGGAACAAGTTTTAAACCAGTAAGAGTCACTGTACTCATTTGACATGGTTTTGTAGACGTAAATTGGAAGCTGGACACACAACAATCTCCTTACTGTAGGTTTCTTTAACTGCCCAATAGAATTCTATAGAAGCAATAGAATTTTCTGCTACCCCATAGAGAATGATCTAAAACCTACACATTTTTCTGTTCAATTCTTTAGTATTTCCCCTTAAAAACACTCTGCCACCTCCCCACTCTTCATGCAGAATGCCTCCAACAACTGCTTCTCATGTGGTGCATGTCTGTACCCCTTATATGGCTATGGCTTTCAGAGCCACACCTAAAGCTGGTCAGAGAACCTTCCACAGAATTATACTCCACCAGAATGTGCAGTTCCATTAAAGTGGCAACACTCTGTGAAATCAGGTTGATTTCACTAGAATTTAATTTTGGAAGAAAACGGGGGTGGGGGAGGATTCAGAGACTGTCAAAACATCATATTTTGACATTTTCAGCCCAAAATGTTTCAGGTTTTGTTTTATTTTGTTTTGTTTTTAAATTATAGAATCATAGGACTGAAAGGGACCTTGAAAGGTCATTTAGTTCAGTCCCCTGCACTCATGACAGGACTAAATATTATCTAGGGTCTGACCATTCCTGACAGGTGTTTGTCTATAACCTGCCCTAAAAAATCTCCAATGATGGAGATTCCACAACCTCCCCAGGAAATTTATTCCAGTGCTTAACCACCCTGACAGCTAGGAAGTTTTTCCTAATGTCCAACCTAAACCTCCCTTGCATCAATTTAAGCCCAT
Organism: Mauremys mutica; assembly: GCF_020497125.1. Classification (NCBI taxonomy): domain Eukaryota; kingdom Metazoa; phylum Chordata; order Testudines; family Geoemydidae; genus Mauremys; species Mauremys mutica. The sequence continues at coordinate 232,700,728 of NC_059073.1, forward strand.
TGCTTCTTGTCCTATCCTCAGAGGTTAAGAAGAACAGTTTTTCTCCCTCCTCCTTGTAACAACCCTTTATGTACTTGAAAACTCTTATCATGTCCATCTGTCCCCCCAGACTAAACAAACCCCCAGACTAAACAAACCCAATTTTTCCAGTCTTCCCTCATAGGTCATGTTTTCTAGACCTTTAGTCATTTTTGTTGCTCTTCTCTGGACTTTCTCCAATTTGTCCACATCCTTCCTGAAATGTGGTCCCCAGAACTGGACACAATACTCCAGTTGAGGCCTAATCAGCACACGTAGAGTGGAAGAATTACTTCTCACGTCTTGCTTACAACACTCCTGCTAATACATCCCAGAATGATGTTCGCTTTTTTTGCAACAGTGTTACACTGTTGACTCATATTTAGCTTATGGTCCTCTATGACCCCCAGATCCCTTTCTGCATTACTCCTTCATAGGCAATCATTTCCCATTTTGTATGTGTGCAACAGATTGTTCCTTCCTAAGTGGAGTACTTTGCATTTGTCTTTATTTAATTTAATCCTATTTACTTCAGACCATTTCTCCAGTTTGTCCAGATCATTTTGAATTTTAATCCTATCTTCCAAAGCACTTGCAACCCCTCCCAGCTTGGTATCATCCACAAACTTTATAAGTTTATAAATGACTTTTGTTTATAATTTTTTTAATTTTGTATAATATATATTGTAAAATATGACAATTTGGGGTATCTTTACAACTTATGAATTCTAGCTGATATTGTGAAATTGTTCTTACAAAAACTGCTATATCATGGAATACCTCTATGTGTATAATAACAGGAGATATACCTATCTCCTAGAGCTAGAAGGGACCCTGAAAGGTCATTGAATCCAGCCCCCTGCCTTCACTAGCAGGACCAAGTACTGATTTTTGCCCCAGATCCCTAAGTGATCCCTTCAAGGATTGAATTTATAACCCTGGGTTTAGCAGGCCAATGCTCAAACCACTAAGATATCCCTCTCCCCCTTTGTGTGTATCCACTCTAGCTGACAAGCCTGTAAGCACATCTTCCCCAGACCAGATACAATGGAGGGCAGTTAACCTTAATGACTATACTCTGACCAGTCGATAGGTATTCTAAGGAGGTTGGCAGGAGCTGGGAGAAGCCACTTCCTCCAGCTTGTCTATACGAGTTGGGGTTTGGAGAAACAAAAATTACCAGCAGCAGGGCCAAGGATGCAGTTGTTAGTGGTGGGTGATGGGACATATAAACCTGAGAGACTCATAGACCCACATAGGAAGATTTTGAGCAGGAGCAGAGAAGAGTTGGTCATATTTCTGTATCAGCAGGGGGAGTAGTTTCGTTGTGTGTCCAACTGAGGTCAGTGAAAGCAAGCTGACCTAGAGAGAGAAGTTCAAAAGTCAAGACATGAGCTGCAGCAGAAGGGTCCTGGATACCCCCAGAGAACCTCAGCCCAGAGAAAGTTCCAGAATGGTGAGGAAACTCAGGCAGGAAAATGTATGTAGGTTTTATCATTATTGTATACACATCTGCATTTCTGGTGCTGTTGAAGAAAGAGAAGATGGTGTTTTAGACTCCTGCATAAAATTTGTCTGTGTGTCATGTCTGCCACCTATCATGGGCCCTTGAAGAGTTCATCTGTGGGCCCAGAACACCCACACGGCTGGAGTGCTGAAAGTGAGTATGTTTAAGCTTTGGGGAAGTCTGAGGGGTCAGCACTTGTAACAGGGGTCACAGCTCTGAGACTGTGCCTAGGGACACCTGAACTCAGTTCAGACTCCAGAGGCTTAACACACACAAGATCCTGTGAAGTGGGTCCTCTCACAGCGGCCTGGTGAGTGACCAAGAGTGTGTGCTCAAGTGTATCTGGGACATCATATAATACAAACATTTTTTTAAAAGTCAAAATCAAATCAAAGTATTTTGATTGGGCCCAAATAATTTTTTCCCTCAAATTTTCCTTTGCTGAGAATTTAAAATATTTTAGTTTTTGTTCCAATTTGGAACAAAACCAGATTTCACAATCTCAAAATCCTTCACAAAATGAAACTTCCATCCTCCACACTGTAGTAGTTACCATAGAGGACTATCCCTCAGCACGCTACCTTCCTCTGCTCAAATGAATTAGATGGATTCTCTTCCAAGGAAGAAATGAGATAACAATTTGAATATTGGCTTCGAATGACCTCCAAAGACAGATCAGGAAGTGTTTCCCAAACTTGATTTGAAATGTAAGTATTACATTGGCTGAAAAAAAAAATCAAATGAAATATCCTGTTAATACAATTCACCAATATAGAATGAGATAAAAAAATCAGAAAGAGAAAGATACGAATATCCCTATTCATAGTCTTTTACATAGTCTTTTAAATTTTCATTAAGCATGGAAGACAATGAATCTCAAGGGATTTAAAGTGTGTATATATATGTTTGTAAACCTAGCAACAGAGATAAGTTATAAACCCAGCTTAACAAGGTGGGGATTGCTTTTCCTTTTGAAATAGGTATGTAACATTTTCTTTTTGCAATGTCCTAATCATTTTCCCATTATTATCTTTAGTTCCATAAGTATTTTCGAATCTTTGCATCTCAGTCATTTAATTCTATCCCACTACCAAATGCACCCCACACCATCCACACCATCTCCATCCTTACCCTGATATATTTGGAATTCTTTAAAGAAGGGTCTTTTAAAGGCTAGTAGTGCTGCATACTTTCCTATTTCAAAGCATGGCCAGAGCTGGACATTGATCTAATGGTTCAATAGTGCCTTTTGTCTACTTTTTTATTCCTTTTGGGGAAAAGAAACTTTGCTTTGTAGGAACTTTGAGACACTCTCTGCTGTTCAGCACAGTGGTAATCCTGAACCTTGCCCAGAAGCCTTAAAGACTAAACCCCCACTTTTTTTTTTACAGTGTGAAGCTCTCTGCTTATCTAACCATTTTTTTTCTGGCCCAACATTCTTCTTTCTGATTTCAAAGTTAATTGTTAATGTAATAGTGAATAGTGTCCATCAGTCTTTGGGATTGTTTACTATTTTATTATTGTGTTTTAAGCTGTATCAATTATAGCATACATTTGGATGTATGCTATAATTTCTCAGAAGTGGCACAGTTGGGACACTAGCTTATTTCCAAACATAAGACCCATCGACGTCTATGGTAAAATTTCCCTTGAATTCTGCGGGAACTGGTCCAGGCCCAGAATGATCTCTAATAAATTAATAATAATGATAAAATAATAAGAATAGCTAATAAATATTGCTGCAAACTAAAGAATAGGATTTTCTATTTAAAAAAAACTTCCAGGGTTTAAAATCTTTATGCTGGATCTAAGGAAAATGAATTTACCCCTTAATTAACAGAGAAGCATGGCATTTTCCATTTTCTCATTGCTACAGTGTACTAGTAAATTGCTCAAATCTAGGCCTTGATCCAATGTCCACTAAAGTGAAGGAGAATCTGTCCCCTTGACTTCAATGAGCTTTTGGTCAGGCCCTTACTCTGTATCCTATTCTCCTATTACTGAATCAACAAACCTAAAAGCAAACATAAATGGAAGGAAGAAGAGTCCTGCTTTCACGTGGTTGCTTATGCTGTGCACAGCTCAGTTGTTAAGAGCTCAATATATAGAGCTACACAAAAGAAGCCATTTGCAATGCCCAGCAACAAGAAATGTTATTGGTCCCACAAAATCCAGGAACAATGCTGCATATTCTTGAGCACCATCTACTGGCACCTTATCTGTTAACTATTGATCTACATATATACAGATTTCTCTTTTTTATAGAGCACTCCTGTAACATCAATCATCAAATACACAGAACTGGAAGTTACACAGGGGAGCTAAAAATCCCTTGAGTATTGTCAGAGGCCAGGAAATCCCCAGAAGATTTTGGTGTGGGTCCTTTGTGCAATATAACACCATCATAAACTATTTGTTTGTGTTTATTTTACTATGCAGTCTTCAGTAATAACATGCCACACTCTAGTAGTACAAAGAGCAATACCAAGATTATTTCTTCTTATTATTCATGTGTGCAGAGGTGTGAATGGTGATTTCCAGACAAACAAGATACCATCCCAAGGAGTTTATATTCAAAGGGGCAGGGCTGACACAAATGAAAACTTACCCTGTAATAGTAGCATAGGATTTTAATAACCAATAAATCAATTCCTTCACATCAGGAAACTTTAACTGAAGGGCAGGAGTATCAGTAAAGGGTCCAATGTCCAAACATTTTACATTTGAGATACTTGGAGGAGGAATCAGTGACCCAGTTACTACCGAAGGCAGGAGTGAAAAAATAGGGCTTGTATGTAATTTTATGTTGGTTTTCTTGCCTATCAGCAGCATTGGCAATATATCTATTACCCAGGATTATTTTATAACATTTATTGTCCTCTATGTCCTGCTCACTTACACTATATATTCCTGTGTTTTCTCCATCTTTTCCCCTGCCCTGCTGTCTTATTGAATTAGTACTCTGTCAAGTGCAGAGATCAGACCTTGCATGAGCTTGGGTCATCCACTATCTTTAGTAGAGAAGACAACATAAGGCCCATGCTGAGTTCATCCAATTTTGGGTGTGTCTGGGGCTTTAACTGCAAATGAGCAAAGAAATTAGATCCAGGAAGGTCAAATCAGAACTTCAGTTCTTCCAAAGCCCTGCTAACACAGCCCTCCTCAAGACATCTGACATCTGCCTTTCCCTAGAATTTAAAGATCTGGTTATAAACACAGGATTAGTTTAGGTAGGATGTGTGATGGTATAAACATGCCCCACAATTAATCAGGCAATCCAGGGATTAAAAATTGCAGTAGGAAGAAGCTGTGTAGGCTGCCAATCAACTCCAGCTGGGACTTGTTAGGGAGCAGTTATAAGAGAAAGGCGGAGGCAGAGGTGCTCTTAGGAGATAGATTGTATGGTAAGAATAGGTAGCTGGACTTTTCCCCTACAGCCAGTGGTTGAATATGCTGCCCTAGAAAGGGGGTGATTATTCATTTTAATGTCTAGCCCAGAAACCTAGTGCTGGTGTTTCTCAGAGGTTTGTGATAGAAGGATATTCTGTACCAGGGAGACTATTTGAATAAAGACAAACAGCCCCCCATGCTTTGAGAGGATGAGGTTACTTCATCCTAAATCCCTGGGCGGAACAGACACTGAACCTGTATAACCTAAATAGCTGGAAGGTCTATTCTCAAGTAGACTTATATAGCTGAGACTACCTAGTGGGCTAGTGATGTTTTTTTGTTTTTCTTTAAAAAGAGCTTGTCTGTGTGGTGGCCTGGTAAAGCTGTCTCAGGCTGTAAAGGATATAGGGGTGCACTAGAGGCTGGTAATAGCTGAAAATGAGTAGATAAAGGTTTCTAGCTAGGTGTTTATCTAGCCCTCCTTACTAAGTGTTATCTGAAGGTGAACACAGAGCCACTTGCAGCAACATGTAAAGTGCATAATGAGTGTCTGAATCAAGACTAGGGAGGTAATTCCTACCTTGAGGAGCCTCCACTGCATGGCTAGATGCCCACCAAACCATCTATAAGCCTCTCTCCTTCCCCCCATGAGAGGTGTATGTCTGGGTTTAATCTAGACATTTGGACAATCTAAAAATGGAGGGTAAAATGGCCTCACAAGAAGAATCTGTTGAATTACCCCCAGCTTCCATGCTTGACAGGAAAGCAGCTTCAAACATAGGGTCCATTTTTAATGAAACAGAGCTGCCAGGCAATATTATATTTTCTTATGCCATGAGTGATCATGTGGGTAAGACTAGTAGTCAAATAGGAATTTTCTTCCTGACTCTGCAAGAGACATGCTGTAGGATCTTGGGCAAGTTACCAAAGTTGTCTGTGCCTGTTTCTCTGTATGTGAAGTGGGGATAACCCTGTTTCACAGGGAGGCTGTGAGCAGAACTGCATTCTGCCACAGTCTTTCCCAAGAAAGCTTTGCTTCAGTAGCTATGGGCTGGAAGGGGGTAGAAGCTGATGCAGGATAGGAGTACACAACTCAATCAGCTAGACTTCATAATTCATGTTCTCCAATGTAATCCTGTCAGACAAAATATCATTAAAATCCCATTTAGCTCCTGAACCTCCTCTTTTAGACTTATTCTATAAAGGCTGTTTGAAAAGCAGAATGGATACTACTACAGTCTAGACTAGCTCAGAACTTGGCTGAGAGAATCAGAGGCAAACTGTAAACAGGACTCAGAATCCATGAAAAGCAGCCAGTCTATGCTGGACTGTCCCATCGCCACCAGAAAGGGCTGTCAGTGAGGTGAAAACAGCACAATACAGATACCCCCCACACTGCAATATGAAGCTTAAAAGTTTATTTATATAGCATCTTAGCCAGAGGCCACTGTGCAAAATACAATCTCTGTAACGCCAATGCCAAAAAGATACAAACTAAAAACCCAAGAGTAACCCTTCCCTAATGTCAGTTACACCTTTAAAATCCACATACCTAATGATAATATGTAGAAACAGGCTGGGCTGAATACTTCAGCATATCTAATTCATGTGAACCTTAATATGGAAATACTGTTCTACTGCATATTAACAGATGAAGACTTCAGAGGCAACAAATCACTGACAGCTGCTGAATGCAAATAGCAACAGGAACTTAAGTGGAAACTTTATATAAACTCCATACCTTTCCAACGTCCCTCAATTCAAGGGCCATCACCCATCTTAATCCCAGAGTTCCCTATGTTCCATAGAAATGAGTCCCACCACTTTTATCATGGAGAATTATTTACATATTGCATCCTGCATATGGGCCATGGCCCCCTGAGAGGTATGATATGCTGTGCTGACAGAATCAGAGGACAGGTGAGCTTTCTGCATTGTATACAACTTTGCAGTAGCGTGGACAGGGCTGAGGGGACTTCCCTGACCCTTCTCTATGAGACTAGATGATGTGGTGGTAACCCTGGTGACTGGTAATTACTAAGGTCCCTCTGCTGCTACCACTGGGGATCTCCCAGACTCACCAGTGCAGAAAAAGCCATAGGGAGGCTAAAAGCTAAAACTCTCACCTTGCCAAAGGCTTGTTTACCAGAATGCACAAGTCCCTGCAGTTCTTAGCATTAAGCTTGATTGCCCACTTCATGAAGCTGAAAATACCCCAGCCCAAACGGTCACATTTATTTAACCTAAATGTTATCTCAGTCAACAAATCAGAGTAACTCACCTGCCACATATCTCATGTTGTGAAAACATCACGAGATGGAAAGCACACCCGATGTTAACGTTTCCTCCATTCAGTAAATGGCTGCTGTCTGCAGTAGCATTTGGGAGGCAAGCGTGATACGATAACACACCTTGGAACAGCGTGACCTCTCCCTGAAACTTGTCAGCCCTTCACTGGTCAGGCAGTGCTGTACCTATTCAGATTAAGTTTGGAAAGATGTCCCTTTCCTTACAAATCATTTTTACTGAAGCAAGGACAAGTTTACAGTAAAATGTTAGGGAAAACAAATCAAAACTAAACATAGTTCTAGAGAGCATCCAGAAAATGGATACATATAACAGACAAATGTGCTACATATGTCTATGATCCATTTGTTGTTGCTAAGTTGTTTCTGCCTTCTCCTCAGATCACCATTGCAGCAAGATGTACGTGAAATGGAGGTGTGAAGACACTGAAGTGTTTCATGCATTTTAGTGCCATGTTAATTTGATGAAGGGAGAACCAGGCACAATCTCACTAGAGTAATGACTTGAGGTCATCAGTTCCATTACTTCCAAACCAGCTGACTCCTCAGAACAGAACAGATTGCTCTTGTCAGCCACATGGTGTTTTAACGGCTGTGTCAGGATTTTCCTCCTCCTCTCTGTTACTGAGTGCTGTGTATTTTTGCAGCATATGCTGCAGAGTGCTGCACTGTGGCAGGGCGAGGGTTATACTTGATTTACAGGCACTCTAGTGTGCCTGTGCATTGTTTCTGCAAATCTGAGAGCCAACCCTAAAAGGCAAGCAGTGGAAGACAAAAGAATAAACAAAAAGAAAGAACATCAAGATGAGACACTGTGTGGAAGTGTTTCCAAATCAGAGGCATATTCAAGATTCGGGGGATGAAGATGTACAGTCTGGCCCTTGCCAGCACAACAAGCAGTTGGTTAGTGAATGGGGGTTTTGTTAGATAGAATGAAAGAAAAGGAAGAAGTAAAAGATTTTGTTAACATTTCAGAAAATTAGGTAGGTAGGTTCCAAATGTGCATTCACCATGGGCTCATGTAGTCCCATTGAAGTCAATTACTTAGATGCTTAAAGTCAAGCACATGCTTAAGTGTTTTGCTAGATCAGAGCAAGAGCTCTCAGCACCTTGCAGGATCAAACCCTATGGCAGGTTCATCTGCCTAACCAAGCGTGTGTAAAAGCTCTTGTAGGGTGCCATCACTCCTTAGCGCAGCTCCCATCATGGCTAATCCGCTGTTAAAAAAAGAGTGGGGGCATTTTAGGAATAGGAATTCCTCAGTTCATTAATATGAAAGTGATGAAAGGAGACAGCCACAACAACCTCCACCCAGACTCTAGATGTAAAAAATATAGTGTGTATATTAAGGTGGATTAGCCAGTGAGTCATTTCTGTCAGAGAAATAGATTTATTTTTTTTGGTTTATAAGAACAACATGCCTGCCAGTTCAAAGAAAATAAGCCAGGCAGGTGTCACTTCAGATTGTAGATGAGGCTATAGGGAATCTAAGATTAACTACAAATAGGCTGGAAATTGGTGCTTTAATCTCAAACACCATGTTCAATAAGGTAGATTCCAAACCTGCCTTAGTCTGTTTAATTAGGTTCCAGCAGTATTTAGGACTAATTAGTCCATTCTCATTACAAAACCTGCATGGTGGGAAAGAGGGTAATTACTCCTATAACTCTGTGAGATGGACTTTGCAGAGGTACCGTGTTTTCCCTTTGATGGGAGGAGACACTAAGTCATTCACTGACTGCCAGCCAATATTTGCACAAGTTTGTCTTCCTCTACACTGTGTAGTGGTTGGTCAGAGGGGGAGGGATAGCTCAATGGTTTGAGCATTGGCCTACTAAACCCAGGGTTGTGAGCTCAGTCCTTGAGGGGGACACTTAGGGATCTGGGGCAAAATCAGTATTTGGTCCTGCTAATGAAGGCAGGGGGCTGGACTCAATGACCTTTCAGGGTCCCTTCTAGTTCTATGAGATAGGTATATCTCCATATATTAAATATTACCTGCTAGTCCACAAATCAGCTGAGGCTATTGCAAATACAAGTGTGTTGTTAGTCAATCTTTCACCCTCTCTTCTGCACACCTTAGATGAGTTTTTCTTCTCAGTGCAGCACTGGGAAGGACTCCAAACCTGAGAGATGCTCAGTGTCTCCTCAAAAGGCACAGAGTACCCCACCCCACTGGGTTCTGTGCTGCTCTCGGAAGGCAACCAGCAAACAAGTGATAGAATACTTTGCTGGAGTATGTCTGCTATGCTTACAAAAAAAACTGCAGCAAGCCAATATTCATGCTGTTTGCTTGCCTACCTTTTTATTACCAAGATTCTCAGCACATTGCCTTATAGGTGTTTCTGCAATCTTTTTAATTTGTTCTTTTTCCTTTTTATTTCTCCATAGTAGTTGCATAGAGGTGTTTCCTCCAGAATTCTATCAACAGCTCAGTGTTTTATAAACATTACATAACTATTTATGAAGGTCACCTGGAAGCCACCCCTCTGATCTCACTCAAACCTATACTTCTTGGCCATAGGACGGTGGCAGCACCACAGTGTATACAAGAGGTGTTCTAGAGATCACTGTGCGTTGGAAGAGTTGCTTATCCCTGGGTTCAATACCTCACTGAGGTTAGCCCGCCATATTCAGAACAGTTTGCCTTCAGCAAGGATGACCATAATTGCCACCATTTTTCACTAAGTAGGACAGGAAAAGGGAAAGCCACGGACCTACAAACAGATTTCCACAGGCGTGGTGAGGAGATTGATCAGTGTGGGAATCCTATTGTCTCCCATAAGGTTCAGCCTCTGCTTTCCTTTTGTTTTTGTTTTTGTTCTAGATTTACTATATATTTTTGTTTGTTATTTTTCAAGCACTCTGAAGTGTGCCAGGTAGCGCCCAAAGCAAGGAAACACATGGACTCACTCTGCCCAGAGGAGCATATGATCTTGCTTTAACATGACCCACTGATAGAAGTGGAAGGGGAGACATCAATAAGATCCCATGGTTACTCAGTAGGGCATATACACATTCTGTTTGTTCAGTTCCTTTGATTATATATCCTACCTACTCCAGGGCAAATTTCCCTACTGCAGTGGGCCCTTAGAAAACCTCAGTAGTGCATAGTAATCTTAGCTTTAAAAAAAAAAAGAATGAAAATCTAATATCTTTATAAAGAAATAACAGTCAAGGTTTATAATAGCGCAAGAAATCTTTTCCGGCAAGCGGCATCCATTTTGTTTAGCCTCAGAAACTTTCTTGTGTGTGAATTTACTGAACCCAGTTTTTAAGAAACAAATATTTTTCTTTACCTTTCCTTGGACACATGTATCTTCACTGTCAACTAAACAGAAGGGCTCAGATGTTCAAACAAAGATTTTGCTTGGTACTCTATACAGTTCTGGTCATGAGGGAACAGCATTGGTTCAATGGAAAATAAAAAGCTGCCAAGTGACAATCTTAAATCAGCAGACACAAGTGAGAGCTTTAAGCCAAGAGAGAGAGAGAACCCATTCAAAAACAGTCACCAAGCTACATGAACTTAAATCTCATAACATACAATAGGTTGTATGCTCTAATTTTTTACTAACCCTTCATTGTGTACTAATGTTTATGTTTAATGGTTTGTTCTTTCAGTAAAATTTAAAATCTGCAAAGCATATCCTCCTTGTTCCATAACACAACATTTTCAGTGGTGTTACAGAGGTATAAATACACTGTAAGTGAGATCAGGATCAAGCCTTCTGATTATCTTTCTCTCCAGTGCAAAATCGTGACTTCAGTGAAGTCAGTGGTAAAACTACTGCTGACTTCAGTGGGCCAGGATTTCACTCCAGAGGCCTGATTTACATCAGTGTAACTATTGGCTTTAATGCAGCAAATTCTGAATTAGACATACAAATGAATGCACTTTGTTTCTATTTTCTTCCAGATGCATATTGCAGGGGAATATGTATTTTGTATTTAGCTGTGATGATCTGGTTATCTCTCCCAGATTTGAAGAAGAGCTCTGCGTAGCTTGAAAGCTTGTCTCTTTCACCAAGAGAAATTGGTCCGATAAAAGATATAACCTCCCTCACCTTGTCTCTATTACTGGGGAATGCAGTTAAAAAGTTTCCTTTGGACTTTTTTACTGGCAGGTAAATGTTGAGCAGGGAATACCTGCTGAAACCAGTAAAACCTTCCCTCTTGGTAAAAAGCTCCATGAAAACTTTTTAAGTTACTGATATTTTATTAAAGATGAACAAAAACATTAGAGAAATATTAAACACTTGGACCACAGATATAGGCCTCAATTCAGCAGTCCATTCATCTTCACCCAGGCCTGTGCTTGTATGTTTTGCTGAACTAGAACCATAAACGAGCAAAGAGGGCAATGCAGCCCAATGGCAGCATGGACTATGCGTTGCAGTAGGAATGTGTATTATTTATGAAAATCAATGCTTTTTTAAAAATAATCTCATCACACTTGGCCCATCAGATAGCTCAGCTTTTAATCTAAGACTCCTATTGATTGGACAGCCAAATTAGAATCCACAGAGATAATCTGGAGATTTGCAACATGTTGCCAATATGGGGAAATAGGAGACAATACTTAGCATTTTATAACATTTAATTAAAACTTTTAATTAATCCTCACAACACCCCTATGAGGTAGGTGGACAAAGTAGCGCTGTCCCTATTTCAGAAACAGGCAGGTGAGTGGCTTGTCCGGCGTGACACAGCAAGACCGCATCAGAGCACAATAAGGTCTTATGGTCTTTTGGTCTGGGGCAGTGAATCAAGGAGCTATAACCAACTCCATGGCAGCCCCCTTACTCTGCAGAGCAAAGAATCTGACCCTGGGACAGATCCTCAGCTGGTGTACAGTGCCCTACTGATGTTGATGGAGCTATGACAAATTACTCCAGCTGAAGAGCTCTTCACCTAAAAGGGACACTATGAACCATTTCACCCTGGATGTTTACATGCAGTATCCTTACAGGATCCATCTACTTACATTTTGGTAATGGTATTTGTAAAGGACTTAATACTTCCTTGTAAATACTGTTTGAGTCTACAGCATCCTAAGCAGAGCTAGTATTGCTATAATTATGCACAGATTTCTGAGGACACATGCAATATTTTGTTAGGAACTATTTTAAATCCGCTTTAAATTTTAAAGAAAGCACAGAAAAGGCACTGTTTAGTAGTGTTACATGGGATTTACCTTCCCCTGTAAAAAGTATATTCAGGGCCAAACCCATATTTTCAGTGTTAAAGACAAACCTTTCTGCATCATAACAGAACTTGCTTCCTTGTACCTATTAAACTAAATTTTTTTTCCTAGCGATGTCTCTGGGAATTTATGGTGCATAATCTGTGACTGTGAAACACATAGGTGAGTAGATTAAGATAGATTTCCTAATTAAAAAAATTATTTTGATGGGGGTGGGAAAGGGCAGCTCAGTGTTGTCACCTGTGCAAACAACCCACTAAATGCATGACTGCTCTCATTGTTCAAAAGAGCAGGACCTATCAGCATTTACATTTGCTCTCAGCAGCTACTGTAGGTAGAGCAGCTGCAGGAGTTTATAGATCCATCCTGTGCTATACTGGTTGTTTAATCTTTACATTCCAATTAAAATCTAAGTCTTCATTAAGTTCTATCTGAGCCCGGCCTCCTTCTCTTAAAGATCAACTGCTTGTCCTCCAAACCAGTGGACCGGCAAGGAGCATCTGGAGCTCAAAAGAAATGCATATGCAACAGTGGTCTGGGGATTAAAGGTCAAGACTTCTCCGACACTGAGGATCGTTTCTCCTTTGCAGAGTGTCTAGTGTTTTTTACATCCCATTGTTAGAAACCCAATACTTCCTGCAAAGCTCTTGCCTTCTCAATCAGTCCAACTGCTGCAGTCTTGTGCAGAACATTAGCAAGCTGATGGTTGCTATTTTCACACAGCGGCTGTCCACAAGAGCACCGGTGCTGCCTGAGGCAAATAATCAGACCTTTCCCTCGGTTTCTCATTGCAAAACAGAGGGAGAGGATGACTACAACAGCTGCAGTGCTGGCTTGTTCTTGACAAATGGTCCTGTCACTCTTCTTATTGATTAGCAATGTTATGACATTTCCCTTCAAAAGCACAGATGTGGCACGAGCAGTGACAACAGCACGGCACTGGGAGGGAAAATAACCTTTGCTGCTGTTTCCATTTTCCTCTCTGCATCTGCTTATATTCGCTGTGATGGTCTCACTATACTGACTGTTATATCCAAAAGTCGGGGGAGCAGGGGAAGTCTTTCCTTGGGTTACAGGCAAATATATTTCTTCGTTTCAGGGGTTAGAGGGATTGCAGATAACAAGCCTAATTCTACCCTCCCATATATCAGTGGGCAGCAATGAAGTCAGCGGAGTTAGGTTGGTTTAGAATTGGTGCATGTGAGAGGAGAATCAAACCCAGTGAATTTGCACTTGATCTCAGATTCTCCTTGCAATATTAGTGAGCCAAATTCTGTTCTCAGCTATAGTGATGTAAATCCATGGTAACTCCAAGATCGAGTTCAGCCAAGCTATTCTCTGTGCAGGACTCAAGTGTGTGTGTGTTGGGTGGGGTGGGGCAAAGGTGGCTTTATCCCCACCACCCTAATGCCGAGTTTGGCCAGAGGCCAGTTGGGGTCCTGGTGCAAGTTAGAGCAGCCTCAGGGCAGGTTAGCTACTCTAACCTGTGCCATCCAATGAAACCCAATGAGCTATTACACCAGCTGGGGATCACGGGAGGGCAGCAGTGCTCTGGCCACATCCCCAGTACATTCCCTAGGAGAGGGGCTGTGGGACTGGGGAGATACAACCAACTTTGCTGGCTGTATGTCACTTGAGGATTTCCCAGGTTGTGAAATAATCCAGAGCTGGCTGCGTAAAACAGCTTTACACTCCCTTGGTACCACTAGAGCAACTCAAAGGGGCAATAGCAGGAGCCACTCACTTGAGTAGAGCTACTCCAGTAGAGATGATACCCTGCTGTGTATCAGAGGGGTAGCCGTGTTAGTCTGGTTCTGTAAAAGCAGCAAAGAATCCTGTGGCACCTTATAGACTAACAGACGTTTTGCAGCATGAGCTTTCGTGGGTGAATACCCACTTCTTCTTCTGCTGTGTATCTCCATCACAACTAGTCCCACTGACGCAATGGAACAAGGTGGCCCAGTTTTTACAGGTCATTGGGGATTAAACAAGGCAATTGACTGAGGCTCATCTGATCGAGATGGAGATGACAGGGTGGACTTTGGGGTTTGGTCAAGCTGCACTCAGTGCACAGGACTTGAGGAGGGGGACAAAGCTCTTAAAAACACCTTTTTGATTCTCCGATCCTGGAGGCTTAAGTTAGAGCAGCCTCAAAGTCTCTAGTTTTGCTGACATCAGCAAAGGATGAACTGGAATGTACCATGTTGGGCCTGGTCCCTAACCTCCTGGGTTGCCCTGAGATCTGTGAGGATTCATCTGAAAACCTCAGGACACCCAACAGTCAGCTGGGCCTTTCCCCCAGCCTGCTCCACAGGTGGCTAAGCTGAGTACCCCAGCTGTGTGATACATGGGAATATCTGCACGTGTGAACTTGTGGAATTTCCAAGTGTCTTTAGCCTCCTGTCAATTTTGTAATGGAAGTGCATGATCTGACCCTTATTCAGGAAAAACCCTATTGACATAAAAGGAAGTGGAGTTTGCCTGGTTAAAGCTTAGGGACTGGGGCACTTTTGTCTTACTAAAATAATATTTAAGGCCCAGAGTCAATGGAGTTCTCTAAACTTATAGTGGTGTAAATAAGAGCAAATTTGGTCCCAGATGTATAAAATATGTCCCCTTTAATTTAAACTAGTCTTAAAGTCATTCTGATTCAAACTGTTTGGAGTACCTAGTCCAAGCTCATATGAAGCTCTTCTACTGCTTAATCAGCTGTTTAGATGGAGGAAAAAAGCTATTTTCCAGACCAAAATATTGTTGAATTATAGATACCTCATTCACATTTTCTACACTGGAATTGCCTGGATAAATTCCATCATGTTGACCACGCCTTACAGTTACAATTTGCTTTTTGGTGCATTTGAGGAATCGCTTTACCATCTGAGGCAGAAAAAGAAGTTCAGATATATCCAGTACTCTGTCTTTTTAAGAAAGGGTTACTATTGGCCTAATCCAGAAACTTGATTTACATGAACTTGAACTACAGCATAAAGTAAAGCATATGTGTGGTTGTATAGGCAAGGAACTGACAATGAGAAGCATATCCATGAATGTTCCCTAGAATTCATGCAGCTTCCAGTATAGTTTATAGGGGGGGAAAAGATATATACTGGAAGAAAAAAGAAAAATACAGCACCTTGGGCCCTTAGGGGATGCAATGGAGATTAATATGAGTTAAATGGAATGTGACCAATTTGTAAGGCATTTGGTTTGTATCTTGCAAAATTGAAGAAATCATTTTTCCATGCAATCAGAAAAAGCCGTAGGCTACAGGGCCGTAGTCTCTATGCCTGCCATCAGCCACCTCTCTTAATATGCTAGAGTATCGTAGATGAGTTTATATTACCTCCAAAATCCAATGATGTTATAAATTTGCCTATGTGACACTAATGTTACCTTTCTTTGGGAAAAGCCTCTCTTATTTCAAGTATAGATATAAAGCTTTTGTGAAGGGGTATCATCGATTGTAATGTAATATTTTGCCAGCAGGTTTTATTTGTGCAAGCTAAGGACCAGAAGTTGCCAGGCTTCCATTCATTAGAAGGCTGTGAGTGCATTCTAGCTTTTATTTAAAAAAACAAACAAACAAAAAATATCTTGATTCTTATGATGGCAAAAATTATACAGTTTTCAGTTAATAAAAATACCTAGCACTTACCTATGTAAGTTTTTACTTATATATTTCAATTGCTCAACAAAGGTATGTAATGGAGTTATTGTCATTTTATCAATGGAAGAGCTGATGCAGAGAGATTAGGGGAGGTCACATGGAATTCAGTAACAGACCTAGGACTAGAACCTAGGATTCCCAGTCTAGTACCAACTGGACCACATTATGCCCCTTTAAAATTCTACTCTCTTACCAGACCTAAATGCCACCAAATCCTACCTTCTCCGCCCTAAACCAAGCAGTGTTTGGGAGAACACATCAAGTCATGGCCTCAACTTAAATATACACACCTCTCTTCGCAACCCTAAATCAAGGGTATATCTGCCTTCAGTGCTAAAATGACCTGAAGAAAATGTCCAAAAGCCCTACATCCTGCAAATAACTTGTTTATGACCTTCAGCTTTCTAAAGTTAAGAAAAGAACTACCCATGATTTGTCTGGCAGTCATCCACTGGGGTGTATGGGCAATATCACTCAGGAACATTTGATAGCTAGAACAAGAAGATGTTCTGTAATTATTACACTCATTTGTTTGACTAGATGACAAGGAGGAACAAATAAAGGTCAATTGTTTAGATAAAAAGATCCCAGCAGAGTGTTTTAGAAGGACTAAACATAAATAGCCCCAAATCCAGAGCAATGGAGCCAAAACTCATGTAAAGGCCTTTGATCTTTTAGACACATAAGCCAATGGGGGCTGCTGGAAGCAGCAGCCAGTAAGTCCCTCAGCCCATGCCGCTTCCAGCAGCTCTCATTGGCCTGGAGCAGCAAACCGTGGCCAGTGGGAGCTGCGATCAGCCGGACCTGCGGATGGGGCAGGTAAACAAACTGGTCCGGCCCACCAGGGGCTTTCCCTACACAAGCGGCAACCCCAGTTTGAGAAACACTGGCATAGGTAATCCATCTTCCTGAGAGGCAATAGCTAGGTTGATGGAAGAATTCTTCCACTGACCTCATGAGTCTACACCAGGAGTTAAATTGCTTTAACTATGTTGCTCAGGGGTGTGGATTTTTCACACCACAGAGCTACGTAGCTGGGTCAACCTAACTTTTTGATGTAGTCCAGGCCTAAGCGAAAGGAGAATTGGGCCTTGAATATCTGTTGGTCCACAAAGAAAATAATGGAAAAAGCAGCTGATACAGTCTTGGCCCTTTAAAATTCTTCCTGTCCTACAAGGGGAATTCCGTTGCATAAAATCATGTCTGTAAAAAGGACTTCCCAATCCTGCAAAAGAGAAGGAAATTAAGGGCAGATAATTGGGCTCAAAGGGGCCAAATGACTATGTGCCACCAAAAGGAATCATATCAGTTTGTATGACACCATGGCCTGTGTTGCAAACCTCTCTTTCTTTCCTTCTGCATTTTGGCTTTTTATTCGAAGCAAATGTAGATATTGAACCACATGCATCCTTGGGATAAGGGAGTGTAACTTCACTGAATTCACTAGTCACACTCCCTTGTGCCAGGGTTGAATTTAGCCCTTTCTGTGGCCAACTATTTTCAAGAATTTTGCCATTTTCCCCAAAATTCCAAGAAATATCCTATGGATCTTTACAGTGGCAACCCTGCTTTAAGCCCAGTCAGTGGAAAGGAACATTGAGAAGCTTAGATGTGGTAGGCTGTTTCTTCAGAGGTAGGGTTGGGATGACAATAATCAAATTACCTCTTACCCATCCTCTAGTTGAGGAAATTATGGACTAACTCTTCCGAGTTCAGATGCAAAGCCTTAGAGCTTAGGAGGATAATTCAGCCACAGTTAGTGTTGGTGTTAAGCCAGGGCCTCCCAAGCATGAGACCAGGGATGGTCTGGTGCAGGAGCTCCAGTACCTTTAGTGATAGGAGTTTCAAGCAAATTAAAGTTGACCCTCATACTTCTGGCAGCTGAATTCCGGCAGTAATCTCCTCCCCCACCCATTCCCTTGAAAAAAAACAACAAATTATAATCAAAAGGAGAAAAAATGGTGCCTCCTTAACCTTTACAGGTCAGTTGGATGTGTACAAATCAGACAAAAAACCCAAACAAAACCCCACCACCACTACGATGTCTCCTGCCGATGTGCTGTAAATAGTGATACCACACAGTCTGATCTTTCTGAGAATCTGTTTTGAGGCAAGAACATAGGAGAATCCTAAAAACAGTGCATGAAAAATGATGAAAGTTGCTTTGAAGTGAGTCCGAGAGCTGTAGTGCTTTCAGCAGCTTTCACCTAAGAAGGCCTTGAAATTCTATCTGCAATAAGGTACCAAAGGAAAACAGCTGGTAGGAGCTATTAAAGTGGAAACAATATCCAGTTCAGAAAAGATCAACATGATGGAGAGAAGCAGAATGAAAAAGAAGGTATGGAGCAATTACATGATGGGGACAACTCAAACTGCCCTGTGCCAGGACTAGATGGCTGGAGAAACATCACCTGGCAGAAGAGAAAATGGACTGTGAGAGATCAGAGATTTAGGGCTTCATTATTCTCCTGGCATCTGCATTCTGTTTGGTGCTGAGAAGGGAGTAGCCAGTTATGGCTCCCTGGCCTGGCCCTGGCATCAGAGCAGCCTCGGGGCATAAGGGACTTCACACTAGTGATGGGTTGGTATAACAGAGTGGCATTCCACCACACCTGCCTCTCTTCTAATACGTCCCCTATGGAGGAGAGAAAGTGCAGTTGGCATAAGAGCTGCTCTGCCGCCTTTAAAGCTTGGCCAAGCATTTCTCTTCTCTAGGGGAATGCTCTGCTGGTGATTCTTCTGACCCCTTTTACCACCTGAGCAGTGCAAAGGGGATAGAGTGTAAAGGAAAATCTGGACTGCAGTATGCCAACTACTAACAGATGTAGGGCTCGCTTCTGCCCTCACCTACACACGTGTAAATCCAGAGTATCTCCAATGAAGACAATGGAACTACACAGATATGAAATCAGGATCAATCCCCTGTGCTACATGCATTGTTACAACTCAAAGGAAAATATTATCAGCAGAATACTGTATGTGCCAAATGCTTTTCTCATTTACAGTGGTGTAAATCTTGGGTAAGTCCATTCACTTCCAAGGAGTTACTGCAGATTCCTGCTAATGGAACTGAGAGCAGAATTTATCCCTAAGAGTATGTTGTTGAATAAAAATTAAGCCAAGCCTGTGAAGTAATTTTTCATGCTTCAGTCTGCTATTTGCTAACCTATTGCCATTATGAATGGAGACTCAGCTTTGGTCAGAACTAACACAGTATTTACCAAAACCCTTCTTCCCTTTTCATCAGTCCAAAAACAAAATTCAAAGACTTACCAGCGAATATTGATTTAGAAGTGGGATGGCGGGGACCACTCAGATTCTCTCCATCTCTGTGGGCCTGATTCTGCTTTCACTCCTAATTTGCACCAATATATTTAAATAAAGAGAGAGATGCCGGTGTAAAATCTGTATAAATGAGATGAAAATAAGGCTCTGCATGCTAACTGTTAAATTACAGCAAAATTTGGAAAGGGACAGACTTAAACCCCAGGCAACTGCATCAAAGTCAGTGGAGTTGCGTGGAGTATAAATTAGCATAGACTTGGCCCCTAACTAATTTCAGGATCAATATGAAGTTGGTAGCAAATGATGCATGAGAGGTCATGCAAAAGTGGTCTGAAAACCTGCAGTTAAAAGAGCTGTAAAGGAGGCTTTGCCAGTCACGTTCTGCTCTGTTGCAACTGACTACCCTCCTGGAATACTGCAGGAGCCGGGAGAGAATTGTGGTTTCCTGACCCGCAATTCCTTCTCAGGGATGCTCATGGCACTGTGAAGCTCCATCCCTCACTATGGCCTGTGTTGTAGCATAGTCTGGTCCAAACATAAAAAACTGGCAGCTCTACTCAATTTAGACCAGTTCTTCCACCTATACTCATGCTGAATAGTACCTGTGAGTAGTCCTGCTTTCTGTGGGTTTACTTTAGAAGCAAGGTACTAGTCAATGTAAGGTGGCCGAATCAGAGTCTTAAATAATTACTGCAGCTTTTATTGCTTAGTTGTACACAACTATGAAGCTACGCTGAACCTGATCTTCTCTCACTTATATTGGTTTCAGTAACTCCTGACTTATACCAGTGCTAAGGCCCGATCCAGCCCCCAATACAATCAATGGGAGTCCTTCTGTTGACTTGAATGGCTGTTGGATTGGGTCCTAAGTGAGAAGAGCATTAAGCCCATAGGAGCTATGTGATAGCTCTATTGAAATCTTACATTAGGAAGGAATGGAAAAAGTATGCCCCCTATGTATGAAGGCACCACAAGTGATGAAAGGTTAAGTAAAGACCAGTGGTGAAGTAAGTATTGAAGGAAGTCACTAGTGAGTGTATCAGCACCCCCAAAATCAGTCTTTCCTGCTGGGAAAATCAGCTAGCGGTTCACTGAAAACTGTAATTTTCCATAGGTTTTTGTGCACAATTTAAGAGTGAATCATGTCCCTGCTAAAAGCTTTGGGGAAGATATCATTCTTTATTAAATTAATAGCTGTTTAATTTCTAATAGACCCTTAGAAATTTTTTATAGAACTCTGTTGGTTTTATTCCTCTTAAATTCTATTGGACTCCCAAAAGTCTTATAATGGACAATCATTCAATAACCTACTTAGGGGGAAGCTTTTCCCCAAACCCAGGCAGTTAGTGATTTACCTGTATCCTAAACCAAGAGGTTTTAAATCAGATCCTAGCTAGAGTGTCTGCAGATGCTATTCTTAATGTTTGTATAAATGTCAAATCCTTTTTTGTATCTTACTAATCTCTTTGCACCCATCATATGTTGTGGCAGAGAATTTCGCGGGTTAATTTTGTTGGGTTAGGTTTTGTTTTCACACTTCAAATCAGTAGCATTACTCCTTTATGTTGGTGGAGGTGAATAGTGAATCAGTTGAGGAATACTGTTTCTTTTTATCAGTTTTAAATCTGTGGCCTTTTAATTTCTTTGGGTGTCCCCTTGTTCTTGCTTTAAGAGAGAGTGCAAATCTGAGCACCCATATTAATATAATTATTATGCTTTGTATTATGGTAGCTCCTAGGAGACCCTGTCATGGGCCCAGCCCGATGGTACCAGGCACTGCACAAAAACCAAACAAAAGATGGTCCCTGTCCCACTCCCAGCCTTCTCTCTATAATTCATTATTTTATCTACCTTTATGTCCCCTGTTAATTGTCTCCTCTCTAAACAAAATAATCCTAATGAATAACTTTTTAAATCTCTCTGCATACAAAAGCCTTTCCATTTTATTCGCTTTCCTAGAAGTTTTTTATTGCTGCTCATTCTTTGAGAAGGTATGATCAAAACTGAACCTAATATTTAAAAGAGGCGTACCGTAACTTAAGGGCACATAATGTCATTATAATATTTTCAGTATTCCTTTCTCCTAGCACAATCCAATATCGGATTTGTTTGTCATTGACTGCCAATGCTGATTCAGTCAGATGTTTTTACTGAGCCACTGACTCTGATGACCAGGTTATATTTCGATTTTCACTCCTGAGTGCTTAGAAGTGACAGTGTTAGTGAATAGTTGAAATTGTTGCTTCCAATGTGTGTTACTTTGCATTTGTTTCTTGCCTACACTGAATTTCATCTGCTAGCATGTTGGTCCATTGCCTAATTTGAGACTTGATCCTCACGGGAACACTTCCCAGCTCTTACAGAAATCAGTGGGAGTTTTGTGGGCTTAGCATTACGCATAGCAGCTTTCAGGATCAGGCTTAATCATTAGGGCCTTCAGAAGTACCTCACAACGTATGTTATTCACTAACATAAATAAGCCATAAATCACAGTTCAGACCTGTTCTAGCTTTAGTAATAAAGCGTTAGGCACAAAGTCAACCCCACTTCATCCATAGAGCTGTTTAAGTTACCTGTTTACAGGGTGGTATCCAGCAAATGGTGCTTGTTTTCAGGTTGTAACCCTTAAGGTTAACCCTGCCTGTCAGAGGACAATAGTAACCAGACACTCATAGCTAGCCTTAGGGCTCAGTTCTACAGCTGCTATGTGCACAAAGCCCCTATTGATTTATCAGAGCCACAGGCAATAGGAAGCAGGCCTGATTCTGTCTCAGTCAGGAGTGACTCCCTTCAAGTCAATGTGGTTAAATAAATGTAAAAACAGTATAAAAGAAGAAGGATTGCGGGGCCTGATATTATACCCTATATCTTAATCTTATCCCCAAATGTGCAAAATGATGGGGAATATGCAATGTGATCAAAAAGTTTAGGCAATGAATGCCGAAGTCCATGTTACACAGGGAGTAATCATTTGCTGTGTGCATATACATCATGGTGAATTTAAAGAAGTACAAGACATTGCTTGATAATGTGTATGTCTTTTGTTGAATGACCATTTGAATCTTAAAACTTTAAGTGATCTCAAGATAGCATTCTGCCTTTTCAAAAGCATCGTCAGTCAGGAAACCTTCTCCCTGGATTTTTGTAATCTATTTCTTTAATTGCATTTTGTCACAGTACAATAAAGAGACATTCAATAAAATGAAATATTGTACTCCAGGATCCAAATTCTTCGTTGGTTTGTAAGTGGAGTAACAGTCCTTTCTGCTTTGTTGAAAAGTCTTGAATAGGACATGAAATATTAAAATCCTGTCTACTTTGAATGACTGTTAAGAGACAGATAGTTACATGCATTTGTGCATATAACAGCTAACTTATATATACAAATACCAGCTTTGCTCTCATACATACACTATTTGTATACATAAACTGGATGCAGGCTGTCTGTGTGGTTACCTTTGGATATTTGACCCTAAAGATTTCATTTTGTACAGATTAAAGGTTTGCATTAATGCCCCAGAGCAAGACTTTCCTCTCTTCTGTCTACAGTGTGCTGTGCACTGACTGATTGCTGTCCTCACCCAAAGGAGGCTGCATTTCAATGGAGTGATGTAGTTTTTAACAACTCTGGGAGCCTCAAAGATGAAAGGGAAGGAACTGCTGCCTGTAAAACGCCTCCTCTATGGCATTCCATACAAAAACGGAGTGCGTTCACACTTCAAAACAAACAAACAAATAAACCCCCCAACCAGCATCTCCTTCCTTAGACCTAATGACATGTGCCTGTCATCATTCTGTTAGCTTGTTTGTTGTACCCCTTCATCACACCTCTGTTTTTATCTTTGTAGATAGTCTAGTTTTTTGAGGGGGAAACACTCTCTTCTGTGATGGGGGGAAAACTGCCAGGAAAGAGTTAAGGGCCATCTTCAAGTCACATGACCCAGCAGGGAATTTAAGGGAAGGATGTGACCTTTTTCTAGGGGAGGGGGCAGAGAGAAGCAAGGGAAAAGCCTCTGGGACTGCATTGGTCAGAGGAATTGCTTTGTTTTTGTGTTTAAGCGATCAGTTGTGCTCTGAGGCAAGGGTCAGAAATGGAATTGGGCATGACACTGGTTCCTTCCTGAGGAGAAAGCCCACTAGCTTACACTTCCTTTATGCGTGGGCAGTGCCTAGCGCATTGTGAGAGCTATCACAAACATAAATAGATATCAATATACATTACTATGGGTACTGTACAAAATGATATTGTTATTCTACTAATCAAAGGAAAAGGAAGGATTAGTGAGGAACTCCATTCTGCAGCTGAAATATGGATTTAGTAATATGCAGAGGGAACTGACTTTCAAAAGAATTGAGCTCCTAAAACTCCATTTGAAGTCAATGGGAATATCTCTGAAAAACAGGCCCATCTTATCCATAATCATGCTTTACACATTGCCTGTGCTAAACTAGGGCCAGATTGTTACACTTACTTACGATGAACAGCAATTCACTGTGAATAGTCCCACTGTAACCAATGGGACTAGTCTGAACAAAGGTATCTGGCACTTAATTAATTTGACTAGAAACACTTTGCTCCCCTTCAACCAAAAATCCAAGATTCTCCATCTATAGGATGGCAACTAATGCATAGATGGACAAGTGGATGATCTCTCACCTAAGCCTTTTTCTGTCCACCGATGTGATGCACTGGAACACAATTTTCTACCAGCAGACCTGCGAGTGACATGGTAGTGCTTTTATTAAGGAGATAAAACAACACTCCTGGAAGTAAGATCAAAGGGGTTATTGTCTTCGTTGGAATGTTGCAGTGTGGTAGCTGTGCAGTAGTTACACAAACAAGTTGTTGGGGTTTTTTTTACCTCCACAGCTTGAGATGTATTTCACTTTATACTGTATGCAGTTTTCTCTATTGTTGACCTCAAGCAACAATAATGTCCTTGGAAACTAGAGAGATTGTTATACACAACTTTTGGCAGGAAAGGAAGCAAAAAAGTTTGTCATATCGAAGAGCCTCTGAGAGAGGATTGAAATCATGGTTTGAATGTATTTTGAATAATTTCTCATCTGGTAACATTTTTTCTATCCTATTTTAATGGCTCTAAAACTCCTTTTGCATTCTGCAATTTTTCGCTTGACATGAATTAAGGAAATCCCATAACCACAACCATATGAAATTGTGTTAAGGTTATTATTAGTGGTAATTATAGGATTAATTTGAAATATATTTTCATGTGCTTTGAAAGCAGTTAAAAGAAAACAGAACTAATGTTAAAAACAATATTATTATTTGTATTACAGTAGGACCTCCTAAAGGCCCAACCGAGATTGAAATGCAGTTGTGCTAGGCACTACGCAAATATGTAGTGAGAGACAGTCCCTGGACAAAAATGCTCATCATCTATATAGACAAGACAGCCAAAGAGTGAGGGGCGAAGCAGAGGTATAGAGAAGTGAAGCGACTTGAGCAGGGTCTCATAGTAGGTATGGGGCAGAGCTGGGAATAAAACACAGGCTTCCCAAATCCTGATCTTATATACTGTACTGCACTGCCTTTCTCCACACTTACACAATGCTTTTTTGGAGGTAGACAGAATAACACAAATAACATGGTACAGTAGTATGAACATAAAGACCGTTGGTGGTCAGTCACTGATTCAGACTAATACATTTCAATGTTTTGAGACCTTATTAGATCTCTTTTTAACAAAAGCCTGCTCCAAAGCTCATTGAAGTCAATGCCAAGACTCCCATTGTTGTCAATGGACTTTGGATCAGGTCCCAATTGAATATCAGATGGATCTGATAGAAAACAAAAAGATGCACAAGAAAATCTGTGTGCTAAGATATAATGGACCAAGAAATGCATGAGCAGAGCTGAGCAGATAACCAATTTTTGGTTCAGTGACTGAACCAAAAAATCCAGTGAGAAAAGCATTTAGGGATTGAACCAAAACAAAAAAAAAATCACATTTCTTGGCAAAACAAAAATGTAGAAAAAATAATTTTTGGTCTTATGAAACATTTTTTTCCACTTTGAGTTGTTTTTTCTTTTTTACTTTAAAAATAATTAAATAACGTTTAGGGAAATTGAAAAATGAAACATCTTTCCAAAATGAAAAATTGAAACTTTTCATTTCAGAAGTGCTGAAATTAACCATTTTGAAATTGTAAAAAAGTATTTTTTTAACTGAAACTGTTTGCCAAAATCACCCCAAATTCACAAATAGTTGTGGTAGCCTCAAATCTGCATTTTCCAGCAAAACAACGATTCACATAACAAATTTCACCTATTCATGAAGTTTGCAGTTAAAAAGAAGACTCTATGGCTACTTTCATTAGCACATGGAAAAATACAAGAGAATACTTTTCAATGGTTCATTGTCAAAATAGGACGATGTATCTAGTGGGGTCCCGCAGGGTCAGTCTTGGATGCAGTAGTGTTCAATATTTTCATTAATGACTTCGATAATGGGGTGGACAGTGTGCTTATAAAAGTTGCAGATGGCACCAAGCTAGGAAGGGTTTCATGCACTCTGGAGCAGTGGTTCTCAAACTTTTCTCCCGCGGACCACTTGAAAATTGCTGAGGGTCTAAGCGGACCACTTAATGATCTTTCCAAATGTTGTTTGTACCATTAGCTAACTATTGTAAAGCACTTTGGATAAAAGCGGTATGTATAAAAAAATTAATAATAATGAACATTTTTTGTTCTACAAATAAAAGCACAAAGAACAGGAGTACTTGCAGCACCTTAGAGACTAACAAATTTATTTGAGCATAAGCTTTCATGGGCTACAGTCCACTTCATCAGATGCATAGAATGGAACATATAGAAAGAAGTTATATATACATACAGAGAACATGAAAAGGTGGAAGTAGCCATACCAACTCTAAGAGGCTAATTAATTAAGATGAGCTATTATCAGCAGGACAAAAAACACTTGTTGTGATAATCAAGATGGCCCATTCCAGATAGTTGACAAGAAGGTGTGAGGATACATAACATGGGGAAATAGATTCAATTTGTGTAATGACCCAGCCACTCCCAGTCTCTATTCAAGCCCAAGTTAATGGTATCTAGTTTGCAAATTAATTCTAGTTCAGCAGTTTCTCATTGGAGTCTGTTTTTGAAGCTTTTCTGTTGTAACATTGCCACCTTTAAGTCTGTTACTGAGTGGCCAGAGAGGTTGAAGTGTTCTCCTACTGGTTTTTGAATGTTATGTTTCCTGATGTCAGATTTGTGTCCATTTATTCTTTTGTGTAGAGACTGTCCGGTTTGGCCAATGTACATGGCAGAGGGGCATTGCTGGCACATATCACATTGGTAGATGTGCAGGTGAACGAGCCCCTGATGGCATGGCTGATGTGATTAGGTCCTATGATAAAAGCACACAACTCATATTTTAATATCAGCAGTCTTACCTTTCTAATGCGATGGATATGCCCTCTCTCCCTGCTGTGGCAGCCGCCAAGGTGAGGCTGGGGAGGAGGGGGGTCTCTCCCTCTCTCCCCCACCATGGCAGCCCCCGAGCTGGGGCTGGGAAGGAGGGGAGTCTCTCCCTCTCTCCTCCACTGTGGCAGCCCCCAAGCTGGGCCTGGGAAGAAGGGGTGTCTCTCCTGCACCACGGCAGCCACAGAGCTGAGGCTGGGAAGGAGGGCCATCTCTCCCAGGCAGCCACAGCCCTGGCTCTGGGGAAAATCACCTCTTTCTCTGGCCACCGCAGCCCTGCACATCCCAAATTCCCTCTACCCCCCTCTTCTTACCCTCCTGCCCCTTCCCACCTACCCTCTATTCCCCCAAGGCCATCACCTCACCTTACATGTATGTCTGTCTTTCCCAGGGTGCTGCGCGGCTCCATTAATTAGGTGGATGGCCTTTTATTCTCTCATGTGCGGCTGCCCGTGCACGCACCTTAGAGGGAACTATCCGCGGGCCACCTGAATGGAGCTCGTGGACCATAAGGGTAGTTAAAGTCTGGAATAGGCTTCCAAACAAGGTTGTGGAATCCACATCGCTGGCGGTTTTTAATAACAGGTTGAACAAACACCTGTCAGGGATGATAAAGTTTGTTGGTCCTGCCTTAGCACAGGGGGCTAGACTTCATGACCTCTTAAGATTCCTTCCAGCCCTACATTTCTATGATTCTGATATACAAAAAGGAAAAAACAAGTTGTGAAATGTTTGAGGCAAGCTATTTGGTAAAACATTGTAAAATTTGCCTTGAATTCACTACCCCCACACACATCACTTCATTAAACAAAAAAAGTGGCTTGGTTCTTTATTGCTCATGCTACTAGTATCTGTTCAATTTGAAATGCATTAGTGGAAAGCTACCAGATTATCTCTCCTCTAACCCCTCTGGAAATGATCCAGTCTTTCACCCACCCAGTGTATGTGTTTCTGGGCGTTGAGACTGAAGAAATGCATTGGAACAAAAAAATGCAGTACCATGGCCTCAGCTCCAGGACACACTTGACCTTTACAAACCAAGAACTCGGAGATGAATTTTCAAGACAAATACCCAGTTTTCTTAAGAGATAAGTATATACTGCTCAGCAGACCCCATATCTGGTCATTCAGTTTCTGGCTTCTCTGAGGTGATTGCCAGTGGGAGTGCCAATTAGTGCTAATTGCGAAGGCGGTTTTTGTGATGTGGACACTTGTCTTCAAGGTACTGGACTCAGACCATCACTCATGTCACACACACTGTAGGCCACTAAACAGCTGTTAGATGACCTAAAGATGAAAGGCTCATATCCCACAACCAATCCCTAGAGCCATCCTGTCTCCATTTCCTGAATTACTATATAAATCCTGATAACAGCTAAACACATTGTAAACAGGTACAACAGACTCTCTGCTGCCTCCAGAGAGCTGCCACTCTGATGTGATATCTCAGCTGGCGCTCTGAGAATCCCATGATATGGTAGCTGCCTCCACCCCCGCACTACTGCAGGGGACATGCATCTTGGGACAATGACAGGAGGGGAATGCTTTTGTAACCATTTGCATAGCAGTGTTAGTCAGACAGATGGTTCCTTTGGACAGTGATTTTACTTAGAATGAGGTAGACAATGGGGAGAAACATTTGAACAGGATTTCTATGCCAGCCTCACACAGGCTCTGGATATGGTAGTTCCACGGATAATTCTCATCAATATATGAAGGGCTGGACTGTGGTTGTGAAGCCAAACAGCAGTCCGGGGTGGGAGGCGGGGGGAGCTTTGCTGCCTCAGGCAGGCACAACAGGCTGAATCCTCAGCAGGTCTAACTTGGCATAGTTCCATTGAAACAATGGGATGATGCTGTTTGACACCAGCTGAGAACCTGGCCCAATATGCCCTGGAGCAACAGAAACACTTGGACTGGAGTGACCTTGCCACATCCTTTCAAATGTGCAGCATGTGCTCCCCCACACCTGGAGGGGCAACCAGTCCATCTTCTTGGTCCTCTTTGAGAAGACCAGTGCCATTGGAAGTGCTCAAGGCAGCACAAGGACTATGACTGTGCCAATCTCCTATCCACAGACTGAGTGGGAGAGGGAAGTGCTCCATCCTGCTACACCCTTGCTCATCTGCCCTGGGCTAGTCACAATCTAGCCCTTAGTGAGTCCAAAAAAAGTGGCTTTTATTTCTTTGTTTGCTTTACAAGTGTTTAAAGTGCAGCACCTAGTAAACAACGGGACCCAGTTAAACAGGATCTTTGTATTATATAGTGAGAGTAAAGAGGATTAAGGATTTAATGTCCTCTTGATTTGCTGGGAATTTCTTCAGTTAACTCCCCTTCATGCTGATAGATCCCCTAGTTAATAAATTGTCTGTGCTGTGGACATTTACAAGGAGATACTAGTAGCTCTGCTTTTTAAAAGGAGAGATTTGGGGAGTTCATATTGATTGTGAGCAGCTTGCCATTTTTATTACTATATTATTTCTTTAAGATCATCTCTTAAAGTAATTTTTTCAGTGTATTCTGTTCAAAATTTGGTATCACTATGTCAGTTATTGAACAGTCTAATTTTTAATATTTGTATTATTTTAATATAAAATTTTTAACAAATAAGGGCTGCATTCCTTTTGCACCCAAAGCTCCCATTGACTTGAGTGAAAGATCTGGGTTCTATAGCAATGGGGATGTACCCCTAAAAGAGTGCATAATACTATGTACATCATTCCATAATGCATACAGTCTGCTTATAGATTTACTAATACAACAAAAGAGAAATAACATTCACAGAGGGAAGCAATAGAAAGCATCAGCTATTTAACTCTTTGTCCCAAAACCTTCTGTGGAAAGCTGCACAAACGGTTCCCAATCCCTTATTCAGTAAAAGGCAATCATGGACAGCCATGGCAAGGATATGTCTGGGGGACATTTCCTCAGATCCCTTTCAAGTACTGCAAGAATTGTTTTGTCTTGCTGCATTATCACAAGCAATGTAGTAGCTCCACTGCCTGGAACTTTTAAGAATTGCAGTTATTTTGCTTTCCTGAGGCTGCCGGTTCTTTTTCAAAACAAAGAAATGTATTTTTGAAGTGACACTGATGGTAATGTAAGTTTGTGGTGAGATCCATCTGTTCCTTAGAGCGCATGCTCTTCTTCCTCACAATGAAAAAGAAGTCTTTGGTTTTCAGCTGTTTCATCAGAATCTGTTGTTCTAGAAAACAATCTGAAGTATGAGGGCCAGAATTGTGACTTTATGGATCAGGACACAGAGCAGGTGCTGTGAAATGACATGCAGGGCCTGACTCTGGTTTCTACTGAAGTAACTCCACTAAGCTCAGTGGTTGTTATT
Source organism: Mauremys mutica (assembly GCF_020497125.1). Classification (NCBI taxonomy): domain Eukaryota; kingdom Metazoa; phylum Chordata; order Testudines; family Geoemydidae; genus Mauremys; species Mauremys mutica. Next base: position 232,730,903 of record NC_059073.1, read on the forward strand.
TCTGATTTACACTGATGTAAATAAACACAGATCCAGACCAGAAGGGAAACAACTTTTGATAAATCACAAATACATACAGCCATCTAACTATATTTATCCATTTATTATTTTAATTTTTTTTACACAATGCCTGTCACAAGCTCTGTGCATCCCACAGTCCATAACCGTAAAGTCCAACCAGCAGCAAATCCTTCCCAGCATAAAACAGCCAATCTGAGAAAGCATAGAACCAGCCCAGAGCTCCCAGCCACTCAGCCCAATGCTGCTTTAAAAAAGTGGGCTTTGCATTGTGTCCTGAAGGTCAACAAATCTTGGCTAGTCACATGTCCTCCATACCCCTGAGTAATCTGATTCACTAGTTACCCACAACAATTTACCTCAGGAGGTCAATATCCTTTGTCTTATGGCTAAAGAGACAGGATCTTCGTGGCCCTTTCCAGCACATAAGACACTCCTCCCCCTCCATGCCACTGTTCTTCAAGGTCTCAGCATTATGCTGACCCTCCGTCTGGTGGAGAAAGACTAGCTAGTACTGCCTCTGAAACTTGTCAATACTCTTCCTTGCTTTGACCAGAAAAGGTCACTAGACAACAATGTAAGACAGCCCCTAACCTCCATCCCCCTGATCTTACAATCAGCCTTTATGGTGTTTAACTGGGTTAAACTTAGTCTTGTCTGATCTCTGATCAGTATTTTGTACCTCTGCTATAGTATGGAAGAGAAAGACCAAGCACCAAATCCTGCAAACCCTTACTTCTGTGAGTAATCACATAGATATAAAAAGAAGACGAAGAAAATGAAAAAGAATGTTCTCTAATGGGGTTGAAGATACTCTGATTCCAATGGTTCCCCTTCTTTGTATGTCACACTACACATAATAATGGTGTGCGACTGTAATACAGCAGGTAGTATATATATTGTGTGGATTCGGCCCACATAACACACAGAGAGCTGCATATATGGCCCACAATGGTAAATAGGTTGAGAACCAACTGGCCTGTAGTCTCACCTCTCACTACCCATTGTTGCAGACAAATAGAAGACTGTTTGGGTTAGATACAGGAGCCATAACTTGATGCTCTCAAAGGGTCCTATCCTCCACCACTGATGTCAATGAGAGAAAGATCAGTCCCAATGCCACCTTATGTAACATCCATTCTTCTGCAGTGCTTGTCATCTTCACAGTAACTCCTGAATTGTAAGTAGTTTCTTCAGAGCAGAGGAAAGCAGGCTCTTGAAATCTTTCAGCAGTAGCAATTGTTTCCTCAGATTGGCAGTTAGTGCTAACACCATGTCACAGAACTCTAGTGACATTGGACCTAGCAGCCCAGGGAATGCTTCTCTGAATACACTCCCGCAGGAGTCAGTTCATTTGGATTAGAAGAACTGAAACCTCTTAGGTACATTTACAAGTGTTGGCACAGAGACAACCCCTGCTCTCCTCCATGCAAGGTCACCCACTGCTTCCTCCAGTGACCTCTTCACTCCAGGGCCCAGGATTCAGCCTCCTTGGGGGAGGAATAGCTCAGTGGTTTGAGCATTGGCCTGCTAAACCCAGGCTTGTGAGTTCAATCCTTGAGAGGGCCACCTAGGGATCTGGGGCAAAAATGGGTCCTGCTAGTGAAGGCAGGGGGCTGGACTTGATGACTTATCAAGGTCCCTTCCAGTTCTAGGAGATTGGTATGTCTCCTATTATTATAGAAAGATCCCTACCTCCCACTCTGGATGAGGTCAAGTGGGCTCCCTTACTGGGATTTTTTCACTGGATGCTGGGGTGGGGGAATGGGAAGACTCCTCGGCCAAATATAGTTTATGGGAGATTCAGGCCACCAAGATCTCATGATGATGTCCATGGTAAGGCTTAAGGAGGTATTGGGTATGGATGGGGACTTTTCTCATAAGGTATTAGTGTGGAGCATTATTGTATCTGACCTGCCGGTCTCTTTAGCATTGTTTTAGTAGTTACCTTGCTCCAGTGGGTCGGGCCGGAAATAGTACTATGATACTCTACTCCTTGGTCAATACTAAACCAATGTCCCAGAATGATGTTAGGAGCAGTGTTCTCATGTACTTAAATACATTTGTACTTAAGCACATACTTAAGTATTTTGAATCACTCAACACACTTATATTTAAGTACTTTGAATATTCTGTACCCAGTACTTGTATTTAAGCACATTTTAAAGGTACTTAAAGCATAAGTTGCTTTTTAAATCTGCAACTACTTTTTCAAAATACTTTTTTGAAGCAATCACATCCCTCGCAACCTCCCGGATTCTGGTTGGCCCCCAGAACCCACTGCCGTGGTGTGGGGGATTCAAGCTCTGGGTTCCATCTGCAACCATTTTTTCTGTAGGCCGTGTGGTAGCACCAGCCCAGGAGGATAGCAGCTCCTCACTTCTGATTGGTCACTGCAACCAGCAGCGGCGAGATTTGCTGTCTGGCCTGACCCAGCTATACTGGAGGGGTGAATAAATGGGAGATGGGATGGGGGGGCCAGAGCCGGCAGACACATACCTCTCGGTGTCCTGCATTGAGAGACAAGCCCAATAGCTGCATACCCTGCAGGGAGGGGTTAGGTCTTTTTCTTATATAGGCTCCTATTACCCCCCAACCCCATCCCGATTTTTCACACTTGCTGTCTGGTCACTCTAGTAGGAGTAGGAAATATCTAGCAGATACTGGGCATGCTCCAGTGTTGCCACTAATTTCCATAGCTTTAATGATCAGGAGGCAGCTGTGTATATGACTCCTTCTTAAGAATTGCTAGAATGCAATTCCTCAGTGGTTCATTGCATGAACAGGATCAACTGAAAAGATAACCAGCAGTTACTAAGCTTATCATCAGATTTCATACCAAGCTTTGTTCCTGTGGACAGACTATTCAGTAGTGCTGGACAAATCCTTTTGCCAAGAAGGAACCATCATCAGGATGACATGTTTGAGATTATGCTGTTATTGAAGAAAAATACCCATTTCATGGAATGATATGCTGTCTGTGCATAATCTCATTTGTGTGTGTAAAAATATAAATAAAATGGAAATGAAATGTAATATATTTATTTACATGTATAAGAGACTTCTTGCATTGTTATTCCATGCTTGTTTGTGTATACAAATAAAATTTAACTGTTGGTCTTTTTTAATTTCTCTTTCACTATGTGCTTATGTTATTTAGGCAGTTGTCCATATATTGCCCACACAATTGCAGGGAATACAGGAGTTGAAAGTACTTGCACTTATATGGGTACTTGCACTTTTACTTATAAATACATAAGTGCTATTTTCTCATCATACTTGTACTTATAAGTACTTCTGTGATGGTGTACTTGGCACTTATACTCAAGTCCTTTTTATCAGTACTTATGGCAAGACTGGTTGGGAGGCATTTTGCACTTGGAAAAACTTTTTTCAGATAAGATACAGAACACAGCCTCCAACCTCAAGCCTCAGAAAAAGCTTAGTGGGATGAGCAAGCCTGGTGGCTGCTTTACTTAGTTTATTTTATGTATTGCTTTGCCTAGGGTATATATCGACAATGACAGAGAGAATGAAACTATGTTAATATTATTTCTACAGGAACAATTATTGTCATGTGGACACTGAATACCTAATATGTAACTGCAAAAGCGTATCCTGTCCACATGTGCACCCAAGAACTTGTAAAGATGAGGGATATGGCAATCCTTACCAGACAATTCAGCAGAGATTAAGCCTGTAGAACTGTCAATAAGTCCTCCACTTAGGTGTCCTCTCCTGCAGGCCTTTAACACCAGGATAGAGCAGGAAGGGGATGAGGGGGATAGGTCACTGTCCCCTCCAGCTAGACATGCCAGTGGTAGTGGAGTGGCTCTGTGTGGGTGCAAAGGCTGCGTACCCAGCAGCAACTAATTCCCAACCCTATCCCAAAGCTGGTGGAAGGAACAGATTCTGAATCCACCCTGATTTAAGTGGTTCAGGATTCCAAAAGAACTTCTTGCACAGTTCTAAGCTAGCTATTAAAGTTCTGCAGAACAGAGCTATGTACAACAGGATTTAAAAAATCCTAGATTTTAAAGAACCAAAATTACCAGAGGCTTATGGTACTAGAAAATTTCTCTGTTATATATTTGGCAGAGAAGTGACTGCATAGACAGATGACAAGCCATTAGAGTCTATATAAATAACCACTAGGGAAAGCACCTGCTACAATACGGAGAATGTTGTTAGAATTGCAAAGATATGATTGAAAAGTAATTTATACTCCAAACACATGCTTATAGAAGATACACTGTCCAGAGCAGACCTCTGTGAAGAGGAAAAAGGCACACACTGACAAATGAGAGTAGTTAATCCTGTAGAAATTATTGACATGTAACACTGAGATCAGGGAGAAACAGATTTGAGAGGCTACAATACCTAGGCAGAACATGAGCAGTTTGTTTCAATGAAACATGATTTAACTATAAGTCTACTCCCCATCTCCCATACCCGCACAAACACACTATCCCAGAACGTATAGAAGCTTTCATTTATGCCAATAGAACAATAAGTACTGGGCCTAATTCATCAGTAGTATAATTTCAGTTACTTCCATGGATTAATCTGTCCCATTGTTGATTAAAATGTGCCAAAGAATGTTAATGGCAACGTGAGTTAAAATTTAAATTAAATAATGCTATAGCCTTTCCATCTTTCATCTCTCACACATGTACATCTGAGCAGGGTGCAAGTGGCTATAGCAAAGGAACTTGTTTTTTCTTATTTGGGCAGTGAAATAATTGGAGATGGCTCAATCTGCTCATGAAAGCTTTCCAGACTACTCTTTCCCTATTGTCAAAGGTGCTGGTGATCTATCTAGCTCCCACTGACATCAATCGAAAGATTCCCAGTGAATTCAGAGGGAGCTTGTCAGGTCCTGACTTTGCATATGTAATGCCAAATGTGAGTGGCCTTCCATCATCACTGATGGAAGGAGTGAAATACCCTGTTCCATACAATTCAGCAGGTAGGTGGGATCAAAGCTTAAAATTCAAGCTGCACAGGGACAGTGTAGAAAGCCTTTTGGTTTAGGCAAGCTGGGCCATAGAAACCTTTGGGCCTCCACAGACAAAAGAATAGAATCACTGGAGTTTTTCCCCAAATTGTTTTAGTATGTGACTATGTATCTGATCAGCTCCCAACCCCTTCCTCAGGTATCTTTTTTTCTTTCCCTTTAATTTTCAACTGCAAAATCTAATTCAGGGCAAGTGCACAGTTTGGAGCCACAGAAATTTATTTGGATTCATTCTGCCACGTGGTACTATGATGTCAGAGAAACACTGTGGTAGTTTGGGGATCTACCTATGTAACTTGTGAATTCCAGTTTGATTTTATGAACTCTGTGTGCTTATTGTCTTAATGATGTCCTTCACTGTACCCTTGCATTATCTATCTTGTGTTAAGAGGAGGGGACTGGCACCTGGAGTCTGTCCCTAGGTGGGACAGACATTAAGGGCTATCAGCTATTGAATCCCTTGCCCTAAGAAGACAATGGAGACTCCCTGGAAGGACAGTGGGTTGGCTAACGATGGATCCACTCCCACCACTTTGAAAACAAAGGGAGGTTACGCAAATGAATGCAGCATGGCTGGGGCATGAGGTCTCACACCAATACTTATACGCAGAAGGGCGTCTATGTGTAGAGGAGAGAGGAGAAGACCAGACTTAGAATACAATACTGGACAGGAGGAGACAGGGTGCAGAATAATCCTGGACTCCTTGGAAGACACTGACTAATATCCAAAGCTCTCTGTGGGAGTGAAGAAAATGAGGGAAGGTCTCATGTGCAGGTGAGTATTTTTTTAATGTTTCCATAGATCTGTATATCTCTTGGGCTTTGTTGATGAGTAAAGTGAGTGTGTGATTTAGAAGTGCCTTTGCAAAGTCTCTGTTGCTTTAAGTGTCACACAATCCCTGAAGGGGGGCCACTGATCCAGAGTACCCAAGAGGGTGGAGCTCTGGAGGGGGCATGTGTGCATCCGCTACTGGGGAGACTTGACGGGACCATGCTGGTCTTGGGACCTATGGCAGCTCAGCTGAGGGGCCCCACACCCTAAGAAGGGGTACCAGCATTGGAGTCTGAACCCCATGTGTGTGCCTGAAAGACCAGACATAGAGCCAGTGTCTGGATGCTACTCAGACTCAGTAGGCTTAAAAGTACACAGGACTCAAGATTTGGGTCTAATATAGGAACCCAGTGACCATCCACCAGGGAGAACTCTTGGAGCTGTAACAAACACTCTTTGCTCTCATAATGTAGCACATGTGGATTTTTCCTTTATAAGGCCTGATCCAAAGCTCACTGAAGTCAGTTGAGAGACTCCCATTAATTTCAATGGGCTTCAGATCTGGTCTTTGATACTTGCTCAGAATAGAGCTGCCTAATCGACGAATGAGGGTGCTTTACCTCTGGAAGTTTTTACAGACAGAAAGAGGAAAAAAACATTTCCAAACTAAAAAGAACATTAAGAATTTGACTGCTGTCTGCAAGCCAGCCAGGACCATACAGAGCATTTCATCCCCTTTGTGACTGGGAGTGAGTCAGACAGATGGATGATAATCAAGCAGTACACACAAAAGAACATTGGGATGAATAACCTTTAAAGTAGCACATCTGAAAAAAATAAGTCTTCTGATGTTTAAACTCCACTAGTGAATATAGATGCCAAAAGCATTTTAGGAGTAGCTCAGCAATGACTGAGTACAACATTTAATTAAGTGATTATATAATCAGCCCTCTCTTTTATGAGGCAATAATTCAATTCTCAGGTGGATAAGCTATGAGGCCGAAGGCCGAGTAGTTTATCACAATGAGGGAATCTGATTACTGCCAAGGGAAATAAGGAAAATGATACCACTGCTATAATACAAGTTTAATTAATACAAAATTAATAAGCTTTGTTTTTAATTCCTAACAACACAGACCCTGTGAAGTTCAGGAAGCGAGATGGTAGTGTCTTCCATCTTCTGTCTGGAGATTGTGGTTAGTTAAGGCTGCTCAGAATGTTCAGGGTATTAATGATGTCACGCAAGTCGATTTATTCTGGGGAGAATTATGAGAGTCATTTTATTACAGAATGAAGTAACCCCTGTGCTGGATTCTAAGCAGACAAGAGGATCCATTTGTATTATTCAATAAGTGAGAGACCAGCCTACATAGCTTCATTGCTGGAACGTCATTCATTAGATTATTGATTTATTTTACTGAGCCCAGAGGCTCTGCTCAGCAGGGGCGGCTCTAGGCACCAGCAAAACAAGCTGGTGCCTAGGGCGGCAAAATGTAGGGGGCGTTCACTGCCGCCGGGGGGGGGGGCGGCAGGCTGGGCCGGCGGACCTGCCGCAGTCATGCCTGCGGGAGGTCCGCCGGAGCCCCGGGAGGACCGGACCTGCCGCAGGCATGACTGCGGAGGGGGCGCTCGTCCCGCGGCTCGGCTGGACCTCCCGCAGGCATGCCTGCGGCAGCTCAAGCGGAGCCGCCGGACCCGCGAACCGTCTGCAGCCGCGGGAGGTCCAGCCGAGCCACGTGGGACCAGCGGTCCCTCTGCAGTCATGCCTGCGGGAGGTCCGCTGCTCCCGCGGCTCCGGGGCGCCTCCCGCGCATGACTGCTTGGGGCGGCCAAAAACGTAGAGCCGCCCCTGCTGCTCAGGATAGAGGCCCCGTTGTGGTGCGCACTGTAAAGCATACAGGAGGAGCCAGATACAGAGTTGGTGTAAATTCACATAGCTCCCCTGAAGTCAGTAGATTTAAACTTGTGGAATTAAGGGGTGGAGGTGCGTAGTAGCAAAGTGATCAAGATGAGACAAGGCACATGTCATGTTCATTCCACATGTCCTTTTTCCTTACAATTTTGTTCATATATTTGTTTTATGTATAAAACAAAAGTAGCTTTAGGAGTATGATATTGGTTATTTTTGGACTCAGGCTTGAAGTGGGGAAGAGGAACAGATTGTTGGAGTAAGAGAAGGGGAAACTGAGGAAGAGAAATATAAAAGGAGGGAAGGGACAGGGATGACAAATTAAAAAGGAGAGTGAATTGGGATAGCCGATTGGATGCAGTGATAGGAGAAGGGAGGGCAGAAGGAGGAGCAACAATGCATGTCCACCTAGCAAATGAGAAAGTATATGCAGAGTGCCAGTTCCAGAGTTGAGTTAATAATGATGTCAAGGGGGTGTGAATGCTTTCCCAACTGCTGGTGCTGTTCCCCATCTGGAGGGGTGGGAGGCCCAGATTCAGCATTTCTGAAAGTTACCCTGGAATAGACCCCTACCTTTTCTAAAATAATAGGAATAAACAAACAAAACAGAAAACCCACAACCAGCCCAAGCTGTGGATCTGGTTCATTGCAGCAAATTCCACTTTTTCCAGTACTGGATGTTTCTCAAGAATCACCGTAGTATGAAAATGTGAGATGCTGGATTACATGCTGGATTCCCAATACTCTGGCAGAGCAGTTCAGTGGACTATATACGGTGTATTGGTTGATTCAGTGCCTTGTAATAGAGCTAATATGTGTTACAGTGAAAGCTGTTGGGGAAAATAGCACTAATATGTACAGAGATTGGTTACTAACATGGAGAAGAAACTATTAGGCTGCCATCGTTTTATGGGAAAGTGTTCTTAATAGTGAAGGGAAAGGAGTTTATGTTCCATGTAGAAGAATCCCCGAAGCGCAATTTCAGCTTATTAGTGCTAAATTGGCCACAGCAAATGAGCACTACCATTGTCAATAACCTGGCATTTTATAAGCACACTGGGGCTAGATTTTAAAATTTATGCACATAAAACTGTGATATGGAGGATGTGAGGAAGAAAACTAGCCAGCATTCTCAGTTTCAAAGAGCACTGCAGAAAAGAACTCTTAGTGATGAACACACAAGCACAGTGCATTTGCTTTGTCCTCAGAGCTTGGTCACTGGCACTGAAATATGAGGTTTGTATACAGTACTTGATATCCTTTAACAGTGGCATTGATATGGATATACATTAGCGGCTAAATAATGTAGAATTTAACTCTTCTAGAAGTGAGGTGGAAACTCTGTCACTTGAATAATTTTAAACTGGAAAATGTGGTAAAAGGCACTGATGGATGGACTGGAAGATTAAACAGATGGTCTTCCAGTTCTATTACAACCTGGCCCAGTATCCCTCTGTATGGACACCAATCCATTGTGAGTGGACCCAGTCTCTGAGTCTGGGCAGAGTTTACTCAGTGTTACTAGCTTTGGATCTATTAAGCTTTGGGACTCCCAGGCTCAGATTTCCTGTTTGATACCTTTTCCTCGGATCTGAGACGTCACAGTTCTGCCAGGTTAGACCCTGAAGTAAGTTTCTCAGATCCCCCATCCCCCATCCACAGGCATTTACGCATGGTCTCTCAGAGCTCCACGAAGGGGGTGGGCACTGTGGGCTTCTAGTTTAGTCCCTTCAGGGAGAATGTGGCAGGATAGAAAGGAACACAAGTTTAGCAAAGGAATTTATTAGTAACAGTCACTTTACTCTTAAAAGCACATGCTACAGATCTTTCAATAATAAAGTCCTCCGTGTGAGTCTGAGGTAAGTCAACATTTCATAGAATATCAGGGTTGGAAGGGACCTCAGGAGGTCATCTAGTCCAACTCCCTGCTCAAAGCAGGACCAATCCCCAAATAAATCATCCCAGCCAGGGCTTTGTCAACTCTAAAGGAGATTCTACCACCTGCCTAGGTAACCCATTCCAGTGCTTCACCATCCTCCCAGTAAAAAAGCTTTTTCCTAATATCCAGCCTAAACCTCCCCAACTGCAACTTGAGGCCATTACTCCTTGTTCTGTCATTTCAGGCTGGACAGAGTCCCTTCTGCTTCCTCTTATTCCTGCAAGTCTTTCATACGTGTGTTGATGGTCTGCCTTCCTGGTCAGAGCTGAACCCTTTCTTAAGTAGTCTCTATCTCCTTTTGCCATGTGTTCAGCTGGAAAGCTCCAGCCCTCCCTAGTCAGACTGGCCCCACCAGTGTAGAAACCCATTGTTCCATAGGCGTGGGCCAGCAGTTGAGCGTCATTCAAAGATGATATCCCTAGATTGCTATGTAGATGGTTTCTCTGTGATCGACCTTTAACAAGGAGTCAAGCCCCTTTTCAGGGCAGGGTAGCAATCTGGAAAATAGTACAATAAACTGACCTCAGGCAAGTTTAGTCATGTATTCAACACACAATATAAAATAGTGTTCATAATTTGATACAGACAAATCCAACTCTGCCACACTGCAATTTCCATAATTCTGTGTGATGCTAGATGTTCTTTCCTCTTTAATCCTGGGCTACTGGAAGACAGTAGCTTCAGAACAGAGGGTCTCATGAAATTCTACCTCATTTAGAGTCTGATCCTTGTCCCACCTATTTAGACTCTAAACTTCTTACAAGGACTATATCTTCTTTTGTGTCTTGTATATATACCGTGGAGTACACTGCTGGCACTTAATTAATAATAAATACTACAAACCTTCTGAATGAAAGTTGTGTAGTACACAGAGATGATTAAATAGCTGCTTGTTACTTTCTGCCTCAGGTTTTGAAGAATTATAGATCTTCATTCTGGAAAGTCATCCAAATGAGCTCAGCCCTGGCATGAGAGAGTGTGCCTTCCAGTTAAGTCCATGGAGGCACATCTGCTTACATTAATTTGATCCTACATGTTTAACAGATTGTATCACCCCTTGTTCTGATAGCTATGTCCACTGCACTCTTCTTCTTCAGTTGTGTGGGCAAGCAGCCTCCTCTGAGATTGTGTTTTTCTGATCCAGGAAGCGGTTGGTAGGAATCAGTCATAACAAAGTAACAGAACTTGTCCTTTCTACTACAAGCCACCAATTTAGTCAAAAGGGTTACTCCTAAAGTCAGATCTCCCTTACTTCAGGATACATCTCTGGCAATCTTGAAGACACTAGGGACACAGTACTTTTGTACTTTAGAGTAAGGGTAAATTTGATCTCCTACCAAAAGCTATCAAAACACAAATTTAATATTCAGCTTTAAACAAAAAAAAATTATTTCAACTTTCAGTATGGAATAGCTCTTGCCACTCCATAACCTAGCTGAATTAGAGCCTCTACTCTATGTGAGTAATTTTCATGTGATGTCTTCCAGCACTATGAGGCTGTCCACAGTTCAGTGGCTCATGATTAAACTCTGTTTTGAGTGACTCTGGATCTGGAATCTTGATATTCATGGGATTTCACATGTCATTCTGACAATCAAATGACTTAAGTAGTATTGGTAGGGCCCCAGGAACATCATGAAACAACACATTCCAGACATCAACTTCCGATTGCCAGTAAATATACATGCCATCCAGACTATCAGTCAAAAGCAAAGCTGTCTGATACTTTGTTGTTCTTTGGGTTTATTACATTTAAGCACTTTGGTTGTCCTAAGCCTCTGTAAAAGTTCTAATTTGTTACTTGGATTTTAAAATGCGTTGAGCTTACCAGATATGACATCTAACTATGTTAATGATGGCTGGTTTTGGAACTCCCAGTAGAATTTGTATGCAATTAATGTTCTCCTCCTCTGAACAGAAAACTAGAGGTTTGCAAAACACACCATATGTTTGTCAGTTTGCCAATGAATCAAGATGTTTTTGCAGCCTTCTGAGTTTCAATAATTAATGGTAATGTCTAAAACCTAACCCACGGTTCAGGGGCTGAGAACAGAACCTTTGTGGTGGCTAATGTTGCTCAACATGACTGGATATTTCACATGATACTCTGGACATTTTTAGTGACTCCCCTTCCCTGCTCCTGTTTTTCTCCCCGATACCCTCAGTTCTATGCATAGACTCTTCTGGGTGCCTTGCAAACACTCTGAGTAATGCTATTACTCCTATTCCTGACTTAGATTCCTGACTTAGATGTTCAATCTCCACATACAGTCTCCCTGGGCTGACTTGCTGTTAGTAGTTAAATAGTTTAAGAGTCTGAAAATATCTTTTATTCTCATCAAGTGGCTCATTATTTGCTTTAGCAGACTATTAACAACCAATAAATCCAACCGAGTTAATCAACAGAATAAATCAGTAGGGCTTAAAATTTTATTCATAAGCTGTCTGGCTAATTTTTTGTGAGCCAGGCTTTTTTTTTTTTAAATTGTTATTTTAAAATGTAACTGCTTGAAATGTTGATCCAGAATATAAAACTGCACATTAATACCTCATATAAATATTTAACTTGTATAATTCTTCTAAAACCTGCTTTCTATCCACAATTTTCCAAGAACACTTTAGCCCTAACTGAGTCTTAAGATATTAGAAGTTTCAAAAGGCCTTTGATGTAAACATTTTATTAGCTTTTTGTTACTCAAATTAAGGTGTATCTGCTTTCATTGATTTCCTGCTGATTTGACCTACTCCATTCCTGTTTGTTAAGCAGATCTAAATTTACAATACAAGATGGCTGATATAACAACATAGTATGAGATCCCCAGTGGGTCTGAATTCTTTCCAAGGTTGCACTGCCACAGAGAATGCCCTAATAATAATACATTTTCTACATTTCTCCTTCTGAATTACACAACTAAGCTGAAATTGACAACTTTTTAATTTGGTTCTTAACTAACTCCTTTTAATCTTATTAATAAAATAGCTAATTTGTATGACCAGTGAATTTAATTTATCCTTAATTTCCCATATACATTAGCATATTTTAATAACTTGATTGATTTACCCAGTGTACTATAGGAGTCATAATGAAATGACAAATAGTACATATGTCTTAGTGCAGTAGTAAGTCAGTTTGGTAATAATGATCCTTTTTGTTCATATAACACTTTTCATCTGTGGCTCATGGAGCACTTTAAAAGAATAATTACCTTAAATAACAACCTTTTGAGGGACTCAAAGGATACATAGGCAGGCCACTTCACCCACCATTAACATACACTCATCTTTGGGATGAGAGCACTTGTTTAACAGCGCACAGCAACACTATACAATGGTGTTAAGAACATACATGGAAGAACACTGTATCAAGATGGAACTGCAAAAGGAATTTATGTTAGATACCTCAGTTAATGCCCAGTCTATTGTAAAAAATGGCTGTGGGGCTTTTAGTGATCACAAGCATGAAGAATTTTAATTTAACATCTCCTCTGAAAGGTGTTGCCTTCAGCAGCATCCATGATGACACATACTAGCTCAGAGAGAAAACTGCCACCTATTGAATCCCAGCCATCACTTCTTCCAGCACCTAGAAAGGCCTCTTATTCAAATAATGACTTGTCTGCACTGGGGCTCTTGGCTAGTGCAGCTACTCTGATGTATTTGCACCACTGCTACCCCTAGTGTAGACACAATGCATTGGTGTGAACTATGACTGCACCAATGCAGCTTACCCCAGTTTGAAGTTGGTGGGTAGAAAACCCAGTGTGGGCAAAGCTGCAGTCCAGTGTTACTTAGTTTTTAAGGAAGGATGAAATCACAGCACAAACCAATATCACTACACTATAAACATGACCGCTGCCAAAGATACAGCTTATTTTTTAGATTCAATATGTATTTGGAAAAATATACCTAATACATTTTCAAAATATTATTTTTAAAGGTTCATTTAATAAGGCTGGTTTGGCAGCCTTGTTGTTATGCAATATGTTGCCATGGGCTGGTTCAATTTTTCTGTCAAAACTGTTTTTCAACAGAAAATTGGGGTTTCAACTAAATGAAAATGTTCCCGAAAAGTATGTGCTTTCTGTAGAAAATGTGGATTTTCCACTGAAAAAACAAACACCCCAAAACTGAAAACTTTGGGGCAAAGTTTTCCTGAAGGCAGGACCCCACAACAACATTTCCAGTCTATGCTTGAGACAGTACTTCAGTATTTGGGCAGGGCTCCCAATTCCTTTGAAGAAATGCAGTAATTCAGACTGGAAACATTCACGTCCCCTGTACTGAATGACTGAGAGTTTTTATAGCGTATGTTCCGTCCCGACTCAAAATGTATGGTGAAGACATCGGGTTGAGGGAAGATAAGGCAGGCTTCAGCACTATCCCTTTGAGAAAAAACTAATCTCTACAGCTGGAAAAGAGGAACAACAAGGCAAATGCTGAACGTACAAAATCAGAAAATATACTTGGGAATGAATTCAGAACTAGACTAAGAATTTAGGATCCACCCCTGCAGCTGATGTAATGACAAAAGCATACTGTGCAGCCATTACATGGAGACCGAGGGGTTTCAGGGTCCTTACCATAACTCCCATTCCAGAGGAAACAAAGAGCTTCCTGGAGGTGGCAATAGGGAAGACTGACAGCTGCTCCATTGCATGATCAGTGAGCAGTCCCTGGAGCAGTGTAAATAGCAGATGAGAAGGAGGCTATATGGCCTACTCTCCAGCCTATGGGGGAGTGCTGCCATAGCAACAGCAGCTGTGTAGAATAGGATAAAGATGCCAGCTGTGATGTCTGCTTTTTAATTGCAGTGGTGAGCTCCAAACATAGGAAAGTCTCTGTCCCCATGCCCAGTTATTACTGGACCAGTGAACAAAATATGTAACTGTCCCTCATCCTGTAAGAGAGTTGATCATACAATTGTTAGCTTACAGCAGCAGTATTAGCAGACTTGTGTAGAAGGCTGTGAACACCAACCAAAGCTAACTCAGATTTCATAGAGTTTAAAGCCAAAAGGGACCATCAAATCATTTAGCTTGATCTTCTGGTTGTCATAAGCCTTTAAACGTTTCCCAGATAACCCTATATTGATCCCAATGACTTTAGTTAGACTAACAAGGTGGGTGAGGTAATCTCTTTTATTGGACCAGCTTCTGTTGCTGAAAGAGATAAGCTCTCAAGCTACATAGCACTCTTCTTCAGGTCTGGTTAGACAAAAATATTTTAGGCCTCAGGAGACTAAATTGATGTGTGCCACAGGCAGAGAACAGGAGAGGTATCTATTTATTTCAGTCCCCAAGCACATAGCTACTCAGCCTTATTCTGATCTCATTTAAACTATTTTTTACTCCACTGCAACCTCACTGACCTTAATGAAGTGCCTCCTCATTTTATGTGGAGATAAGATCAGAATTAGGCTCATTAATTTACCAGCTACAGTCATCTTCTGCTCACCATCACACTGGTGTAAATATGGAGTCATTTTGTCACCTTCAGTGAAGTTACCCTAGATTTACACTCATCTCACTGAATTTGTCCCTACATCTCTACACATTAACTTGTTAGATCAAACCAGACTCTCGATATAATTGTGCACAGCTATTTTGTGTGTATGTGTTATACACAATATATGTCTCTTCTCCACCACATAAAATTGTATACAGTTTCAGAACAAGGTGCTAGCCAATTGTAAAATACTTTACAAATAATTGTCTGATGAATGTATCATATGTTCAGTTTTGCTGCAACCCCTGGCTTTGTGTTTAGATTGTGTATTTGGTGGCATACAGAATCTGTGGGGCCAGCCTCACAATCAGAAGACTCCTGCTTCCAAGTATAATGCATGTTTCTCTGATAGAAATGTAATTAGCAATCATACCTGAAGGGCACATTACAAAATATAGTTATTGTATATCCAGAGACTCTATTTTAACTCTAATAACCCATTTCAGTATATTTACCAATTATCATGCAGTGACAGAACAATTTATTGTTTAAAAGAGAAAATGAAGTCAGGGAAGAAAATTTCATCTTTATGAGTTTCATTATTTTTTTTTTTTTACTCTAAATGAATCCCCATTTTCCCTCCAGAAATCACAAGTGATTAATTTATTTTCCAATGCAAGCCAACCAGAGCACTAAAAGAAATATATGATATTCTCTCACGCAGGCGCATGCGTACACAAACAAATGGTTACTAAAGTCGACGCAAGCCTTAATATTAAAGAGAAATTTCCAGCCAGCTTAAAAGCTATTAGTATTGGTTAGAGACTCACAGAATGATTTAGCAGAATTTTAAATGACTACTGCAGCAGCGTATTCCACACTAGAGACTGAAGCTGTTGTTGGAAAAGGCTCGTGAATGTAATGCTATTTTGAGAGATCTCCTGATTTGTTTCTTTTAAAGGATCCTAACTTTTGCCTGTACTCACCATTCCTCCTGTGCCTTTTCAGTTTATTGTTAAACTTTCTTCTTTAAAAACTCTTTTAGGTATTAATGTAAATGAATTTAACCACTACTCTTTAATAGAAACACATCCCTGTGCAAATAAGCAGTTTCTTAGGGATTTTTGCAATGGGATGATTGATGTTTCAATGAGGACATTCCTGTAATGTGTGGCTGTCTACGCATTTTACATTGTGTATGATACACAGCTTTGCTGTTTGGTCCTTTAAAGAGCTTATTCTTCTGCAATGGAGCTGGCTGTGAGAACTGAGACTGAAAACTTGAAAATCCATAGGCCTCTGACCACTTTCTTTTCTGTAAAGCAGGAGGAGAACTTATAACAACTCATACGCTTTTCTACTCCTCGGGCCTCCCTTCTTGCATGATGAGAAATTTTCTCATTAGAACACTAAAAGTGGGGAGGAATCAAGGTATTTACCTACCATACCATACAGATTGTTGGGTTTGGAAGATGTCTAGAAGTTCTTGTTTTCCTTGACCAGTGGAGATGAAATATTTGATCAGTCTTGGGTTCGAAGGGTGAGCATGTGATAAGAGGGATGGCCATTCAGTCTTTGGATGCATCTTCACTAGGAAAAAAGATGTTCTCCATGTGAGTTAGCTAACATGAGATAAAATCCTAGTGAAGACAAGGCAGTTTGTAGTTTTCCCTTAAGTTAGCAGGTCAAGTTAAAGATGGTGAGGGAGTCTAGGGTTTACCTTGACCTGCTACCTTATGGGAGAATTACAAACTGCCTTGTCTTCACCTAAGATTTTACCTCAGGATAACTTGAGTAACAACAAATGGGTGGATTAATATAGCTTGTATGCAATATACAGACACTTCTGTATAAGCTCGAAAGCTTGTCTCTCTCACCAACAGAAGTTGGTCCAATAAAATATATTACTTAACCCACCTTGCCTCTCTACTATCCTGGGACCAACACGGCTATAACAATACTGCATACAATTTCAAACCTGGCTGAGGACCAGTGTCTGGTTTCCCTGCCCCTGAATGAGAGCCTGTCTGGAAAGAATGTGTAGGTATCACAGTGCCAGCAGCACTGCAGCTCCCAGGACTTTTCAAAGTTGCAGCATGTGTCATGGAATTCACTCTGGCTTCGCCAGTTCTATTTTTTCACTGTTATTCCTTCTTCTTTTTTTCTTGATACCCTGCCACAATATAGCTTGTCTCACAGCCAAAGCCAAACAAAACTGCAATAAGCATCCAAGGAATCCATTAGACATTAGTCCAAGCGCCTCTTTTGGGTTATGCTTCTTTCTTTGCTAAAGTACATAAATACTGTATTGGAGGAGGGTAGAGGTATGGTACTTGATCACATGACAGAGAGAACTCCAGATTTTTGGATCTCATGCAATATAGGGAGTTTTCCTCTTCATTCTTGTAATTGTGTAGCTACGTGGTGGGATCATGGAAGAGAACGTGAACTTTTGTTTTTGATGGTATGGAGTTCCCACATGGCATAGCCTTGGGCCACATAAGCATTTGGATAATTCCAGCTGAGGACTTCCCTGGCATAGAGGAGCCACTGAAGCAGAGGCATGAATGGGAGCATTGTTGTGCTCCGGCAATTAATAGCATGTACTTAGACCATGCAGGGCCATTGACAGTTGGCATAGGTTAGAGCAGCCCCCAGGTTGCACTAATCTATGATTGTTGGGGCCATCATTGAAATAGCTCCTGAGTCAGGGAGCCACAATTGGCTTCCTTACCCCACCAGCAATGCCAGTTTGGGTTGATTGTATTATAGTTTTATGTCTAACCAAACTTATGCAGGCCAAGTGAGAGCTGGCACCACTTAAAGTAGCATGTGTGGAATCTTATATTAATTTCACACATACATGAAGGGTCATACTGGCACATGAGGGGAAATGCTACATATTCTAGGACTTCAGTGATGCAAATTGGTTGCCAGTTAAAATCAGAGATCTGTCAGGGGAGATCCTCTGAGATTGAAGCAGACACAAAAACCTGAATGAATGGCAGAAACACAAAACGCACTCCTAATTAGAGTACTTGTGGCACCTTAAAGACTAACAAATTTATTTTAGCATGAGCGTTCGTGAGCTAAAGCTCACTTCTCCCAATAAAGCTCATGCTAAAATAAATTTGTTAGTCTTTAAGGTGCCACAAGTACTCCTGGTTTTTTTGCGGATACAGACTAACACGGCTGCTACTCTGACTCCTAATTAGGAATTGCTTCTATACAGACTCTTATGTGTTAACATTTCAGCTTTTTACCATGGTTATTGGGCTAATATGTTCTCTTTTGCCTAGGGATATGTTTATTTGTTTTTTATGTTGCTACTTTCCATTATATGATTGCTTTTCAGATTTGACTGAAAATTAAAGTGGGAGTTTTTATAGCAAATTTTAGGACTAAAGCATATTAGTGGATCTACAGTATGAAGGAAGGTGTCCATTGAGTTTTGACTTATTTAATGCTTTGAAAAGTTTAGTTTTGTAATTTAATTTGGAATCAAAGTAATGTTTCCCCTTATAGTCTGATTCTACATACAGCTTGCTAATATTACATGGTAATATTTGTAATGATGATTCCATACTTTTGAGAGACAGGACCAGATTCTGGCCAGCTCCCACACAAGTGCATAAGGGGAAGGAGGAAAGGATGAAGTGCCATAATCTTTCACCCATATAGGAGCTAGCCAGAATCCCAATGAGGAGCATAGTCCCTGATCCTTCATCATTCACCTGTAGGCACTTGTTTTCTGAAAGAAAATGACATGCAGGATGGCACCAGGATGGATCCACCGCCCCCCAGCCACACTGGCCAAGAGAGATGGCTGAGAATGAGTTGCGCTCTCCTCAGGGTTTGTGCAATGGGTACAATTCATTGCCCGGGAGCTTCTGAGAGGAAATCTGGCTCAGTGAGGCAGAATTCTTCCTGGGGACTTCATCTGTTGTGCACCCCTCTAAGTTGCCTATTGGTGCCTAGCATTATGTCTATCCCACTGCGTAACAAACAAGAAAGAACAGGTGAAACAAACTTCCTACCTAAACCCACTCAGGCAGAAGTAGGACACGGCAGGCAGGCAACTTGAAGGCAAGGGGGTAACCTATCCTTGGAAAGAATCATTTTGGATCCTCTAGCGGACAAAGCTAATGTCAAAGAGACTATCAAAAATAAACATATCTCTGTTAGCAATAGTCCCTTTTGGATACTCTCTCTTTACCCATGTATCAGCTCTGCTTCTTGTCATGTTTTGATGATTATGGGGTAACCCATGGCATTTCTTTGGTCTTCACAGGAATAACTAAGGTGTCCCTACAATGGATCTAATTTATTATGTAGTTATACAGAACTTAAATCAAGTATGAAAAACCACATAACCCCTGGCTTCTGCTGAGAGTCTGATCTTGGTTGCATACTGGTGTCACTGAAGACTGAATCCATTGGGCACTATAACTGAGAGCAGAACCTGTCTCATAAATGCTAAGCTCTTTTTGTTCTGTATTTGTACAGCACCTAGCACAATGGGGTTCTGGTCCATGGCTGGCCCTCCAGGCAGTACCACAATACAAATAGCAAGTGACGATAATAAAGAAGAAACAGATCTGACTGAAATATCCAGAACCTGGTGTGGGGCTGTGGAAACTCCTTCAGATGAAATGTGGGACCCAGGACCCAGGAAACACTTGAGGCAACAAGGTAGTGATTTTCTCCTCCTCACCCATTTTCACCTTGCCCTGAGGGTCTCTGCTCTCTGTCTGAGGGAAAAAAATGATAGTAGCTCCTCCTCCCACCCACCTTTTAAATTTTTACCTAGCAGTGGTGAAAAAAGTGGCATAGCCATAACCACTCCCCACCCCCAGTCTGAGCATTGAGGGTTCATTGACATGGAAGCGAAGCAGCCCCTAAACAGGATTGTTCAGAGCCATCTAGAGGATAAGGCTTCTCAGAACAGGGGCTAACTCAGGAGATCAATAAGCTGCCTGTCGCGGTGAGTCCCGCAGGGTATGTCAACACTGCAGTTAGACGCCCACGGCTGGTCTGTGCCAGCTGACTCAGGCTTGCAGAGCTCTGGCTGTGGGGCTGTTTAATTGCAGGGTAGATGTCCCTGCTCGGGCTACAGTCTGAGCCCTGGGACCCTCTCCCTTCACAGGGTCCTAGAGCCTGGGCTGCAGCCTGAGCCTGGACTGCCTACATTGCCGTTAAACAGCCCAAGCTCGATCCTTGGGAGCCTGAGTCAGCTGGCATGGGCCAGCCACAGGCATCTAACTGCATTGTAGCCATACCCACAGGGTGGACCTTGCTCCCCCTGAAGGTCATCTATTTCATCTAGCCTCACTTTAAAGCTCTTTATTGTTCTCAAAGGTGGTTTTGAAATGACCACTGCTGGCCTTTTTACTGCCAACTCTTTTTACCCTTTTGGTCCCAATTTTGGAGCCCAGTCCTGTAAATACTCACTACTAGCATAGCACTTAATGTCAAGACTAGTCCCACTGACTTGAAAGTGTTCGCAAGATCCGGCCCTCTTTTCCCTCAATGCTCCCATTGTAACAAGGTGGTCACTTATTATATTGCATTTAGTTTTATTCTGCTGTACAGCATCTTGGGACCTCTACTGTGAGGGGTGAGAGGAAACTAAATTGTTAGTATATTACAAAGCAGCCCTAAAGCATCAGACCAGTACAGATGCTCTTTGGCCTAATGGTCATGTTTTCTTTTACCCTATCCAAAGGCATTTCTAACACCCATTTCTTTTGGGTGTCTCTTCACTCGAGTTCAGCAAACAGTATCTGATTGTTAGAAACTAAATAGATTTGCATATATACCCAGGAAAGTCTCTCTTAGTGGATGCAAAATCCAGAAGACAACCAGGCTGTTCAAACCCTGTGGTTTTCATTTCAGACCTGCTCTCTTGATTTCTATAATTACTAAGCCTCTTTCTAATGCTTTACCTCATCTCTAGTGATTAAGGTCTCCAGGAAACACAAAGTTTTTCCATCGGCAGCATCTACTACAACAGTCTTAACCTTTTGTTGGGTCATTTTTATGGACAAAGCAGCAGAGCCATCAACAAGAACAAATATGTGGAAGAGTTCAATACAAACCCAGGTGGATACATATCCAGTGTAGCAAATATTTGGGTCCTTTCCCATGACGTGAAATATGCTTTTCACTCTGCAGCCAGCACCTGCACATCACAAAACATTTGCATATAGGCTAGCGCAAGAGGCTTCTAAAGCGTTGTTCAGAGAATTACAGAAGCAAATTAACTGCTGTTTATTTTTGCAACAGAAAAAAATAAGCTGCCTCTGCTTCTGCTGCTAGTTCATTAACAAAAACAAATCTCCTTGGGACAAAAAGAGAAAGGAACAAAAATGCCATGTGTTGACATTGTCATTCCCTGCTGTCCAATAAATAAACATAACATCTATTTGTCACCATGGAAACATCCTCCATGGTCCAAAGCATGCAAAGCCAAGGTATCGGAGAAACCCAGAAGTCTGAGGAAATGAACAGCCTAGCATTTCATGTTATGCCTCTCCTTTAAATGTTCTCATTCTGATTGTTTTTTTTGTTTTTTGTTTTGGTTGCCTTACGCACAAACATATTTAGTTTAGAAAGGGCAACATGTATCCTGGAGACATATCTAAAATATTTGCATAATATTCTGCCTCTATCAAAGCTAGTTTCTCCCACCCCTCCTCCTCTTTCTCCTCCTTCACCACCACCACCACCACCACGCTCCCCATTCCCAGAAGAACTCTGAATTATTGGCTTATTTGTACATCTAAAAGGTGCTCCTTCCTCCAAGGACACTGCAGTTCTTATTTTCATCTTATGTGACATTGTTGAAAAGGCATTTCCATGAGCAACATAAGGGTGTATTTATTGAAACTGACAAAGCCATTTACTTGTCCACATTTGGTTGTGGTCCAACCATCGGTTCACATTGTCCATTGAAGATTTTTGCTGAGGAAGGGTCCCGCTGCATGCAGATCCCCTCCCCCCCCTACTTTCTGAGTTGGGAGAGTGCCACCTGCTAGGTCCTGTGCATCCATTGTGGAAGTCCCTCCATGGCTGCTCCAGACATTCTGGCAGCCAGAGAGAATGAATGAGGTGCCACTCCCTATGGCACCATCCCATTTAGGCACCTAGGCTTCTGTTTGGAAATCTAGGCAGTAAGTAATACATTTAGGAGTTAATTACCTTTTTCTGCATCCTGTGTGGCTTCTACTGATCAGCTACAGCATGACCCAGCCTTGTGGATCCCAAAGATCTATAGATTTGAGAGGATGTGTAGCCTCCAAAATCTGTAGCTCCCCCACCACCACCACACATGCTCCTCCTAATTACATTTTCCTGTCAGAGGGGCAAGTGAAGAGAAAACTCAGAGAGGTTTCCCTCTAAGCCTCCTTCCAGGCAAGTTTCCATGGGCCGGGAAGATAATCTGGCCTTTAGACATTTTCTTCTCTTCTGTAGGCATCTCTCTGACACCTCCCGATATAAAAATGTATGTGTACAACTGTACACGAACAATAATGCGCACAGAGAAATTCCAATGTGAATATTAATAACAGAAATGTAAACATGAATTCAAAAACGTGAGGAGCCTTTTTGAGAACTTCCTAACATTTGCAAAGCTGAGAAGCTTTGGACAGGTGAGACATAAATCAGTTCAAGAGTATAAATTACTAGTTTCTGCAAATATAAAACCTCACACACACACCCCACACACGTTCTTCAGACCACACTTCCTATAACTATGGTTTGTCAATTCAAAATTAGAGGTCTGATTCCCCTCTCAATAACATCAGTTTTATATTGGGGTAACTCCATTGACTTTACTGGAATTCCTCCTGATTTACACTAGTTTAACTGAGAGAAGGGTCAGACACTCTTGATATTTCTCTCTTCTATTTTTGATTACCATTAAGACACAACATTTTTACAAATTTTGCAAGATGCTGGTTAAATAAGGAGATAAATGAGCATGACTTTCCCTCATAGTACAGGGTCTCGCGGCTTTTAATTCTTTGAGCAGGGCAGTTACAAGCTCTAGAGAACTGTTGCTATCAGATATTTCTACCAGCACATGTAGTTGGGGGGTCTTTTAAAATTGTCTTCAGGCTTGGCACCTTGGTTAAGCTGTTGTTCCTTCATCATCTTGGGCTAGGGGATCCTACAGAACACGAATATTGGGAGCCTGATCAAAAGTCCATTGGGTGAGTGGAAAGAGATTCCCCATGATTTTAGTGGGCTTTGGATCTGGCCCTAACATATTTGCAAATGAGATCCTCATCAAATCCCTCTGCAGATATCTCCATCTGTTCGTTGGGAATAATGCAAAACCAAACAAACCCCATTTTAAAAAGTAGACACTTGAAAGGCTGGTCATTAAACTACTGAAAATCTGTGGTAAGACCCATGAATTATTTCATTTGTTAGAGATGGATCCCGGGCCACAATGTATGAATCCAAAACAAAATTAAGATCTGATGTCCACCTAACGTCAGGCAGGATTTAGATCTGCGCTTTGGGCTCAGGCTCCTCTTTATTGCAAACTCCCCCATCAGCGCAAACTGCCTGGTGTTAGTTTCTCTTTTTATTGACTCTTCTCTTTCCCCTTTACGTATATTGTATTTTATTTTCTCTGTTGATGGATTTCTTTGTTTTCTTTGCACAAATGGATCCTTCCTTTTTAACCTACTTTTATTTCTCTTGAAGAACTACTCCCTTCTCCCACAATGTAATTCCTTATTCTCTGTCTTTACTGACCTTTGCCTTTTCATTCTGACCTCATTTTCCTCTTTCTAGGCCTGATTCTCATCTCTTACCAATTGTACACTAGATTAGCTATCCATTGGCTTCAGTTCAATTATTCCTCATTTAGCCCAGTCTGAGAAGAGAATCAGAATCTTTGTGTGTAAGCTGATTTCTTTAGTACCAGACACCTATTACTGACTTTCTTCTCTTGCACCACAATATTGTACTATATTGATTCCCCAATTTCTTTTCTCACCAGCTAACAATTATGCATTCTCCCAAAGCTACAATAATAGCTCCCTCCTCAAATAAGATTCTAACATATATGTCACCATCCTTCCTTTATTTATGTTAAGCCAAAATTATGAGTCCA
Organism: Mauremys mutica; assembly: GCF_020497125.1. Taxonomy (NCBI): domain Eukaryota; kingdom Metazoa; phylum Chordata; order Testudines; family Geoemydidae; genus Mauremys; species Mauremys mutica. The sequence continues at coordinate 232,755,133 of NC_059073.1, forward strand.
ATCAGTAACAGGAGCCATGAATGGCATCCATGGTGAAAACAGAACAGACATGAAGGTGGGGTGGTAGAATCATGGGTTAAAACACTAGCTTTCGCCTCTGGAAATGTTTGCATAAAAGAATTTGGTGAGGCTACAGTATGTAGCAAGTGAAAATAGATTTGCTAAACTCTTGCTGATAAGTCCAGAACTGGAATGACAGAGGCAATGCTGGTCAGATTTAGGTACATTGGCCAAACTCTAGGTAATAAAAGCTCATACAGCATTTGCGTGCACTATACTTCAGACAGCACTATTACTTCCACAAGCATTAAAATTCATTCACTTTGATTATTTTTTATTAAAAAAGAAAAAAAGTAAGAAAAATGGCACATTCTTTTAGCCTATGATTAGGAAGTAGTTGTTTATTTATAGGGCCATTTGTTGCCCAAAACCATTTCGTTTACATAATTGCTTCTTCAGACTGTTTGCTTATGTTGATCAGAAAATGTATTTTGGGAGATTAGGCCATTTATATTTGTGCAAATCTGAGCAATAATTCAAATAAAGTAAGGTCAGTTTAAATGAATACCGTGCTAGCACAGGGATGAGTCTATTATATTAAAATCACCGAACTTAAGAATCTAACGATCATGTGCTTATAGGAAACATCTTCCACTTACTAATTATGTCAGTGTCACAAAAATGAAATAAAACGTCCCTAAAAACTGGATGGTGTTTAATATACACTGGAAGGTCAGACGAGAACCGACATGCAGTTTGGCAGTAAGATAGTGCTACTTATATTGGTCACTGTAATAAGCAAATAGACTCAAAAGACAATAGCAATAAACAAGGATAGCTAGCCAGCCAATTCAGGGTGTTTTAACCCCCAAATTGACATATTTGAAGAATATGAAACAGAATAATAATTATTTTGTGATATACAATATTGGGCTTGCAAAATATTTGACAGCTCTGCCTATAATCCTTCTGGTTAAATTTTTCATTGCTAATAATATTCTTTACCAACATTTGCACACCAGTGCTTAAATGTACACGTTTTAGTAGTCCCACCGGATTTAGGATTGGGGGCTTTAATCTCTTTTTCTACTTCATGTACCAGCCCCCCTTTTTTCTAATGTATTCATTATTTGTAAGTAATAGAAGTTGGAAGAATAATTTTCTGGTGGTTTGCAAACTGTTTATGTTAACTATTTGCTTGCCTAAATCACCCAGCATTGTCTTTGCTTCCTGTGTGAATGTCTGAAACTTTTTACATGAAAATATAGGCCATGATTCAGCAAAACACTTAAGCACATATTTGAAATTAAGCATGTGCTTAAGAACATTGCTGAATCAGGCCCATAATGAATAACAGAACAAACTGCAGGATGAATATTTGGCTAAACAATCATTTCTGCTAATGTCTGAACATTTCAGGAGTCTTGAACATATTCCCTAACTAGTAAGATGAGCTCAGGAACAGTAGTGAATTGAACTCCGGGCTCAGATGTGTGGACTAATTCTTGAATCATTCTTTTTCACAAATTGACCCTCTTTAGGGTGGGATTTTCTAAAAAGCTGAAGTGAATTAAGAACCCAAGTCTCATTGAATTTTAGTGCTTCTAAATCACTTTGGCTCGTTTTAAAATCTCACCCCTAGTACATAACTGACTTCTCAACGTCTCATTGGAAGATAAATGGTGTGGTATATGTGGAGCCTATGTGGCTTTTCTATACTTGGTTCATCAAGATGAGACAACTCATAATTTTTAAACAAAATTGAGTTAAAATGCATTTTCTTGATGCATCCTGCTTCAAATATCCCCTAAAAATATCACTTAAAGCTAACATTAAAAGGAAATACTATTAGGAGGGCATAAGGTAAGCTCATTTAGTTGCTCAAATTGTATAACACAATGAATTAATATGGTAATATGTCTTTAGAGACCAGGAGTAGATAATAGAGGTGAGCAGAGGTTTTCTAACTTGGTTTTGGAAAGGCAAAAGCCATTTATCATTATGTTGCAACATTGGAGGAAAACATTTCTCATTTCTTCTGACTTCATTTCTGAAAAGCTTTTGGTTTTAAAAAATCAGCTTTGGAGGTTTGCGTTCTCTATATCCAGAACACAGCTGCTGTTGAATTTAAAGACACTTCTTTATTTTATTTATTTATTTATTTATTTTTGGGTAGTAACAAGCAAATGCTGAATGTGTTCAGTTTTAATCCAGTGCTTGTCCTCTTTAAAAAGTTGCAAAGTAGAAGGCTTTTTACTCACTTGTTCAATTATCTGCCAGTAGTGTAGGCGAGTAGGTGAAAAAGATGAGAAAACTGATATTTTCCAAAACAAGGTCCCAATCCTTGACTTCAGTGGAAGTATGCATGAAGAAATGCAGGATTGAGATCCAACTACAACAACTCTGCTATTAATAACCTATTGACTCATTCCATATGTCCAGATGAATGCAAAATTTCTACCTTCCTTCATTCAAGTCTTTTTATGTCTTTACTTGTATGTACACTGTCTTATATTGGGTTCTTTTTAACGAACACAAACCTATTTTCGAGGGAAAGTTACCTCTTATCCTTGTGAAACCTTGCCTCATTGCTAGCTGTATATTAAGCTAAATATAGCTTACCTGTTCAACATTTTTTCTCATCTAACATTTCGTTAAATATTAAAGAAGAGCGAGAGAAAAAAAGGGAAATCCTGGGACTAAATCTCTCTCTTTGGCCCTGACTCTCTAATTATTTACAGCCATATTGGCTTTTTTTAAATTATGTAATAACAGTTTAGAACAGGAAGTGAAGAAAAATATTGGATCCAACTGAAACAGAAGGAAAATTTTAGCAAGGCAGAATGTAATTACCCAAACTGGAATGTGGTCAGATTCAGGACACGGGAGTTAGTATTCGGGCTAATGGAAGTGGCTCAGTGCAAACATTTAAATGAAAGAATAAAAATAGTTATATGAATATGCCAACTAACCCCGATAAAGGGCCTATATAATATGATGATCTCTCTGATTTTTTCAACTCCAGGCAGAGTAAGGCTGCAGCCACACTGCCAGCTAAAATACATTTCTTTGCACTGTTATGTGCTCAGAATGGGGAGCAGAAAGAGAAAGCCATTCCCCACATATAAGCTGTCACAAAATGCTCCCTGTTTGATGGTGACATCTTTGGTCCACATTATACCTACAGGAAGCCTAATAACATTATGCTCCAAAAATGAAATAACAGCTCTAGGGTGCTATGGGCATCAAGCATAAAATTAATTACAAGGCACGTTTACATACTGAAGTACCAGTTTATTGACAAACTAATAATCTTTGAAGAGACTTTGACATAATATTACTCACACTGCATATAGAAGCACAAAAATAATTTGCAATCAGCTTCTCAAACAGCAGTTTGCACAAACCAGCTATTCACTCCAGCTATAACCATAGGCTCCTGAACCACTGGGAGTCTGTCTCTGTGTCTCTCTCACTTTGTACAGATAGCATTCTGTATTGCTTGCTGGGAAATTCTGCAAGACATGACAAAGAGGGAAACACAAATCTAAATATTCTTAAGGCTATCCCTGATGAACTCCAAGTAGAGAAAATGCTACTTCCCAGACACTGACAATAAGAAATATAATAACTTTCATGTTTACCTTCATTCAAATGTGCAGCTTTAAAATGTTAAAGGTAAATACTGATAAGTGATGGTTCCTTTGAGAAAATTAATAATACTTATGATAATAAATACAGCATGGTTTTATGTAGTCCCTTTCATGCAAAGAATCAACACTTTACAAATGTTAGTCAAGCCACACAGCATCTGGGTGAGGTAGATATATGTTATATGGGTAAACTGAGGTACCAAGAGGTTAAGTATCCTGCATGTGTCACAGACAGAGTCAGTAATAGAACCCAGGAGTAATGTTCCCAGAGCTGTGTGCTAACCACTAGATTACATTGCCTCTAATTCACCTTCTGATCACGGTAAAGACTATTTAATAAATGGCCTTTAATAAAGCCTCAGATCACTTGAACCGCACAGACTGGCAAATGATAAATGGACTGCTTCAAAGATGCAGTTCATAATCAAATCATAAGTATAATTCAGCTTAATGGAGTCATTGTTCTTCTGTGCACCACATACATGCCAGGACACCATTCTCTCTGATTGAGGTTTCAAGGAACTGAAACGTATGGTCTTCCAAAAGCCAAAATGTGAGCTATCCTGTGCTGTAGCTTAAGCATTATCTGCGGACACACAAAAACACACTGGCAAAGCAGTTCAAAGAGTCAGGTAGATGATCCTGTAGGAAACCTTCAAACGTTTTCTCTGATTCAGCTTTAGCTGTCAACAAGATGTCTGTGTCCCTGTTGATTTTAATACATGGAGCAACTTGGTGCTGGGATCTGAAAAAGAAGCTGCTGGTTCTGGGAAGTCACTTTGTAGCAAATAACGCTGCTCATCAAGGAGAGCCATATGTAGAAAATGGTTAAAGAAAGGACAGTAGGCAGTAGTGCACAGATACTGAGTCACACTAACACAGAGATTTGCACTGAAATACTATGGGCCAGATCCTCAGCTGGTGTAAATTGGTGTAGCTCCGTTGACTTCAGTGAAACTACCTTGATATATACCAGCTGAGGATCGGGCTCTAAGATTGCATTCCTCTGAATTATTGAAGCCAGCTGACAGGAACCACCATCACTTACTGGGTTCTCCAGGGGAGAAAGCAAAAAGGAGTTTAAAATATAAGCCAGAGTAGATAAAATGGCCATTCCAGACGTCCTTTACTGGAGTATTATGGTATCTCCACTCCAAGCCTTGGACATGACCATTTGAAAGGAATGCTTTTTTCACCACCTTAAAACTAAGAGGCATGCTACATCCCCAGAGATCTATGAGCTATGGGACCCTTGTGCTGCCCTGTTTGGCCAAACTGCAGTCCAAGCTGCAGACGTGGTTAAAGGGATGGAACTCTCTGTGGTAAAAACCTGACTTTAGACCAGAAAGAAGTGCTTCAAAGTTGTTCCATATACTGTTTCCCAGAACTGTGTGCTTCAAGAGTGGTGGGGGTGGGTTTGTTTGTTTGTTTTGTTTTGTTTTAAATACAGGACTAAATCAGTGCCACTAGGCCAGAAATTCTTAGCAATATTACTTACAAACCAGTAGAGGAAAATACTAGAGGAAAGTATGTGTTGATATGGAAACAAAGTTTATTTTCCACTTTCCAAAAGTGTGGATTTGTTTGGTTTAATAAACAATAGTGAGTGAAATAATGGGCCAAATCCCACGTGCAGTCTTTTTGGTGGGGGGTGGGAGGTGTCTCATTGTGGTAGGTAATAATTAGCGCAATTACTTTAAGAATTAGAAGTACCTTGACAATGGATATATTATATATTGCTGAACTAGGCCAGACAAAAATACAGGCCTTGCTCTTGAAGTGCAAGGCATCTGTGAAGCCAGTAGATCTGTCCCCCACCCCCGCCAACCTTACGTAAATGTGAAATAACGGTTCCTACACCATCCCCAGCTGTCAGCCAATGAACAGCTGAGGAGAAGGTAGAGTAGCCGTTTGACTGACGCCTACCCTGATTTTCAAATAAATGCTCCAGCGAAGTTAAAGGTATCAGTAATATTATTCTTACCTCTATCACACTCATGGGAACCCAAATTTTTCAATTTGCATTGTAAGCTCCCAGCTACAGAGACTGAGAGACAGATTTTCATTTAAACTAAGGCTCTGCTCTAGCAGAGTAAAGGGGCCTTAATGGGGACAGAAATGTAATTTTTCAAGACCGATGTGGTGTTCTCTTTTCTTGTATAAGGCTGAGCGACAGCTCAGTGATTAATAAGTTAAAAATAATTATAGGAGGCAGATAGCTGTATTTGATCCACATTCCAGACATGTTCCATTAAATAAAAAGGTACTGGAGAATTCTACTCCACATCAAAATAAAAACTGAGTGATGACTGCAACAGATAAATCAATGAGAAACCACAGTGTTAAAGCACATCTAGTACTTTGGAGAGATGTCTCTGACACTCATCAAAAGCCAAAGTTTCTGATGAATGTTCAGTATTGAACAAATTGTTCTATTTAGTTCAGTCCTACATCACAATGATCCAGTATGAAAGGAACAAAATATTATGTTTTCATACCATTGGCCTCTCCTGAACGTATTTATTCCTCTCCTGGATGTATCTCCTTACAGAGTCAGGACCTACAATAATTCTGAGAAATATTACCTCACTACATGCTCATCCAATGGGAGATAAATTCTAGTGGACTGCAACATTCCAATTCACAGTACAGACTTTACAGCACATACACTATGACGAGGCTAATCGGCCATATTCAATTATTATTTGTATTACAGTAGTATCCAGAGGCCTCAATCCGGATGGGGCCCTGTTATGCTGGACACTGGAGAAGTACAAAATAAAAGACAGTCCCTATCCCAAAGAACTTAACCTCTAATTTAAAAAAAAAAAAAACTTTGTAATGTCTAGGAATTGGGTAATACCCTTTCAATAGTTTGTGAGCTCTTTTTGGGGCCTCCCTGTCTACTGTTGCAGAAGCCACCAGAACCTAACAAAGCATAATAATTTCACATGTTGATTGTGGTAGGGCCCAAAGGCCCACCAGAGGGTCTAAAGCCTGTTGTGCTCAGGCTGAACAAAGACAGAGTAGGAGATGGTCCCTGCCTCAGAGAGCTCATAACCTAAATAGACTAGACAGACATGGGCTGGGGGAAGGGGTAGAATGCACGAGCGGAGTGAACAATGTGATGGCAGCAAACAGCATGTTAGTTCTATTTATTTATTTATTGCTGGGGAGGGCAGGGAGACTTGCTCTTAGGAAGGGATCAGCTAAATGAAAATAAAATAGAAGGGGAGGGGCAAAGAGGAGAAGAGAAGAGGGTAAGAGGGGCAGTAGAGTGAGGCTGTGAAGGAGAGAAGGGAGGAGGGCTGGAGCAAACAGCCAAACAGTCCAGTCAAAATTGTAGAAAATTCTGTGAATGGCTGGAGATCCAGAGGTCCCTGCTTTGGTTGCTTCTTCCCCTACTGGCTGGAGTCTCTGGCCGCTCCTTTCTTTAGTTTTCTCACAAGCGAGGAGAGACCATTTGGGTCCTAGTGTCCCCAGAGTGTGTGTGTGTGAAGGTCTGCACTAGGTCCAGAGAGGTGCTTGAGAGAGTGGCAACACCAACGGGGCTTCATTTTATCCCTTGTCCCCTCAAAGCTGCAATCCCTGCTCTGGCTGCATCTGTCCCTGTCAGCTGGCAAGCAACAGGGTATATATTTAGCTTGGCCTTATGTGTTTGAATATAGTTAGTTAACATGGTTATTTGGAACCCAACTGTCTCTATGTGGTTTCCTCATTTTGTTAACATTGTGTAGAGAGTAAAGATACAATTGTCATGCTGTCTGCACTGGTTTACAGCTGTGAGTGCTCACCTCAAGGCAGACTGTCAAAAAGCAGGGCAGACATCCCAAACTGGTGGTATGTTCCATAATTAGATTTCACCAACCCCGTAACAAATGTGAACTCCTGGATCACTTTAACAGTCTTACGATGGAGTCACAGACCATCCCTCCGGGCTCTCCAGTCTATCTTCCCGCCCAGGCAAACTGGGCTTAATGATAAATGGTCCCTTACACCAAAGATCACAAAGATCACGAATCAGGTTGCTCCCAGTCCAAAGAGACCAGTCACTTACCCCACATCAGATTATACCTTGGATCTCACACCAAAGCCAATGCTTGTAGCCAATCCTATAGTAAACTAACCAAGCATTTATTAACTAGGAAAAAGAAATGAGAGGGTTATTCACAGATTAAAGCAGGCAACATATATACACAAATGAGTCAGTCTATGCTTCCAAAAGGTGACAGAGATGTGGTAATCTGCCAGCACTGAATGTCTTCTTAGGGTTGACCCTGGGGTTCTCTGCTTTTGTTTCCCAGTTCCAGCCTTGTGAGTGTCCAAACAGCAAAGAGATAAAGAATTTTCATGTCAGCTGTCTGTATTTCCTTCTTCCAATACTCAAGTTGTTGGGATGAGCTTTCTTGCACGAAGCAACCTTCATGGGCGAGAGAGGCCCATAGCCCAGTCTATGTATTCTGATGCTTCTCAATGGCTCCCTTAGTTTTGATAATCCTTCTTGATGGGTGGAGGAACCCTTCTCCTGCCTGAGTTCAGAAGTTCAGAGCAAGCATATTTAGAGTTATAAAGCAAAACATACATAATACCTTATAACATGGGATACAGACATTACAAGTAAGATTAATGCATGCAGCAACTTCCAAACATTTTACAGAGTCTAAAAACTAAAGACATCCTTAAAGTCTAACATGTATCTTGAACAATACTAACATACAGGTGAGCTGATCTGGTTTCCAGCTATGAGTTTGTCAATGCTCAGCTGAGCCTACAGCCTTGGCAAGAGCAGGCACCTGGTCCACTAGCATCATAACAACTTCTGTCAAGCAAACACAAGTGAGGTTCCCTCATCAGCCATTTTCCAGGAGGAACCACTGGTTTCACATGAAAACGTTGTAAAAATGATCCCGCGTTTCATTAACCATCTAAGAATAACTTAGAACATAAGAACATAAGAATGGCCGTACTGGCTCAGACTAATGGTCCATCTAGCCCAGTATCCTGTCTACTGACAGTGGCCAATGCCAGGTGCCCTAGAGGGAGTAAACCTAACAGGTAATGATCAAGTGATCTCTGTCCTGCCATCCATCCCCACCCTCTGACAAACAGAGGCTAGGGACACCATTCCTTACCCATCCTGGCTAATACCCATTAATGGACTTAACCACCATGAATTTATCCAGGTCTCTTTTAAATGCTGTTATAGTCCTAGCCTTCACAACCTCCTCAGGCAAAGAGTTCCACAGGTTGACTGTGCACTGCGTGAAGAAGAACTTCCTTTTATTTGTTTTAAACCTGCTGCCCATTAATTTCATTTGTTGGCCCCCAGTTCTTGTATTATGGGAATAAGTAAATAACTTTTCCTTATCCACTTTCTCCACATCACTCATGATTTTATACACCTCTATCATATTCCCCCTTAGTCTCCTCTTTTCCAAGCTGAAAAGTCCTAGCCTCTTCAATCTCTCCTCATATGGGACCCGTTCCAAACCCCTAAACAGTTCTAATGGCTTTGAAGTAATTTTAAAATAATTTAGACTTCTAAATTGCATTCTCCCATCCCAAATTAAACATTTGAGTGTGTGTTTATCATGTTTATTTTAATGATTGCTATTTTTGTAAAATCCCTCTTTTTATGTAATTGCTGCCTGCCTCCAGTGTTCTCGGCGTGTTACACAACGTGCTACTGTCATGTGCATTACTCTCACTAATTTATGTACAGCCAGAAGGAGATTTTCCTTGTTAGGAGCAGGTGGAAATGAAAAAAAAAAGTTCTAGTAAGAAATGCTGCTCTTCTAGTAGGTTTAAACAAAACCCAGGTCATTAAAATGGGTGTCACACCTTAGCAGAGGAAAATGGGATTATTTCAACATTTGTATTACATTCCTTAATGGATTAGACCGCAAGATCTGATGCAATGAGTAATTTCATACATTGTAAGGCCAGAAGGGATCACAGTGATCAACTAGTCTGACCTCCTGCATAACAAAGGCCAGAGGTGCCAGCGTCAAGCTCATCACTTCAGGTGAACTACAGCACATGCTTATTTATAGTAAATTGCACTTTCATTGCCTTCCCCACCTTGAACTGAATTTTACATCCATGAAAGGGGCTGATCAGAACACTGAGGATTAAGGCCCAAATTTTCAAGCTTAGGGCTAGTCTACACTAGGAACTTACACTGATATAGCTACCTCTCTCAGGGGTCTGAAATATCCACATCCCTGAGAGAGGCAATTATTCCAACCTAACACCAGGTGTAGAGAGTGCTAGGTCAATGGAAGAATTCACTGGTCGACATAGCTACCACCTCTTGGGGAGATGGACTACCTCTCCCAGTGGAAGAACCCCTCCCATTCTCACAGGTAGTGTCTACACTGCACAGCTGTAGCATTTTAAGTGTAGACATACCCTTAGTTACCTAAATCCATATATAAGCACCTATTTAAAATAAGTCCCACCTTCACTCCTTCCAGGGGACTTGTGGATCTTCAGCACCTCTGAAGATCAAGTCACGTATTTAGGTGCCTAAGTATGGATTTAAGGTGCCTAGTTTTAGGCAGCCATATATAAAAGTTTGGGCATAGGGTCCTCTATTTATCCACAGAGCAGGTAGAAGAACTGCCAGTGTGCCTTAGCCGTGACTGGCAGGTACCACCTCTAAGGTGAGTGGCTAGTCAGTTATTCAGCCCTTGTTGTCGGTGATGAGACTGCCAACAGAGTCCAGAGCCCTGCCAGCTGTGATGATCTGTCCTTCCATTTCAATTGTATCTTCCCAAGTTTCTTTTCCTTCTAGCTGACCTTGATCTTATTTCCCCCAACACACCAAAAGGTCTATCAGTAGAAATCCCACCATTAATCTGTTCATTATACAGGTATTTCCGTATTACATGCTTGTGACCCCAGTTTTATACTGCAAACTTCACTCTGACCCAGCATCATCTTAATTCTCTCATTTATGTCCTAGACAAACAAAATCAGCTGTTTTTTCATCTCCTGTTGTAATTAAATTCAAATGTTTTCCAACATTTATTCTGTCATTTAAATGTATTCTGGAGAATGAAGCAGACAGACAGATGCACAATTTATTTTTAGGATTTCTGATTTGTAAGGAGCAGTATAAGAAGAAAAAGTGCAATCATAGATCTTGAAGGGACCTTGAGAGGTTATCTAGTCCAGTCCCCTGCACTTGTGGCAGGACTAATTATTTAGACCATTCCTGACAGGTGTTTGTCTAACCTGCTCTTAGAAATTCTTAGTGTTGGAGATTCCACCACCACCTTAGGCAATTTATTCCAGTGCTTAACCACCCTAATAGTTAGGAAGTTTTTCCTAATGTCCAACCTAAACCTCCCTTGCTTCCCATTGTTTCTTGTCCTATTCTCAGAGGATAAGAAAAACAAATTTTCTTCCTCCTCCTTGTAACAACCTTTTACATCCTTGAAAACTGTTATCATGTCCCCTCTCAGTCTTCTCTTTTCCAGACTAAACAAACCCAAGTTATTCAATCTTCCCTCATAGGTCATGTTTTCTAGACTTTTAATGATTTTTATCGCTCTTCTCTGGACTGTCTCCAATTGAGGCCTAATCAGAGCACAGTAGAGTGAAAGAATTACTTCTCATGTCTTGCTTACAACACTCCTCCTAATACATCCCAGAATGATGTTTGCTTTTTTTGCAACAGCATTACACTTTTGACTCATATTTAGCTTGTGGTCCACTTTGACCCCCAGATCCCTTTCCATAATACTCCTTCCTAGGCAATCATTTCCCATTTTGTATCTGTGCAACTGATTGTTCCTTCCTAAATGGAGTACTTTGCATTTGTCCTTATTGAATTTCATCCTATTTACTTCAGACCATTTCTCTAGTTTGTCCAGATCATTTTGAATTTTAATCTTATCTTCCAAAGCGCTTGCAACCCCTCCCAGCTTGGTATCATCCACAAACTTTATAATTGTACTCTGTATGCCATTATCTAAATGATTGATGAAGATATTGAACAGAACCGGACCCAGAACTGATCCCTGTGGGACCCCACTCGTTATACTCTTCCAGCATGACTGTGAACCCCTAATAACTACACTCTGGGAATGATTTTCCAACCGGTTTTGCACCCACTTTATAATAGCTCCATGTAGGTTGCATTTCTCTAGTTTATTTATGAGAACGTCATGGACAGTATCAAAAGCTTTACTAAAATCAAGATATACCACGTCTAACACTCTCCCCTATCCACAAGGCTTGTTACCATTTCAAAAAAGCTATGAGGTTGGTTTGACACGATTTGTTTTTGACAAATCCATGCTGACTGTTACATATCACCTTATTATCTTATAGATGTTTGCAAATTGATTGCTTAATTATTTGCTCCATTATCTTTCCAGGTACAGAAGTTAAGCTGACTGGTCTGTAATTCCCTGGGTTGTCCTTATTTCCCTTTTTATAGATGGGCACTATATTTGCCCTTTTCCAGTCTTCTGGAATCTCTCCCGTCTTCCATGACTTCTCAAAGATCGCTAATGGCTCAGATATCTCTTCAGTCAGCCCCTTGAGTATTCTAGGATGTATTTCATCAGGCCCTGGTGACTTGAAGACATCTAATTTGTCCGAGTAATTTTTAACTTGTTCTTTCCCTATTTTAGCCTCTTCTGATCCTATCTCATTTTCACTAGCATTCACTACATTAGACGTCCAATCACCACCAACCTTCTTGGTGAAAACTGAAACAAAGAAATCATTAAGCACCTCTGCCATTTCCACATTTTCTGTTATAATACACACACACACACACCATTGAGTAATGGGCCTACTCTGTCCTTGGTCGTCTTCTTGCTTCTAATGTATTTGTAGAATGTTTTCTTGTTATCCTTTTTGTCTCTAGCTAGTTTGATCTCATTTTGTGCCTTGGCCTTTCTAATTTTGTCTCTACATACTTGTGTTATTTGTTTATATTCATACTTTGTAATTTGACCTAGTTTCTACTTTTTGTAGGACTCTTTTTTTGATCTTTAGATCATTGAAGATCTCCTGGTTAAGCCAGGATGGTCTCTTGCCATCCTTCCTATCTTTCCTATGCAGTGCGATAGTTTCCTCTTGTGCCCTTAATAATGTCTCTTTGAAAAACTGCTGTCTTCTATTGTTTTTCCCCTTAGACTTGCTTCCCATGGGATCTTACTTACCAACTCCCTGAGTTTGCTAAAGTCTGCCTTCTTGAAATCCATTGTCTTTATTTTGCTGTTCTTCCTCCTACCATTCCTTAGAATCATGAACTCTACCGTTTCATGATCACTTTTACCCAAGCTGCCTTCCACTTTCAAATTCTCAACCAGTTCCTCCCTATTTGTCAAAATCAAATCCAGAACAGCCTCTCCTCTGGTTGCTGTCACCGCCTTCTTAAATAAAAAATGGTCTCCAATACATTCCAAGAATTTATTGGATAATCTGCGCCCTGCTGTGTTATTTTCCCATCAGATGTCTGGGTAGTTGAAGTCCCCCATCACCACCAAGTCCTGTGCTTTGGATGATTGTTAGCTGTTTAAAAAAAGCCTCATCCACCTCTTCTACCTGGTTAGCTGGTCTGTAGTAGACCACTACCATGACATCACCCTTGTTTTTTACCCCTTTTATCCTTACCCAGAGACTTTCAACAAGTCTGTCTCCTATTTCCATCTCAATCTCAGTCCTGCCATCCTTCCTGAGCAAGCTGTATCCTTCTATACCAATATTCCAGTCGTGTGTATTATCCCACCAGGTCTCTGTGATGCCAACTATGTCATGGTTGTGATTATTTACTAGCATTTTGAGTTCTTCCTGCTTATTCCCCATACTTCTTGCATTAGTATACAGACATCTAAGATACTGATTTGATCCCCCCCCGACAGTTCTGTCTTGTCTCTCCTTTATCCCTGCTATAACAGCCCATGCTCCCCCCAAATTCCAAACCTTCTCCCAGGTCTCCATATTCTTGACTTACCTTGTGGACTTTGGTCACCTGCTCCCTTCGAACCTAGTTTAAAGCCGTCCTCACTAGGTGAGACAATCTGTATCCAAATATGCTCTTCCCCTTCCTCAATAGGTGCTCCCCATTTCTTCTTAGCAGTCCTTCTTCCTGGAACAGCATCCCATGGTCAAGGAAGCCAAAGCCCTCCTGGTGACACCATCTTCACAGCCAGGCATTCATCTTCAGGTGAATAATAATAATTCAATAATAATTGAAAATGTCATGGAAATTCCAGTCCATCTGAATGACTATGAAAATATGATCAAACAAGACACCAGCCCAGAATATACAGGTAGAGCATCAATGACAGGAGAACATTTGCCCATTTATTATGACACAAAACTGTTATGCAGAACAATCCTATCTATTCTTAGGATTCGGTTCCAAAACCCTCCAAACACAGCAGCATCCTCTAGCAGCTGATGAATGAAATATCACTAGGTCAAGTGTCTCCTAGTTTGTTATACTTTTGAATTGTAGTTGATTTAAAATAAACCCAGGTGTAGGATGCAAACATACTTTTTTCTGCCATTATTGTAAATCATAGCATTGTTTCGTTAAAAGTATTTTCCACGAGAACAGCTCAGAAAACAATATGCTCTTTGATCATGTGTGGTACGTTATTAGCTACTTTAGTTGCATATTGCAATTTTAAAAGGCTTTAACTTTACAGACAATGGATGGGCTTATGAAAATGAAAGCCATAGAAATAAATTATCCTTCAGTAATGAAAAAAAGAGAATGATATAATTTCTATTTGTCAAGGCATAATGATGTCACCATCCATTTATCCTCTGCACTTAAAGGTTGAAGCCATTCAACAAATCTCTCCTGAGCCACATACATCTGTTGCTTTAATGGTGGCTACAGCAAAGCTTTCTGATTAGTTCACACATCATTCATCAATTAGAGCAGAAGGTAAAAGTTATTTCTCCTACCCATAGTGCTTCATTAAAAAAATAACCTTTAATGTAATGAATGATGGCAGAATTTAGAAATAAATAAGATGAGAGCCAGTGCTAAAGGAGGTCACTCTTTGAAGGATTCCACCTCTTGTCTAGGGTGGAGGAAAATGAGGACGAATGCAGGACTTAAAATCTGGTGAGAAATTTGTGCTCCATTACAGCTTTATATTGTATTAATATATTGCATTAATGCAACTTGATACATATACCACGTTACATGCAATTTTGCCCAAAAGATAACAGAATAATAAAAACAATACTTAGTGCTTATAGAGTGACTTATATCCAAAAGTCTCATACAGCTTTGCATGTATTAGTGAATTAATTCTTACCACACCCCTGTGAGGTGGAGGGTATTTGCCTCATTTTACAAATGGGGAAACTGACTCACGGATGGGTTAAGTTATTTGTCCAAGGTTGCGCATGAAATTTACAGCCAACACAATACATCATGTTAAGGCTCTGTCTTGAAAGCACCTCAGAAGTGCTTACACAGCAGGGATGCTAGGCCTCTAGGAAGTCAGACTAGACTTTGCACTAAGATGACCCCCTACTAGTAGTGTTGTGCATTGAAGGATCATGAAGCACACAAATGATTTTCTTAAATGTTTAAAGTGATGTTCTGCTCCAAAATGTTTTCTGAAAACTGGCTTTGCAGCATGGCAAACTTATTGTCTCAGTGACCACTTGTATCACATTTGCTCAATTTACCAGTCAAAACATGGGATTTCTCGCTACCAACCCTGCAAACTCAACCAGGTATGTAAACATCGGGCTGTGTTCTTTCCTGCTGTCACTTCAGCAGTCATAAAATTAGTGTGAAAAAAGAGCTTGGGGTTTGATCCTTCAGTCCTTATTCAGACCAAACTGCTACTGCAGACTGCAGTACTAGGCTCCTAGTTGACAAGTCTGTTCAATGATACTCAAACCAGCATAGAATCTTGCACATTTTCTGTAACAAGGGCCTCTGGGGCGAGGAAATAAATCTCTACCCATCACTTCCATGAGTCTGTCTATTACACTCTCCCTACCTGCATTGGCTCTGCACTACGATAGCAGGAGTGCAAAGCATAAAAACTGTGCAAGCTTACTAAAGACAGGGAACCTGATTCTTCGTTGATGCCAATGGAATTACACTGGCATAAACTGGTGGAAGAAGGCAAGCTTGCCTGGTCTACACTGGGGGGGGTGGGGGTCGATGTAAGATACGCAGCTTCAGCTACAGGAATAGCATAACTGAAGTCGACGTATCTTGTTTCAACTTACCTCCCGTCCTCACAGCGCAGGATTGATAGCCGCGGCTCCTCCGTCAACTCCGCCTCCGCCGCTCGCCCTGGTGGAGTTCCGGAGTCGACAGGAGCGTGTTCAGGAATCGATATATCGCGTCTAGACGAGACGTGATATATCAATCCCTGATAAATCGATTGCTACCCGCCAATCCGGCAGGTAGTCTGGACATTTTTCAAAGTTGAATTAATAGGGCTGGTGGTGAGGAAACAGTCAATGGAGTGACATCAGTGGAAAAAACTGACCCTGCCTTTTCATAGACTCATTCTCCCTCAGAAAAGGAATTTATTATCATGATAGTAGAAATGTTGACAAAACGATAGCCTCAGACTGAGCTATTGTAATGACATTTAGGGCTTGATTGCAGTATGGGGCAGTAGGGAACTGCACCAGCCCAGAGCTGGAGGACCAGAAGGCACTCTCGCCTCCCAGAGCTCCCAGGTGCATAGACTTAATGGGGTGCAGTGTACTCCCTCTGCATAGCCACCACCCTTACTGGAGTGCCATGTCCCCCCCTTTCTCTCCCACCTCTGCCAGGGTGAGAGTGGGCAGGGACTGGATTCCTGCCTGGCTTTTATACGGGGGTGTCATGGGGAGCCTTCACAAGTCACACTGTGAGAGCACTAGGCAGCGCTTGCACCCAATGAACACTCTGAATAGACCTGCACATATTTCCCCTAAGTCTCAAACCCAGCCTTGGATCTGGGGTCTGATGCATTTGAAATCCTCAGTCCATGCTTCCAAAACATTGACAAACCTGGTCTCCACAAACCTTCCTCCTCGGTGACAAGTACCACTGGGGACATTAATGGCCACTAGAGAGGACTCTGGATTTACATCTCATTTTATCGGTGACATCAAATGAAATTAAAACTGCTCATGTCCAGCTCACACTCAAATCTTTCTGCTACTGCATGTAGCTGTAGGGACTAATCCTGCATTAGCAGGAGGATGGCCTTTATCCCATGATGGGCTCTTCCATCTCTAATTTCTATGATCACCAAAGCAGTTTATGAAATACAGTTGTTTAATATTGATCAGCCTGAGTTTTCATTGTACCCATGGGTTACGTAGCATGCAAAATACACCACCCACAAATGTGGTATTGTAATAGCAATTGCGCTTGTTTTCTTCCCATTTGTTATCTATTGATTTGAATGGCTTTGAGATAACCAGGGCTGATTTTCATAAAAACCCTTTGTAAACAAGATTTTTGTGTCAGTGGAACAATTCAGGTTCAATAGTACCATCTACTTGTGCCCAAGTCTGCATTTGTGCAAGCGGTGACTTTCAAAAGCTACAAGCACAGGCTAGTCTGTACAAAATACATTTTAAGAGCTGATATTAAAGTTAACGTGAAAGTTCAGAGATGCAAAATAATTTAAATGCACAGAAGAGGTAGCAATAACGTTTCTAAACTGAGGCAGTGAATTATGTATCTATGAAATATTAAAAATGCAAAGCTGACTCTATTTGCATTTGGAATGCCCCCTAGCTGTTACTGAGGAGGAGGAAATTGCTTTATGCTGAATTCAAGGGCACACTACTTAGTGCTGTATTTAAGTCAAGGAGGACTATCACTCATTTTTATTCTACCACTTAACTCGTGCTTATGTAATCTGTCTGGTAGCCACATCAGTTGCCTTCTATTATTTTCAATCACAAGAAGAGAATATATAATTCAATCATTAAACCTTTATTTTCACCTGCTTTGAGATCTCTCCGAACCATGGTGCTACATGTAAATAATCACGAGCTGTCATCAGGTGGGCGATAGGACTAGCACTGATGGGTGGAACTCTCCAGAAATCGCTTATTGGTAATCAGGCAACATGGTTGAACTTATTCCCCAGTTTGGGAATATGACGGACACTTCGAAACAAATGAATGCAGCTGCCGTCAGTCGGTTTGACTGCAGACAAACAGCACATTCCCTTTCACTAGAGGAGGGTAAGTTACCAGTGCACAGGGATCCAAACACATGAGGGCTCGATTAATAAGAACGAGTGAAATCCCTGACTTTGGTGAAAATGTTTTGCCATATATCAGACCTGAACAGCATGAGTGTGAAATGTGCTAAAGCACCTTGCTTAAAGGACTTCCTCAAGCCAGGTAGATTTAAAATTAGACCCCTCCTGCCCAAATTCACTGGTGCATCTATGCCAGCATTAACTGGGGTAGAGTCTGCTCAGAGCCCTGGCAGCAGAAAGTTCACCAAGGGAGGAAGTTACAGTCGTGCAAAAGCAGTAAAGAGCCAGCACATCACAACAACTCAGGGGTACTGGATGGAAATGGGATGGGCTGGGACTGGGGTAGCTGATTAAGGTATTCCTCGGCAGCCTCTCTTGGGGTGGGGTTCTGATAGGATCTATCTGTAAACTAGATCTGCCTTCCTTTATCAATAACTCCACTTGCTCTTCTTGGGGCTGAGACCCTCTCGGGGCTCCATCACCAGCAGCAATGAGTCTGCTCCACCAAGCTTTGATTTGTTTTGCTGATGCACATGAGAGAACTCAGGTGTGTGACCAGCCGAACACCTCAAACAGTGAACACATTGAATTGGCTGACTTTTCACAAACGGACCCCGTGGGACGGCGCTCAGAGCCCACATATTGCAAACAAACGAATGTGTTTGTCTAGGTTACTAGTAAGAACTCAGATTATTAAAGTGGAAAGTATTTTTAAAACCCAATATGTTTTATCTGATTGTGCTGTTTGTTTAGCTTTTGCATGTCTCTCAACCGGAACAGTAAAAATCAATGAAACATTGATTCCATTTTTATTGACAGTTGGTTTCACTTTCAGGTTCTCATGGTTGCAGTGTGCTTGGGTTTGCAACCCTATAGGAAAAATGTTTATAGAAAAAACAATTGTTTCCACTGGAATTCAGGGAGAGAAATCAGGCATGAAACTATTTCTATTGGTCTTAAATTTTGCTTGTTTTTTTTTTATAAAAAATAAATTTGGGGCCAAATTTGAGTTTACAATATCCCTTTAAGAGTGAATAGATTTATCTTTAGGAATGCCACCTCGGGGGATTTTCTGTGCTGTCAGTGAATCTTTTAGTATGGAGATTTATTTAAAATAATTAATCCAGAGTTGTTAAAAACAAAAAACAAACAAACCAAAAAAAGAACTTAAAGTTTAAAGTATGCAAGCCTGCTGGCCATGTATTTCCAAAACAAGGTTTGGTTATTTATTTGTTTATTTAGATTTAAATACTATAACATAAAATAATGCTTATCTGAGCTGTCAGCACTGTTGCTATTAATTAAAAGACACAATGCAAAAATATCTGGGAACTCCAAAGTGCATCATATTTCAATCCCAACCACTAGTCAGCAAACATAATACAAATCAAATTTTCCAACTTCTAATATACTTCTCCAATAAAAAGAAAAAACCCTGTTTTCTTTAGCCATCCCTGAATGCCTTTTCATACAGAAGCCTGGTCTACACTACGCGTTTAAACCGGTTTTAGGAGCATAAAACCGATTTAACGCCACACCCGTCCACACTAAGAGGCCCTTTATATCGGTATAAAGGGCTCTTTAAACCGGTTTCTGTACTCCTCCCTAACGAGAGGAGTAGCGCTAATATCGGTATTACCATATCGGATTGGGGTTAGTGTGGCCGCAGATCGACGGTATTGGCCTCCGGGCGGTATCCCACAGTGCACCACTGACCGCTCTGGACAGCAATCTGAACTCGGATGCAGTGGCCAGGTAGACAGGAAAAGCCCCGCGAACTTTTGAATATTTCCTGTTTGCCCAGCGTGGAGCTCTGATCAGCACGGGTGGTGATGCAGTTAAAAATCAAAATAAAGAAAGAGCTCCCGCATGGACGATGCGGACGTGATCGCTGTAAGGGCAGGCAAATCTGTTCTATCAGCGCTCCGTTACAGAAGACGAAATTCAAAATCATTTTTTAAATATCTCCAGACAGATGCCATAGCAGGGACTCAGCGCACTGCTGCGTGACAAGCGTAACGGAAAGCCAAAGAATCAAATGGACGCTCATGGACTGGAGGACTCAAGCTATCCCACAGTTCCTGCAGTCTCTGAAAAGCATTTGCATTCTTGGCTGAGCTCCAAATGCTTCTAGGGTCAAAAACAGTGTCCGCGGTGGGTCAGGCCATAGCTAGGCAATTTACGCACCCCCCCACCCACCCCCAGAAGTGAAAGGGAAAACAATCCTCTCTTGACTCTTTTACATGTCACCCTATCTTTACTGAATGCTGCAGATAGACGCGATGGTGCAGCACTCAACACCAACATCCTTGCTCCCCCCACGCTATGGATGGCTGATGGTATAAAATGACTGGTACCAGTCCTCATCATCAGCCTATTGGCACATGGGGCAGTGCAAAAGGACTGGTAACCATGCTGACTAGCATCTGTTAGGTCGATCAAGGGCACCTGGTCCTAATTTTTCCTGGTAGATGGTACAATATGGCTGATAACCATCGTCATCATAGCAACAGGGGGCTGAGCTCCATCAGCCCCCACCCTTCATGTGTAAAGAAAAGATTCAATTGCCCCTGAACTAGCAGAGGAATGCTGGGCTCCTCTCCTACACACTCCTTACTGTCCTGTCTGGACTATCATAGCAGCTGGAGGCTGCCTTCCACTCATATCTCACTAACAAGTCACTGTCTTATTCCTGCATTCTTTATTACTTCATCAAACAAGTGGGGGGACAATGCTACGGTAGCCCAGGAAGGCTGAGGGAAGAACGGAATCAACAGGTGGGGTTGTTGCAGGAGCACCCCCTGTGAATAGAATACAGCTCATAATTTCTGCAGGATCTGACACAGAGCAGCTGTGCTCTCTGGTTCTCTGATACAGTGGTTCTCTAGTACACTTGCCCATATTCTAGGCAGGACTTATTCTATTTTTAGATACCAAAAAGGAGGGATTGACTCAGGTAGTCATTCCCAATTTTGGCTTTTGCGCCCCTGGCTAAGAGCAGCCAGGGGCACTTATGACAGCAGCAAATGGAACAGTGCAAAAGGACTGGTAGCCACGATCATCTTATTACCAATTTATGGTATGGTAGATGGTACAATATGGCTGATAACCATCTCTGCTATCATGCAAAAGCAAAAGCATGCTGCTGTGTAGCGCTGCTGAATCGCCTCTGTCAGCGGCATCTAGTACACATACGGTGACAGTCACAAAAGGCGAAACAGGCTCCATGATTGCCATGCTATGGCATCTTCCAGGGCAATCCAGGGAAAAAAGGCATGAAATGCTTGTCTGCCGTTGCTTTCCCAGCGGAAGGAGTGACTGACGACATTTACCCAGAACCACCCGCGACAATGATTTTTGCCGCATCAGGCACTGGGATCTCAACCCGGAAATTCAAAGGGGCGGGGGAGGCTGCGGGAACTATGGGATAGCTACGGAATAGCTACCCACAGTGCAATGCTCCAGAAATCGACGCTAGCCTCGGACCGTGGACGCACACCACCGATTTAATGTGTTTAGTGTGGCCGCGCACACTCGATTTTATACAATCTGTTTTGTTAAACCGGTTTATGTAAATTCGGAATAATCCCGTAGTGTAGACGTACCCACAGAGTGACAATGGGATATGGTACCTGGTCCTTGGATCTGGATCAGGTTAAGATTTGGCTCTGCTACATAAGGACTAAGGATTGGGTTCAGAACTGAGAGAAAATCTTGCGACACATTCTCATGATATTAGAGAGACAAGCTGAGTGAGGTAATACCTTTTACTGGACCAACTTCTGTTGGTGAGAGTCAGCCCAGAACAGCAGTTACCTCACAAAACTGACAATTGATCTCATGAGATTTGTCTCTGCTTTAGTTGTGGAGTTCCTACATGAGATTACCATCACCTAGCCTGAAATCTCACAAAAACAACAATTTTCACAAGATTTTGGTCATATTTGAAATAGAAGCAGGAAAGAAAAGAAGGGAATTGAACTACTACCAACGCCAGGAACAAAACCATAGAGGTGTGTGTGGATCTGGGAAATAGAATCTTAAAATTGAAGGGGTTTAGATGTGAGCTTCCAGTTGTGACTCATCAATAATTTCCTCCAATCTCTGTACTTTTGTGTCTGATGTGAGAGCAGAAAGTGATGTCTAACTGTCTTTTGAATGGATATCAGAAGTATGGAAAAGAAGATGGCTAAGCCGGAGGTAGTGTATGTATCATCTGTGTTAGAGAGAACCAGAGAAATGAATGTGACTTAAGAAAAGAGTTTAAAGAAGTGAGAATCAGCACAGTAGAAGAGAGGTAACAATATAAGTGAATAATAATATTGTGTCTGCAGAGGGAGATTAAATATTATATCCACAAAAATTTGACAGCTGCTGATATTAGAAGAATTTTGGCAGCCACAACAGAAACATCATGCATCAGAGTTAAGGACAAAAAGGGTTGCTAAGGGATTCCTTATTGTAGCTGCATTATACCGTGCAGGGTGGTAAATCAGGAAGTGTTACAGAGAATATTGCTCGGTAGAAAAAAGTCAAAAGATTGTTCATTGGAGATAATTGTGACTTAGAAAATTTTTGGTCAAAGCTGCAGAAAAGTACATCTTTAATGCTTAGCCATGAGATGTTTTGTTTAAATATTAAAGGAGAAAGTTATCCTGACTGTTAAATCAATAACAAATCAGGCCTGGAACCTGTTTTACGATCTCAGACTCTGAGCCCCTTAACTGCTAGTATCATAAATGATGTCACATTTCAGCAGTCCTGAGGCTGCCAATACTCCAATATGCCAATTTTAATTAAAAACTTTCATCTGAAATACAGCCTATCATTTACTGATGGCGAGAATGTTATGCTGAGCAGAATGGAGCCTGCTTTCTTTTACAGTCAGTAAACTTCACTCATGCGGCAGACCTGTCCAAAGACTGCCCTCTCCCCCGCCACAGCTACATTTTCAAAATAGAGTTGAAATGGAACTTTAGTATCTCTTAGGCCTTGTGCTGGTCCTCTGCACATCAGTGAATTTCACCCACCAATGAAAATCACAGCCCCAAATACATCACATTCTCATTTTTGCTCAACATGAGCCTGATCTAAATTCCACTGAAGTCAGTGGAATTTGCCTTCAACAGGCTACAGATTAGGCCTTACAGTATGAATTTCACCAAGCATTAAGGACCCTATATTGATTAAAATCAACAAACCATTTATCGTCTGATTCTGGTTTACACAAGGGTCTCTTTACACCACTCGGGGGGTAAATGTAAAGGGCTGGTGACAGTGTGATGGGGGATTTAATCAAACATTTTTTCACCCCTCAAAACAAAGTTTTGTTCGTTTCCACCAGACCTGGACAAAGAGTCGAGCAGGGGAGGCTCTCATTGCTTAAAACTGGTTCACCTGCTCATGCAATATATATTTGCTACAAGATACAGTTAGGCATCTAAGTCTTTTTACCTTAAAGATCATAAAAGAGAATGAGTTATGGAAGCAATTGGTGGTAGGACTGTGTGGGAGGGGAGGCACCTGCAGAGAAGGCCCATGTATATCACAATTCTGCACCTCCACAAAAGGCTGTACAATCTACTTTTTTTTTTTTTAAAGGAACCACAAAATTTCCTAAACTGTGCTGAAGCCAAGCTGATCTTCACTTAGGAGCAGTGTCCCGAAGACACACTGGAGGGCAATTTAGGATCTGTACAGGAGGCACAAGCTGCTGTTATGCAGAGCTCCTTAGCTGAGCTGTAACGGAGCTCCCTTCCTGTGGGCCTTAGGAGTTTGACCTAGTAGTTACCTCCTCCTTCAAGCTGTCTCCTGCTCACTTCATGTTCGCTAGTGTTGCTGCCAGATCTGCTCTGCCTATTTCACTCCAGTTAAAGGGGGGCTTTCCCTTCCGCTGTGGAGCTGGCATTCCAGTATACAGTGGTAGAGAGCTTCCCCTTCTCCCCAGCTGGCCCCATACTGCCACTATGGTTCAGCATGTGTCACACAGCATTCCTCTGCAGGGTGACCATACATCCTGTTTGGGCCGGGACAGTCCCCTTTTTAAGCTCTGTCCTGGCCGTCCTGACTTTTTTTTGACAAAAACAGGCATTTATTCTGTTTTCTCTTCCCAACTAATCAGTTGACAAGAGCAAACAAACAAATGCCCAGTTTACAAAAAAAGTCAGGCTAGGGGGCGCGGAGGAACATTGCGGGGAGTGGCAATGCGAGGTGCAGGGAAGTGGAGCTAAGGAGTCAGCCATGGGAGGCACGGAGCTCAGGGGGCGTCAGTCCCAGCACCAGTCGCAGGTGGCGCGGGGCACGGCGCTCAGTAGGGTGAGCCCCAGTCCTGAGTGGTGGGGTGGGGGGCTCTGGCAAGCCCTGCAGGTGTGGGGAGAGGAGGCTTGGGCGAGCCCCAGGCCCAGCCCGTTTTTACTTTAGGAAGTACAGTCACCCTATTCCTCTGGCATATACAAATACACGGTATGCAGTAGCAGCACCTATTTTTCACTTTGTGGTGCCTTTTACAAATTTCAATAAAACTGGAGATTTGTAAATGATTTTCTAATCTCCACAGGTCTTTGATGAAAAGGTGCCATGCACATTTTGTACCTGAGAAAATGCTCATGGCCAAAGTGGTGGAAGGCTTTTGTTGGAATAGGAAATGTTAAAACAGAGACTCCAATCAATCTAAATGTTATCTATTTAGATAACAGCGGGTTCAGGGAGGCTAGCCCGGCCTACCCCTTCTGCCTCAGGCCGCGCCTCTACCACCACCACCACCACCCTCCAGAACCCAGATGCTCCCCCGCCAGGTGGCAGCCAGCCCCGGGCTGCCCAAGTGCCCCTAGCCTCAGAGTGGCAGGCAGGCCAACAGCATGAGCACTGGCTCCAGACGCCTTGAGTCCCTAGCCACAGCCTGGCCCCCACTAGTTCCAGGCCCTGCCATGGGGGAAGACTCAGAACCGCAAAGTGCTGGCGGGAAGCCCGAAGGGGTCTGGGGATGGAGCATGGGCCTGTTTTGGGAGGCTCAGCCTCCCCTGGGCTTTGATACCTGCTGCCCATGCATAAGACCAATGAATAGGAAAAGTCTCTCTCTCTCTAACTGTTATGTGTCTAGCTCAAAAATCCCTGTTGTAGATCCAGATCAGAAATAAAGTATCAGAAGGCACAGTCCCCGGGGCCAGAACTATCACAAGAGATCCATGACTGATAATTAAGTGCAGGCTGAAGTCAAAGAAGCTTTTTCAACAAAATGTTCCCAGCACAGTTGCAATTACAGGTGCTTAGGCAGTAGTATTAACCTATGAAAAATATCCTACATACCTGACCTTTTCAGAGATTTCAGCACATGGGAACACTGCCAAATCAGAATTTTTTACATTTCTCATGGCCAATACATCCCATGAAGTAGCTGAATAAAACAGATCTGCATTTATCCACCAAACCAGAACAAATAAAAGGATTTTTTAGCTCTTTATCTTCTATAAACATATGAAAAGTATCCTTTCTGCGAAATTGATGCCTACCTATAAATCTTAGTGTTAGCTGTTTCCTTTGCTTTTATATCTGCCCTAGATCTGTCAAAAATGTTTTCACAAGTACAAATTGACAAGAAGTTAATCCAAAAAAGACAATGTCTAATTGGAGCAGGATACACATTACACAGCCATGCCATTTTACAAGGGGAAAGTAATGCTTTCTAGTTCACATGTTACAATAATTCCCCTAGAGGCATTATATTGTTTCTGCTAGATCAGATTTTTGCCTATGTAGCACAGATCTACATACAGCAGAGAACTAGAGTTATTCTGGGAATTTACACAAAAAGCTTTTGTGAAAAAATTAAGGTTTAAGAAATTGTATGTGCTCCCCTGAGACCTTTCAGCACTTACATCAAATATATCTGTAACTTTACCTCTTCCTTTCAGTTCGTAGGAGTTGATAAAAGCAACGTATATTTATCTAGGAAATCCTTTTTCCACACAACCCACAAATTAGCCAGTGGAACTCATTGCCACAAACTATCATTGAGGCTAAGGGTTTGGTAGGATTCAAAAAAAGGATTTGGCATTTATATGTATAATGAGAGCATCCAGAGTTACAAGAGCAAGACATTAAAAAAAACATTTTGGAAGGTATAAAAAAATCTGTAATTTATAGGGGTTACGTGTCTTTCTCTGTAGGCAGATTGCTCCACAATTACAAAATGCAGGGTTTCTTGCATCTTCACCTAAGCAGCTAGTACTAGCCACTGTCTGACACAGGATACTGGACAAAATGGATCCTGGTCTGATCCAGAATTGCAATTACTAGGTCACAATACTCCTGTATTCTGTTGAGATGATTAGTCTTACTTGCTTTATTTGAAAAGGGCAGTAATAGGATATTAATCTGGAAATTCACTTTGGGCAACTGTTCCTATGAGATAATATAAAGACTACATTTTGTTGAAGCCTTTATATGAGAGACATTTAGCTAATTGTATTGGCTCTGATGAGGCCCCCTATTTCACTTAAATGAAAACAGAAGTAAAAGGAACGGATAGTTTCATTATGAGATCCAGGGTTCTGCATTTTGTCTTCAAGAAAAATTCTTTTCCTCACAGTGTAAAGGTTACACTTTAAATTACAGTGCAACTTTTTTGAGCTGTGTTATTTGAATTTGCCTGCTCTAGCCCCTGGACTATGAGCCAAGATATATAAGTAATATGCAACACCTAACCTAATTGATTCCACTTGCTGTGTGCAACGCCATAGTGATCCCCTTGCCAATTGCTTGAGCATGTGCAGTAGCACCAACAGCAGAGGATGTATCGATACCAATAGCACAAGCAGCAATTGTTTTGAAGGTCATGCACCGTGTGCTAAATAATCCCTGGGAACTCTGCAGTGATGGAAACTGCTTCCTTATTACTAAACACAATATACAAGATTCAAGCTTCTTGCTCTCATCTTCAAGGCCCTTCACAGCTTTTCACCTCTTTCTTTTCTTTTCCGCTCTTGTTTCGTTTTGCATCCTTCCAGCCCCCCTGCCAGCATAGACGACCCATTTATCCACATCTTTACACCTTCTTCTGTGCTGCACCCTTTCCATGGCCCAATTTATAAACTGCAACATACCCACAGAGCAGCCCAGCTGATTGCAGCATGATACACTATGGGATGTGCCCCCAGAAGTTTTAGCACCACATACAGATGAGGACAGGGCATTAAAGCAACCCCACTGTTATTTTGCAGTGTGGCTAAGCTAACTGAGAGAAGGAAATCTAATGTAGATCTAATGTAGATTACTTGAGATAATTCTGCACTGAAGATGAGCCCTAGTAGGCTGCAGGGGAGACCCTCATATACTCACGCTAAGGAAACTAGGACCCAGGTAGTATCCCTCCTCCCTACCCTGTGACCATGGGGGAAAACTTCAGGGAGGTACCAGCCAGTCTCCAGCCAGTAGGAGTAGCTCCCGGAGGAGCCAAAGCAGGGACCTTCGGACATTCAGAGAACTTTCTACAGTTACTTTCTCTGCTCAGTGCTGATTGACTGTTTATTCCTACCCTCTCACTCACAGCCTCTTCATCTCAGCTTCATTCCACACCTGCCCCATGTACTTTCTTCTCCCCTGCCCTGTCCCATGTCCATCCTTCCCTTTACTTTACTTTTCTTTCCACTTAGTTGATCCCTGTAGTATCTTACTGATGAACAGATTGCTTCCAGGTAAACCCTTTATTTTGAACAGAAGCAATGCGGTAGCAAAACATCCTGTTAATCTGTATAGCTGCAGCATGTGACTACCCTGTCCTGGGCTACTTTGTTTCTCTATGGCAAACATCGTCTTAATGAGACAAAGCACCTCACACATAGGTAGGCCCAGGACTGGTTGCTTGACTCTATGTTCTATCGAACTCTCTGGTTATGTCATTTTTCCTTTGTATTTAAGTGTCAATGTGCACTCGCCCACCACTGTTCCTGTGCTATAGTCTTTTACAGACACTTTAGACTTTGCCACTTTTACATGCGCCTTACAATCCCCTCCCAAGGAAACCCACCAAGAATTGTGGAACCAATATGCTGTTTGCTGCTATCAGATTTTCATTCTCTAGGTGTGTTTTACCCCTTCTCCAGCCTGTGTCTGACTGGTCTATTTAAACTGTAAGCTCTTCGGTACAGGAACCATCTGTGACTCTGTTTATACAGAGCTTAGCGCAATGGAGACCTGTTCTCAACTGGTTCTTAGCCACTACCATAAAATATTATTATTAATATTAATATTATTATTAATAATAGGAGCTTACATTCCAAATCCTCCAGTCAGCAAAGCACTTAGCACATGATTAACTTAAGGCTCATGCACAAGTTCCAGTGAGATCAATTGGACTGCTCAGGCACTTGAAGATAAGTCCATGCATAAGTGTTTAGTACTGTACCTTGGGCAGCTTCAGATGGTTGTGCACATTAACCTGCAGGCCGAAGGTTAATAAGAATTGTGTGTGTCCATTGAAAGAAAAATAGACCCTGTACTTTGGATGTAGAATTCTCAGCCTGCTAGGGCTCTCAGATCCATGACACAAGAAGGGCCATTCAGGCACCCTGATTCATAAAATAACCTTTCGATTTGTTTGTGTGTAGAATTACAGTAAATAAATGCAATTCCTAGATTTTGTTTCTCTACATATGAATTTTATCTAGTGATCATTTCTAAATTTCAGTATTTTAGACAACTGGCATACAATTAGATAATATCACAGTTGAGCCTGTATTAAATATTCATTTTCTATATATAGTATATGAAGTATAACTATTTGAAATCAGAAAATCTACAGTGTTTATGAAAGCCGATAAATGATGAATAGGGGGCATGAATGTTCATTAAAAAATCTAAACAAAACATTATCTGTACCTTATCCCTTTTGATAAATCCAGCCCACGCCCTCACCATAATGAATATAATAAAAAATAGCAGTAACAGAAACTTTAAATTAATTTCCTTAACATAAATCAAGTTTTATTAAATGTTCGGTTTCATGATTACACATTTCTGATGTAAATAACAAAGTAGAATAACACCAAAGAACTGCAGGGAATTGCAGTTATATTTGGAGGGCCTTCTGAAAGATGTATCCAGTTTTGCCTTGTGCTCCTCTTCTGCTATTGTGCTATTTCAGTCAATGGAGCTATGCTCATTTACACCAGCTGAGAATCTGGCCCATCTCTATATATCCATACTCTGCTTGGATCGTCTATATTGTTTAATTTGATCCATTAAACAATTTGTATAACATATAATATACTTACAGTTGTATTCTGTGAAGCTCTCAACAAGCAATGTGGCAATAAATACCTAGAATAATTGTCAAGCTAAATGAATCTCATTTGGGGTAAATGGTTATTGAAAGTTATTTTAGTTCACCATTAAGCTAAACAGAACTGCAATCAAAATGTTTATTTCAGTGAGAATTATTGTACTCAATAAAATCTCAAAGAACTACACTGCTCTTTATTACACAAAGTAAAGATCATGATTAGTGAATCTGATGTTTTTGACAAAGCCCTAGCTTAAACAACAGCATGAGGTATTAAGAAGTAACTTAAATACAAGAGGCCAGATTCATCAGTACTCTGACTGCTTATGTCACTCAGAGCAGCTGCAGACCTAGTTTAACCAACCAGTTCAGTGAGGCTGAATTGATAGCTGCTTTGCATTGCCAGAGCAACACAAAGTAGCTGGAGGGTACCAATGAGTCTGACCCAAGATAGTCTAGTTTCTAGTACCATATGGTCATTTACACACATGGATGCAAACATTATTGAAACTTAGAGCAATTATCTGTGAGTCAGTTACTGTAGCAAGCAATACAGAGAGTTAGTCTCCTTTATCTTAGAGACAAGGTTGGGAGCACTGCACCACACTGACTATGACTAAAATAGGACTGTACTGGTTATGGCTTGGAAGAGCTTCATATCATAATCTTAGTCTACACCAAACTACATCAGATGGATTTCCTTTGCAGAGCTCTGTTGTAGACCTCAATCCATTAAGTTGACCCTTTGTCCAGCAACTCTGAGACCAAACAGGCCTGCAAGAACAAATTTCTCAGAGTAGGCTGTGAATAATATCATATTCCTTCACACCAGCCCCTAGTTCCCTATTTTTTTCAATTTTTCAATTAAATGCTAATAAAAGGTGCTAGACTGACAGCTCCGGAAACCCAAACTGTTCATCTAGCCACAGAACAGGTGCATCCAGAAAAGCATAATGACAAGCCTTACTCTCACTGCATTGCCAATGTGCATCAAGCCCAAATGGCAGGGTCTGGCTATCAAGGTGGATGATTCACACTTAATGCCCATTTGATCCTGGGCCTTTCAGCTCAAACTGCTAACCAGTTGTGACGATAGTTTTGGTGAGACATACACCTGCACTCTAAGATCCCAATCCAAACAAGCACTTAAGTACATGCCTAGATTTAAGAACCTGAGCGGCCACATTAACTCCAATAAGCCTACTCAGATGTTTAAAGATACACATGTATAAGTGCTTGGCTAGACAAGAGCCTAAGAGACAGAAACCACCCTCTCATTTCTGTGGAACAGCTGTCAGTTAGTTAATGCCTTTTTGGCCACTAGCACACTGAGCTGGATTCAAACCAGTAACCCACTGCTGAGTGACTTTTCATTTCAGTTATCAATCCCCTCAGCCAGTCAGTCCGCCTGTAGAGCACTCTTCCACTAGCTGACTGTAACACAGTGTTATATGTCCTATTTGGTGAAGTAAAAGTGCTCCACGTGATGCTCCACCCTGGGTTTTTATTATTATTGTTAACCAAAATTCTGATCCTTATTCAATTGGAGGAAGATTGCGGCCCAAGTCATTTGCTGTACAGGACAGCACAGTCCATCTTTCTTACCACCTCAGGCACATGTATAAAATCAGAAAAATATTTCCTCCTGCTATAAGAATTTCTATGTCTTGGGTGTTAGATCACTTGAATCTTCTGGGCAATAACCTTCTGAAACTGGCTTGGCACAGTACTAGGAAGTAGCTTTGATCAATCTTAAATCCTCAGCCCTTGACACTTTAATCAAAATAATTTAAAATTCTATTAAGCGCAATATGCAGAGCATTAACACGCTGAACCAGTGAGTGGTTAGGCTGTAAGAGATGAGTGATATACCTGAGTAACAGCCATGGTAGAAGGGCTATTGTGTTTTCTCCTTGCTGAATCATCACTGGAAAGAACGGCACAATTCCTCTCTCTTTGCCATGCTAGTGCTTGATTCAAAGGATCTGACAAGTATCCGTACTTACAAACACTCAGCTCAGAACTCCTTACAGAAGGGAAGTGAAAGCAAGGGCACTTTTCTAAATGTCTGATTATCTAGGAAAATCTGGGTGACATAAAGGTTGTGAGTATTTTATTGTGGTGTACGTAACATCTGTTTTCTCATGAGCCGGTGGATCCCAACACTTTTGTGGTGGAGTCCATTCAGCAGCTGACCACCACTCCATGCCCATTTCCAATGCCCTCTTACACCCTGGCCACTTCTCAGCACAGCTGCCACTATCTCCGTTTAATCTGTCCATTTTCTCCCTCTGGACCTTGCTCTCTTTCTCTTCTCCTTGCCTCTTTTTTTAAGTGTGGACACAAAATCACACTTGGCATCCCAGAAAATGTTGCTAAGAAGCTGATCTTGTCAGGCACTAAGTGTCTCTCAAAACTTCATTGGCTCAGGTGTGATTTGAGGGCATCTAGGTACGATCATCTCTGAGACCCATAAAGCACCTTTTTGTTCATGTGTGTGTTTACATTTGATTTTTACACTGTGTTTAATCTGAATAATGACAGGGTTTTTACAGGGAAAGATTCGTATTTGTGATCTTCATCAGATTTGATTGGCCAGAGAGATGGTGCGGTAAGAAAGCACTTGCATATATCTTGGCCCATACCATTTTGGTGTTTATACACCAGGCAAAGTCCACTTCCCTCACAGCAGCTGCACACAAAAATCCCAAATCACCCACGTAATTCTTCTGTGTTTTGAGTAGAGTTCTAGCTGTTTACATTTAAATAATGCTTTTCATAGCGAGGCACACAGATCTTGACTCAGATGTCAGACCTCAGTAAACTACCACACACAAGGTCTCACTTTTAGCTCATTGTTTAGACTAGAATGAAACCAGATGAATGTAACAAAGAGAGACACATTTCCTAAAACATTCCATAAACGGACTAATATTAACTTTGCAGACAAATGGAGAACTATAGCATGGGGACGTTTGATTTTACAAATGAAGGAAAAAGGAAAAATGTTATTACCAAATTCAAACAGATCACGACCTCATTCCTGAACTCTGTTCCAGTAGTGCAAAACAGCCAGAAGGTATATAATGTTTTACCATTAAAATTTGTGCTTGAGAAAAGATAATTTGTAATGATCCCATGCATATAGCATTAAAGAGAAGGCAACAGGTTATGAACTCTGAAACTTGGCTCTAAAATAGCCCTTCTGCAGGAAAGCTCACATCATAGCTATCCTAGTTGAACTACTAGAGAGCAGCTCTGCAATATTCCACTGGATAACAATAGCAATAACCAAAGAAGATTTTGCCCAAGGTTATAAAAGCTCAAGTCAGCAATAGTGAACAGACAAGTCAAAAGCTGTGAATGAATAACACACTGGGAGGTTTTCAGTGCAGCTGATGAGATCATTTCTCTTTCCCCATCCCTCAATGCACACCTTTTAGTGAGTCTGACACAATATTTAGGATAAAAATTACACGCAGCCTTCATTTAGTGTTCTGTTTCACAGCAAGGACTGATACAAGGCTGCTGTGGGCTCGTCTCCAGCTCCACCACTGAAGATGCTGTATATTAACTGTGAAGCCTGATCAACACATACTATATGAAAAATACATTTGTGGACTCATTTAATTAATAACGTACAGTATTCGTGTCCAATTTAGATCAAGGGAAGACTGCTGAAATATTATGATACATCAGGCAATAGAAAAACCACGTGGACTATCATTCAAATAATCTGAGAAGCATAGGAGCAGATCCTGAGCTGGTGTAAAGAATCAGAATTCCATCAATGGATCTCTGACAGTTCATACCAGCTGGGGATCTGCCCCATAATGTAGATTGCCCCAGGTTCTCATCAAGAATCAAGTGAACAGTGGGAGTAGAGAATACTATGGGACCCAAAGATATCTGTAAAAAGAACAAGGAGTACTTCTCTGTATATATATATCTCCCTACTGTATTTTCTACTCCATACATCTGATGAAGTGGGTTTTAGCCCACGAAAGCTTATGCCCAAATAAATTTGTTAGTCTCCAAGGTGCCACAAGTACTCCTTGTTCTTTTTGCTGATACAGACTAACACGGCTACCACTCTGAAACCTGTAAAGATACCTGTGTTATACAAAAGGTTAGACTAGATGATCTAATGATGTCTTCCAGCCTTAAAAGCTATGAATAACTGACACTCATTCAGTTACCTTGTCAACTAAAAACTGTTGGAATTCTACCCATGGGAAAGCAATAAGACAGAGAAATTCTGGTATGTCAACATAAACTAACCTGCAACTGCATCGTCAAATCTGTGTTATACTCAGATGGGACTATCCTTAACCATTTTCTACAGAAACAGTTTTCCAGACATAAGCATCAGCTTTTCTTGGCCACTTGGGGGATTTGATAGCAGCCTTCAACTACCTGAAGGGGGATTACAAAGAGGATGGAGCTCGGCTGTTCTCAATGGTGCCAGATGATAGAACAAGGAGCAATGGTCTCAAGTTGCAGTGGGGGAGGTCTAGGTTGGATATTAAGAAACGTTATTTCACTAGGAGGGTGGTGAAGCGCTGGAATGGGTTACCTAGAGAGGTGGTGGAATCTCCATCCTTAGAGGTTTTTAAGGACAGGCTTGACAAAGCCCTGGCTGGGATGATTTAGTTGGTGTTGGTCCTGCTTTGAGCAGGGGATTGAACTAGATGACCTCCTGAGGTCTCTCCCAACCCTAATCTTCTATGATTCACACTGCCAGAAAGCTCATGGATCTCCTTAGCTGAAAATTCCCTCATGTAGAGGAGTCCCCAGCTAGCATAGCATAGATGGCTCCTACACAGCCATTCCTCTACAACCTCTAGCATGAGGGGCATGTTATGTCCAGTGATACTACTACTTGGCTGTTCATGGCCAGTGTATTGGCCCCTTGGGGTCATAGCTGGCTGGTGTACTTTATAGCACCTTCGGCCAGGGATAGGACCAGCACAGAACTAGTACCAAGATTAGGGTGCCATAATAGACTTCTTTGCACCTCCCCACTTCCCTGCCATGTCTAGGCAAGAATGTAGGCCTAAGTGCAAGACTGGATTGGCCATTCAGTCCTCTGCAGGCTCACCAGAAGTTTTCACATTTGAGGTACTAAAGGGAAGATGGAAAATGTACATTAAAAAATAGGGTGTTTTCATTTTTTGCACAGAACAGTAACAAGTTTCTCTTTCCATTGGTTACAAGTAGAAGGGGCAAACTGTCTGGAGTGAACAATTTTATTTAACAAATGCAGCCTCTTTGCCTGTTTGCAACTTATTCTTGAACAGACATTGATTTTTACAAATTTGTTTGCTATTCAAATTATAA
The DNA here is from genome assembly GCF_020497125.1 of Mauremys mutica. Lineage (NCBI taxonomy): Eukaryota > Metazoa > Chordata > Testudines > Geoemydidae > Mauremys > Mauremys mutica. Next base: position 232,789,629 of record NC_059073.1, read on the forward strand.
GACCCGTGAGTTAAGCAAATGCATTTCAGCCTACAGTGCACTCAAAAACTATTTGTTCTGACCATTACTTCAGGAGTTCACCATTTGCCACTCTCACTGTGTCACATTGTGTTACTGCTTCTTTCCTGAAGAAGTCAAAAATCCCCCAGGAGCTTTCAAGAAAGCTGCGCAAACTCAATTCTGGTGTGAATATTTAGGTGAATACATACTGAAAAAGTATTTACATACTAATACATATTTGTATGTCTCCTTGTGAAATTTTCCCTTTCCACAATTTTGTGAGCAAAAATCTGCTCCCATCAATGTTATCAAGAGGCATATAAAACAGGTCATGATAGCATCAAAGTGAATTTCTATTTCTTATTCAAATGAATGTCCAGGAATATTTTTGAACTAACTTTCCCCATCACCATGGCAAATCCCAAAGGGCCATAGCTTCCTGGCAGATTGAGCACCACCTGGCTCAATCTCTACCTAAGTCCTTAAGGTGGTCTGGCTGGATATTCAGTTTATGTCTAGCATTGGCAAGCTTATCATGCCACTGAAGATTTTGGTGACCATGTGATCACTGGATGCGTAGTGGCATCCCTTGGTAAACACGCTTCAACTAACTTTAGTTACAAGCAAAACAAAACAAACTATTGTTTTTTTAATCAATGTCTGATTTTGAGGGTTCCTTATGGAATGACTTCTAGAGTAGGGTATACTTGGTAGGTATAGGTGAGGTGCCCTAAATTGACCGGGTCATGCCTTGAGCCCTTGGGTGGGTATAGGTGGGGTGCTCTAAACTAAGCAAGTAACAGGGTGAAGTAATGATCAAGAAAAGACGGTTACTCACCTGTAGTAACTGTTGTTCTTCGAGATGTGTTGCTCCTATCCATTCCAGTTAGGTGTGCGCGCCGCGCGTGCACGGCATCTCGGAACTTTTTTACCCTAGCAACCCCGGCGGGCCGGCTGGCGCCCCCTGGAGTGGCGCCGCTATGGCGCCCATTATATACCTCAGCCAGCCCGTCCGCTCCTCAGTTCCTTCTTGCCGGCTACTCCGACAGTGGGGAAGGAGGGCGGGTCTGGAATGGATAGGAGCAACACATCTCGAAGAACAACAGTTACTACAGGTGAGTAACCGTCTTTTCTTCTTCGAGTGATTGCTCCTATGCATTCCAGTTAGGTGATTCCCAAGCCTTACCTAGGCGGTGGGGTCGGAATGAGACGTGGCGGAGTGTAATACCGCAGAGCCGAAGGCTGCGTCGTCTCGAGACTGCTGCACCAACGCGTAGTGGGAGGCGAAGGTGTGGACCGAAGACCAGGTGGCCGCTCGACAGATGTCCTGGAGTGGAACCTTGGCCAGGAAGGCGGCCGACGAGGCGTGCGCCCTTGTCGAGTGAGCGGTGAGGCGGCATGGCGGCACGCGAGCAAGCTCGTAGCAGGTCCGAATAGACGCAGTGACCCAGGAGGAAATTCTCTGGGAGGAGACCGGCTCACCCTTCATGCGGTCGGCGACGGCCACAAACAGCTGGGTTGAACGCCGAAAAGGCTTCGTCCGCTCGATGTAAAAGGCAAGCGCCCTGCGGACGTCCAGGGTGTGAAGCTGTTGTTCCCGAGGCGAAGTATGCGGCTTCGGGAAGAAGACCGGGAGGAAGATCTCCTGGTTGAGGTGGAAGGCCGATACCACCTTGGGGAGGAAGGCCGGATGCGGCCGAAGCTGTACCTTGTCAGCATGGAAGACGGTGTAAGGTGGACCCACCGTTAGTGCACGAAGCTCAGAGACTCGTCTCGCGGATGTAATGGCGACGAGGAAAGCTGTCTTCCAGGAGAGGTAGAGCAGGGAGCACGTGGCCAAGGGCTCGAAGGGGGGACCCATCAGCTTGGCCAGGACGAGGTTCAAATCCCAGGTCGGGGCAGGACGCCGCACTGGCGGGTACAAGCGGTCCAGGCCTTTAAGGAAGCGGGAAACCATCTGGTTGGAGAAGATGGACCGACCTTCCAGCGATGGACGAAAGGCGGACACTGCTGCCAGGTGAACCCTCAATGAGGAGACTGCAAGACCTTGCTCCTTAAGGTACCAAAGGTATTCGAGGATGGCAGGTACCGGAACTACGAATGGATTCAGGCTTCGCTGATCGCACCAAAGCGCGAACCTCTTCCATTTCACGAGGTAAGTGGAGCGAGTGGAAGGCTTTCGACTCTCCAGCAGGACTTGCTGAACGGCCATGGAGCAGTCCCTCTCAGCGTGGGTCAGCCACTCAGGTACCAAGCTGTAAGATGGAGGGACTGCAGGTTCGGATGGAGGAGTCTGCCGAAGTCCTGGGTGATGAGGTCCGGCCACGACGGGAGGGGGACGGGGTCCCGAACGGAGAGCTCGAGCAGCAGGGTGTACCAGTGCTGCCTCGGCCAGGCCGGCGCTATGAATATGACGGTAGCTCTGTCCCTCCGAAGCTTCAGGAGCACTCGGTGCACGAGTGGGAACGGAGGGAAGGCATAGAGGAGGCGATCTGTCCAGGGGTAGAGGAAGGCGTCGGACAGGGAACCTGGCGAGCGACCTTGGAATGAACAAAACAGGTGGCACTTCCTGTTCTCCCTGGAGGCGAATAGGTCTATCTGGGGAAACCCCCACCTCCGGAAGATTGTGTGGACGACATCTGGATGGAGGGACCACTCGTGGGAGAGGAACGACCTGCTGAGACGGTCGGCCAGCGTGTTCTGCACTCCCGGAAGAAAAAACGCTTGCAGGTGAATGGAGTGGGTCACGCAGAAGTCCCACAGGAGCATCGCCTCCCTGCAGAGGGGGGAGGAGCGTGCTCCGCCCTGCTTGTTCATGTAGAACATTGCTGTTGTATTGTCCGTGAACACTGTCACACATCGGCCTTGCAGGTGGGGGCAGAAAGTCTGGCAGGCTAGACGGATAGCTCGCAGCTCGCGGACATTGATATGCAGGGCGAGCTCCTGGGTCGACCAGAGGCCTTGGGTGTGGAGATCGCCCAGGTGAGCCCCCCAACCGAGTGCCGAGGCGTCCGTGGTGAGCGTGGCGGACGGGCGCGGAGGGTGGAACGGGACCCCGGCACACACGATCTCCGGGTCGAGCCACCATCGGAGGGACTCGAGGGTCGCGCTGGAGACCGTTACCATCATGTCGATGGGGTCTCGATGAGGCCGGTACACCGACGCGAGCCAGGACTGGAACGGGCGGAGGTGGAGCCGCGCGTACGCGGTCACATATGTGCATGCTGCCATGTGGCCCAGGAGGCGGAGGCAGGAGCGCACCGTCGTGGTCGGAAAGGTGACTAGGTCCATGATGAAGGTGACCATCGTCTGGTGGCGGGCGCGAGGGAGACAGGCCCTGGCTATGGTGGAGTCGAGGACCGCTCCGATGAACTCCACTCGCTGAGAAGGAATCAAAGTGGACTTCTCGGCGTTGATGAGGAGGCCGAGCCGCCGGAAGAGCGACCGGATCTCTGCCATCTGGCCCATCACGAGTTGACGAGACTGTCCACGGACCAGCCAGTCGTCTAGATACGGGTATATGTGGATCTGACGACGGCGGAGGGCTGCGGCGACTACCGCCATGCATTTGGTAAAGACCCTCGGTGCGGTGGAGAGACCGAACGGCAACACAGCAAACTGGTAGTGGGAGTTGCCGACCACAAATCGGAGGTAACGTCGATGAGGGGGATAGATGGCGACATGGAAGTAAGCGTCCTTCATGTCGAGGGCGGCAAACCAATCTCCCGGATCCAGAGAGGGAATGATGGTCCCCAAGGTGACCATGCGAAACTTGGGCTTGAGCAGGTACTTGTTCAGCTCGCGAAGGTCCAGGATAGGACGTAGCCCGCCTTTCGCTTTGGGGATAAGGAAGTAACGGGAGTAGAATCCCCTGCCCCGCCTGTCTTGAGGCACTGCTTCTATGGCACCCACGCTCAACAGAGTTTGGACCTCTTGTAAGAGGATTTGCTCGTGAGAGGGGTCCCTGAAGAGGGACAGGGAGGGTGGGTGGGAAGGCGGCGGCGAAACAAATTGAAGGCGGTATCCCGACTGGACTGTTTGAAGCACCCAGTTGTCCGTTGTTAATTGGGACCACGCCGAAAAGAAATGGGAAAGGCGGTTGTAAAATAAGGGGGTAGGATCCGGTAGGGAGAGAGATGGGCCGTCCTCGAGCGTCCCATCAAAAAGCAGGCTTGGCCCCCTGGGGGGCCTTGGACGAGGCCTGCCCCTGGCTCCGCCGATTGCCTGACGGACGACGGCAGTTCTGGGCCGGTCGCCGGTTAACATACGGCCGGTAGCGCTGTTGGTAGCGGGAGGGTTGCGGCCGGAAGGGCCTGCGCTGCGTCGCCGGCGTGTGCATCCCGAGCGTACGGATGGCGATGCGACCGTCCTTCAGGGTCTGGATCCGAGAATCCGTCTTTTCGGAAAACAGACCCTGGGTGTCGAAGGGGAGGTCCTGTAGGGTATACTGCACCTCCGGCGGCAGGGTGGAGGACTGCAGCCAGGAGATGCGCCTCATCGTCACGCCGGATGCCAGGGTCCGAGCCCCGGAGTCCGCGGCGTCGAGGGCAGCCGTGATAGAGGACCTGGAGGACTTCTTTCCCTCGTCCAGCAAGGCCGAGAACTCCTGGCGGGATGTTGATGGCAGGAGCTCCGTGAACTTCGCCAGGGACGTCAGAATATCAAAGACGTACCTGGCGAGAAGGACCATGATGTTTGCAATCCGCATTTGCAAGTCCCCTGCGGAGTAGACCTTACGGCCAAGCAGGTCCATGCGTCGGGCGTCCTTGGACTTGGGTGCAGGGGCCGGTTGGCCGTGCCTCTCGCGGTCATTGACGGATTGAATGACCAGGGAGTCCGGGGTTGGGTGGGAGTAGAGGTACTCATAGCCCGTTGGGGGGGCTGAGTACTTACGCTCGACCCCGCGTGCTGTGGGTTGAATGGAAGCGGGGGTCTGCCAGAGCGTAGTGGCGTTCTTTTGAATTGTCCGCACAAAGGGCAACGCCACTCGGACAGGAGCGTCCGCGCCCACCACGTTGGTGATCGGGTCCTCGTCCTCTTGGACCTCTGCGACGGGGAGACCCATGGCCGTCGCCACTCGGCGAAGCAGGTCCTGGAAGGCCCGAAGGTCAATGGGCGGAGGTTCACTGGCCGCAGCACCTGCCACCGCCTCGTCCGGCGAGGACGATGAAGATATGCCCTGCACAAATGGCTCAGTCGGCGGGGCTGTTGGTTGAGCCTCCGCCGAGTCGTGCGGTGTGGCTGATTGGCGGTCCGTAGGAGCGGAGGGCTCGTGTGGAGGAGAGGGAGGCGGGCGGCTAACTGTCGCCTCGGGGACCCTGGTCCCGGTGGTCACATCCCGCAGAGGAAATGGGATGCCCTGCGCCTCGTGATGCGCCCAGGGGACCCAGTAGCCCCATTGTTCATGATGGAGGCCTTGCGGGGTCGGCAATCTGTGGGTGGCATCATCCGCACCGGAGCCACCGATGCTGGGCGGGATGGCCAAGGCGGTGCCGAGGCGCCGAGGGATTGAGCCGCTGAAGACGGGAGTCCCTCCACCGATGCCGCCGAGGGACGATAAGTGTATCGCCGGCGGGACGGCGATCGTGAACGTCGGCTACCGCGGTGCCGGGAGCTCGACCGGGACCGGGATCTGCGGTGCCGGGAATGACTTCGAGAGTCGCGGTGCCGTGAACGGTGCCGGGATGGAGCCCTCTGCCGGTACCGCCGGTATGGTGACCGGGACCTGGATCGGTGCCGGGAGTGCGACCGGTACCGAGATTGGGAGCGGTACCGGGACTCGGACCGGCGGCGGGATGGTGCTCGGTGCCGTGATGAGGAGCGGCGTCGAGATCCCGAACGACGGGACGGCGACCTGCGTCGGGACCGGGAACGGGAACGAGAACGGGAGCGCGTTCCGTGCCGTTCGCCCAGAGAGGGGGGCCGTGTCATTCTGGCTGGTTTCCCTGCTGAGACGACAGCCCACACCGGCGGTGCCGGGGGCCGGAGGCTCGGTGCCTCTATGAGCCGGATCAGCTCACGCGCGGAGGAGAATGTCTCCGGCGTCGATGGCAGCCTTGGCTCAACCGCGTGGCGGTGCCGGACTCGACAGCGCTTGCGGTGCCGGAGTCGAGGGCCCAGGGCACGTTTTACGCACGGCCGCTGCCACTCGTGCGGCGTCCTCCGTGCGGGCCTTTGCCACTGCCTTCGCCAGCTGTTGTTTGGCGGAAGGCGAAAGCGAGCGGTGCTGGGTCTTCTTAGCCGCCGGCTTAGGTACCGGGGCCGCGGTGCCGGAACTGCTCGGTGCCGCGGGTGCACTCTGCACCGATGATGCCTTCGGTGCCGGCGCGGACGGTGCCGGGGATTGGAGGGACGCCTCCATGAGGAGCTGTTTTAAACGAATGTCTCGCTCCTTACGGGTCCGCGGCTTGAATGCTGAGCAAATCGCACACTTGTCCGTGCGGTGTCCTTCGCCCAGGCAACGGAGGCAGGAGCCGTGAGGGTCACCAACCGGCATAGGCCTCTGGCACGCTGCGCAGGGCTTAAAGCCCGGTGCCTTGGGCATGAGCCCGCACCGGGGAAGGGAAGGGAGGAAATACCCCCCTTATCCTTACCTAAATACTAACTAACTAACTACAGAACTAACTATATTAACACTAAACAAACTATGTACAACGAGAAGTAGCGAGAGCTAGGGTTGTGGAGTACAGAGAGCACTCCACCATTCCAACTGGCCGTCACGGGCGGTAAGAAGGAACTGAGGAGCGGACGGGCCGGCTGAGGTATATAATGGGCGCCATAGCGGCGCCACTCCAGGGGGCGCCAGCCGGCCCGCCGGGGTTGCTAGGGTAAAAAAGTTCCGAGATGTCGTGCACGCGCGGCGCGCACACCTAACTGGAATGCATAGGAGCAATCACTCGAAGAAGAAGAACTCAGTTTAAAATCTCTCAGCTCCATATCTTCAGAGTGTTTCAGCACAAGGCTGACCATTTTCTTCCAGACATTATAGTACGTTACTGACTGTGCATATGAATAGTGTGGTTAAAGTGCAGACTCTCCTACGAACTCTGCCATAAGCTGCATGTGTGACTTTGTACAAGTCACTTAAGGCTCAACCCTGAAGTATGTTGAGTACTTCAGTGAGGTGGTGAGTATCCCCAACTTCCGTTAGAGTCAATGGGAGTTGAGGGTGCTCAGCACCTCACAGGTGTGCCATACACCTGGCAAGTTTGAATTCTTAGGGCTAAATTCTGTCATCCTGGCTTTAATGGGATGTTTCTTGATAAAGGATCACAGAAACTGGCCCTTATTCTTTCTGTGCCTCTGTTTTTTCATCTTTAAAATTGAGATAATATTTATCTACTCCACAGGGGTGTTGTGATACTTAATTGATTCATGCTGGGAAAGTATTTTGAGAAACTGGGATGGACAGTACAAAAGTAGTAAATGGGGCTTTTTATTGCCAGAATGTTTGAACATCTCCATTGTATTTACTACTGCCTCGCTTCCCAAACAAAGGAATTTTTTTTCCATTAGCAGAGAAAGGTGGCCAAAAGAAAGCTGTCTGCATTTATCCATACCTCTCTGGATCATTTTAAATTCCCTTTCTTTGGACTCACAGCAGCCACCTTCCGGAAACACTGAGCACAAGAGAGCATAACATACTAAACTAGTAAGTAAGGCAGACAAAGACAGTGCAGAGAGAGAGAGAGAGACCATATCATGATATCTGGTAACATCTTCCACCTTCAGTGCAGACAAAAAGAACTGATGGCTCTGAGCTGTGGTGGGGAGTGCATGGATATACAATGCTAGATTTTGTGGAAGAGGTTGAAAGCGTTCCAGATCTCCTTAGTTCTTTCCTGAGTCAGACTTCAGATAGGCCAGTTTGACCTGAAAAATATGAATCCATGCAAGGTATTCTGAAGAGAAGGTGTGTAGTGTGTTAAATACTATCTATGTTATCAGTTTTAAATACTCAGGACAGGGCACCTTGAAGTCAATGAGAATTTTTCCTGAGAAGGAATGAAGCATTTGGTCTATGATTAACTTGAACTAAAAATCCTTGTGAAAAAATATCACTTTAATAAAATTTCAACTTTTCTAACAGTTTTGTAATCACTAATTCCCAATAATGTACAGTACATCTTACATAACAATAAAACAACCACAATATTCCATGTGGTAGACGCATCATAAATTTCTACCAGGAATACCATCGTAAACTACAATTTTCTGTTATAAAAAATAACCATTAAAACCCAGACATACACAAACAAGGTAATCTGCCATAAATTGTGAAATGGTAAAATACTACAAATGTAAATTTATTCAACTCCCATTGCAATGAATGTAATTTCCATAGCTTTATTAGAAATCTTACCGGTGCAGTGGTTTGGCACTAGGTTATAAATATAGCAGGAATGAGTCAGCATGCAAATTCCTTCTGCAGAAAACAATCTGAGAGGTTTTATAGCCCAAAGCTGTTTATTATTTTCTAAGAACAGTGAGGCAAGTTCATGTTCAGAACTTGCTGAGAGAAAGATTCACAAAACATTCTAGTATGAAATGGGTGTGGGGGAGGGTCTCCGCAAAAAAAGCACCAACCTAGAATTCTGGAATCCAACTTTTAGCTGTTGTATTTTTTTCTTTTATACTGAGTCATTAGGGTCCTCATGAGATTATCAATGCATGCACTCCACTAATGAAGTGAAAGCACAGCTAATGCTAGGAATTGCATCTCCTCGATGAATGATGGTGCCTCTCAATACCTAAGCCACACAGGTGAATTTCAGTAGGAGGGTGGTGAAGCACGGGAATGGGTTACCTAGGGAGGTGGTACAGGTGAATTTCCTGCTGGTACATCTGCATTGCTGTGAGGCCCTGCACCTCTGCTCCTGCACCCTCTCCTCAGGCGAAGGGCAGAGAGAAGGCATGTGAGGGTCAGGAAGGGATATGACAGAGTGGAGCACTGCAACAGTGGTCCTAGTCTGGCATAGGGTTGATTAAGGACCCTGCAATCAGGGCACAAATTATTGCTGCCCAGAAGCTGTTCTTAATCACATTGGGATTGGGGCTAGCATGGGAATCCAGGAGCTAGAACCAGCTCCTTGATGTTCCCTCCCAGGTCACCCCTGTCCTGTACAATGAAGAATTTAGGAGCAGGAGAGACTCAAGTCCAAAATCAAGTCTTGCTAGAATCATCTGGGAATTTCTCACCAAATCAATTCCCTGCCATTGCAGAGGCCTCGGGCATTGGTGCACCCTCTGCCTCCCTCCTGTCCTCTGCCTGTGGCACACAATAGCTGAGTCTCCAGAGGGCTGTAATACTTTAGTCTAATCCAGGGTACTGGGCTCAATGAACAGGTTATTGGGTGGGGCTTAGTGGCCTGTAATGTACAGGAGGTCAGAGTCAGACTAGATGATTTGGTGGTCGTTTCTATAACTCTGACTCAGTCCATGCCAATAACTAATTAAGGAAGCAAAAGTGTATGAGGGGAGATAACAAAGATATTTTGAGAGTGAGGGAATCAAATGAAAACATCAAATGAATGATTATCCTCATCTAGAACCCGGTTCAGCTCCCAGTAAAGTCAATGGAAAGACTCTCAGAGACATCAGTAGGCATAGGTGCTGGAACTAGGAGTGCTGGGCATCAAGTGGTTTCCATCATATACAGGGTTTATAGTTTGGGTTAATGGCTCTCAGCACCCCCACTACACAAATTGTTCCAGTGCCCCTGTCAGTAGGAGCTGCAGCCTGATGTTACTGAAAGTCATTTGGGCATAATCCTTGCTCTCACATTTTGTACATGTTGTAACCTGTGGGATAAGCCGTGGGTCTAGGGCTAAAGCTGCCGGGGGGGAACTTTAACTGAATTTCCAAACTTTGTACAGATTTAAGTCGGAACATAAATGTTTTACTGTCAGCAGGGTGGCCTCCCCACCTAGCACTGGCAGTAGCCCCACCTGGTGGTTATGGGGTAGGGGAACCCGGCCCTCCCTCTCCACGAAGTTCCCCTAACCCATAGCTAGATCTAGCCTGTGATGCCAGGGGCTGTTCTATATTATACTGGCAGCAATGCTTCCCAAGCAACAAAGGATCAGGTGGAGTGGAGTGCTCCAGTCCTACCCCTTCCACCCAAGGCCATGTCCCGTGTCCCATCTCTCTCAATCTCTCAATCCTAGGTTAGCAGGCAGGCACTGCTGGGGCCTGGCCCGGCCTCCAGCAATGCCAGCTTTATGCCACCTAAGGACTCTACTAAACTGGGGGCAGTTTTCTGGTCTCTGCATACTGCTTCAGTGTCACAAGATGGCTGGACCAGGGAGAGGAGTTAGCCCTAAGCATTATTATTTTTATCTATTAGTGTTGTATCTTATGGAATCAGAAGACTTCTTTAGGGAAAAAGAAAAGCTCTCAGAGCTTTTCAAATGTCAGTTCAGTTCTCAGCCTGCTATGGCCTATGAGTGGTGAGAATGTGGCTCAGCAAGCCAGCTGGAATTGGCAGGTTTCCATCTCCAGCTCACATATGTGCTAGTGTTTTTCAGGCTTGTTTAATGAACGTTGTGATTTCTCATTTCTTGCCCCTTCCCCTGAATCATAGTTTAAGATCTATCATTCAAGACTGCCTGATCTTGAGCCATGTACATATATCACACAGAACATTAAAACCTGACCTTTTATACACGGGATAATAAATACCTGTGAGTCACTTGCAAGGTAGTAACTCACTGTCATGCTTCAGCAGAGAATAAAAGCAGAACCTCAACAAGAAAATCTTCGTTGTAACCAAATCTTGAGGGGCTTTGTAATCATACTTTTACATTTAGGAACCTGTAAAACCATGTAAATGCATTTCAAAATGGGGATATGTTAGTAAATGGAAATGTGGCAGGAGGGGTGCCAAGCGCCTGCACAATGTAGGGAATTATTGGCTATGTGCTAAGAGCCAGTAACATCACCAACCAGCTGGACTGTTATGACTTCAATTCAACAAACAGTGTACCACAGTCATCTGTCAGCTCTCATTGTTACCATCTGATTCAGCAACCTTTCCAGTGGGATTGCTACTGTGACACAGCAGCAAAGAGTCTTGTGGCACCTTATAGACTACATGGAAAACACTACATGCATCCGACGAAGTGGGTATTCACCCACGAAAGCTCATGCTCCAAAACATGTTAGTCTATAAGGTGCCACAAGACTCTTTGCTGCTTTTACAGATCCAGACTAACACAGCTACCCCTCTGATACCTGATATGTGACACAGCAGACAGCTTTGCAGGACTTTGTTGCCTTTAGAGCTCTTCTATTTAATGTATAGAGTCTTGTCCAGGTCTTCTAAGATGAATGGATGAAGCATGAGTAGCAGGCAGAGAGGGCCAGGAAACCCTCTGTATCACAAGCAGCCTCCAGGACTTGAGAAGTTAGCCCTGGAACCCACAAGAAATATTGGTCTCCTTCAGTTTACATCAGGCAGCAGCTTTCTGTGTAGCAAGCTCATGTGTATCCTCTAGAATAAAGCACAAGGAGAAATATTAGCACGATTTAAAAGGATGCAATCAGATGGTCTGGTCTCTTGAAACTTTACCACCATTAGTCATAGCGGTATTTGAACAGAGAGATCCTGAATCCAAAAATAATTATACGTGGTGATTATACAATAGCCACTCACCCGCATAGCTCCCAGTTTTGTGTATTCAGCAGCACACATTTTATATTACTAGATATTGGAGCCCATGCCCTTCCCTTTACATGTTAAGGGCATGGAGGAGGAGGACAGACCCTCAGCTCATTGGCCATTGCTGCTCCATTACATTTTCCCCATTGGAAGCAGGGCTGCAGCAGCACTAGAAGCAATGGAAACACGTGCCATTGCCAGGATACTATTTTCTTGTCTATGCCACATGCTGCTATTGGCTGAGTTCCCCAACCAGCATCCCATAAACTCTGCAGAGATGCTGTGAAGAGGGAGGGACTGCTGCCTGGGCGCGTGCGCTACCTTGAGAGGACGCCAAAAAAATCATTTATACAGCCTAGAGAAAAGATCACTAAGGAGCCTTCTCATGGGGTGAAATGTTGATGTGAGTTACACTTAATCACAAAGCAGGCAGAGAACTGCAACATTTTTTTTCTTTTTGGTAGCAGTGAGGTTACAGTGACTTCCCGTCACTCAGCTAATTCCCCCCCCCCCACCAAAATATATGGACCATGCTGTTTCATACAGATATATACACACACGGTTCTATCAGGGGGGCTGGAACAATTTGTATAGTTTGGGTGCTGAGCCATTGAAACAAACTGTAAACCCTGTATATAATGGAACCCACTTCATGCCAGGGGGTGCGGCAGCACCCCCAGGACCCCTAATTCCAGCACCTATGAGTTTTATCCCACAGAACAAGAACGACCTTGCCATCATCTTCTTATGCAAATACAAGAATAATTATTCTTTTAGAGCACACTCCCTGGGCTTCAATAATGAAAATCATTATGATTCAAAATTCATGATTTATTTATTCAGTATTGTGTTGTGCTCTAGTGCCAGCTGGATCAGTATGCCTTTAAGACTACAATCTCTTTGAAACAGAGACTGTTATTTGCTGCCACTGCTTTTCTATTTTAAAGCACCATGTACACAACAGTAACAATCATGTAAACTTCAGTAATATTTACAAGATTGGGGTAAAAACGGTAATGCAGTTAACAGAAAACACAAGTGTCCCTTCACCACCTGTTTTATTCTTTTCCAAGTCTTTCCCTCATTCTATAAAATTAACATTTTTTGTAGATACGAAAGACAAAATCATAAATTACTGGATTTGGCAGAGGAAGGCAGATATGGTGGCAGGGCACAGCTGGAGTGTTTGAAATGTGGCAGTTTTCTTCTGGGCCATCATTTTTGCTGTTCCTTTGGGTATGTGCAGCTAAATGAGGATACTGCTAATGCCACATCCATGTAAATCTCAAAGCAGAACTGTGGGCAAAAAGGAGTGTTTTCTCCTGTACAGATTGGATTTCTTCACATCATCACGGCCTCATCTGAGCAGCTCACATGCCATTATATATCCATGTACTGCAGGTCTTCACATTTTTCATTCTGCATCCAGCTAACAATATGCCCTGACTCCCATTGAAGATCCCTGGCAGAATAATACACCACCTGTTCAGGGTTTGGATTCCACCCCCCTTCCTAATTAAGCATTGAAATTGTTTCCCAACTAAATTGAATTTCTTTTCTTTTCTGCCCCATCTTGGCTGCACCTTCATAGACATTTTCTTTTTGAGCACAAATGAAAAAGAAACCCTCGAGCATAAGTGGGCCTGTCATTTTAGCCAAAACAGCCATTAGTGCTGAGCTGGGAAATGGCGCTCAACTCATACTGAATGACTATGTGAGATACCAAATGATGGGGAGCAGCAGATCGAAGCACTAGCCATGGGGCCAGAGAATCATCAAAGAATGATGAGAGGGGCCAGGCGGGAAGGGCAACCCTGTCATTTTGTCTAATCAAAGCCTATTTGTTAACTACTTTTGAAGCGCTGATGACTGAATATCTTACAGAAAACAGGCATGTCCTAAATACGGAGTAGCTGTGTTATCTGAACCTATTCTGCTGGGTGTATAACCATTTAGAAATGTGGTCATTAGAATTGTATCTTATAGTACTTTTTCTTCTGTGCTGCACCTAGAACCATGGGTCCATGATTTGCAGGTCCTATGTGCTATTGCAATACAAATGATAAATAATCAGAATAATAACAGTTATAAAGGACAATTTAAAAAAAAAAAAGTGTCTAGAGTGAGCTACTAATCCTGGATGTTCGGCACTTTTGAATATCAGGACACTTATTTAGTGCCTAAATATAGACATTGAAGCCTAACTGTAGCCATTCATTTTTTTTTTAAATCTTCATAAAGATGGGAAAGTAATTGGAAACTCTCCTGTCAAGATAAACCCTGGCTATTTAGACTCAGAATAATTTGGGTACCAAACACTCGTGACACAACATTAATTTTTGGGGGGGAAAAGACCAGACAAACTTTAACACAATTAACAGGGCCAGCCTGGACCTAAAAGTGCAAGGATAGTGTGTTATTTGATGCTTCTTCACTGAAATGACTGATGACCCTGTGATTAGTTCCCTACCCATCAATTTAAGAGACCAAGTTTTGATTCAAATCCAATTTTTCATTCCAGGGCAGCTAGCCGTGCAGTGGAAGAAGCTATCTTACTTCACTCAGAGTGAACTTGCTCACCAAGTTAGGAGCAGTAATAATAGGCTCTACATGAAATCTCATCCAGCAATCTTCATCTAGAAGATAGGCTACCAAAACAGAACTTATACAATCGATCAGTTTTATTAGCCTATTTAAGATTCTGCTTTAAAGTATCCCCAAGTCTATTGAACACAATTCTGTCCCATCGTTATTCAGTGGCCAACTCCATTATGCTTAAAGCAGGTTTCATTGTATATACATAGAGCACCGCTGAAATTCAGCCACCTCTTTGGTGGAAGGCATCATCCAGATGGACAGCCTGCACATCAGTGGGAAAGAAAGGAATATTTTGGCCAGGAACATTGGTGTAAACTCTAACTCTTAAGAAGAAGCGCCTTGGCTCCTTTAATGCAGAGCAAACAAGTCCTTGGTTTCAAAGATCACAAGCCTGCTCCTGTTCCCATTGAAATACAGAGCAAAACTCCAACTGACTTCTGTAGGGAAAGGATTTGTCCTTTATTCCCAAGGAACCACATACAGTTAGCAGCATGGAATTCAATGGAGCAACTATACTGTGGAAGGATGGGAGCAGTCTCCCTAGGATTTGACCCTATCTGTGCCTTGCAGTCTTTTCAAACATAATACTTAGCCCACTAAGCCATGCCCTCCAATGCCCAAATTGTATCATAAAATTATTCATTTTGTAGCAATTAATTAGCGTAGTTATGAGGAAAGTAGTGGTACTTGTAAGCTAACATTTATTGCTCAGTGTGGCCTTATTTGTTTATTCAGATTCCCTGATGCCATTAATAGAGCTGTATATGAATCTTCTTAATGCTTCCAGTCAGCATGCGCATAGTTACAACTCCATTAGGGCCCTCTCAGATTATCCCAATATACCATGTGAGTAAACAATAGATGCTGTTTTCCTGTGCCAGTAGGTCTCCATGGATAACCTAATGAGATTACATCTATGCCAATCTAATACTGTTAGAACAGAGTAAATGAAAACCCTGTCAGCTGGGGCCATGAATTTTCTCACACCAGCAGTGCTTCTAGGGTTAAAAATAAAAAGCTACCTGCATTTGTTGCTGAAATGATGAATAATCTAGGAAGTGATTAAGTTCTTATAACCAGATTTCTCTTTTCCAGAGGTATTTCTCTGGGAATGTTTGAGAAGCTGGGGAAAGCAGTTGCAATTCTCTTGAAAGGAAGCAAGCACGGGGTAAATCTTGGAAATGCCAGACCTAAAACACTGACCTGGAATTTATTCAAATGCCTTTCAAGTCTAATGCATAAAACCTGGTTATTCCATCAAAGTCACTGTGAATCAGCGCTCAGTGCTTAAACATGTGAAATAGCCTGAGCTCATGTAGAACATTTTGAGCTAATGTATATAACTTAAAAACTGACCTCCCTACCCTATTTTTCCTCAGTTTACTCTAATGATGTGGAAAAGAGGTTTCCATTTGATTCTGGTATTTTCATTTGCCATATTTAAATAAAATTCTTTCCTTAAAGAATATATTGACTGGGAGGGGTGGGGGATTGCATAGCCCCAAAATAAAAAAATCAGTATTTCATTCATGATAAAAAATGCCCAACAAACATAGAGGCCTGGGCACCAATAATAGCCATTAGATAGCTGCATAAGCCATTGAACTGTTGCTGATTTATTTTTTTCTAGAGCAGTGCTGGACCTGATTCGCTGCATAACTCAACAGAGTCACACTGCTGCAAAACTGGAGTAACACAGTGGTGAATCAACACAGTCCCACTGTCTACGGAACTGGGATACTGGAGACTGAGATACTGACTTAAAGGAGAGCAGGACTGGACCCTGAATGTCTGTTTATTCTTAGCCAAGTGGAGGGTTGGCATTTTCAAACATTTTTTTTCAGTCCTAATAATGAAAAACAATTGTCAGTAAGGTAGTGCTTCTACTTACTTCCTGGCTCACCTACTTATGCTACATTTTTTGCTTGTAAAATGGACTTTTCATCCTGCTTTCAATTTGTTTCCACCCTTTATCACCAAAGATTCATCCTTACTTTGTCAAACCTTATACTTCCCAACCACACATGCACTGAAGCTGCCTTTCAAAGCCATTGCATTCTAATATGCTTTTGGTGTAAGTGCCTCAACTCAGGTATAGGAAACTGATACAGAGAACCCAGTACTGAGACTTCAGTGAACTCTGTAATCTTTGCTCTAAAGTACACAGATGGGCTGCACTTTCTGAGAAAGACTGACATGTAAGTGGCAGTGGTATATCCATTTCTAATCAATATTAAACCTCTAACTCTCCAGATCAATCACAGTTGCAGGGTCATGTACAGCTGGACATACTTTCTAAGCAGTACAAACCAACAATGGTTTTGTTGTACATTCTTTAATTCTGTTGGACCAGGAATCTCTGCAGCCATGATATTTTCAACCTTGCAGTTCAAATGTACACTCATGGATATCAGGACTAATAATAACCAATAACCTCTTTCCCCAGATTAGCACACAATACATCTCACAGATCTTATATCTTTTCCATAAATTGTAATGCTGAGGCAACATGTTATGGAGCTGGAGCCCTCTTCAGTGTTAAGAGTCCATCCAGGAGCTTTTAGTATTGGGATGTGACTATAGTGAACTGAATTGACACTGGGACTGCTCAGTATTGCCTGATATATGACATATAAATGAGAGCATCTCACTGGTTTTGGTATTAACTTACATTGAAGGATTCTCCAATTGTTTTCTCCTAGAGACCCTCAGGAAAATAATGTGGATCTCCAGACAGTATCTCAGTGAGACAAAACAACAATCTCCAAATGGCTCCCATATAGTCTGGGGGCACTCAGCATCTCACAGGAGACAGCCCTAAAACCACATGCAGTGGATGGAGTTGCACACCTGTGCATGAAGATGTAGGTGCAGGAACTTGAGAACTGTCCATACTCCCAGAAAAGGGGGCGAGGCACTTGGGAAATTAGGCCTTGTGTCTCTGGAAATGAGAGGCTATGAGTTGCACTACTCATCTTCAAAACACATTGCACTCTAAAGACTAGATGGTGACATTGTAGTCAGACCCAAGTGAGGGGTGGCATGTGGCTGTACTGCCACGGCACTCTGTCACAATGCATTCCCTGGTTCTTCCCTGGCTCCAGAGGGAAGTTATCTGTTATAGGCCTATACCAGGAACAGATTACTTCCCCCTCCAGGCCAGCCCATCTCTACTGATCTGTGGACTGAGTGGGACAGAACCACAGCTCCACCCATTCCCTGTCCCTGCACAGTCACTCCCATCCTATCTACTCAGGAATAGCTGTCCTGTGGAGATACTGTCCTTGCCAAGCTAGTGCCCACAGTGCAAATAGCCCATGTTTCCTTTACTCCCCTGTGTTGCATCATAAGGACTGGTCACAATCCTGCCTTAAATTATCTAACCCTATTTTAGTATAATACATCAAAGAGTGAATGATACTTTTGAATGATTTACACTATAACTCATACAGGGAATCATCAGTGCATATTTCCCCACCAAAAACACTTTTGTTGGTTATCCTTCAATAAACATACTGCAGAAAAATACACGTGAACACATCAGAATTGTAAGATCCTAAAGAAATGGATACTTGGATTTTATCTCCACCTCCCTCTCTTTTATGCTATTTCTCCTGCTGTATTAAGTGGGAGAGTTTGTTAAAAACATCGCTCATCACATGTGCCTCTAAGTGCCTTGTGCTTGGTTTCAAAAGTGTATTTAGTTCTTGACATTGAATGGTTTTAGGAGAAAAAACAATGAAAGCAGGTAAAACCTGTAGCCATCCCCAGAGGGGCAGAAGTCAAATGAGAGAATGCTGATGTCTTTGAGTTGACTGAGTCACAACCGACAGGTCTTAATAGAGTAAGGCATTCCAGAGACTGGTGTCAGAGGCTGTCAAACCTACCTCACTAACACCAATTAACTGGGAGATAGGGGATCTTAGAGTTTGGATCAAAGCCTTTCTTGTCCAGATGAAAGATCACATCAGCTTTGAAAGAAAGCTCCAGATGTCTATGGGGAAAAAAATTCTTCCATTCAGCCTGTTTTTCAGTGAATTTTGAAACATTTCAGCATGAGGAACAAAATAACATCCCTGCTGGAAAATGTGTCAGATGTTTCATTTAAAAACAATATTAAGCAAGGAAGGTTGTAGCCAACTTGGAGGGAATGTTTGATCCTGTCCCAAATTTCCATTGCTTCTAAGGCAGGGAGATATTAAATCATTCTTACTAATCAGTTCTCCATTTAAGAACAAGCAACCTTTTAAAAAATCTCTTTTTTTTAAATTTTCCTTCATGCAAGGACTTCAGGAGATCAGCATACAGCTCATGGTACAGAAAACCACATCCGGGAATAATAATCTCATTGTTGCTGCAGTATATTACAAAGGTTACAGTGGTTATCAACCAAATTGGTTTAATAGTGTTCCATAAAAAGTTATGAGAGTTCTAAATTCAAATATATTTGATTCATTAGTGGATCAGAAAAGCTTACAGGCAAACAGTATCCTACATTGTATTCATTGCACTGTTTCACAGACAATGTAAATGGGATAATAGCTTTTTTAATTAGTACCTACAAATGTTTCATTGCCAACAAGGGATAGACATATTAGAGAATATGAACGAGATGTGGCCAGATTTACCCACAGTCAAGAACTTGGACCCAGATCCTGCAATCCTGTTGTCAGTGGGAGTTTTGCCTGAGCAGGATTGGGCCACTCCTTTTTTTAAGAGTCGTTTCATTTCAATTTTCAAACTTAGTTCAGAGGGGAATTTTTTTGTGTTTCTTTGTTTTGCAGATTGATCATCAACCTCCAGGCATTTATGTATTTAATGTACAGGATTTCTTGTTTTTGAAAGATTATTCCCTTCATTCAAACTTTCAGTAGAACACCATTTAAAGCAGCGATTCTCAGATTGATGCTCGAGAGCTGCAAATGGCTCTTTAATGTGTCTCCTGCGGCTCTTTGCAGCACATGATATTAAAACACTGTGTGATTTTATTATTAACCAATTAACCAATCTAATTCTGGGCCTTGAAATAAGAGGGTTTCAAAGCACAGAAAAAAATATATGGCAGTTTACTAGTCCAGTCATGCCTTCTACTGTATTGACTGTGTCATGTTCAAAAACAATTTTGTGCAAGTGGCTGTCTCTTTCTGCTATTGCCCTTGCTGCCACGTTGATTTCCTGCAGTAATAGATTTTCATCAGGGATGCCTGAACCAAAACTCTGGAACCAAACAATTCTGGTTTTTGGTGAAGTTTGGATTGAAATTCAGACTTGAATGCAGTTGGCCCTTCTCACTCAGAAACATAGGAATTGCCATACTGGATCACACCTATAGTTTATATAGTGCAGTCACCTGACTCTGACAGAATCGTAGAATCATAGAATAGAAGAGTTGGAAGAGACCTCAGGAGATCATCCAGTCCAACCCCCTGCTCAAAGCAGGACTAACCCCAACTAAATCACCCCAGCCAGGGCTTTGTCAAGCCAGGCCTTAAAAACCTCTAAGAATGGAGATTCCACCACCTCCACAGGTAACCCATTCTAGTGCTTCATCACCCTCCTAGTGAAAAAGTTTTTCCTAATATCCAACCTAGACCTCCCCCACTGAAACGTGAGACCATTGCTCCTTGATCTGTCATCCACCATCACTGAGAACAGCTGAGCTCCATCCTCTTTGAAACCCCCCTTCAGGTAGTTGAAGGCTGATATCAAATCCTCCTCATTCTTCTCTTCTGAAGACTAAACAAGCCCAGTTCCCTCAGCCACTCCTTGTAAGTTATGTGCCCCAGCCCTCTAATCATTTTTGTTGCCCTCCACTGGACTCTCTCTAATTTGTCCACATCCTTTTTGTAGTGGGGGGCCCATATACTGGCCATATGCTTCAAAGCAGGGTACAATAAATTCCATAATGGACCATTAATAAAGGTTTAAACCACAATCCTGGATTCAAACTCTTCTGAACTTTATGGGTGTTAGGCTTTGGATCAGAATTTTACAGTACAGGCATAGGCCTGTAATTTAAAAATTACACAAACTTCCACTTTTTGTTAATGATACTTTGGTGTTGTTTAAGCATTCGGTTTTATTTCAAATTGAATGAACCAGGAGTAAAAATATCTCATCTTTACTAACAACAACATTTACTGATTTGTCTTCTAAGTAAATCATAGACAAACAGACTTTGAAATATTGGTACAAATATTCTGATACAAATCAGTTAACTTAAATGAAATTTACAAATTTAGGAGCGAAAAACAACAGCAATCAGCCCCACTTCCACCCCCTTTGGAAACCAAAGTAGATAAATAGGTTAATCCCCTCTGTGTCAAGAGAGACTTGTCCACATGCACTTTTTTCAGTGCAAGGAATTGCACTGCATGTTGAATTATATTTGTAAACTAATTAAGAGCTTCATCCTGCCACCTTCCTCATGTTGAGAGGCACTGTATGCCCCAATCCATTTAAGCACATACTTAATTTTAAGCATATGCTTAAGTGATGACAACAAAATTGCTCAAGTACTTAACATGTTTACATGCTTTGCAAGACTGGGGTCTAAATGAATCCAGTATTTTACTGTGAGTAAAGGAGATAGAATTAATTCCTAAGCAACTAGTGAAGAAAAAACTCTCCTTTAAATAACCCTTCCACAGCAATTAAAACAATAGATAATAGCAAATAGAATACATATCATGTGAGGGCAGAATTGGCTGTTACACCACAGTAAACCCAGAATAACTAAGAACTCAGTGGATTTACTCCAGATTTAGACTGGTGTATCAAAAAAAAAAAAAGAATTTGTACCATTGAATTCAAATATATGAAAATGTACAGGCTATCTAAAACTCAGATGTACTGGGTTATATATAGGATTTAAGATTTTATTTACAGAACCACTGTATTTCAAAATAATGTCAGAAAAATACAGACCTGAGATTTAGGTTAATTAATCAGCATTTTAAAAAACTGTTTGATATTCTTCCCAATCCGACTGTATTAGCACCACAGTGTATTGAATTTTATAATTATTTCAGACAAGTCTAATTTTAAAATATTTTTAGCCAAGTATTCTTGTTTGATAGCAAGGGGCTAAAGAACAGGTGACTATCCAGATCCCTATTTAGCAATAAGGCTTACTACCCTTGTATAATTTCCAGTCAAAATGTCTCTTAAATAAATATCTCATGCCCTCCTGTGGTTAAATTGAGAGGCTGCTGGGCACGTCCATAAGAGATGTTTTTCCTTTTCTTTCTATTTGCATACAAAATGTTTGCAGTATCTCTCACACACAAATGAAGCATTATGACTGACTTAAATAGATAGCTTTAGATATTTTACTTATATAACGTGTACTTAAAGCATAGCACAGAAAAGTACTTGATTGATCAGCATGCCCAGCATCTCTATAGCCCCTGTTACCTTATTTTAAAATTTAATTTTTAAAGATATTTTAAAAATACCACATTATGATCTTGTTACTCATCAGTGACCTGATTTGATGGATTCACACTCCCCAAATCCGCTTGAGCACTTGTCCCAGATACAGTTGCCAAGTTTTGTGTAGTTCCATGTCCTCTCCCACCACCTCATAGGGCAAGGAGTGTTGGTCATAAGCTGAAGTTTGTGATTCCCTTCATCCCCCACTCATGAATAATTTAACTCAATTGCACCAGCCACAGTCATGGCTTCCAAACACTAAGCAGCAGCATGAGATCAGTGAAGGATAGTTACCAGTTAGTTCCTGCATAATGAGGGCAAGGAGGAGAGAACACCGCATTGTTAAATTAACATTCCTATGAGGTCCTCCTTGTATTCTTCTTCATTGTCTCCATCCTTCTCCTACATCTCCTCCCCAGATGTCAAACCGTCTCTTGTGCTACTGTCAAATCTTAGCAGGGCCTTCCCCAGCCTGTGTGCACTGTTCTTGTCTACATGCAGAGCACCTAATACAAGTTCTTTAGTTCTTGTTTTGTTACAATTAAGTGGACAAGGAGAAAAGGCCTGTCAGTTGTGTTCACTGGCAGTCACTGTGGTGTATTTGAAAACTGTGTTGGAACTGTAGGTTGTCATTTTAAATTGTTTGAGGTTTCCTGGTCCAGATTGCAGGCTCAGGGGCTCTGTAGGAAAGCATATGATCAGAGTCAGTCTGGAAAGACCTAGCCAAGAGCTAAGTTGGGAGAGTTGTGCTGCTCTGTCTTTGGGAGCAGCCTGCTTTCTCTCTCTCTGGTTTTGGTTACTGTGTATTAAAGTTCTGGATTTTAAGAAAGTAGTGTTGCATTACAACCTTCCTAAAGGAGTATTTTATGTCTTTATCTAACTTCTCTGTTTGTATGTTGTGAATATGATCATCATGACACTGTGATTATTTGCAAATATCATACCCACAGCAGAAATACAGGAAGTATCAGTAACTTCTTAAGGACTCATCATCTCCCTGATAATCACATTCCCATCAGATAACTTTGTACCACTGTAGTTTTGGTATAAGTAACACCTAACATTACTAAAACTGAAGAAAGTTAGAGATTATTGTTATTCTCTACATTTTAGTTTGTTTATTGTGTGCATTTCACAGCACTTTATGTATAGTCAGTGTCACTGGTTTGTGGATGATCAGTTGCACGTCCTGTGTCCTGCACTAGTATGATCACATCACTCTCATACATTCCTCTAAGGGGAATTATATGCACACTTTTCCTTAAGCCTTTCTAAAACTATGTTTACCGATGACAACAGCAGAGCTGCTGCTGTGTCTGCGTTTGGGGTTGGAGAGGTGTAGTTTCTTCCCTGGTCCTCAGCATAGGACTGAGAAGCAACAAGAGCTTCAGGGATATCCAAGGAAATCCCCAGACACAGGACCAGCAGGAGTCTGGTGGAAGGGACAAGAAAGTATTCCTTGCCCCAACAGGGGTCTAAGAGTTCAGTGAGGGATGTTACTTGGGGTTTCTCAGAACCAGGGCCGGCTCCAGGCACCAGCGAATGAAGCAGGTGCTTGGGGCGGCCAATGGGAAGGGGTGGCATGTCTAGGTCTTTGGCAGCAATTCGGCGGCGGGTACCTCAGTCCCCCTCAGAGTGAAGGACTCACCGCCGAATTGCCACCGAGGAATGAAGCGGTGTGGTTGAGCTGCCACTGAAGTGCTGCCGATCGCAGCTTTTTTTTTTTTCCCCCTCCTTCACCGCTTGGGGCGGCAAAAAAGCCTGAGCCGGCCCTGCTCAGAACCCAAAGCAGTGGTAACTTAACTGTTTCTCTCCTGACAGAGTCAGGAATAAATTAATGGGAACACAGCATTTCCAGCTGGAAAATGTTGATGCAAGCAAGCGGGCTCTTATCTAAAACTACTATTTATTAGACATTAAGCACACACACACACACACAATAGGTTTAGGACATCCCATATGTAGTTATCCACAGTCTGAGATGGTTTTGAGTGATCACCAGCTGGACATCCAGAGGTCTCTTTCCATCCAGCTGATGGGGAGTTTAGATGTCAGCTCCTTGCCTGAAGAAAAGCTCCCTCAGACTGCTCTGAGGTATTTACTTTTACCTAATCTTTTATAGTTAACTCTAAAAGAGTACATAACCTATGATGACTCCTAGTGGGTCAGCAAAATAACCTCTACTGGGTCACCAATTCTCCTGTCTTCAAGAAACTACTCATTATCTCAAACATTTCTAGTATTTCTAGCCCTAACAATATGTCAGTGGCACCTAAAACCAAGGGTGCTATTCACTCACTCTCTTCCATAACTTTCTGTTCCATCCTCCCATTGTAATTAACAAACTGCAAGTATGAAGCTGTCTGACTTTGTCTCACAAAGGCCTAAGATTATTCCTAGCTATGGGATGTTTGGTTTGCAGCCAGCAGTGGCTGAACATACAAAATGGCTGACTGCAGTACTGTCAAGTTCTGGGGGTGCAGGCAGGAAGGTCAAATTCTGGGGTAACACTCTCCTTGTTGCAAATTATATATCTTTAATATTGAGATCTGCACATACACACACACACACACACCACAAGTTCAGTGGGTTACTAGTGAGGCCCAGCATAAGCCTCAAGGCTCTTGAGTGAGACTGAGCAACAATATTCTCACTGGCACTCTCAGTTTTCACCCCTGATTCTGCCTCATTATAGACCAAACCTCATGTAGATTCCCTGGGAAAGTACCCATGGTTTGCAAATGGGCAGGCTTTGAAACCAATTGATCTTTCTTTGAATCCAGCATGTTAGCACCAGGAACAAAACAACCACCACTATCTGAAACACTGCACAACCCTGCATGAGCCAAGGAGCACCTGGTAGCAGTGGGGGCAAGCATTTACCTTCAGATCCCTCTGTGGGCCCATGGGTGAATTCAAGACAAAAGACCCTAATGTGGATTCTGCACATTAACCAATTGGAACCAGAATGTGGTTTCACTTTGCTGATATACATGACCCATTCTGTTTGCTTTCTCTAAATACTTGTATGAGCAAATATTTGTTTGCAAGAATGTTTGCAGAAAGAAAGCATTGTGTGAATATATATTCATGCACATTTTGGCACAAGAAGTGTTTGTGTGACTTTGTTTTTAAGGTATTTTCTATGTCACACATCATTGTAATGTCTGAACACGTCATACGCACTAGTGGATTTACCATCACAGTACCTCTGTGAAGTAGGAAAATGTTGCTTTGCAACAGGGATTTGAAGGACAGAAAGAGAGATTAAATAACTTGACCAAGACCACATCAGAAGTCTCTGGCATAAGCAGGAAGTGAACCCAATTCAACTGTGACCCAATCAATAGAGTCCTGCAAATCCACAGATATCCCCTTTATATCCATGGATATCTGTGGACCATTTTTGTGGATCGTGGATCAGATGCGGATGAAGGCTCTACCAATCAAGTGCTTTAACCACATGTCCATAGTTTAGAAGTGTAAGAGTCCGGTGCGGGGGCTCGGCCCTCTCAGGTGCGGCCGGGAGCCAGTCCACCTCACTACACGGCGGCAATCAGCAGTCAGTCTCTGAAGGTCCAGGGGTTCCGCCCCTCAGGCAGGGGCTGAACAAAAGGCACACAGTCAATAAAGCCCAGCCCCTCAGTCAGGGCGGGCAGCAAACAGCAGTTCTAGGCTCAGGCCCTCAGGCAGGGGCTGAGCACAGAGTCAGTAAATTAAGCCCAGGCCCGCAGTCAGGGCGGGCAGCAAACAGCAGTTCTAGGCTCAGGCCCTCAGGCAGGGGCTGAGCACAGAGTCAGTAGATTAAGCCCAGGCCCACAGTCAGGGCAGGCAGCAAATAGCAGTTCTGAGCTCAGACCTTACAACAGGAGCTGAGCACACAGAGTCAACAAGGTACGCCCAGGCCCTCAGTCAGGGCGGGGCAGCACAACAGCAGTTCTAGTCTCAGATCCTTACAGCAGGAGCTGAGCAACAACAATAGTCAGTAAGCCCAAGCCCTAGGTCAGGGCAGGGCAACAACCAATAGTTCAAGGGGCTCAGGTCCTTGTCCCAGGAGCTGAGCAACAACAGAAGTTCAGGGGCTCAGGTCCTTGTCTCAGGAGCTGAGCAACAACAATAGTTCAGGGGCTCAGGTCCTTGTATCAGGAGCTGAGCAGCAATCAGGCAAGTGTAGGCTTCTGTGCCTGCGTGCTGGTGTGAGGGGGGAGACTGCCACCCGTGAGTGGGGTGGCAGGGGGGACACAGGCCCACCCACTCCACTGTGTCCCAGCCCGGGGCCCTATTAGCGGCTATCACTGCCGCTGGTCAGTGGGGTCCTGACCGCAACACACTGACATGGGCACCTTGGTGCCTACAGCCTGACAGGGGTTGGCTACCCCCGGGCTACACTCCATCTCCCCCTCTATGGGTACCTGCTCATCTCTGGGGTCGGGCACGGGGTCCCACACCATGGGCTCCCCGACGTGCGGAGGGCTGGCTGGCTCGGGCCGCTCCTCAGGACGCGGGTCGGGGTAGCGCTCGAACGGCTCCTCGGGGTACCGGGCTCGGGGCAGGTTCGGCCAGTCCTCCTCAGGGTACCAGGCTCGGGGCAGGCTCGGCCAGTCCTCCTCCGGATACCTGGCTCGGGGAAGGCTCGGTCCATCCACCTCCGGATACCTGGCTCGGGGAAGGCTCGGTCCAGCGGGAGCTCGGTCAGGAGCGTCTATCCTCTCCGGCCACCAGGCAACAACTGAGCGTTGGGGCCGGGCCTTTATACTTCCTGTCCCGCCCCTTGACTTCCGGGGGGCGGGGACAGGCCGCGGTGGCTCCGCCCACTGAGGTGGCTGTTCTGGTTCCTCCCTCTCAGGTGCGGCCGGGAGCCAGGCCGCCTCACTACAAGAAGCTTCTTGTGTTTTGGAGACATTCAGTCCAAGAGCAGAAACAATACCATGTAACTTCATTTACTAATCACACAGCACAACTAGGAAATTATGGATAATGAATACTCAAAGCATTGGTCAAGGTGGATAGTTCACAAACAATCTATAGGGTCAAATATGTTCTCATAACCCAATTGTTCAATCATTTCAAATAAATAAATTTGTAAAAAACAAAATATTTCTGAAAATAATTTGAGAATATAAAAAAGGGACTAAATGTGATGAATGAATTGTTCACTGCTAGCAGTTTGCACAGCTTTTCATATGCTAGTGACTGTGGCCGTGAATGTGTCTTTTTTTGTTTCACTTTTGCTTTAGGAGACTTGGCTTTGTATTAGGTTGATAGATTGTATCTGGGAGCTGGTGGGATAAGACTAAAATGAGAAATTGGCATATTGCAAGGGGTAAAAAAAGAGAAAAGGAAATGTGAAAATTTGGAACTAGAAGGCTGCTTGTCACATTATGATGTGAAATCAACATGCCTTTCTGTGCCTGGGCAGATCACTGCTAAATTAAAGAAGCGCCCTTAATGGGACAAAGAGACGCAGGCAGAACGCACACCTGCTCTGTGGTTGCCAGGTCTCAAAGTACAACTTTGATGTTCCAGAGACAAATACAACAGCATTGGGAACATGGTGCCGTACAATAGGTGACTGTTATCGATATCTCTTGTGATGTACTGTAGTAAGTATAACAATAAACAACCTACTTTTCAATGCCAAGGCTATAAATCCACCAGGGGGTTGTGGTGATACCATAAACTATAAAAACAAAGCTCAAGTGGCCTTATGTTGTTACTACAATACTGAGATGGAATTCCAGCCCCATAATTCAAAATTAACTTATTTCTTACGTTTTACAATGCATGGATCTGAACTTTGGATCGAAGTCTTGTACAGGCTTCTCACTCCTGCTATTGCTGCCTCTCCGGCTGCTTCCACTTCTGCCTCTTTTTCCCTCTTTCTTCCTAGTTATCACACAATGCTCCTGCTGCTTCCCTCACTGTGCATGGCTTTAAGCATGTGAGTAATCTCATTGATTTCAATGCATAGCTGGAAATGCTCAATTATTTTCTGTATAAATGTAACATGAGGGTTTCTTTTTCAGCATTTTTGCATGTTTCATTTGATCCTTTCCCTGTGAAAGAATTTGGCTACCCTGGTATAACGCAGAGCAGCTTCAGAAAATCATTCAAGTGTTCCTTTATTCACTTGCATTCGTAGGACTCTGAGGGTCACATTTTCCATTAGGAGCATACTGGTGCCATGGGCCTATCTCACTAATATTTCATATATTCACAAAGAACAGTACTGCAGATTACAGTGGGACACACAGACAACAAGGAAACCACAAAGAAATATAGAGGAAGGAAAAGAAATCGATTCATTTTGATAGGAACATAGAAATTGCCAGATTGGATAAGACCCACTCTCCAGTAGGCAGTTATGGGTCTCTTCCACCTTTCTTTTAGGTTGTCTGTGCCATGGCTATCTGCGGGTTTTAGTTTCTTTCCCAAGTGAGATGACTACAAAGAGAATCTATTTCATCCCATCTTTGAAGCTACTGTGTTGTTGACAACCAGGCTAATATCGTAACTCTGAAAGCATATTTGTTTGGACTTGGTGAGGAAAGCCAGGCTACCTTTTTGTTGGCCTGTTTTGTTGCTGCTTATCAAGAGTAGAAAGGCAGCTAGAAGCAGAGCAAAGATAGAAATGAGCAAAGAATATTGTCCCAACTAGCCCAAATCAGAACTTGAACACGTGAGCTTTTATATTTTATATTTTTATAAATAAATACATTTTACATTTCACTTTTATATTTTATAGTGAACGAGAGTCCTATTTTTAACTGTTCATTTAAAGAGCAGGTGTTTGGAGGGTATCTCTGTGAGATCCCAGTAGCTCAGAAATTTTAGTCACTTTTTCGATTCATTTCATCCCAGCCTTTTCTCCAATTGACATGATTTGACTACAGGAAAACATGGCTGCTTATAAAAACCTGCATATATAGCCTTCTGTCATATACCACATTCAACGTTTGTACCTCATACCTAGAGCACACGGGATTGACCTATTGATCTGATGGGGCTCTCCGAACACACTGCAATCGAGGGAAATATTCTATTTTTCTAAAATAATAGTCTTTAATTTGTAGGCTTAAAAAACACTATGTCACAGGTGCTAGCCCAACTGACCCGTGACAAACTACTTTAAGGAGAATGAGCCCATCTCAGCCCACCTGCAAGTAATGAACTGCTTAGGTGACTGGGTTGTAGTTAATTGGCTAATGAGCACCTGGACCTGATAAAAGGCTCCCAGACCGAGCTGAAGCTGGGTGGTTCTAGAGCGAGGAGGCCCATAGGGGGAAAGGAGTGCAAAGGGAATAGAGCGGAACTCTGGGAGGGACCACCCAGATTAACTGCAGGATGCTCCGCCTGTAAGGAGCTGTGTGACACCAGGAGAAGAGCTATGGTTGGCAAGAAGGTCCTGACTCCAGAGAAGGAATCGAGGTCAGGAGTGCCTAGTGGGCCTTCAAGTGAGACTGACAAACTCAGATGGAATCTGTCTCTTTGTTTAGAAGCCTGGGTGAAGGTCTCTTTTGTGTTTGAACTTCCTGCTGATAAATTCAGCCTCTCAAAACGGGGGAGGGTGGTGTTTGATACCTAAAAGCCACAGTGGACTTATTGATCACCCAATTGGGAAAATTATGGCAGGTTGTTTTTTCTAAGGAGTAAATCTCAGATACAATTAACAGCATCAGCCTCAACATCCCTTTAAAAAGATGTTTAAAAACCTGTATCCTTCCATTCTTTCTCCCAAAAAGAAAATGATGTCTTAACTGCACCAGTGGGAGAAGTTATTTCAGCTGGATCATTTCTTCTAAACAGTGACTCAACCCCTTTAGAGGCCAAAAAAGTGAAGTGCTTGGCCCACAGTGGCAGAGCTGGAATCAGAAGTCAGAAGTTCCTGCCTCCCAACCAAGGATTCTTTCCATAACAAGTGCCTAGATTTTAAGAAGTAACCACTGTAATTTATGATCATCTACTCTGACCTCCTGTATACCACAGACTAAAGAACCTCACCCATCAAATGTATAACAACATATAAATGCAATCAAGTCACATTAAGTTCAGGAAGTCTTTCTTGGAGGCAAGTAACATGTTGAATATGTTTGGGGGTTCGTTTCTAGTCCACGGTCTTAATGAACATTTTATTTTTTTTGGATTTCTGAATTTTCTGCCCCCCCAAACACACACATCTCACCTCACAAGAAATTCACAAGAAACCACTTTTCAATCGATAAGAAAAACATTTTAATATCAAGTTTAATTTTTTATGCAGTTTTAAGGTTTTTCTAATGAAAAATACATAGAAAGTGGGTACACTACAATTGTAGAACACAAATGCGTAGCACTCTTGGGACAGTTGTTTGGCAATCAACATGATGTGCATTCATAGAAAGAAAGCACTAAGTGAATAAAACCCCCACAACTTCAGAAGAATGAGAAGAGACTTACTATTGAATGATAAGTTTGGCCTTTTAAATCCATGTAAAAAGTGTAAAAATAGATTATCAGTAACATACAGGGAATCTGTATTAAATACTGTTTTTTTAATTCTGATAAAACATTGATGAGGGATGTATTGTATACATAAATATATACCTACTTCTGTGCATATATGAATACATGCATACTGTCCTCCTTTCCAAGTGGTGGCCATCACACTTCCACAGTATACGGATCCTGTGAGCATAAAAACAAAGAATACAGTTTGAGTCTCAAATTCTGATTTCTTGTATGGTAAAGTTAGATCATTGTCCTGGTTCCAGAGATATATATTTATAACCCAACTGAGAAACATTAACAATAATAACAATAATAGTGTAATTAACTACTCTGAATTGTAGACCCTTGAATTCTAGAAGATTGAAATACTGTTATATAATGTTACAAGTTAAAACAACTTTATGTAAACTTTTAATATATTTAACACACACCAGCTTTAGTTTTTCAAGCAGTAGAATAACATGTCCCTTATGCTCACATGAGCAGACCCACTGAGGTAACATAAGTAGAAAATGGTTGCAGGACTGGGGAAGGTTGCAGGAAGCCCCCTCTGTCCTGTGTATTTTATGCCAGCCCCGGGGTGCCCATTGCTGCTCCTTTCCCCCGCCCACAGCTCCATCTGTCTGTCCCCACCACCCCCCGGCTGTGTCCGTGTGTCTGTCTGCCCCCATAACCCCCTGGCTCACCGGCTGTGTCTCTGTGTCTGTTTGACAGGGACAGACTCCTGCTGCTTACTCTCTTCCCAGGGCTGAGAGCCGCTGCCTTTGGCTCCCTCCCACTCCCTGCTGTGGAGGCATGGCCAGGCAGCTCTGGCACCGCTCCCTGCATCTCCCATTGGCTGGGGTTCCCGGCCAATGGGCTGCGAGCCGGGTCACCGCTGGGGCCTCTCTGCAGCACACAGGAGCTCCGGGGATGGGAGGAGCTGCCCCGAGGTGAGAGCATCCCATGTTGCTGACCCCTGGAGTGGGGACCCCAAAGCATGGGGCCTGGGGCCCAAACATTGGTGGAGCTGGGGCCACCTTCAGGAATATTGGTGGAGCATGGGTACCACGGGCCCATATAACTCACCGCCTATGGGAGGAGAGGAAGGTGATCAAGAACAGTCAACATGGATTCACAAAGGACAAGTCATGCCTGACCAACCTGATTGCCTTCTGTGATGAGATAACTTGCTCTGTGGATATGGGGGAAACAGTGGATGTGATATATCTTGACTTTAGCAAAGCTTTTGATACAGTATTCTTGCCAGCAAGCTAAAGAAGTATGGATTGGATGAATGGACTATAAGGTGGATAGAAAGCTGGCTAGATTGTTGGGCTCAGTGGGTAGTGATCAACAGCTCGATATCTTGCTGGCAGCCGGTATCATGTGGAGTGCCCCAGGGCTCAGTCCTGGGGCCGGTTTTGTTCAACATCTTTATTAATGATCTGGATGATGGGATGAATTGCACTCTTAGCAAGTTTGCAGATGACACTAAGATCAGGGGAGAGGTAGATATGCTGGAGGGTAGGGATAGGGTCCATAGTGACCTAGACAAACTGGAGGGTTGGGCCAAAAGAAATCTGATGAGGTTCAACAAGGACAAGTGCAGAGTCCTACACTTAGGAAGGAAGAATCCCATACACCGCTGCAGGCTGGGGACCGACTGGCTAAGCAGCAGTACTGCAGAAAAGGACCTGGGATTACAGTGGACGAGAAGCTGGATATGAGTCAGCAGTGTGCCCTTGTTGCCAAGGAGGCCAACAGCTCATTGGGCAGTATTAGTAGGAGCATTGCCAACAGATCAAGGGAAGTGATTATTCCTCTCTATTCAGCACTGGTGAGGCCACTGGTGCATCCCGTTTTGGTTCCCCCACTACAGAAGGGATGTGGACAAATTAGAGAGAGTCCAGTGGAGGGCAATGAAAATGATTAGGGGGCTGGGGCACATGACTTACGAGGAGAGGCTGAGGGAACTGGGCTTGTTTAGTCTGCAGAAGAGAAGAATGAGGGGGGATTTGATAGCAGCCTTCAACTACCTGAAGGGGGGTTCCAAAGAGGATGGAGTTAGGCTGTTCTCAGTGGTGGCAGATGACAGAACAAGAAGCAATGGTCTCAAGTTGCAGTGTGGGAGGTCTAGGTTGGATATTAGGAAACATTATTTCACTAGGAGGGTGGTGAAGCACTGGAATGGGTTACCTAGGGAGGTGGTGGAATCTCCATCCTTAGAAGTTTTTAAGGCTTGGTTTGACAAAGCCCTGGCTGCGATGATTTAGTTGGGGTTGGTCCTGCTTTTAGCAGGGGGGTTGGACTAGATGACCTCCTGAGGTCTCTTCCAACCCTAATCTTCTATGATTCTACTGAAACTTGGCCAGGAATGCAAGCTGCTGGAGCCTGAGCCCGAGCTCCTGGCTGCCTGCTGTGCTCTGGAGGAGCAGTTCAGTTTTAAAGGACACAACCTGCACCGCACACACACTGAAACTGCGTCATCACTCTTGCAGCCAGGGGGCTAGAACCAGCTGCCTGTCCCCACCCTCACTCGCCGGGCAGGCACTGTAGAGCTGTGAGCCTGTGCTCCGTGTAGTCTGCCCAAGGAGCATCCATAGGTGCTGACTCTGTGGGTGCTTCAGGGCTGGAGCACCCATGGGGAAATGTAGTGGGTGAGTGCTTGGCAGCCCCCTCCTCCTGTGTTCCTGATAGTACCCCTTTCCTGAGGGCTCCTCCTAGGGCCCCTTAGCCCTGGCTTGCCAAGATACCTTTGGTGAAATTGCCACAGGAGATGGGGAATGTGAACATTTTCTTCTGTTTCCCAGGACTTCTCTTCTGGCCCATACCCATTCCAGTCTCTCAGACTGGAGTTTTCCTCTGACACATCAGGAGTCAAGGACCTGATGGGCTTCATAGTCCTCCTGCCCATAGGCAATTACTAGGGGTGGAGGTGGGTCTACCAGTCAGGTAAAGGCTTGTAGCTGAACAATTTGAGGAGAGAAACATGAAAGACGTGACTCTTGAGGCATTCTTGGAGTTGAAGCTTAAAGGCCACAGGGTTTATTTGTTCCATGATCCAAAAAGAACCAAGGTAGTAGTGGTCAAGCTTAGCTGAAGCATGGTCTGTTCCCAGGTTTTGAGTCAAGAGATAAACTTTATCCCATACTGCAAGGTTGGGACAGCTGTTACTTTTGATCTGCGTAATGCTTATACGTTTCTTTAGAGGCAAGTAAGTGTTCTTTGATCTACTGGTATTATCTGGAAATGGTAGGCCAGGTCCATGGCTGCTGGGATGGAATCCAGCGTGAAAACCAAAGTTTGGAAAAATGGAGTGTGTTGAACTGAAGCATGGGTAGAGCTGTTGTATGCAAACTCAGCTAAACACAAGTGGAAGTCAATCATTCTAATGGAAATTCAGGAAATTGGTAGGTACCACTCCGGGGTCTGTTTGGCTCTTTCAGCATCTGCCTGTGGATGGTAAGCTGTTGAGGTGAGGGGCTTGGTGCCACGAAGGTGGAGAAATTTCTGCCAGAACCAAGCAACAAATTAAGGGCCTCGATCCAAAATGATGCATTATGGCATTCTGTGGTACTTAAAGATGTGCTGCAGGAAGGCTTGCACAGTTTCATGGGCAGATGGAACAGTGCAGCAGGGAATAAAATGGGCCAACTTGGTCAGGATAGCTGAGTGCCCTTGGAAGTGTGGTAACTCAACAATAAAATCCATTGAAAGGGTGGACCACGGATGCAGAGGTGTGGGGAGGGACTGAAGGAGGCCCACAGGCTTGGCTTGCAGTTTCTTCATATGGGCACAGAGGTCACATGACCTAACATAGCTTTTAACATCCATTCATAGGGTTGGCCACCAGACGTACCTAGTAATCAGGGTCCAGATTTTAAATTGGCCACAACATGTGCCATGGGCAAGTCATGGCACAGCTTTAGCACATGAAGCTGGGAGCTGCCCTCAGAAATGTAGAGATGATCCCTGTGATAAAGGAAGTCTTGTTGTAGATGAAACTTTGAAACTGGGGAAGCACGTGTGGTTCTTAGAGTTTGGCAGATTGGGAATGCAAACCAGTCACTTGGAAGCAAGGACTATGTAGTGGTCATCAGGTGACTAGTGATAGTCCCACAGACAAAGTGAGATGGTTTAAGGACAGTGGTGAGAGCTTCCTGCTCCACTGATGGCCAGGAGTTCTTTGTCCCACATGTCATCATTTCTCTCAGTGGTGGTCAGTTTCCAAGAGAAAAAGGCGCAGAGATGAAGGAACTGGTGAGGGCAGGTAAAATGCAAGAGGACTGTGCCTATTACAAAGTCTGAGGGATTGTCTTAACTATGAAGGCATTTGTGGAGTCTGGATAGGTCAAACTGGGGAAGAAATAAAAGCCTTTTTCACGTGGTTGAAAGATGCCTGCATGTCAGTGTACCAGATGAATTTAGCCCCCTTCCTGCAGAGGGATGTTAAAGTAGCTATCAGGTTAGACAATTCTTGGATGAATCACTGGTAAAAATTTGTGAAGCCAAGGAACCACTGCCTCCTGAATATATTTGAAGATGCCTTCCACGTGGTGATGGCTGTAACCTTGCTGGGGTCTGTGGAAAGTCCTGCAGGAAGATGACATAGCCCAGAAACTCCACAGTATCCTTGTCAAATTCAAATTTATCAGGTTTTGCTTAAAATTCATTTTGGCTAAGCTGATCAAAAACAGTGTGCATGTGGAATTCTTGATTCTCTGAAAAAATGAGACTATCATCTAAGTAAGTGATTATGAATTGCTCAAGGATGTCTCTGAAGACTTCATTCATGAAATGATGGAAAATACCAGGAGTTTTACATAGACCAAATGGCATGACCAAATATTCAAAATAATAGTAACTGGTTCGAAATGTCATCTTCCATTCAGATTCTGACCAGGCTGTATGCTCCATGCAGGTCTAGCTTTGTAAAGACCTGAGCTAAATGGAGTCTTTCCAGGAATTCATTTATGAGAGGAAGGTGGATGGAGATCTTGTTAAGGGCTTGATAATCAACATGAAGCCAGAAGAGGCATCATTCTTGGCCACAAAGAAGGTAAGTGAACTTGCTGGGGAAGCTGAGGGATGGATGAACCCATTCTGGAGATTTTCCTCATGGTACTCCTGGATGGCATGCAGGTAGGGTTTGGGTAGGGTGTAAATGCATCCAAAAGGAACCTCTGTTCCCACTTAAAGGTCAATTGGGCAATCATAACTGTAGAGAGGAGGTAGCATGTTCACCTTTTGGTTATCAAATACCTTGGTATATCCTAGGTACTTAGCAGGTTCCAGACACTGCTGAACAAATTGGTTTGTGATGTAATCCTTCAGGAGCTAGATCATGCACACAGATAGAAAAGCATTAGCTGCAGCTGAAGACCTACTAACGGAGATAGATGGATATTCACAAAGTCAGGAGAATGGACAAGCTAATCTTGAGTTTCTACAGCTTCTTACTGATAATAAAAAGTATGAGTTTTTTGCTAATGAAGCAAAGACAAGGAGACCTTAAGAACTTTTTACTAACTTTGAAAAATACAAAAGCTAATGAGTAGGTGGTCTTGGGCATGTGAATTCTTGTATTGTGAAAATGATTGGTTAGTGGTTTTGCATAGCTACATTTTAAGTAAAATAATTGGTTAAGCCATAGATAAAAGAAATCCTCATTTTAACTATATAATAAGGGTCAGAAAACAAGCTCATTGGAACTTAACTCCAGAATATAGCTCAAGACCAAAGCTGCTTGAACTTTTTAACCCTTGCATGACCAGACTGCGTAGAAGCCAGAGCCCCAGACAACATGACCCTGACTGGCCATCAGGAGACATCTGTTTTATTGGGAGAGGCGAGCATAAGGCGTGGTATTCTGTTGATTTGTTAATAAATACTTGTACATGTTTAAGGATATTCACCGTGTAAGGGCTCTTTCACTGGGAAAAGGCCTAGCAGACCCGTAGCCCACGCAGAGATAGTTGGGTCCCTTATACCCTGAGTACCCACAAGGATAGGTAGGGGGTGGGAGCCCTACACCCTGAGAACTCATGAGGGAGGGTAGGAGTAGAGCTGTAAACAGTACCTGAGCCTGGAGGGCTACATTCTGGTCACATAGCATGGCTACCTGAGCCTTTCAGGACTCTGTCAACATCTGAAAAGGGGGTGGAAGTCCTGATGGGGTTCATTCTGGAGGTTAGCTCCATGCTATGAAGTGAAGCCCCTGCTAGCTTCTTGTGGCTGCTCAAACTGTCATGTACTGAGGTGTAGGCAGTGCAACCTAGTGGTTGGAGCATACTCAGCGGGCAGAAGCAGAGGTGTGGTCAGAAGGCAAGCCAGTAGTCAAAACAAGGAGTTAAGAATCAGGAGTTTAGAGACTGACAGAGAGTAGGACTGGAGCGGAGCAGGAAAGGGATGGAGCAAGGGATGGACAGGAAGCAAGTCTGGAGCAGCTGTAGGCAAGGAATGCATTGAGCAGTCACTGCACTACAGGACTTAAATGGTGATCTGTTGGTTCTACTGACCAGTCAGG
This sequence comes from Mauremys mutica, assembly GCF_020497125.1. NCBI lineage: Eukaryota > Metazoa > Chordata > Testudines > Geoemydidae > Mauremys > Mauremys mutica. The sequence continues at coordinate 232,826,315 of NC_059073.1, forward strand.
GAGCATAGTCATATAGTGAGGGTTTATTGCGCCCAGCCAAGTGCACTGGGTTGCTAGGCAACCGAGCCCGTAGGCAGCTGAGTTCCTGAGGATATCCATTTAAATGTCTTTTTATTATTTGTTGTTATGTATTTATGTATTTTATTGCCGTAGTGCATAGGAGACCCACTCATGGACCAGGACCGTATTGTAATATCTTTGGTCCTTCGTCCTCCTTGTAATTTTCCCATTGTGCTGCTGAATATGCACATAACATTCAGATCAAGACTATGTGATAATGCAAGATGGATTGCCACTTTAACAATCAGCTCCTTCACCTATGACACGCCAATTTCCATACTGTTCAGTAAAATGCCATTTTCTGTTCCAACCTTTTCCCCATATGTCACAAAATAGCACAGGGCAAAAAGAGGATTTCTCTCCCCATTCATTCCAAACCTACATTAAAAGCAGTCTGAATGAACTTCATCACACGAAAACTTGACATGTTTTGTCTGGTGGCAAGATGAATGCAGCTTCTTTCTCACTCCAGGAAATATAACTGTTTTGTCTAAATACTCTTTCATATTTACCCAATGTGAAAATAATTCAGTCTTCATTCCGTTCCACATACTTCCCTCCACTGGACATCTGTGGATAAAACAAGAACAATATTTCAAGTGCAAAATCATGCTTAAAAGGATAAGATGGGTCCAGTAATGTCCATTTCTATAAGGATTACACTGTAAAATGGAGGTGGAAATATCTAAATAAAAAGTATACTAATAATGCCAGTTTTGGAGTGTAGAATTACATTTTAATTGCGGACTAATGCATAAATTGAAAGGCCTTTGCCTAGTAGTTAATTTGAACAAAAGGGTAATGATTTTTTAAGTCCTGAAAGAGTTTTTAAATGTAATATATTTTTTTCCTCAGACGCCTTTAATCATTGCCTGCCGATCCAGATTTAATCAGTTTCCTCTCGCTCTCTTTCTCGTAAGACTTTATGAAGTCTTTGTTGATTTGCAGCCAGTGAAGGTACTTTTAATAATTTATGGTAAAAGGGTTTAATTTTTAATAGACAAGAATGGTTTAGAGATACCAATATACTGCTGAGTGTAGTAAGTACAGTACTATACTCTGCAGAGTAGTTAGTAAAAAACAGGAATCTAGTCCAAATGTTATTGGAAACATGTTTATTTTATTACTACAATGAATCTATAATTGAAGAACCTGTCCAACCTGAAATTATTGTTCATACCTTATTTACCAAGAGGATAAAGTTCTTTTCAGCTTGTTACTATAATAACTCAAACCCACCCCCACCCCCATTGTTTTCTGTCTCCTGGGCTGTTCGGTTGCCACAGCAGCCAGGGAAAAGCAAATTAAAATGTGATGTTACGCATTCATTTGCTGGATTTGGCTAATCAAGAAAAAAACTTCTTGAACTGAAGGCTGATTCATAAGGTGCAGGGTTTAAAATAATATTATTTGTATCAATTCTTCACCTAAGACTACCTGAATAATGGAAATTCTCAGCTATGTACAGCTGGGGGATTATTTTAAACTGAAGGCCCTGGTTCAGCACAGCAGGAGAAGGAGGCTGCTTTCCTCACTGTGCTGTGATCCACAATGCAGGTAGCCCGCGTGGCTGAATAAGCTCCTTTCTTCTCCTGCACAAGCAGATAGAACAGGATAATGTTGCACGTAATAAAGATGGTAATGACCATCATAGTCAAAATAACTCTTCCAATTCTGATCTCACTTACACAGGTTTTTATACCAAACTATCTTCAGTGGAGTCATTCTTGATTTATATTGGTGTAAGAGGAAAATCATGCCCATTGTATCAAACAGTACCAAAATTCTGATTTTATTGACGATACCTGGCTGCCTCCTGTACTAAATTATTATACACAATAGCATAACTAGAACACAGTGTAACTAGAACAGCGTATTGCATATCATGCAGAATGATTGAAAAATGACCAGACTCTTGTTTCAATGGAAAAAAATATACATTTTTAAATCTTGCTATTCAAAATGAGCCATTAAAAAGGTCATATAACATGCAATGGCAAAATGAATGTGCTATGACTGATTTTATCATTATGGAAATTATTGGTGATATGAGTCATGTAACACGTAATTTTCACACAATCGGTTGTTAATAATGGATAAGGGTTTTCATTATATTATATGAAATGGAATGAACAATATTAAAGTTTGTTCTTTCACTGGAATCCTGTAACTTATTGTGGACTGCGTTCCTTATAGTTTGAGACACTCTACCCCATTACTACCAGTCACATTTTAATGCCAAATATTATCAAAGTAGATGTTCTCTAGTCCAATGCAGATAATCATCATGGAGTAGATCCTGCTCCTTGTTGCACAGGTATGTGGTATGTGAGAACTCTTTCCCATGCCCACTCCCACTGCAGAAGCAGCAAGGAAGGATCACTTCTAGCGCTCAGGAAAGCACTGGGAACTATCCCAGCTTATGGGCCCACACACTATTGTCAACATTTTCAAAAGCCTGCGCTGGCTCAAGTGCCTGATGGGCACTGAGATGGGGCGCTTATGCATGTTTGGGTACTACAAGTATTTTCAGAATAGGAGTTTAGTCCTAGCCAAGTCCCCTGAACACTCTGGGTGCTGAATGCTCTCAGAGTATGTCTTCACTGCACAGTTAATCCAGGTGGTTGGCCGCTGGGTCTGAGCCACCCAGATTAGTCTAGCCCAGGTGTGAGCATCCCCTCTGTAAAGTCCTATGCACATTCCTATGTCCTGCACTCACCTGTGTGTGTCTGGGAGCATAATCCATTTTACTCTGTCCTGAGACACTCTAGAACTCTTCCCCAGACAATTGTCTGTCCTATGCGGGGAATTGCGGGAAGGGCATTGAAGGACTGTTCGTACGCAAATCATTTTTGCCTCCTCCCTCATTACAAAGTGGGTGGGTTCCAGCTCGAGTTAAAGCAGAGCCTGAGTTCCAATTCATTGCCACATCTGAGATGCTGAAAAATGGCAACTGGCCACCCTCCCACCAAAATGGGTCCTAAATGCCAACTATAGCTAATTATTACTAAAATGTTTTGGAGAACCATTCTTTTTGCGTGCGCGCACACACACACACACACACACAGCAAAAACCCCACTATGTGTATTTTTGTTATTTTATCATTTTTCTTACCTTATGGTAACATCTGGGGATGTGAATTGTAGAGTACTTTAAGGTGTCCCAAATGAAAAACCTCTGCCTCATTGAATCTTTTAACCAGAAAGGTAGTACAAAAACCAACCAGGCTAGTTAAAAACCAATCAGATGGCAACCCTTAAACTTATCCGCCATGCTTAAAGCACCTCCAAACCTAGCTCAGAAGTTTTTCTGCATGGATGGTGGGAGGGTTCGCCTAAAACTTGGGACTGAGCCTGAGTTAATCGGGCAGTTAAGAGGTTGGGAACTCAATCAACATTTTTAAAAGTGCTCAGTGGCCCCCATGTGCTCAGGAATTGATTGTGTCAAAGGAAAGCCTAAACAGTGGTGTACTGAAAACTGTTAAAATTGTAAGCTGTCACTTTAAATTTCAGAGAGTTTTCCAGCTCCTCCTTGCAGGACAGGGGGGAGGGTGGTTTCTAGGGAAGTGTGTGATGGGGCCTAGTAGCTGTCAGTCTGCAGAAAGTCAGCCTATAGCAAGGCAGGATGAGTTGTGGCTCTGTTTTAGGGAGCAGTCTGCTTGTTTTTTACTTGTGTGTGATCATTCTGAATTCTAAGAAATAAAATAGTTCCAATCTTCCAGCACAAGTGTTCTGTTTTGCATCTAACTTCTCTGTGTGTATGCCATGAACATAACATAAACCAGGAGGGGAAAGTTAAGCCCTCAGGAGCCAGCTACTCCTTGATTGCCCAGCACATAACATAACATAACTAAGAACTCCCCTCTAAATTGATTTAAGAAACAAACTCACACATAAGAGAGAGAGAGGGTAAGAGAGAGACTGAAACCGAGAGATTCACAGACACTTGTTGCAGCATAGACAATAGCAACCCAATTGTCCCTATCCTGCCTAGAGAAAATGGGACCTGACCCTCACTCAAAGTATTTCAGAAGCATTTGGTTCTTGCCAAGTCTGTTGAATTAAGAGACAGAATATCTCTCAGCAGTTAAGTGAAAGACCATTTGAGAAAGAAATGTTCAAAATCCAATGACCAAATAAAAGGAAAATTCGATGGCACTCTCACTAAATGTTAGATATTACTACCTGAAGTGCATTCGTTATTCCCTCTCATTAATTCATAAGTGGCAAGGCTAGAAGGGACAATCATGACCATCTAGTCTGACCTCCTGAATAACAAAGGCCATAAAACTCCCCCTGAATAATTCCTAGACTATATCTTTAGAAAAATATCCAATCTTGATTTTAAAATTGCCAGTGGAGAATCCACTATGAATGGCTACCATAAAGAACAAGAATTTAGAAAATCCATTTGTCTTGCAGATGCAAATCCTGTGGACTGAAGCCTTAGAAAGGTCATAATCCAAAGCTCCCACAAAAACTAAAATCAGAGAGGACTCTGTATTTGTCACACACAGAGCTTTGTGCCCATGAAAATAAGTAGCTTAGTCCTAATCAGCGTGATTTTACTTGCAAACTCAAAAATACTTCCCAGTGAAGAACACACAACTGTAGTGGATGTAAACAGTCCAGCTCAGGGGCAGGCAAACTTTTTGGCCTGAGGGCCTGTAAGCTGGCGCGTCGGGGCTCAACCCTCCTGCTGGGCCGGAGGGGAGCCACACCGACTCGCTCCTTGTCCCCTCTACGTGGGAAGTCCAGACCCTCTGGAGCAGGGGGGCTGGATAACGGCAATCAGTCTCAATATAAGTCCAGGTCCCGACCCTCAGGCCGGGGCCGCACAAGGCACACAGTCACTAAGTATACGCCCCGGCCCTCAGTTAGGGCGGGCAACCGGACAGCAGTCCTTGGGCTCAGACCTCTGGAGCAGGGGCTGAGCAACAGCAAAGTCAATATTGGCTCAGGCCTCTGGAGCAGGGGCTGAGCAACAGCAAAGGCAATATTGGCTCAGGCCTCTGGAGCAGGGGCTGAGCAACAGCAAAGTCAATATAGGCTCAGGCCTCTGGAGCAGGGGCTGAGCAACAGCAAAGTCAATATAGGCTCAGGCCTCTGGAGCAGGGGCTGAGCAACAGCAGAGTCAATATAGGCTCAGGCCTCTGGAGCAGGGGCTGAGCAACAGCAGAGTCAATATAGGCTCAGGCCTCTGGAGCAGGGGCTGAGCAACAGCAGAGTCAATATAGGCTCAGGCCTCTGGAGCAGGGGCTGAGCAACAGCAGAGTCAATATAGGCTCAGGCCTCTGGAGCAGGGGCTGAGCAACAGCAGAGTCAATATAGGCTCAGGCCTCTGGAGCAGGGGCTGAGCAACAGCAGAGTCAATATAGGCTCAGGCCTCTGGAGCAGGGGCTGAGCAACAGCAGAGTCAATATAGGCTCAGGCCTCTGGAGCAGGGGCTGAGCAACAGCAGAGTCAATATAGGCTCAGGCCTCTGGAGCAGGGGCTGAGCAACAGCAGAGTCAATATAGGCTCAGGCCTCTGGAGCAGGGGCTGAGCAACAGCAGAGTCAATATAGGCTCAGGCCTCTGGAGCAGGGGCTGAGCAACAGCAGAGTCAATATAGGCTCAGGCCTCTGGAGCAGGGGCTGAGCAACAGCAGAGTCAATATAGGCTCAGATGCCTGAGCGCTGAGGTGAGGGGGAAACTGCCACCCGCGAGTGGGGTGGCAGGGGGAACACAGGCCCTCCCACTCCACTGTGTTCCAGCCCGGGGCCCTATTAGCGGCTCTCACGGCCGCTGGTCAGTGGGGTCCTGACCGCAACACACTGACATGGGAACCTCAGTGTCCGTAGCCTGACAGGGGTCGGCTATCCCCGGGCTACACTCCATATCCCCCTCGGGGCCTACCTGCACACTTGGATCAGGTTCGGGCCAGTCAAAGGTCCTCGGCTCCTCCGGGTCCGGGCTTGGGGGGAGGTCGGGTAGTGCCTCCGGAAAGTCCGGCCAGGCCTGCTCCGGCGGTTCTTCCGGGAAGCAGGGCCGGGAAAGCCCCGGCGGCTCCTCTTCGGGGGGGGCGCAGGGGCGGTCCGGCGGGTGGTCCCAGTACCTGTCACGGGGCGGCTCGGGCGGCTCCTCCTCCTCGTAGTGGGCGCGGGGAAGCGGAGGCCAGTCTGGGCAGCTGCCTTGGTTCCTAGAAGGCTCCCGGTCAGGAGCTCCCGCCGGCACGTCTGCTCCCGGCGGCTGCTGGCTCCTGACTGAGCTCTGGCGTCTTCCTTTTATACTTCCTGTCCCGCCCCTTGACTTCCGGGGGGCGGGGACAGGAAGTGGTGTCTCAGCCCACTTGGGCGTCTGGCAAGGAGCTCCCTCTGCTGGGCCGGAGGGGAGCCACACCGACTCGCTACACACACCCCCCCTCAAGTCTGGCTCCCGCCAATCGGGGCCAGACCCTTCCATTCCCCCAATACGGGACATGAAGTCGGCGTTCGCATGGTCCTTGCCAGCCCGGTGCAGAATAGTGAACGCATACGGCTGCAAGGCCAAGTACCACCTCATGATGCGGGCATTCTTGTCTTTCATCCGCGTTAGCCAGGTGAGGGGGGCATGGTCCGTGACCAGAGTAAACGGCGCCCCCAAGAGGTAGAAACGGAGGGCTTCGCAGGCCCACTTTATGGCCAGCGCCTCCTTTTCCACCACCGCGTAATTTCGCTCACGGGGGAACAGCTTACGACTTAAGTACAGCACGGGGTGGTCCTGCCCCTCCACCTCCTGGGACAGGACGGCCCCCAGTCCTACCTCGGAGGCGTCGGTCTGTAGGATGAACCGTCGATCGAAGTCCGGGCTATACAGGACCGGTTCCCGACAGAGGCAGTCCTGGAGGCATCGGAAGGCTGACTCGCATTCTGGGGTCCATTTCAGTTGCCGGGGGCTGTCCTTTGTTAGCAGACCGGTGAAGGGTGCTGCTATGGAGGCAAACTGTGGGACAAACCTCCTGTAATATCCGACCAGGCCTAAGAACTGCCGGACCTGCCGTTTGGTGGTCGGGGTCGGGCATTCCATTAGGGCCTGGACCTTCCCCACCAGGGGTTTTACCTGCCCCCTGCCAACAGTGTACCCCAGGTATGTAGTCTCCTGCCAGGCGATCCGGCACTTCTTGGGGTTAGCCGTCAACCCTGCCTGTCTTAGGGACCTCAGGACGGCCGCGACCCGGGGTAGATGGTCTTCCCACCGACGACTATAGACGACCACATCGTCCAGATACGCGGCCGCATAGTCGTGATGTGTTCGAAGTAGGTGGTCCATCAGCCTCTGGAAGGTCGCTGGGGCCCCGTGAAGACCGAAGGGCATCCAGGTGAACTGGTACAGTCCCGTCGGGGTGGCAAAGGCGGTCTTCTCTTTAGAGGTCTCCTCAAGGGGGATTTGCCAATACCCCTTGCTGAGGTCCAGGGTGGTAATAAAGCGGGCTTCTCCCAATCGGTCCAATAGCTCGTCCACTCGGGGCATCGGGTAGGCATCGAAACGGGAGATGGCATTCACCCCCCGGAAGTCGATGCAGAACCGACGGGTGCCATCGGGCTTGGGCACCAGGACTATGGGACTACGCCACTCGCTGAGGGAGGGCTCGATGACCCCCAGGGCCAGCATCGCTCGTACCTCTTCCTCGACCGCTTCCCGCATCCTGTAGGGCAGCGGCCGGGTTGTCTCTCGGACCACCTTTCCGGGCTCCGTTTGGATTGAATGGCAGACCAGCGTAGTGTACCCCGGGACGGCGGTAAAGGTCTTTTGGAAGGCCCGCAGGAGACACTTGGCTTGTTTGAGCTGGTCCTCGGAAAGTGACTCCCCAAGCAGGGGGGTCGGGGGGTCGTCTGGTTCGGGCACTCGGGGGCCCAGTTCCGGCTCGGGCGGGTACGGGTTGATTAAGAGGCCCTCCCGGTCAGACCACGGTTTTAGTAGATTTACGTGGTACCGTTGAGTCGCGTTGCGTCTATCGGGTCGGCGTACCTCGTAATTGACCGCTCCCACCCTCCGGACGACCTCATATGGTCCCTGCCAGCGAGCCAATAACTTGGACTCGCTGGACGGGAGGAGGAGTAGGACTCGGTCCCCTGGTTTAAACTCCCGGTCTCGAGCCCCTTGGTTATAGGTTCGCTCTTGTTTCTCTTAGGCCTTCTTTAAATTCTCCCGTGCGAGGGTCCCGGCTTGGGACAAGTACCCCTGTAACTGTAGGACATATTCCAGGAGGCCCTGGGCCGGGGAGGCCGACTGCTCCCAGGTCTCCCGCATCAGGTCTAGGAGGCCCCGCGGCCGGCGTCCATACAGGAGTTCAAATGGGGAGAACCTTGTCGAAGACTGGGGGACTTCGCGGATGGCCAACAGCAGGGCTGGTAGGAACTGGTCCCAGTAGCGGAGCTCCTCTGGTGGGAACCTTCGCATCATCCCCTTGAGGGTGCGATTGAAACGCTCCACCAGTCCGTCCGTTTGCGGATGGTATACTGACGTGCGGAGCTGTTTTATCCCCAAGATGGCGCACACTTGTCTCAACAGCCTAGAGGTGAAATTGGTTCCCTGATCCGTCAAAATCTCCCGGGGGAGTCCAACTCGTGCGAATATTTTTACCAGCTCTTTGGAAATAGCCCGGGCGGTCGTACTTCGTAGCGGGACGGCCTCCGGGAACCGGGTGGCGTAGTCGACAAGGACCAAAACGTACCGGAACCCGGCCGTGCTTTTCGGCAGGGGCCCCACAAGGTCCATGGCAACCCGCTCAAAGGGTGTCTCCATGAGTGGCATAGGGACCAGGGGTGCTCGAGGCACTCCTGGTGGAGCGGCGAGTTGGCATTGTGGGCATGAACTACAGTACTTCTGGACGTCGGGATAGATCCCTGGCCAGAAGAACCGCCCCAGGATCCTTGCCAACGTCTTTTCCTGCCCCAGATGCCCGGCGGCCGGCACATCGTGGGCCAACTTCAGTACGGCCCGCCGGTGACACTGGGGGACTAATAGCTGAATCTGTGGTTCGCGAGTGCGGGAATCTCGGTCTATCCGATAGAGTCGGTCGCGGCGTAGCTCGAAGTGTGGCCATTGGGCTGCCCGTTGGGGGTCCAGGATGGCCCCATCCACCGCCGCGAGCTGCTCGTAACAGTGGCCGAGCGTAGGGTCGGCTCGCTGGTCGCGGCAGAAATCGGTGTAGAGGTGGGGGTCCCGGGCGGGTCCCGTTGGCCTCTCCGCGTCGTCTGTAGCTGCGGGCTCTCCCTCAACGGCGTCCCCGTTGGACTCGGGTAGGGGCTCCCGGGGTTCCGCTTCTAGGGTCGGTGTAGCTCGAAGCACTTCCTCGAAGGCGGGCCAGTCCCGACCGAGGACAACGGGATACGCCAAGTGGGGAGCAAGGCCAACGGTTAAGCTCCGGGTGACCCCCGCGACCGTTAGGGAGACTCGGGCGCTGGGATACGGCCGAACATCGCCGTGAATACACTGCAAGTGTATCGGTTGCAGACTGGGGTCTGCTCGGGGTCCCAAGCCCTGGCGGACTAGTGTCTGGCCACAGCCAGAGTCGATCAGGGCCTCGACGCTCCGGCCCCCAACAACCGCGTTGACTGTGAGTTTGGGATGCAGGGCCGGCCGGGCCCGGTTGTGTCCCGCCCAAACCTGTCCGTAGCTACAGCCCATGTTGGGGCAATCCCTCTGGAGGTGCCCCAACTTCCCGCACCCAAAGCACGGACCGAGCTCAGGCCGGTGACTCCGAACGGCCCTTTGGCTTGGACTCCGGGGCGGGCTTCGCCGGGCCCCCGGGGCTCCAGGACTGGGGCCGGCCGGTCTTGTTCGGGGTCCGGCTTCCTGCCACCGGGTTCGAGACTCCGGGAGCGAGGCGAGCGTGCGGCCCGGAGGTCGCACGGTGCTCGCGGGGCTCCCCCTTTTCTCTGGGCGGGCGGCCTCGGGCTTAGTGCTGGGCCGCGGAAGGGTTGGCCCCGTCGCCGTCTCGGCGGCAAGGAAGTCTTCCATAAGTGACACCGCCACCGCGAGCGTCGCCGGGCGATGGCGGAGCACCCAGGCCCTTCCTCGGGAGGGCAGGACGCTAACAAACTGTTCTAAAATGACTTGTTCGGTTACTTGTTCCGCGGTCCGGTGTTCGGGGAGGAGCCAGCGGCGGCCGGCCTCCTTTAACATCTGTGCCACCGCCCGCGGCCGGGCGCCGGATGGGTACGTCTGGCCTCGGAATCGTTGCCGGAACGTCTCGGGGCTGATGTCCAGTGCATCTAGGATAGCCGCTTTTACCTGGTCATAGTCGCGCGCGTCCTCCGTCGCTAAGTCCCGGTATGCCGTCTGGGCCGCCCCGGTCAGATATGGGGCCAGCAGTGTGGCCCAATGCTCCCGGGCCCACCCTGCGACTAGGGCCACGCGCTCAAAAGTGACCAGAAAGGCTTCGGGGTCATCATCCGGGCCCATCTTAGTCAAGCGGAGGGGAGCCGCCATCCGGGGGTTCCCTGCCCCCTCGCCAACTGGTCCTCCCGCGGGGCGAGGGGGTTTAACCAGGAGCTGTTGGAGCTGGGTCCCCAGCTGTTGTAGCAGCTGCTGCTGCTGCTCCATCTGGGCCGCGTGTAGCTCCTGGGTGAGCCGGAGGTGGGCGGCATCCCGCTGCTGTTGTTGCTCAAGCTGTGCGGCCTGCTGGTGCTGTTGCTGCTGCATCTGCGCAGCCTGCTTCCGCTCTTGGCCGTCCACAAGGCGCTGAAGTAGGCGCTCCATATCCATGCTTGGTCCTCGGGGGGGGGGGGAGAGGTAACCCTCTCCCCTCTGCTTTGTTACCCTTGCTCACAGGGTAGGAGTTCGTCAGTGGTCCTCAGAGAAGGCACCAGTGTAAGCTGGCGCGTCGGGGCTCAACCCTCCTGCTGGGCCGGAGGGGAGCCACACCGACTCGCTCCTTGTCCCCTCTACGTGGGAAGTCCAGACCCTCTGGAGCAGGGGGGCTGGATAACGGCAATCAGTCTCAATATAAGTCCAGGTCCCGACCCTCAGGCCGGGGCCGCACAAGGCACACAGTCACTAAGTATACGCCCCGGCCCTCAGTTAGGGCGGGCAACCGGACAGCAGTCCTTGGGCTCAGACCTCTGGAGCAGGGGCTGAGCAACAGCAAAGTCAATATTGGCTCAGGCCTCTGGAGCAGGGGCTGAGCAACAGCAAAGGCAATATTGGCTCAGGCCTCTGGAGCAGGGGCTGAGCAACAGCAAAGGCAATATAGGCTCAGGCCTCTGGAGCAGGGGCTGAGCAACAGCAAAGGCAATATAGGCTCAGGCCTCTGGAGCAGGGGCTGAGCAACAGCAAAGTCAATATAGGCTCAGGCCTCTGGAGCAGGGGCTGAGCAACAGCAGAGTCAATATAGGCTCAGGCCTCTGGAGCAGGGGCTGAGCAACAGCAAAGGCAATATAGGCTCAGGCCTCTGGAGCAGGGGCTGAGCAACAGCAAAGGCAATATAGGCTCAGGCCTCTGGAGCAGGGGCTGAGCAACAGCAGAGTCAATATAGGCTCAGGCCTCTGGAGCAGGGGCTGAGCAACAGCAGAGTCAGTATAGGCTCAGGCCTCTGGAGCAGGGGCTGAGCAACAGCAGAGTCAGTATAGGCTCAGGCCTCTGGAGCAGGGGCTGAGCAACAGCAGAGTCAGTATAGGCTCAGGCCTCTGGAGCAGGGGCTGAGCAACAGCAGAGTCAGTATAGGCTCAGGCCTCTGGAGCAGGGGCTGAGCAACAGCAGAGTCAATATAGGCTCAGGCCTCTGGAGCAGGGGCTGAGCAACAGCAGAGTCAATATAGGCTCAGGCCTCTGGAGCAGGGGCTGAGCAACAGCAGAGTCAATATAGGCTCAGGCCTCTGGAGCAGGGGCTGAGCAACAGCAGAGTCAATATAGGCTCAGGCCTCTGGAGCAGGGGCTGAGCAACAGCAGAGTCAATATAGGCTCAGGCCTCTGGAGCAGGGGCTGAGCAACAGCAGAGTCAATATAGGCTCAGGCCTCTGGAGCAGGGGCTGAGCAACAGCAGAGTCAATATAGGCTCAGGCCTCTGGAGCAGGGGCTGAGCAACAGCAGAGTCAATATAGGCTCAGGCCTCTGGAGCAGGGGCTGAGCAACAGCAGAGTCAATATAGGCTCAGGCCTCTGGAGCAGGGGCTGAGCAACAGCAGAGTCAATATAGGCTCAGATGCCTGAGCGCTGAGGTGAGGGGGAAACTGCCACCCGCGAGTGGGGTGGCAGGGGGAACACAGGCCCTCCCACTCCACTGTGTTCCAGCCCGGGGCCCTATTAGCGGCTCTCACGGCCGCTGGTCAGTGGGGTCCTGACCGCAACACACTGACATGGGAACCTCAGTGTCCGTAGCCTGACAGGGGTCGGCTATCCCCGGGCTACACTCCATATCCCCCTCGGTGCCTACCTGCACACTTGGATCAGGTTCGGGCCAGTCAAAGGTCCTCGGCTCCTCCGGGTCCGGGCTTGGGGGGAGGTCGGGTAGTGCCTCCGGAAAGTCCGGCCAGGCCTGCTCCGGCGGTTCTTCCGGGAAGCAGGGCCGGGAAAGCCCCGGCGGCTCCTCTTCGGGGGGGGGGCGCAGGGGCGGTCCGGCGGGTGGTCCCAGTACCTGTCACGGGGCGGCTCGGGCGGCTCCTCCTCCTCGTAGTGGGCGCGGGGAAGCGGAGGCCAGTCTGGGCAGCTGCCTTGGTTCCTAGAAGGCTCCCGGTCAGGAGCTCCCGCCGGCACGTCTGCTCCCGGCGGCTGCTGGCTCCTGACTGAGCTCTGGCGTCTTCCTTTTATACTTCCTGTCCCGCCCCTTGACTTCCGGGGGGCGGGGACAGGAAGTGGTGTCTCAGCCCACTTGGGCGTCTGGCAAGGAGCTCCCTCTGCTGGGCCGGAGGGGAGCCACACCAACTCGCTACAGGGCCACATCGGGTTTCCAAAATTGAATGGAAGGCCAGTTAGGAAGGCTGTGCCTCCTCAAATAGCCAGGCGTGGCCCAGCCCCCGACCCCTATCTGACCCCCCCTCTGCTTCTTTTCCCCTGACAGCCCCCCTGGGACTCCTACCCCATCCTACCCCACCTGTTCCCTGTCCCCTAATGGCCCTCCCGGGACTCCTTCCCCATCCACCACCTCCTGCTCCCTGACTGCCCCCAACCTCCGAACCTGACTGTCCCCTGCCACCCCATCCAACCCCCGCCTCCTTCCTGAGACCCCTGCCCCATCCAACCCCCCCTCCTTTCTGACTGCCCCGCTGGGAACCCACCCCCATTCAACCACCCCTGTTCCTCGCCTTCTGACCACCCCAACCCCTATCCACGCCCCCACCCTCTGACCACCATCCCAAACTCCCCTGCTCTCTATCCAACCCCCGCATCCCCTTACCATACTGCCTGGAGCACCGGTGATTAGCGGCGCTACAGCCACACCGCCCAGCTGGAGCCAGCCATGCCATCACCACCACGCAGCTCAGAGCACAAGGCTGCCCCAGAAGCTCGCAGCCCACCACCCAGAGCATTGTGCCAGCAGCACAGTGTGCTGAGGCTGTGGGGGAGGGAGAACAGCAGGGGAGGGGCCAGGAGCTAGCCTCCCAGGGCAGGAGCTCAGGGGCCGGGCAGGAGGGTCCCATGGGCCGGATGTGGCCTGCGGCCCATAGTTTGCCCACCTCTAGTCCAGCTTATACAGGTTGTTCTCAACATAAAACGACTTCTCTTCTTAGAATTTTGCAGATACTATGGTGGAATTGAAGAAATGTTTCATCTTCACAACCACAGCATAAAATTTCAAAAATTATTCCTGTAGAGTCCAATTTTCCAATCTGAGTTTCTAATTTGTGTCCTCAGGTTGGTGCTTATAGTACTTATGCACCTGGATGTTCAGTTATTAAGCCTATTTATCAATTTAAACTCCAAAAATATAGGATTTGTACAATCTATATAGAAGCTCATATTCAAGAATTGGGCACATTATCATAAATGTGCCTCTAGCTCTTGAAATATTTGCAGGCTTTATGGTGCATGCTTGTTTGTCAAAATGTCTGTTAGAAGATTCCATACATGTCTTAAGGATACAGGCCACATTTTAATCAGCCTCAAGGCTAGTGCAGGTATAGTCATGTCTGTGCACAAATTGGGTAGTAGGATGTCTGCTCAATGAGTGTATACAACCAAGTGTGTGCAATAAACCTATGGATGCAGTTTTAAAGGTAGGCTTTGAAAAAATTGGCCCTAAAACATCATTGCACCATACCCAACCAACACGTCCTCCTGAAACTTTTTAAAAACACAACAGATAGGCCTGGTAATTAATGGCATGCTCTTTGTTTAGCTCTAATATGGATGAATATGTTTAATACATGGGCCAGATCCTGAAAGAAACACCCATGGATTTCAGTGGGACTTGTGGGTTCTAAGTGTCTCTCAGGGCCCATCCAATGCCCACTGAAGTTAATAGAAAAACAAACCATTGATTTCAATGGATCCTATGTTTGCAATTTTGCTCGTCTCAGAAGAAGCATTATAACCATCCTCCAAGTATAATGTAATCAGAAGAATGCAAAGCCTTGTATCTACGTCCTTAACAGATGGTTGATATGAGAAATAGGAACAAGATGCTTTTGTTAAAATGTAGCAATGAAACATGGTTATTATGAGTGCTGATTGGTGAGGCATTCAAAGTTAGCTAATTAAAATCTCTTTCATAGCCAGGAAAATATTTGTAAAGGCAATGTGTTTGCAGCAGGAAGCAGTGTTTATTAAATATGTTCACAAAACAAATGCCCAACATTCTTCAAATATATATTTAAAACTGCATCCCTAATTAATATTAAGAAATAAAGCATTTGGGGTTGATGTCACAGCTTAAGGAATCTCTTTGTTTTCTAATCACATAAAAAGATGATCATTTCCTTTGCTGTACGGATTCTGAGCTCTCTATGTAAACTTAATTTAAGAGAAAATGAAAATCATCTCAATCGAAAGGTTTATTTTATTTACTTTAGCCATATTTGTCTTTTTAACATCAAATACTTCATGCCTAGATGAATCAGCAATGTCCAGTCTGCAAAGCAGAGATTATGGTGATAAATATTCTGAGGTAAGATTTGCCTTGGTATGACATTATTTTGAGAACTGCAGGTCTGATCCTGTATCCATTGAAGTCAGTGGTAAAGTTCCCATTGATTTCAGTGGCACAGGATCAGGTCCTATAACATCACTAGCATAAAGAAGGCTTGTTGACGTCTATCCACTGGCTTATATGTAGTGTGTAAAGCAATTCATGGTTTGATTTTCGTGCTGTAAACCTTGGGATTCAGGATGATGTTTATTTTAAACTGATTTTTGCTTATGCAGTAAGAAACTGTCATGCTTTTTATTCTTATAAAAGATGCATTACTAATCCCAAATTAATAAAGGAATGTTTGTGATGTTCAAATAATAATGATAAACAGAAAATACTATAAATCTGATGTGGTAAATGGACTTAAAGTTCTATCCAGAAAAGTGACTATAAAATATTGTGGGGTCCATATTTATTGTGTCTCAATAGCTGTCAAATCAAATTGACATGGTTTATATTTACACAGTTTATATATATAAAGTGATTTTTTTCTAACTGTCTGCCCTAGAAGCAGTCCCTGGGACCTGAGAGTCTACATTATTTTTGCCTTCTGCACCATCTCCAGTTATAAAAATTCTGCAAGCAAAAATATTACCTTAATTATACCTGTGCACAGGGGTCCTGGAACTAGGGGTGCTGAAGGTGCGGCAGCACCCCCTGGCATGAAGTAGAAATAACAACCAAATACGGTGTATGGTTTCCACTTTCAGCACCCATGTTATAAAAATTATTCCAGCACCCCTGCCTGTGCAGCCCCTTTGTCTTTAGATTAGGCCCTCATTTACACATTTCAGTGGGGCTGCACAGGTGTAACAGGAGACAGAATTTGGTCCCACAGTTAGAAGTGAACAATTCTGTTAATGATGTCTGAACTAGAATAGACTCCAGCTCCTTCTCCAATAGCTGCAGTGCTGAGAGAAATAAACATTCATAAAAACTTATGGGCTGGAATTGACAATGTTAATGTTTGTTTTTGAACTTAACTCTAATACCTTATTTGCAGTGATCTGCTTTTAAGATCGAGAAACTTAACAACACAATTTCACAAAAATAAGATATGACTTTAACTGTGTGCAAAGAATACTGTTGCATAAGAAAATATTTTATATAGCCACTTTTCAGAGATCACCTGCACTTTAATTATTTTATAAAACAATTAATATACTGGGCTTAATTCTCCACTGTGTCCAAGCACAAGCATTGGGTGCAATAGAAGTGGTTCTGTACCGGTCAGCTCAAGCACGAGATAAACCAGTGTAGGAGCTCAAGGTCCTAAATGCTCCTATGCCAGTGGAGGATCAGTGTAGCAGAATAGAGCATGATCCTGGCACACTGCATATGCCAGGAATGAAGGAGTGGTTCTGTTAGCTTTACACTAATTTGAAGTTCCCTTAGGCGAGGGGAATTCTCCAATGGCTGGGCAGCGTGGCCAGGAAGCTGGGGAGATGGGAACTAAGAGAAAAGGAATCATGAAAGAGGAAAAGGAGACCAATAAGAAGGGAAACAACTGTACAGGAAGAGGAGGAGAAGAGGACAAGACAGCAGAAAAGCAAATGCAAGGAGTAGGGAGAGAGGGAAAGGAACAGAACAGATGGAAGGGGAAGATAAAATGAGCAAAAGGAGACTGTGATTGACATTTAGGGCAAAGATGGGTATCACTAAAGCAGATAAAGATACAGAAATGCATTCCTAATTTTACTTTTCCATGTAAACAACTGCTGAAGTTACCACAGGGATGGTTTTTGGTAGCCAATGGGAGGAAATAGTCTACAAGATAATCAATCTACAAGGAAGAGTCCACATTCTGAAAAATGTTTGGGGAATTCGCATTCTAAAAGCATTAGAAAAGTATATTCTTCTCCCCCGTGTCTGTGCCTACAGACACCTGAAAATTAACAACCTACTGTATGTGATTTGTATGTAGACAGATTATCATCAGTGCAAAAAGATGACTGTATCATTATTTCTATTTTTAGTCCAGTGAAGACTTCTTAGAAGAAAAGCAGAGAAGTCTCAATTTTGAAGAACTGAAAGACTGGGGATCAAAAAACATCATTAAAATGAGCACTCCCACAGTCAACAAGATGCCAAATTCACTTGCTAATTTACCACTGAGGTTTGGAAGAAATGTTCAAGAAAACAGAAGCATTAAGCCAGTGGCTAATTTGCCTCTGAGATTTGGGAGAGCTTTTGAAGGCAGTATTTCTAGATGTGCTCCTAACTTATTACACAGGTTTGGCAGATCTCCATTTGTTAAAAGTTCCATCCAGTCACTTACCAACTTGCCACAAAGATTTGGGAAATCACTACCTGCCCACCTATCACAAGACATTCAAGAATCTGAACAAGGCAATAACAGGTAAGCCCATTAACAAGAATTTTTAATGAATCAGTAAACTCAAGGGTTGTACTGTATGACTGGAGAGTTACTAACATAGTTCCTATTTTTAAGAAAGGAAAAAAAGTGAACCGAGTAACTATAGGCCTGTTAGTTTGACATCTGTAGTATCCAAGGTCTTGGAAAAAATTTTGAAGGCGAAAATAGTTAAGGACATTGAGGTCAATGGTAATTGGGACAAAATACAATATGGTTTTACAAAAGGTAGATCACGCCAAACCAACCTGATCTCCTTCTTTGAGAAGGTAACAGATTTTTTAGACAAAGGAAACACAGTGGATTTAATTTACCTCGATTTCAGTAAGGCATTTGATATGGTTCCACATGGGGAATTATTAGTTAAATTGGAAAAGATGGGGATCAATATGAAAATTGAAAGGAGGATAAGGAACTGGTTAAAGGGGAGACTACAGCGGGTCATACTGAAAGGTGAACTGTCAGGCTGGAAGGAGGTTACTAGTGGAGTTCCTCAGGGATCCATTTTGAGACCAATCTTATTTAATCTTTTTATTACTGATCTTGGCACAAAAAGTGGGAATGTGCTAATAAAGTTTGCGAATGACACAAAGCTGGGAGGTATTGCTAACACAGAGAAGGACCGGGATATCCTACAGGAAGATCTGGATGACCTTGTAAACTGGAGTAATAGTAATAGGATGAAATTTAATAGTGAAAAGTGCAAGGTCATGCATTTAGGGATTAATAACAAGAACTATTGCTATAAGCTGAGGAGGTATCAGTTGGAAGTAACAGAGGAGGAGAAGGACCTCGGAGTATTGGTTGATCACAGGATGACTATGAGCCGCCAATGTGATATGGCCATTAAAAAAGCTAATATGGTTTTGTGATGCATCAGGCGAGGTATTTCCAGTAAAGATAAGGAGGTGTTAGTACCATTATAAAAGGCACTGGTGAGACCTCATCTGGAATATTGTATGCAGTTCTGGTCTCCCATGTTTAAGAAGGATGAATTCAAACTGGAACAGGTACAGAGAAGGGCTACTAGGATGATCCGAGGAATGGAAAACCTGTCTTATGAAAGGAGACTCAAAGAGCTTGGCTTGTTTAGCCTAACCAAAAGAAGGCTGAGGGGAGATATGATTGCTCTTTATAAATATATCAGAGGGATAAATATCAGGGAGGGAGAGGAATTATTGAAGCTTAGTACCAATGTGGACACAAGAACAAATGGATATAAACTGGACACTACAAAGTTCAAACTTGAAATTAGACAAAGGTTTTTAACCATTAGAGGAGTGAAGTTCTGGAACAGCCTTCCAAGGGGAGTAGTGGGGGCAAAAGACATATCTGGCTTCAAGACTAAGCTTGATAAGTATATGGAGGAGATGGTATGATGGGATAGCTTAATTTTGGCAATTAATTGATCTTTGATTATTAGCAGATAAATATGCCCAATGGTCTGTGATGAGATGTTAGATGGGGTGGGATCTGAGTTACTACAGAGAATTCTTTCCTGGGTGCTGGCTGGTTAGTCTTGCCCACATGCTCGGGGTTTAACTGATCGCCATATTTGGGGTCGGGAAGGAATTTTCTTCCAGGGCAGATTGGCAGAGGCCCTGGAGGTTTTTCACCTTCCTCTGCAGCGTGGGGCACAGGTCACTTGCTGGAGGATTCTCTGCACCTTGAGGTCTTTAAACCACGATTTGAGGATGTCAATAACTCAGACATAGGTTAGGGGTTTGTTACAGGAGTGGGTGGGTGAGATTCTGTGGCCTGCATTGTGCAGGAGGTCAGACTAGATGATCATAATGGTCCCTTCTGACCTTAAAGTCTGTGAGCTTAAAGTCTATAAAAGCATGCTGAACGCTCTCCAAATGATAAATTAGCCAGGATTCAATCCTGCCAGCCTTACTCAAGCAATCTCAACTGGGTGTTTGAGTGAGAGTTTGATTCGCCTAAATAAGGACAGCAGAATCAGGCCCAAAGTTCTTCAAATTAAAAAGCATTGCTATTACAGTCAGGAATTTTTCAACAAAATGTTGTTTTTTTTGGTTGGAAAATGTCAATTCATCTAAACTGAAAGGAAAGTGTCCGTTTTGATGAATTTCTCACTTTAAAATGTTTTGAAATTGTTGAAGCTTTCCATGGCAATATTTTCAAAATGAAAAATTACATTGTTTTCCTTTTGAAACAATGTTTTGTTGTGATATTTAAGCTAATTATCATAAAAATTGTTTTTAAAAGTCAAAACCAAAATTTTTTGAAAATGTCAAAATGAAACATTTCAATTGACCTGAACCCAAAAATAAAAAGATTGGTTTGGTGACTTGTGAAAACTTTTGAGATTTCAACTTTTCATCCTGATTCAAGACAGTCAATATTAATTTCAAAATTTCAATTTTTTCCTGTGGCAAGAAAGTCATTTCCTGCCCAACTCTTATTATTATTTGGAACAACTATTTTCTACTGTGAAATTTATTTTTACACACAATAATAATTCCTTAAAATACCTATAATCCAAACTATTCATTAATTTGGGGCCCTGATTCTGCTTCGTCTTGCTCTGAAACCACATATTTTGCCTCCATGAAGCAGAAGAGAAGTCCAGTTCAGAAGCATTCACTGCAGAACGAGATAGCCAGTATTATCTGCAGCTGCCATTTTTCATTCTTCTGTGATTGTCTGACCCGATTGTAGCAGATTTTGTTTTGTATTTCTGACCTTTTAGGAATCTGTATTCAAACAACTATATTGAAAAGGAATCAAATGATGAAGACTCAAACCAGAAGAGCTGGGATCTATATTTAAATCAAAAGATGATGTAAAGGAAACAGAGGTGCAAACAGAAATCCAGACTTACCTTCATAATAATATTAATACTATTGTACCGTGCCTGGTGCTGTGCAAACAATTGCAGTATATTGCAATGATAACGGTAGTGATTGTTGTACTAGTTCACTTCAGTGGCAGGATATCATAAATTTTAATGACTGCCGCCTGGTTGATTTTCTGTCTGTTGTAAATTTTTGAAGAATAGTTGCATTGTATAACTGGAATCATTTTAAGCAAATAAAAAGAAGTATACTTCAACTAGAAGGAGCCTACTGTGTGACTAGCAAACAGAAACAATGCTGGAAGGAAAAAAGCCTATTGCCATCTTAGTGTCTTATGTAGCCAAAGAAGTGAATGAAAAAAACGTATACATGGAACCATCGTTGTTGTTTGAGACCTATTTGGATATAACTGTTAAGGTGACCACTGACATTTTTGCTATAAATTAAATGCTAGTTTCTTAGATCTACACAGAGGAATAGCATCTATTGTTGTCTCTTCATAATGCAATTACAATTTTGACAATATTTTGAGATAATATCCTACCAAATATCCTGAGGAATCTGAACTGTAAACATTCCCTTTCCTCTGCCAGACTGAATCACATTAGAACTACCAGACGCACAGTTGGAAAGAGCTATTACTTCTAAACCCCACCTTTTCACATTGTAAATTTTCTTGCTTAGACTTTAACCTGACATTTCAGTTTAAGCCACATTTGAACAACATCAGTTGAAACATTCTAATTATATGAACAGGAAAAAGAATGGATCCCTTTTATTTGTGCTCTGATAATTTCATAGTTAGGGCCAGATTCTGACTTGCAATCAGCCCCTTTGCACCACTCCAAATTCAACGGGGCTACTTGCAGAGTATGGTTCTACTTACCTTAAGGGTGGCAGAATCTGACCCTAAACAAACAGAGCCCCAGCAAAGTGGAGAATATTTAGGTATTACATAGAAATTCATCCAAATTCAATAAACTCTTTGAAAGTCAGAGAGTGTGTGGGTATTTTTGTCAGCAGCAAAATATTGTAGGCTGAGATTTTCAAAAGCAAAAGCCAAAATCAGGCTTCTATGTCCAATTTGGACACCTCTGATTCTGCGCTATGCTGAACACCCCACATTCCCACTGAAGTCAATGGGGATTGTCCCCAGGAATTGTGTAGAACTCCTTGTAGGATCAAAAAATATAAATGTTCTGATCTTTGCAGTGTTTTTTTAAAAAATGAAATATATCTACAAGCTACTGGGAGAGCAAAATCTTGGTCATGCCATACAGCACAGAAATGTATCAGATTTAAGAGTTGTCAGAGGAACTTACTCTGCCATGTTCACAGTTAAGGACATTGGTCAGCAAAGTGTATACATAAGGAGAAATCCTGACCCCACTGAAGTCCAAGAGAGTTTTGCCATTCTCTTCAATAGGGCCAGAATTTCACCCTTTCTGTAGTCAGAAAAACCATGGAATGTGTTACTGATTTCAGCATTGGAACTGAAATTCCCCAAATGTTGAGTTGTGTACTGATCCTTCAACACTTCTGGCACATCAGGTGAACAAAGAGCAAATAACATTTGCAAGAATCCCTAAGCAGCAATAGCAACTGTCTGCTTAAGGGACATACCACCTCGCAACAAGGTCAGATTGGCATTAATAGTGACTGCAATGGGAGAAAAGCAGTAGCCTGAAAGCAGTCCCTGCTACAAGGACACCTCTACTCCGTTATAACACCACCTGATATAACACGAATTCGGATATAACGTGGTAAAGCAGTGCTCGGGGGGGCGGGGCTGCGCACTCCCGCGGATCAAAGCAAGTTCGCTATAATGGGGTTTCACCTATAACACGGTAAGATTTTTTGGCTCCCGAGGACAGCGTTATATCGAGGTAGAGGTGTATAAATAGGATGCATTCTAACTACAGGCCCTGCAGCACAGATCCAAGAGAGGAGGGATGTTGATTTATTTCCTCCCAGCAGATAAAAAGCTAGGAGCAAAGTACATAAAGGAGAAATTATGTGATGCTATGCAAAATTTTGCTTTGGTCTGAGAGTGTGTGAGCCGGGAAAACAGTCACTGGCTAGTGTAAAGGGAGGAGAAGGAGCTACATACATAGCTCTAGCTATTACTCACCAGATTATTTATTATCCACATATTGATATTATTCATGAATTGGGAAAAAGCAAGAAAGGGATTAAAGTAAATCAAGTAGCAGACCATCCAAACTCACAGGGATTAATTCTAGTAGGGTTCAGGAGCTCCTATCCTTTCATGCTGCACAAACAATATTTATGCTTATCATTAAACTCACCAGGCAAAACCAACATGCTCACTTGAAATTCCTACCTGAGCTGATAAAGTGGACAGGTGACAATTTACTGCCAAATTTAAAGGTCTGAGGCCTCAGCATGTGGTTGATTTCCATGTATTGTTTGGAGAGATTTAGTAGAGTGTAAAAAGTCAACAGTTGTACCCAGAAGAAGCCATACACTCTCAAGCATCTTTCATCAGGGCAGGAAACCAGTCTCTCACACTTCCCAAAATGCAGAGGGCCAGTCACTTTCCTCTGGTCTTTGGAGCCCCAATGATTTATGCCAGCTGAGAAGCTGGCATACAACAACATAGATTTTTTTAAAGGGTGGCACAGCCTAACATTTAGGTTTCACAAAAATAAGCTTTCACAAAATGTGAAATCAACAGGAATTTTAAAATTCCAGCCAAAACTATTTAATTAAATAAATAACCATTCTGCTACACTGTTGTCATTGTAACCCAGATATCATTACATTGTGCTACTGCATAAAACCTTAACATGAAATTGACTAGAAAATGACAGAAAACAAAAATGAAATTGCCTAGTCTATTTTCTTTGTCCAACCAAAGAAAAATGTGGGGAGGGGGGGGGAAGGAGTAAACAAATAGCATAAAACAGTGAAAAGAAAGTACGATTTTAAAAATTGTTTCTACTAACTGAAGCAGTTACTACACTAACACATGGTTCTTTTACGGTACGTTATTTTTAAATCTAGAATTGTCCTTTTAACAAGTGATGTAGTGCTAAATTTTATAATACAGGAGCCCTGCAAAAGTGATCTGCAGTTGGTAATTCCATCACATGGGCTTCCACAATCTATCTTATGAATGATGTCATATTAAAAACCTAACTTACACTTTACCAGTAAATGTTACCTCATCTACAATCTGTGCAACAGCAAATATGAGATTTCACACATTAATAATAAATACACATATCATATCAAGATAAAATATTTGTAACTCAATTATATGCCAAACTTTAAACTAAGTAGCAAGTCACATCCAAAGCGGACATGTAATTAGTCAAAAAGCCCATTGGTGGTGCATGTAAAATACTGTTTTTACAATATTAATATTCTCTGCAAACTTCAAATAAGAGCAAGATTCGCTTGTATGCTCCAGCTACTTTTGGGGCACTCCATAACCCCAATTTAATTGGCTGATCAGACCATCCCCCCCTTATCCGGATGGCCCCTCACAACATCCCAGTAGACCTGACATATATCCCACTCACCACAGCCCCTCACCCCCCAATACTCCCCACTCACCCTGTAGCCCACCAACAACTTGTCCCCAGCCCCTCGCTCATTACTCCCACAACCTTTCTGGCCACTCACCGACTCCTCCCCCAGGCTCAGCACCCCAGTCCTGTCCTGGGCTAGAGCTGTGCCTTCCGATCACGGTCACCCAGTGGTTCCACTTGCTCCCATCACCTGCCCCGCACTCAAACAACTTGGGCCAAATTTGAGTGATGAGTGGCATTGCAACCTGGCACACAGGGTTGCAGCACTGCTCAGATTTGATGCAGGCAGTAGTCCCTCTTTTATGATGGGTGGGTGGCTAGGCCTGCCCTGAGCAGCAGTGCAATCCAATGCACCAGGCTACAATGCCATTACTCAAATTTGGCCCAACTAACCCTCCCATCATGACAGAGGGGTAGCTGGGCTAAACCTGATTGGCATTGCAACCCCGTGTGTCAGGTCGCAACACCACTCACTCAAATTTGGCCTGGCAGCCCCTCCATCAGGTATCATGATGGGGGGGTGGGAATGGGAGGAAGGCCAGGCCAAATTTGAATGGCATTGTAACCTCATGTGCCAGGTGAAGTGCTGGAGTGCTGTTCCATCCTGGATTTCAGGTGCTAGAGTTACACTCCAGGCCATTCTGGCAGCCCTATGCCCCTGCTTTAAATCACATTTTGGGGAACATATGGGAGTGCATAAAATGTCAGAAGGTATTTCTCCTCAAGAAACTGTCTGTGGGGGGATCTATTAGGGCTTCTCTGCCTCTGGCTAGAGGTGCTAGACACCACCCTCCGCTTAAGTGGCAAATCCACTCAGGCCAGGTTACCAATGGCATTGAGGCTTCCAGGGGAGTGGAAAGGCTAAGAAGAGACACTGACCAATAAGGAACCAATAGGCCCATTAAGAAAGTTTGCCTGCTTCTTCTGAAGGTCAGTGCTGAGTAGGACTGAGGCAGAAGAGGAGCAGAGCACAGCAGTATTAGCCCAAAACACCAAGGCCAGGCCAGACCCTTTGCTTAAGCACTGCAGCTAAGTAGTTACCTTTTGTATTTGTTAGTTTAGAGGGGCAGACAAACAAATCTCGAGTTTGTTGATAACTGTTTAAGACTCAGGCCAAGCTCACAGCACAGGCTTTTCTGCTCCAGCCCAGCTGCCGCACCATCCCTTCTTTTGAACCTTTGACCCACAGGTTGTCTGATTTATCCTTTATATAGCTATAGATAGATATGGGTTACGTTGGTCTTGTTCTTTGCTAAGCCCCAAAGCCACCAGAATGATTAGTATAGATATAGGTCAAGAGAAACATATAGAGGAAGGATCATTCTACTCATTTTCTTATGCTTAGAAAATGTGGCACTAAAGCAAGAATCTTACATTATCTCTGTGTCATGACAGTTTTATAGTCCTTAAACTCCCTCCCCTCCCTCTGCCTCCACCCCCCCCCCTCCTCCACCACCAGTCTGGTATGGTTCAGTCTCTACAGCAGAAGACTGAGTAATAGAATGAACAGAAGAGCTGTAATGTAGGAAGGTAAAGTAATCTAATTACTCTCTACTTCAGGAATTCACTGACTGTTATCAGTGGGTTCATCCCCTTTTTGTGACACTTAGAACAGTGTGTACTCAACCTATCTTTGAAGCTTCTGTGCTCAGAGTATTTACCCCAGCTTCTGTGCTCAGGATAATAAAAGGTGATGTGCTGAGCCAGTGTACTACTTATCAAGTGCCGTTCACATCTTCTCCACAAGGGCATCCATCTGCACTCCTTTCTGCGACAGACTGAAAAGGAGCAGTGTAATTCAGTAGGTGAAAACCAGTTTATGAACCACCTAACAGAAGGACTGAAAACGCTATGTCCAGGAAAAACCTCCTCCTTGAGCTTCATCTCAGAGCTACCAAGTTTCAGCCCAAACTAGAAGGTAATCTCAGATCCCTATAATGCAGGGGAGAGACAGTGTGATGAATTTAATCACAGAAGGGATGACATGAGTGGTCTCACACCAACATAGAACTGAAGTAATGCAGTTCTGGATCAAGCCCACAGTATTCTGCAGCAGGAACAGGAGAATCCTTAGAAACCCTGTGGCAGGATTGACATTTAACTACAGAAGTTCCTCAATAACCATCCTGATCTCACCTTACTGAGGACCACATTACGGATGTATGCACATCACCTTTATCCCTGGTATAGAATAGCTGATTTGGGTTTTAAAATAAGAAATACTTCGGTAGTAGACTAATGTATTAAAAATTCAGGGAGACAATGATTTAGAGACATGGGACCAAATGTATCCCTAGAATGGCACTCACTCACAGTAGGGCTGAATTGGGCCGATGATGAGTTTTATTTGCAGGAGTTCACAAGCAAGTGCAGAGAGAAGTGTTTTTAAAACATCTGATATAAGAAATATCTCTTCTTTGGTTGCTGAAAATAAATGCATCACCTTCATCTGATGATTTAAAAGGTTCCTAGAAGTGCATAGCTTAAGCTACACTGTATTACTAACACAGATATTGATTTGAAAGGGGAAGTGGGACTGTTTTCCCATGACCCATGGTGTAGAAAAAATAGGCTCAGGGAATGAAAAATAAGATAAAAATATGTGATTGGTACTGACTTATACTTTGGCTGTAGCTGTTTTGAAGGGTATGCATAGTCGCTACTAGGGATTTTAATCAAATTCTGAGTGCTGGAATTTTGCTAAGAAATAAGAGGCCACCAGAAATGCAAGAAGGAACCCTGATATTTCTCCTGTTGGGCATTTCAAATGAAGCTGGGCACCGATTTCCAATGTCAGTAGTGTTACAAGAGAAAGCAGTTTGATTTAGGTGCACATGAAGAAATGAGTTAAACCAAAATGAAGATACACCAAGGGTAAATTGTACTTCAGTGTGGTGAAACCAGGCTTTAATTTGGCCTGTTTGGGTCTTGAAATAGAGAAGTGTGAATGCAGATGATGCTGAACATCTGCGCCTGGGCTGGAAGTTTGTGCTGCATTCAAGAAGAGCTGCTTCATGGAAACAAAGGGTGGAGAAAACAGCAACAGTTGTCAGTATGTATTTCCTGGGGTCTCTCAGGTGACCACTGCCATCCATTTCTGTAAAATTTTGCTTTCACCCTCTTTCCCAATGAATATATTCAATGGGCTTGATCTGCTGAGATGATGAGCAGCTGCAGCCCCTACTGATGTTAGTTGAGGTTTCAGGTGCTCAGAAGCTCTGAAAGTCAAGCCATGGGCAAGTCTTGTTTGAAAGGCTGATTCACCTTATGCATAAATCCATACATTTAAAACTGCCTATCGGGCTACAGCTAATGATTTTTTTAACGTAAATAGACAGCATGGGACTGACTCTTCATGTACACATGGGTAGAGCTAAAATAACTCTACTGGAATCAACAAAGTGGCCTTGGTGTAATAGCAAGATAGGAATCAGACCCTGGTATTCCAAACATTAATACCGGACATCTTTTCTAAAGGAAAAGGCTTTTACATTAAATAAACTATAGAATGATTAAACAGGATAGCATAGAAGCTGCTCCTATCCTTTGTGCAAATTATCCAATAGGGCACAGACATTCAAGCTAAAATTATGTTAATGACCACAAAAAATTATCCCAAACCATTTATTCTTATATAATCTTCATGCTTTCAGACTCTGTGTTCTTATAGTAAGGTTAAGAAAATGGCATTGAATTATTTAATTAATTTCCCTTTTTCATAACATAAAATACCAGAAGCTTGTACTAAAATCAAATAATTATAAAGCAGAGTGGGTTGTGAACACAGTTCTTTATGTTTGTTCCACAAAGGAAAATAAAGGACTTTGTGATTATAAAATCTAATACAGACATTTGCAGTCATGATTCCAGGCCATCTGCAAAACTAGTCTACTGCCACAGGAGGGCAGAAGTCGCATTATTTTTAAACATGAGAAATGCTTTTGAAGCATCCAGTTACTATTTCAGACAGAATGAAGTATTGTTTTAAAACATTTTCACCTCATACTCTAGATTGGGATAGAAGACTGCTTAAGAAAATGCAAATACATACAGTGGCTATCTTAAGACTTTGCCATAAATGAAGTCTAGTTATATTATTCTTTACATTCTTATACTTTAAAACCATTTCCCAAAACCTGGAACTGAAAAAATATAGGCTGCAGAACCACTGTGTTTGGCTACATACCTGTAGGGATTATTCAGCAATGCTGTCTATCTTCTATCTTTTGCCACTGGCATAAGTATAATAATGTATATCACCTTTGTGTAATAATACCACTTTTCTCACTAAAAAGCAGTCTGTTTCAGCTTCCTTTTGAACACTGAAGTGTGTATGATTCTCTCCACATAAAGAAAGCAAAAAATCAGCACCAGGGCAGGATAATGACACTTCAATAGTTTCCCATCTAAATCCTGACATCCACCTGTTTCTTTTATTACACATGGGGATAAGTCTGAGTTTGCAAAATACGTTTTCTCTTGATTTAATTTAAGAAACTTTTTCCCCATTAGGTCATTTCCTTCTAAGTAACAGAAACATTCTTATGTTTGATGAGAAATGATCATGCTTTGTTCTATTTCCATTGATTAAAATACATTATTCCACATTAAACCCGTTCCGTTTAATCGGGGTGGGTGACAATTTAACTTCTGCCACCTCTCCTTCCTTGGCAATCTTTGATCTTTTCTGCATTAGATAATGGTGAGTTTGAAATGGCTGGGACCTGAGAAGATACATCTGCCAGGGTGCCTGAGTTATTGCTACTTGGATGACTATTCTACTTGCCATTCAGATCTGCTAAGACTCTTTATTTTTTCCTGATTGCTTCACTTCAGCACTACAGGCTAGATGATGCTAATAGCCCAGAGCCCATAGGAAGGGGTGATGTGGAGCTACACAAATGAGGAGAAGCCACTAGGAGGCATTATGGCACAGAGAGGCAGAATGCTTGGGCAGAGCAATCTGCAACATCTCCTTATGGAGCTCCCCATTCCCCACTGCCCAGAGCGGTCAGTCAGCTCTGCTGGGGTTCTGGAGCCATGGTTTTGCCTTTTCTTTACCCTGCTCTTTTCTCCTTTCCACTGAGTTGCGCCCGGTATGGGGAGCAATTTGGCAGTAGTTTTGGGGTTCTGGGAAGACAAAAATTGCAAAGCCCTGAGATGAAGGATGAAAACATCCCCTGAAGTAATCCACAAGAATGGAACATCCCCAAATGAGCAAGCCCCTGAAAAGAGCCAGAGTGAGCCTAAGTGGAAATAAGAGCTGCAAAAGTTGCTGTGGAATCCCACTGCCTGCGGTACAGCTGTCAGTTTGTTCAACGCTGTTTCAAAATCATGTGGAAGGCACGATTTCTCGACTCTTTTGAATAGCGTGGAAGAAATCCTCAAATTTTCATATTCTTTGAAAATGCTGCCTCATCGCCACTTTTGCCTCTAACTTTCCCAGGGTTTAAAAACTTGAATCATTCACTTGTATGTTCACTTTCTGTTTTCTTAGGGCATGTCTACCCACTGCATTGGAAACTCAAACTGGTGGACTTGGTGTTTCCAAACCTGTGCAGGCATGTGAACTGCTGGCTTGGAGAGGCTAGCCCCCAGCCCTGCCCCTTCTGCCCAAGGCCCCACCCCTTCTGGGACACCCTCTGGAGCCCAGAGCCCCCCCACTGCAACCACCAGCCTCCACCTAGTGCCCCCAGCCCCACCAACCCTGGAGTGCCAGGAGGATGGGCAGCGTGGCCCCAGCCCTGGAACACCAGGAGGGTGGGCAGTGCAGCCCCAGCCCCACGTGCCGTGAGGACAGGTGGTGTGGCCCCAGCACCTCCAGCCCCAGAGCACCGCGCAGGTGGGCGGTGCGGCCCCAGCGCCAGGTGAGCAGCGTATCTCCAGCTTGAGCTGGGGCCATGGCACAGGCAGCCGCAGAACCAGAAGCAAGAGAAGGACCGGGAGCGGAGCGTGAGCGGAGTCATGCCTGGCTATTTGGGGAGGCTCAGCCTCCCCCAGCTTATGATACCTGCCATCCATTCATGCAGGGTTTAAAGTTGCTGGACCCAGGTCTCACAGCTGTGCTAATGCATCCATACTGCACTATGCAGACCTACTGACCCAGGTCTATCCCTAACCTCCAGCATATCTACCTCCAGCATATCTATCCCTAACCTCCAGCATATCTACCTCTTCTTAGTATCCTCCGCAAACTTGCTGAGGGTGCAATCCATCCCACCATCCAGATCATTAATGAAGATGTTGAACAAAATCGGCCCCAGGACCAACCCCTGGGGCACTCCACTTGATACCAGCTGCCAACTAAACATTGAGTCATTGATCACTACCGGTTAAGCCCGATGATCTAGCCAGCTTTCTATCCACCTTATAGTCCATTTATCCAATCCATACTTCTTTAACTTGCTGGAAAGAATACTGTGGGAGACCGTATCAAAAGCTTTGCTAAAGTCAAGGTATAGCAGATCCACCGCTTTCCCCATATCCACAGAGCCAGTTATCTCATCATAGAAGGCAATCAGGTTGGTCAGGCATGACTTTCCCTTGGTTAATCCATATTGACTGTTCCTGCTCACCTTCCTCTCCTCCAAGTGCTTCAAAATGAATTCCTTGAGGACCTGCTCCATGATTTTTCCAGGGACTGAGGTGAGGCTGACTGGTCTGTAGTTCCCCAGATTCTCCTTCTTCCCTCTTTTAAAGATGGGCACTATATTTGCCTTTTTCCAAATGTCCAGGACCTCCCCCGATCACCATGACTTTTCAAAGATAATGGCCAATGGCTCTGCAATCACATCAGCCAACTCCCTCAGCAGTCTCGGATGCATTGCATATGGCCCCATGGACTTGTGCATGTCCAGCTTTTCTAAATAGTCCTTAACCTATTCTTTCACCACTGTGGGCTGCTCACCTCCTCCCCATACTATGCTGCCCAGTGCAGCAGTCCGGGAGCTGACCTTGTCTGTGAAGACCTAGGCAAAAAAAGCATTGAGTACTTCAGCCTTTTCCACATCATCTGTCACTAGGTTGCCTCCCCCATTCAGTAAAGGTCCCACACTTTCCCTGACCTTCTTCTTGTTGCTAATATACCTGTAGAAAACCTTCTTGTTACCCTTCACATCCCTTGCTAGCTGCAACTTCAATTGTACTTTGGCCTTCCTGATTACACCCCTGCATGCTCAAGAAATATTTTTATACTCATCCCTGGTCATCTGTCCAAGTTTCCACTTCTTGTAAGCTTCCTTTTTGTGTTTAAGCTTACCAAAGATTTCTCTGTTAAGCCAAGCTGGTCACCTGCCATATTTGCTATTCTTTCTTCACATTGGGATGGTTTGTTCCTGCGCCCTCAATAAGGCTTCTTCAAAATACAGCCAGCTCTCCTGGACTCCTTTCCCCCTCATATTAGCTTTGATCCTGCCCAGGGGATCCTGCCCATCAGTTCCCTGAGGGAGTCAAAGTCTGCTTTTCTGAAATCCAGGGTCCATATTCTGCTGCTCTCCTTTCTTCCTTTTGTCAGGATCCTGAACTTGACCATCTCATGGTCACTGCTGCCCAGGTTGCCACCAACTTCTAATTCCCCTACCAATTCTTCTCTGTTTGTGAGCAGCAGGTCAAGATGAGCATGGCCCCTGGTTGGTTCCTCCAGCACTTGCACCAGGAAGTTGTCCCCAGTACTTTCCAAAAACTTCCTGGATTGTCAATGTGCTGCTGTATTGCTCTCCCAGCAGATGTCAGGGTGATTGAAGTCCCCCTTATAACCAGGGCCTGTGATCCGAAGAAAGCCTCGTCTACTTCATCATTATCCTCATTGCCCACCATGACATCACCCTTGTTGCTCTTGCCTTTAAACTTAACCCAAAGACTCTCAACAGGCTTTTCTCCAGTTTCATACTGGAGCTCTGAGCAATCATACTGCTCTTTTACATACAGTGCAGCTCCTCCACCTTTCCTCCCCTGCCTGTCCTTCCTGAACAGTGCTCCAGTCATGTGAGTTACTCCACCAAGTCTCTGTTATTCCAATCACAGCTCCTTGACTGTGTTAGGACTTCCAATTCTTCCTGCTTGTTTCCCAGGCTTCTTGCGTTCGTGTACAGGCACCTAAGATAACTAGCCGATTGCCCTACTTTCTCAGTATGAATCAGGAGGCCTCCCTTGTTGCACGCTCCTCCTTGTGTTTCCTCCTGGTTTCTCACTTCCCCACTTACCTAAGGATTTAGGTCTCCGTCCCCCGGTGTACCTTGTTTTACTTCCACAATGTGATGGTCCCTACCTGGACCTTTTCCTTCAACAGGGAGGATGGACGAGAACACAACTTGTGCCTCAAACTCCTTTATCCTTCTTCCCAGAGCCACATAGTCTGCAGTGACCCGCTCAAGGTCATTTTTGGCAGTATCATTGGTGCCCACATAGAGAAGTAGGAAGGGGAGATGGTTGAGATGGCAAAAAAACAGCAGATCTGAAAGGTGAGGCCCAGAATGGGCTAGCATCAAAATCTTTTCCCCACAATTCTGGGAAGACCTACAAAGGATTGATTTTTCCCAGGGGATGGCATGGGCCAGTCTTCTCTGTGGCATCATTCCTTTGCCAATCTAGCAGAGAATAACCACCATTGTTGTGCTGCCAGGAAAGTGGATGAAGTCCAAGGGGGCCAGGAAGCAGTGCAGAGGGGGATCTGAAGAGCTGAACCCCCTGGTCATTTATGGGCAGGAAAACCTTTCCCCTGAAACAACAATCCAATAGAAAAATCCTGTGAGGAGAACAAATGTTTGACTCTAAACAATAAGTGAAGCTTGTTTTAGAGCAGGTTAAGAAATGTATCTGCAGTCCTCACAAATCCCTTTGTAGCAGTGCCCCACATCATCCACTCAGGGGGTGAGCCCTCCCGACAACTTCCCTAGAAGAGGCTCCAGACAGTGCTCACCGACAAACCTAGAGATCCATGGGACTCTAGAGACTGACTGACCCTGGCACCCCCAGGTAACATTCCTCCATTGGAGCACCACTACCAGAGTCTCACGTGGCTGGAGTTTTCCCTGGGAGCTCTGGATTGTGCTATCTTTTCTGGGGATTCTCTGTGGGCATGGGGATGATGTGTATCCCCTTGGCCTTGCTCACTTCTACCCTTGACCTGACTCCTGAGGAGTTACATCCCCCAGAGAAGATTGATAATCCCTGAAGAGACCTTGGGGTCTCTTCAGGGGTTGGAGTCATGGAGGCAGCTGCGCCCCCACTTCTGTGCAGGAGTTGGTGAGATCCACATGTGGAGGCTCTTGTTTATATGTGGATCAGGGAGGGGGGAAGTGAGCACAATCTGCGCGTATTTTTTCAAAACAACATGCACATTACAAAAACAAATGGCACGGTTTATATACTTAATATCTTAAATACCAAGTCTAAACCTCTTTTAATCTCTTTATAGTAGAAAAAGCATAGTTTTTCAACACTGTATAATGAAAAATGGGTGAAGAGATTTTGCTCCAACTTTCTACAAGTTTACCTTTAGGCGCAGAGGAAGCATGGAAAATTTGCACTACAACTAAGGACTTTTCAGAAAGTAAGTAACGTGAATTGTGGGAATATATAATGAAAGTCTCAAGTAACTAACTACAGCATTCACTACCAAGTAAACATTATAATGTAGTTCACCAATCCATCCAGGTGAAAAGTAATACAATGTTCCACAAAGTGAAGTGAACTGGCTACTGGTTCTTCTGAATGATAGCATAAAAGAGTATTTGTTATGCCTTAAAAGGAGCTGCTTATACATTATCCCTTGCCAAGGATTGCTTCCAGTTTTCTTCCATCTTCTTTTAAAAAAAAAAAAGTAGAACCTCCTATTATCCCTACCCTGTCTGCTAAACACAAAACAGAACAACAGTTTTCTTCTTAAACACATCAGATTACTTTGTCTCCAGTTCAACTCCAACAAGGCAAATATTGAAGAAAGAAAGCAAAGCAGATCAAGAGACCACTGGAGTTCTGCCAAGCATAGGAAATTGCCATACTGGATCAGACACAGGGCCCATCTAGTCCAGTATCCTGTCTCTGACAGTGGCTAATACACGGTCCTTAAGAGGATGGCGTAAGATTCCTGTAGTAGGCAGAAGGAAAGGACACACTGCTGTTTCTGGGTCCGGGCTAATTATGCTTATCAGAAATCTTACTGTCTTGGAGCTTGCCTAGTGTTGTATACCTGATCCCATTTGTGAAGAATCGCCTTGTGTCAGCTCATTTGATTCTTCAGTCATGTTCAAACATGGTAGAATTTTGTAATGAACATGATTTTGTTTTGAACTACACTAACTGCTAATCACAGTCAGCACCAGGTCTGTCCACTTGATGCTTTCAATTTGTTCAAACATCATAACTTTTACTGTCTCAGGAGAAGTGGAGCAGGTCATCAGCTACCCCTTCCTTTACATCCTTCTCTCCAGATCCTGAGGATACCAGTAACCACCTACAGAAAGACTGCTGCAACACATACCTCTTCAAACTGCAGGGGCTGGTACTGTGATGCTGCCTACATCACAAGCTGTGCTATAGTATATATCCAAAAACTGCAACCATCTGTCATTGTGATGTCAGAGCCTACCCTGAATGCAGGCCAGAATATGCTCACAGGATACTGCACTGAGCCAGAAGGTAGGCTTGAGTTTACAGTTTTGCCCCATTCTGTTGCCCACTAGCCATTCATTCTGCAGACTGACAGACACTGAGTTGGGGAGAAGGGGAACTGATCACTGCAAACTGGCCCCTTGGACTGAGAGCTCCCTGGAGAATGGGTTATCACAATGTTCGCAACACCTACTACATTTTAAATTCATACAGATCTTTGTATTCAGTCAAAGGAAACAACAAGTTTAGCATTCTTTAGAATGTTCAGTATAATTACTATCCCTCTGTGCTGTTCGTAACAACCCTTTAGATTAAGGAAGCCTGAAACCAATTGTATTTTTTTAAAATCCATTCTTTCGCTATTCTGTCAGGGGAGGACACTGGTTTATTATAGTAGGGTTGGTAAGTAAATGCCGGGTTGTTGATGCTGGGTTACTTTCTATTTTTTTTTTAAAACAGATTGTAAAACAGACTGGTGTTTATTTGGTGGGCAGCATGGAGGGCAATACTCTAAGTTATGCAGGTCCTGACTCTCTTCTCTCACGCTGGTGTAAATCAGGAGTAATACCACTGATGTCAGTGAGGTTAGGCAGAATAAGAATTGGGCCCATTATATTTGTGAAAAACAAAAAAGGCATGGGAGGTCAAAAGTTAAACTAAACCATCTTTTACCCCCAACAAATCAATTTCCTTAAGCAACATTACTCCCACATACAATTTTTCTCGGAGGAGAATCTTACCTAAGGGGCCCCTCCTACCCTGTGGTTGTCTTGTCTATTTAGAAGGAAAATTCTTTGAGACAAGGACTGTCTCTTACTGTGTGGTTGGACAGTCCATCATTCAATGGAGTGTCTCAATGCAACTGGAATATAAATAATAATTATAATAAGGAAGTCAAAGGTGCAGCAGCTAAATCTCCCAGATCAGGTAGCCCAATCCCACCCTAGGGAAGGAAATACTAGCCTTGAATGTAGGGGAGGGGACAGCATGTCAATGTATGAAAGAAAGAATCTACTATCCTCCTCTCTAAAGTCACTAGAAACTGCCGGGAGCTGGGGAAAAAGCTAGTCTCATCCCCACTAGGTAGACTGGGTGTTATACACTACCAGATTTCCCCAGGATTTCAGTGATTGGGGGAGCAAGAAACAGGTGCTCAGTGACTCAGAATGGGTGGACAAGGTGGGAGTTAATATTAGGCAAACAAATTGGTTTGGGGTATTACTTTACACTGAGCTAATACAGCGACAAAGAGTCCTGTGGCACCTTATAGACTAACAGAAGTATTGGAGCATAAGGTTTCGTGCATAAGCTGACGAAATGGGTATTCACCCACGAAAGCTTATGCGCCAATACTTCC
Source organism: Mauremys mutica (assembly GCF_020497125.1). Classification (NCBI taxonomy): domain Eukaryota; kingdom Metazoa; phylum Chordata; order Testudines; family Geoemydidae; genus Mauremys; species Mauremys mutica. The sequence goes on from NC_059073.1 coordinate 232,862,181, forward strand.
GTTAGTCTATAAGGTGCCACAAGACTCTTTGTCGCTTTTTACAGATCCAGACTAACACAGCTACCCCTCTGATACTTGAGCTAATAGAGTTGTTGTTAACTCTCGTGATTTTATCATAAGTCTCACAATGTCAGGTGATTTTGTGAAGTCCCCGCTCCTGGAGAAAGATTGTTAAGTGGGAATCTCAGCCTTCATTGTAACAAAAAAAGTAACCTTCTAGCCCACTTAGTTGCAGAGAAGAGCTCATGTGACTCATGTGCAAAGCTGGAAGGTAAATATAAGGCACCCAACATTATTTTTTAAAAGAGCTCATTAAATTTTAGGCCAATCTCATGATTTACAGAGCCTGACATGATTTTTGAACCCTTGGGGTTGGCAATATTGTAAATGAGAGAGGTCTTCAGCAACAGGAATGAGAATCTGGGGGGAGGGAATGGGGGAGCAGAGGAAAAAAGGGAATGTGAAAGGTCCTTGGGGCCCACCATAGGGGGTAGAGACTGTGCTGTCCCCTACTGGGGCTTCTACATAGATTCTGGGACTGAGGCCCAATTCCTCTTGCTGAGAATTCCCCATGGACTAGAGAGGCTTGGGAGTGAGGGCTGCTGCCCCCAGCCAGGGATTTCCTCCCAGATAATGGGGATTTGGAGGGGACCCTGCTGCCCCTGTTGGACAATAGGGCCTTGGTGGGACCCAGTGTATATGTGTGAGGGAGAGGGATTCCCCATGGACAACAGGCCTTGGACCTGTTTGTGAGGGGGCACCAGAGACCAGTGGTTTTCAACCTTTTTTCATTTGCAGACCCCTAAAAAATTTCAAATGGTGCAGACCTCTTTAGAAATCTAAGACAGTCTACAGACCCCCAGGGGTCTGCAGGCCACAGGTTGAAAACCACTGCCATAGACAACAGGACTGTGAGTGTTCTGGGGTTCCCCATAGAGAATAGAACCTTGGGGAAAACCTGTGAGTGTTAGAGGACTCCCTATAGACAATAGGACCTGGAGGGTCCCTGTTAGTGTTGGAGGTTCCCCAGGAACAATAGGGCCTTTGGGAATCCTGTGAATGTTGAGGGCGGGTTCTCTAAGGTGACCACCTTTCCAAAAGGATAAGCAAGACACAAGCAGCAGCCCTACCCCACTCCATGGCCCCATCCCCAGTCCCTCCTCTTCCCCCAAAGTCCTGACCCCAGGCCAGGCTTGATGATGGAGCCAGGCCTTGCTAAGAGCCGCCCAGGAACTCGGGCTGCTGTGTGGCATCTCAGACCCTCCACCTGCCCTGGGTGGAAGGCCGGGGTGCCCAAGAGCAGCCCCCGGCCCATGTCCCCAACCCCCAGGACGTGCCACCCAGGGCAGGTGGAGAATCTGGGAATCCGCAGTGGCCCTGGCTCCCTGGGCAGCTCTCTTTACTGCCTGGCTCCAGCTTCTGGCTGGGCCAGGATTAAGGTCGTGGAGGGAAGAGGAGGAGCATGGGGTGGGGCCTTATGGCAAGAAGGGGGGCCTAAGGCCCACCTCACCCCCACCGGGAAAAAGCTGGCACCACCCCTGAGCCTCAGGCACATGCAGAGTGGCACTGCAGGGAATCCGGGACAATTGCTGTTCCAGAGAGTCATTCAGCCCGGGACCAGGACTTGAAATGTACCTTTTGGGTCTGTCCTGCCTAATTAGGCAAGGCACAGATGGTCACCGTAGGGTACCCCAGGGACAATAGAGCCTTGGGGGGGAACCCTGTGAGTGTTGGGGGATTCCCCAAGGACAATAGAGGGACCCTCCAGGGACAATAGGACCTTGGGGGGGGGGGGGGACACTGAGTGTTGGGGGATTTCCCCAGGGACAATAGGACCTTGGGGGGGGGACACTGAGTGTTGGGGGATTTCCCCAGGGACAATAGGGCCTGGGGGGGGGGACACTGAGTGTTGGGGGATTTCCCCAGGGACAATAGGACCTTGGGGGGGACACTGAGTGTTGGGGGATTTCCCCAGGGACAATAGGACCTTGCAGGGGGCACTGAGTGTTGGGGGATTTCCCCAGGGACAATAGGGCCTTGGGAAGACACTGAGTGCTGTTGGGTTCCCAGGGGACAATAGGGCCCAGGGGAGGGGGCGGCTGCCCTGCTGGGGCTGGATTTCCCATGGACAATGGGGGCTGGAGGGGTCGAACTGGGGAATCCCCCTTTGTGGGCGGGAGCGTGATGCTAATTCCATCCTGCCCTATTATTGAGGCGCACTGCCGGAGTACCGCCCCTCCCCCCCGCCCCCGGCCCCGCCCCCGCCCGTCAGCGAGTGACGTGCGGCCGGAGTACTAGCTTCTCCCCGGGTTCCGTGCCTGCCTGTCAATAACAAATCTTCGATTCTGATTGGCCGTGGTGGCTCACCGCGTTGATATCTGATTGGATTCTTCCACTAGGGAAGGCGGATCCAGTAGCCTATGAAACGAGAGGTCTATGGGCGGGCCGGCTGGGCGGGCCCTAAGGATGGTGCGTCACAGGGGCGCCGCTGAGGTTTGGCGGGTCCGGGTGCCGGGGACTTGAGGCCGCACGGGGAAGGGGGGATGGGGCTGGTGCTTTTGATTCGGGTAAGAGGCGGGGCGGGGGTAGCGATCACGGGGCCAGGTGCTGTGGGACTGGCTGTCAGTCACGGAGCCCAGGCTGAGTGCCGCGCGGGGTGGGGCATGGTAGCACGAGCCTGGGTATAGTGAGGTTGTGAGTGACCAGTCTTCACAGTGGGGAGAAGTGAGCACGTGGTAGCCCGTGTGGGGCACGTAAGTACCCTTCATACAGTTCCCCAGAAAAGACATGGGGGTTGGACACATTGGGTGGTTCAGCTAGTGTCCATTTCTAGTAAGCGGGGACCAGATTTCCCCCCCCCCCCGTGGTAATTCAGACTCATGAACTTTTACCTGATCATTACAGACTTGTTGCACCAGTATCACTAGGAGGAGGATCAGGCCCCTGTTTCTTATCTCTTTGCACATTTCAAACCAACAATGATTCTTTGTAACTATGATCATTGGTTCCTTTGCAAGGTGTTGGTAATGAATCTCACGCTTCAACATGGGGTCACAGTAGTAGTCAAGTAACTCCTCATGCATGAATGCCAAACAGAAGTGCACACACCAAATCAGTCTGCACACCAAGCACTCCCTACATGTATTACAGGAGAATTTGTTCTGCTTTTCTTTGAAGCTTACCATATCTGCTACCATTTGAAGAAAGATATCAAACTATGAATCAGATCTGGCAGTTCTGACATTATGTTCCTAGTCCATAAGACAGACAAAAATAATATGTTGTAAAAGTTGTCTAGACACAAGAGAAGCATTAATGTTTTTCACAAAGAAGAGTGAAATATTTGGTTCTCATTAACTTGCAGTAATGCTGAAATAAGAGAGGACATGTTGATAAAAATAAACCCCACAATAACCCTTGGTAAATTGAAGTTAAGGTTGTAGACGTATGTCTGTGGTGTGAGTGCATATTGCTTTTCAAGAACATTAGTGTTAAAACCTCTCAAAGAGGAGAAAATCAGAAAATGCAGTTAAAATTGCACCTCTCAAACCAGGCATCCTAACTGCCCCCTAACAATGTCAGTTGACCATATTCCCTGTGTTACATATAGAGTATCAAAAATGGGGGCCATAGAACACAGGTTTAGTAATTCATCTCACACATGTCTCAGTAAGCCTGATGATTTGAGCACTAAATATTCTTTTTCCTATAGGTTCTCTGATAGTATTGTTGGGTCAGAGACAGCTAGCTCTGTGTCTAGTGACACGGGTAATTGGTTACTATATGGAGTCAGAGCCTAATCCTGTCAGATACTCAGTGCCTTCAGCAGCTCAGAAGAATTGCCCCTTAATGAAGGGTGATGAATGGTTGCCTTCAGTACCCTGTTTGTCTAATCAGGAATTTGTGAAATTCTTGTATGTGTACTGTGTAGTCATAACATCAGAGTGGGGAGCAAAGTTTAGGGGATCTCTTCCCCCTCACTTCTTTGTGGATTCCTGACATGTGAGTTGGGGAGCCCTACTAATGTATGCTTCCTTAGGAGAGCAGCCCATCTCCTGTGGAGCTTAGGAGGTGTGCAGGAGTATGGCTTTGCCTGGATAAGTGCCTCTGCAGAGCCTTCTAACATTTCCAGGAACCTCACAAAGTCTCCCTGGTGTCTTATGCTTGTCCTGTGAGCCCTAGGAGCGTGATAGAGTAAGAAGGTAGAACATTCCTGGGGTACAAAGAGCATAGTTGAAGAGCTGAGGAGCAGCACAGTGCTGCTGGAGAAGGTGAGAAAGTAGCACATACGTGTCTTATGTAACATGTAAAGCTCCTGTATTCAGCAGCAGAAGTTCCCTCTGATAAACAATGAGCAGGTGAAGAAACTCTAATGCTTTCCAACCCCCATGTCCTCCCCACCTGTGCCTGAGCTGCTCCTTTCCAGCCTGGATCCCTCTGCTCCCCAGAGTTCCCCCATTCCTCATAGCAAGAAACACCCACTTCCCCTCATGTCTGCCATAGCCCCAACTCCTCTGATCCCCACCTAGAGGCATATATCCTTTCTCCTCCCCATGTCCCCTTTCAGATGCCTTCTCCCCTCGTGAACCGCACACCCAGTGGTTGCGGGGCTTCCAAGAGCATAGGGTGCAAATGGGGAAAGGGTGTTTGGCAGAGGTTAGGTGTGCAGAAGGTGGAAGAGGGGAAACACTGGTGTCTCCCAGCCTTCTGCAGCCAATGAACCTTCTGTTGTTAGTTGAGGGGGAGTCCTGCTGCTGTAAACCACAGGAGGGCTCATAAGGTGGAGAAGGGAGGGAATGCTAGAGCTTCCTCCATCTTGTCCTTTTGAACTTCTGCTGAGTGCCTCCACCCTGGCATTGGTCTTGGGGTAAAGAGCATGGGAACATCAGGAGAGTGGGGATCTTTTGAGAGCCATGAGGATTCTGCCAGGAGCAGTAGAGTCCAGGTAGGGAGAGGACACTCATGTAGTTTATGATGCAGAAAGGGGGGGTGGACTTGTTGTTTTTCAGAGGGGATTCCTGCGCCGTGAGCCAGAGGAGCTTCATTGGGTGGAGAATTTTAAATGAAGCTTCTTAAACATTTTAAAAACCTTATTTACTTTACATACAACAATAGTTTAGTTATATAACATAGACTTATAGAAAGAGCCCATCTAAAAACGTTAAAATGTATTACTGGCACGCGAAAACTTAAATTAGAGTGAATAAATGAAGACTCGGCACACCACTTCTGAAAGGTTGCCGACCTCTGGTCTGTAAGGTATGTTCAGCATCACTGAAATGCAGGGTGCAAAACGCCTTCCACTCAGCACATTGCACAAAAGTAGGAGGAGGAAAAGCTTGGCAAGGGAGCAAACTGTTGTGAAATGTGTCATGGGATCATTAATGTCTATACACAGCAAGCAACACTTTGGATTTTAAGGGTAAATCTGAAAAAATACCGACTGTATCTTTTCAGTCCATATTCCATGGGAAGATTTTCTTTTCCCTGCCATTTGGTTAAAATGTATTTCTAGGAATTGTTCATTAGTTGAATAAAGCCATAGTGCTATACTTCTGTCTATAAACAATCTTTTTGTTCTTGTTTTACATTGTAATCTGATACAAGGGATCAGTTGCAGTATCAAAGTGGCCACTGTTTCCTCGGCTGAATGGTATCAGAGTTCAGCAGAAGCTACCCATTTTACTTGCTCAGACTGTATCCAGATGTACTGACTGATTCTTTTGATGATTTAATCCTTTATCCATGTAGCTTCCCTGCAGACCTCAATGCACAAATATGAAGCATGGAGCTGTTACACGGCCTGCCATACTACTATAGAGAAAGGGAGGGAACAGACATATTATCGAAAACCTTAGAGTCTAATGAGGCACTGACTCCGCTGCAAATTCCTTCACGCCCAACTGTGTCTCAGAATAGGTAAGAAATAGCTACTAAAGGAAAATGTGTTTTGCTGAAAATTTTAAAGTATTGGCCCCAAACTCTGCTCCCACTTACACTAATGCAACACCATTGTTTTCAATGAAGTTACAAAATTTAGCCCAAAGTATCTGTATCTATAAAATAGATTGCACAGGTTGAATTTTTGTAATACAGTTTTTTTTAAAAATGATGCAACTAGGTATTTTCTGACAAGAAAAAAAAATCTTAGAAAATGGTTGGCCTCAACTATTTTAAATAATACATAGTAAATCTGAATTTTAATCATTATTAAAAGTCTGCGCTCTTTACTGGGTTGAACTTCATGTATATCAATATATGTACCATACGTCTATTGCAGCTGAGTAGTTTTAGTGTACTGTTATATATGGTTAATGTTTGTCACCAATATTTGGGTTAATAAGCTGCCTCTAAATACTCTAAGGCTGTGTTTGTATGTTTACCGTAACTAATGGACAAATCATATCCTCCTAGAAACCAGAGCCTGAGGATTTCCTTTTGTGATCAAATAATCAGTTTCAGTAATGGCGTACTTGGCATTCAATAGGGTTAATTCAGTGTTGTTATATAAATTCAGTGGATAAATGGACACAAAGCAGGTCTTTATAGGCAGAGTTGATAGTGCTGTCTATAGTTAAGGTTGGTTGACAGTTGCCATTGTACAACCCTATTCTCAGTTGCTTATATCTTTGCCAAACTTTAGCCATTTGGTCTAAAATTTTCCATGCCAAGGTGACTTCCTCAGGCTGATTATTTTTTTTTTTGGCAAATTAGAGAAAAATATGATGTTTTCTCCATGTTAAAAAAATTATTTCAGCCACTTCATTGAGAAGCTCTATCACAGCCATGTTTTGGAGGAGGAATTTGAAATTTGGTAAGAAAGGTCACCCTGGTCCCATAGATGTGCCATTTGCTGTTACTATGGGGGGTGGGGAGGATCCAAATTTGGCCAAGTTATAAGCCTTTGAAAAGTTTTACTTTGCACATGCTCAGTAAAGACTTACTAGAAGATTGCCTCGGAAGTCTCTGAAGAGTCTCTCTGTACTGAGTGTGCTCTACCCTGGAGCAGTGGGGCCAGAGCAGGACTTTCCTGACAGTTGCTACTTCCAGCTGATGCAGGCTGCTGAAGTGCTGGGCATTGGAGCTAAGAGCATCTCCTCCCTCCTTCTCCCCCCTCCCCTTGGCACAAAAGTAGCCTGACTCAGATGCAGAGGAGACCAGGGGAGGTGGAGGGGCAGCACAGCACAGGGAGAAGAATTGGGTTGGGAGCTGCATGGGGGGAAGAAGACATGGGGCTGAGGGAAGGGAGACAGGGACTGACAGCCTGTGAGGGGGGAACAGGGACTGGTAACCACTGTAGGGTGGGGGAGACTGAAATCAGATGAGGAGTTGGGGCCGTGTGGGGAGACTGGGAAAAGTAGAGTGGGACTGGGAGCAAGCCAAAAACTGAAATTGGATGAGGAGATTGAAATTGGCTGGGGAAGGTGCCTGTGGGAGGAGCTGGGATGAGGAGTCTTTGCTTACATGGTCACATACTATTTCTTCCACAGGATGCCTGCTACTTTATTCCACCCTCCTCGGGTTCTGCACTCAGCACAGCTCATTGACCCCCAAAATCAGGCCCTGTAGAGCTACAATAGGAGTGTTGGATCTGGTGCAGGCATAAAAGTGTGGGGTCTCTGATTGCTCTTACGTACTCCTCTTGATTTTCATATTAAAGCACAAACTGTATCATAATGCATATGCCCCTCATATGCCACTCAGTGTGTAAGTTACACTAGTTTTGCACACCCACTGGGACTGATTCACCACCCCCTTTCACCAGTGCAAATTGGACATAAAAGGCTGTCATTCTGATTTACACTGGTGTAAATGATGATGCAAGGCACACAGCCCCGGAGAATCATGTCCACTGAATTAGAAATCAATGTGAATGACACCCAGGGCCCTAATCCTACCCCAGACAGACTCACCTCACACAGCTTCCTGCAGCACTTGGGTTTCCCTTGGAGATCTCAGTTTCAAATACGGATCGAGTCAGAACCTGTTTTGTTTATGAGATCTGATGAGCTCACATCCTATCTCCCAATATTCATACACTGTTCGCATGAGCACCAGAAAACAAGAAAAATTTGCAGGCAAAAATACAGTTAAAATAAAGGATGCACTAGTAAACTGATGGCTGTCTTGGCAATTTTATTTGATCAAAAGCAAGGAAAGTAGCTTTTAGTTCTAAGTGGTACTCTTCCAGAACTTGACAATCAGAATTTAATATAATTCTAGAATCATAGAAGTTAAGGAGGGAAAATCCCTGTTAAGCCATCTAGTTCATTGCTCTACTGGTGCAGGATTGTTTCCTGCTCTACATCTTTTTAACAGTTTGTCCAGTATAGTTTTAGTTTGATATTCTCTTGCAAAGACACAGTTTTGTTGTGTCCTTGAAAACCATAATCCCATTGGATTGATATTGACTATAACTGTTCCTTTGTTTGAAAGACCGTAAGTAGAAGCTTAACAAGCCCTGTTTGGTTCGGTGGGCAATCAGATTCATGTACCTTTGTGTGCCATGTTTGTCTTTTCTGTCTTGGGTTAAGTCAGGGGTCGGCAACCTGCGGCTCCCGGCTCGCCCGGGGAAGCACCCTGGCGGGCCGGCCCGGTTTGTTTATCCGCCGCGTCGGCAAGTTCGGCCGATCGCGGCCCCCACTGGCCGCAGTTCGCGGTCTCAGGCCAATGCGGGAGGCAGGAAGCGGCGCGAGCCGAGGGATGTTCTGGTATCGTACGCCCTACTGAACTTTCTGTGGTTTCACTGTGATCCTGTGTACTTTGGGAAGAATATCAGTTCCCTTTGGAAAGCACTTAAAATTTCTTTATTTGGGAGTGCTGAGCTGTTTAAAAACTCTTTGCATCTGTTTTCCACTTCTGTGAAGCACTGATTGCTTTTTACTCACCCCGTGTTTGTGTATTTTATTCCATCAACAAATAAGAATACTGTGTTCTTACTACTTCTATGGTGCTCTTCATCAGAAGATTGCAACATAATTTATAAACATTAGTTACTTAAGCCTTATAAATAAGCTCTGAGTTAAATCAGGATTATTATTATCTGTTTTACAGGTGGACAAACCAAGGCACATCAAGATTAAGTGAGGTGCTCAAAGTTACATAATAACTGGCCTGTTTCTCCTGCCATTCACACTGGTGTAACTCCAGTGATTTTAGTGAAGTTATTTCTGAATCATACCAGTTTACGACCAGGTCCACACTAGGAGCGTTTTGTGGTATACTGCTTCAGTATACTATACCAGCAAAGCACTGCTAGCGTGGACAAAGCTTATACCAGCAAAACTGTGCTTTTGCCAGCATAGTTTATTCCAGCTTCACTCCCACAACACCTCCCCAAGTGAAATAAGATATACTGGCAAAAGGGCATCTTTGCCAGTATAACTGCATCTATGCTAGGGGCTTTTGCCAGCGATGTCAGTCACAATCAGGGTGGATAAAAATCAATTATTTTTCTTGAAAAAATGTAAAAAATCAGATTTCTTAAATTTAATTTTTTTTATTTTGTTATTTAAATTATAAGAAGTTTTTCTTTTGAAAAAATAAACCTGCTTAAAATGGCATTGAATTTAACACAAAATATGTTAGGCCTAAACTTATTCTAATTTCTTAAATCATTTAAATCAAAATAAATATGCTGAATCTATGAGCCTCTGTTCACAACTTTGATTTAAAGGCTGCCTTTCTACGTAAAGAAAGAATCAGGGGGAAAACATCCAACTTTAGAGACCAAGTTTTATAAATATGGCATATTAGGACAGCCTAAGTAACTTATGAGACTGTCTCATGGTCCAGAGACTTAGGGTACATTCACAGATTCTAGGACTGGAAGGGACCTCGAGAGGTCATCGAGTCCTGCCCTCATGGCAGGACCAAATACTGTCTAGATCTACACTGCAATAACAGACCTCTGGCATGGCTGCAGCTGGCCTAGATCAGCTGACTCAGGCCCATGGTGCTGGGGCTGCACAGCTGCAATTTGTAGTGTAGATGTTCAGGCTTGGGCTGGAGCCCATGTTCTGAAACCCTGTGCACAGGTTAGGTCTCTCAGAGCCTGAGCTCCAGCCTGAGCCTGAACATCTACACTGCAGTGTCTAGCCCCACAGCCCAAGCACCATGCGTTCAAGTCGGTTGGCCGGGCTCTGACACTTGGTGCTGCAGGATTTTTATTGCAGTGGACATTCCCGCCAACAAGTAGGAACTTAAGCTCCAGTCCCTTTCCCTTAGGCATATTTGAAAATGTCCCAGGCTGTCCTGAAATAATCAGTTTTATTTGCTGACTATAGTTAATCCCTCTGTTTAATAAAACAGTTACTTGTTAAAGTGAAACATGTTTTGATAAGAGAAGTTCATGTATCCAAAATATTTCAGGTTGTTTAATAAAAATAAGTTTTCTGTGCTGTTGTTTGTGTTTGATTAAATTCCAGTTACCACCCTAATGCAGCTTGACAAAATCCTGAGCAAAAAGTTAATTATCTAGTAAATAAGCAATAGATCATTCACCATTTTCTAACATACTGAAATGTACAGTTAAGTATCTGACCATATTAAGCTATATAATTGCTTAAATAAATGTATATTGTTATCGTGTACCCTCGTAGGCAGCAAAAGCATGTACAAAATCTAGTGTAAAGCTTATATTTTGTTGTAAATCAACATGTTTTAATGGTTATATCAACCAGTGAGAATGCAGCATTCTTTAGAAAGTAACTGAAGTACAAATGGAAAAGTTGATTTAAATCCAGACTTTCCATTTGGTGATGTAATCATGATTTAAATTGCTTTGATTTGAATCATCCACCCTGGTCACAGTTATAACTACTAACATAGCTATGCCAGCACAAGTCTGTAGTGTAGGCATAGCCTTTGTGAGAGAAGAATCATGTCCACCTCGTTAGCAACCAGGGGCGGTTCTAGCCATTTCGCCGCCCCAAGCACGGCGGCACGCCACGGGGGGCGCTCTGCCGGTTGCCGGTCCCGCGGCTCCGGTGGTCCTCCCGCAGGCGTGCCTGCGGAGGGTCTGCTGGTCCTGCGGCTCCGGTGGACCTCCCGCAGGTGTGCCTGGGGATGCTCCACCGAAGCCGCGGGACCACCAGACCCTCCGCAGGCACGCCTGCGGGAGGTCCATCGGAGCCACCTGCCGCCCTTCCGGCGACCGGCAGAGTGCCCCCTGCAGCATGCCACCCCAAGCACGCGCTTGGCGTGCTGGGGCCTGGAGCCGCCCCTGTTAGCAACAGGGCAGTAAATAGGACTCAGGAGACCTGGTTCTGAGTCCTTTGCCCTGCCAACTGGACATAACTTAACATAAACTCAAAAGATGAAGATGGCTGGTCCTTAGCACAGCAGTATAACCAATCATTGTTGAGTTTGGGAGGAATCTCTGGACTCCTACTCCCAGGGCCAGTACACACATTTGTTTATTGTTGCTATTTTAGAAGTATTTTTATGGGTCTGTTCAATGGAGAGGTTTTGGAGGAAACCACCATACGTGGGGAAACTGAGTCTATGTTTTTCCAGCCTCTCTCCCCATCAGTAAGAATGATAGGATACGCTTTATGCCTACATTGTTACCTGGGAAATTCCTGCCAGATGAAAAAAAACAAGAGGAAAAGGAAGTGTGTAAAATGTTCACTCTGCTTGGTGCTCATCTTCATGAAACAAGTGAAGTAAACGACACACATAGTACTACAGAACTGTTGGTGATATAGGCACACTGAATTATGCTGGAACTATTCAACCGTTCGCAGAAACTTGTGACATATCTGATAGAGCTTGTATGCCCTGGTGGCTGCAGATACTAGAGAGTGACATCTCTCACCCACTCTCTAGAGATGTCAGGGAAGATTTTCAAAAGCACAATTGTACTTAGGCACCTAATTTGTACAGTCAATGTGAATTAATTGCCTTGCTACAATTTGGCTCTTTGAAAATCCATCAGCATATGAGTTTTTATAGTGGTATTTAGCACCTAGAGGACAAGACAGGTGATCCATGTTTCAGCAGCTCATACACTCAATGTATATTGCAAGAGGTCAGACATGCCTGCAGCATATTGGCATAAGCATTCACCTATCTTCTTCTTCCAGCCAATCAAAATATACTGGACTTGCTTCTGCTCCCAACTGGGGCAGGCTCATCATGACAGCTTTGGTCAAAAAGCTGCTGCTGTTTAAGAATATTATTTTTTTGTTTCAGATATGAGGAGTTAAGAGATTCACTTCAGTGGTGCAGGCTTCCGTGGGGAACCGAAAGAGAATATGGAGGAATTGCACCGATTTCATTGCCAGAAGATCATAGACCAAAGAATGAGCCTCCTTGTTTGTTTGCTAAAGGACATCAACATTATGGTTATGGTGGAAATTCCTGGCCAAGGTAGATTAGTTGCATGCTTCATACATTCTGATTTTTTTAAGTGTTGTAACCTAGAAACAGCTAATGGAATGCAATATATTTGGACAGTCTGGATGGCAATGCAGATTGAGTTGTGTAGATAATTTGCATTCTGGAGATAGACTTTGTTACCCCCACTTTGGACAATGCTCACCTGTAGTGTGCCTGAGTTGTACTGCCCATTATCACCTTCTGTGTATTTACTGAAACTCTTGGATCTCTTCGTTTAGTTTATTTTTTCCTATTGTTTGGTAATGGTGTAGTATTTATTAGCTATTGTCCTAAACTTCCTCTGTGACATTAGATAAGTCTCACTCATGGCCTGATTTTTTAGAAGCGTTCAGCATCCACAAATCCCGCTGAAGTCAATGGGAACTGTAGGCTCTTGGCATTTTTCTGAAGGCTGCTCTGACTTACACCCAGCTTCTCCCAACCCCAGGAGCCATTTTGGGATCAAGGATAGACAGGGCATGCCTTCCGCACCCAGGGCTGAGAGAGGAGAAAATTCTACACTGCTCTTCACCATACAGGAATTCCCCTTTATGCAAAATGAGTGCCCAGGTAGCTGGGGAAGCTGACTTTCTGGCTGCTTTGCACTGCCAGAACGTGGCCCATTAGCTTTATCTGAAAACTGCCATTCAACCCTGCGTAGTCAAATTGAACAAGGCTCAGAATATTTAGTGGTACATTCCCTTGGCTCTGCTAGCCCCAGAATATCCTTCCTACCATTCTAAAAGGTAATTTCCTACAGGTATATGTGTGTGCAATGCAAAGGAGATAGAGAGATCACAGGTGTCTCCAAAGATTGCATAACCTCCAAGAAGTGTGTGGTGAAGTTCATTGAGCTTAGGGCCTCCAACACAAGTAGCACCAGGTTCATCCTATTCCAAAACAGAGGAAAAAGAAAAATCTCTGAAAATCCAACTAAACCCAAGATAAGTAAACTGCATTATCCTCCCTGAATATCTCACTGATTTTCTGGGTCTGCAGCACCAGCTGAGGAGCCTAGGCAAACAGATATGACTTCAGAGATCTCAACCCTTTTGTGAAGCAATTATGAAGTAATGTTCAGTGGTGCTACTCTCTGCCAAATGAGGTGGGGAGGACAAAGAGGAGACAAGGCCATTGTCTCGTCCCCCCATCATGGAATCAGTTTTCCTTATAGAAATTGACTTTATGGTGACAGGTCCTTGGAATGACTCCAGACAAGAATTTTTATTGCTCTTGGGTTTTATTTTAAATATATAAATCCTAGACTTATTCAGTGTATAGACATGCTGGGCTAGATCCTGGCCTGTGCTTCATCTCATTCTGTTCCACTCTGGTGGTGGAAGGGGGACAGAAGACTAGCTTTAACAGTAATCTGGTCAGCATAGCCACCTGCTTTTAGCCTCCAGCATAAGAGGTGTTTCAGGAATGTACCAAGGTGGAAGGAGAGCTGGTGGTCGTAGGCCAGTTCAGTGGCCCCTTGGGGGCCATAACTGCAGGTGCTATTAGAGCAGCCCTGAGGTTGCTCTGAATTACAGGAGGAGCCCAGGTAGCCCCCAAATGCCCAGCAGAGCTACAGTATATCTGAGTATTGGCCCTCAGATTGAAAAATTCTCCCTAAATATTCATATTGCTATCCAAACAGAAAAGCAAAGAAACCTAAAGGTTAATTCTGCATTGCCTGGAAACTTTTATTTATGTCCTTTTATCTGTATCCTTCTCCACACTGTGGGGGCAAAGAGTATTGGTTTCTGGCTGTTGAAGCGGCATCCCTTTGCAGCTACCTTAGCAGGTTGATTCCAATAAAATTTACCAGGAGGGCAGGTTAGAAGTGTATTAAGTACTTATTACAGTACAATTTAGTCTGGATCAGAAAGCGGAAAGTAGTAAAGATGCAAGGGAAGTACTTTAGAAATCTGTGACTGTGCCCATAGTGAGGTGAATGCCAGCACTGGAGATATAAGAACACACACACGCAAGCAAGCAAGCAAGCAAAATTATTTAGAGCCTGTGATAGCTGATTTTGGTAGTGGAGCTGTTGTCTGTTCGTGAGCCCTATACAAAAGTACTTGATTTTTTTTTAAATCCCACATTTAGGGGTTAGCTTACTTGTTTGTTTTTGTAAATGAGTATACTTCTTCTTTGGTATCTCCTATACATTTTTTTGGTCTACTGATAGGGAAGTATAGTGAACAGTATAAGTACTGTAGTTCCAAAATCTGTGGTTATAACCAAAATGCTTCATTTTCCCAACCCAGTTTATAAAATTTCAATAGAAAGTTTATGAAGGATAAAAAGTGGAAAAAGTATTTTTCCAGCACACTCCTGTCTAACATATTTCTGGCTTTTAAATATTCTGGGTGGTTCCTTATAATGATGTTGATATGTGAAGTGGAGCACACCTTTTTAAGGAAGATTTAAGTTTCTGAGAAACTATGTATTGGCAGAGCTGGTTTTATGTGGAAAAAGAACTGAGGAAATGTGCAGTTTTCACCAGCAGATGTCAGTGTGCATTAATAATATAGGGAAGACCATATTTCAGAAGCACTGCATTATTTACAATTATTTATCCTCTTACTGCTGGGGGATGCAGTTTCCAGCACAAAATGTTCAGTTGTCAACTGACTCAAAATGCATAAGAAGCCAAAGTGTCTCCCTTTACAGGCAAAACTAACGAGTCTCTGCAGATGCATTGAACCAAAGGTTATTCTGATCCCTAACACCATATCTCATTTACTGAGTTATTCCACTTGGCTGGAATAGTTACAAAGGCTGTGTGTATCTAAAGATGCATTTTTGCAGCATAATACTTTTGAAGTGTAAGAAAGACAAAAAATAAAAGTTCCACGTCATCATAACATTTTTATTCTAAAGCTGAAAACAGAATTCACATCATGGAGATAGTTTATACATGGTGTTCTCATTGAGATCGGTGTTCAAGTCTAACATATCCCAGGACACTGAGTACAGCTTGGCCAATTATCAGAAAAGACTTGTAGGTGGGTGGGATGGCTAATGCAAGCATCACTACTCCGTAAGAGTGCCCCGCATGTGAGGTAGTCCACTGAATAGTGTTGAAAGCATTGCCTGACGGGAGTATGCATCCTGGCCTCTGAGATAGATGTCAGGTGTCAGCAGTGGCTGCTAAATGGAAAGAAGGAAGGCAGTGACCCAGTCCAGATTGGCTTTAGCAAAGAAAGAGAGAGTGCAGAGCACTCTGAATGTCATGGAAAGATTACTGGCAAGACAAGGTGGGTGAGGTAACAGCTTTTATAGGACAAACTTCTAAGAAGAGATATTACCTCACCCACCTTGTCCCTCGAATATCCTGAGATCAACATGGCTACAACAACACTGCATGAAGAGACGATTGTCAACTTTCCAACAACCCAAAACACCATATTAAGCCAAGCAGAACACACCAACACATGCCCTGCTATTCTGAACCAACATTTTCCTCTCTCTTCTTCCAGGCAGTGTCTCCTCTTCTTCTATGCAAGTTTAGCCTTTGCAGGTGGAGGTCAGAAGCCCCAAGGCTGTTCTAACTCCAGGGATAACATTACCAGTTAAAATTGGTTACTCTGACTGTATGTTCTTCAGTTTGGCTGTCCCTCTTGCTCTACTTTTCTCTGTCCTGCCCCATTCTAGCTGCTGATAACCAACATCTGTTCTGTCAGAGGCAGCTAAGATGCCGTCATCTCAGTCAGAGGTCGTGTGTCTTTTCAGCAGCAACAAAGACCACTGAGAAAGGTCCCGTTTTTCTGCACACTAAGCGTCTTGACTCTGCCAGACCATTGACTTCAATGGGAGTAGAGGATGCTCAGCATCTTCTATTAAACGCTCAACCCCTCATAGGATCAGGCTCTAAGGGCTTGATTCTGTGCCCATTGAAATCATTGGCAAAGGGGCTTGACGCTTCTGAAAATCAGGCCCTGTGTAACTTAAATGTTAAGGTCTGAGTGATAGTAAGTATCTACATTTCCAGTATCTCTGAATTTGGTGGTAAGGGCAGTCTATGGACTGCAGGCAAAAATTACATACCATGTCTACATCTCTTACAAGAAAAAAAATTAGTATGTGTTTCCTGGGATTTTTATAACCAATAAGTAAAATGTTATTTTGTGTTTCTCTCTTTATGCAGAGGTCTTCCCATTGAACAGTATTATGATGTAACCCAAATGAAAAAAAGTGATGTCCGTATGAATGATGATCTGTAAGTTTCATTACAGCATAGACCAGATAATTTATTTAGTGTGGCAAATGTAATGACAAGCTAAATATTCATTCCTCCTTAATGACCTCGTGGATTAATGTTTATGATGAAATATGACCTTTGTATAAAATGTGGTTGGTCAGTGACTACAGAAAACACACACAGTTTGGAAGGAAGTTCAGAATGAGGTATCAGTGCCCCCACTCAGTTTAGTATCTCTTAAGCAATGAGATTTGAATTGGTTTTATTGATTTGTCAACCGGTGTCACTCAGAAATACTCTCTCCTACAGGGCAAAGTCCCAATTAGCAAAGAATAGCACTGAGATAACCATGGCATCCTGTGTGCATCATATTAAAGTTTTCTCTGGTATCTTTAGGTGTACTTAAAGAGGAGGTTTGACTAAGATAATGTTTCCTTTTTTTCACTGCTACTATTTAAAAGAGTAGCTGGTTTCCTTGAGATTGAATGTTGCCAGTTAAAACTGCAGTACACCGTTTTGCCACGTGATGGCACCAACAAAACACTGAAACTTGCAGCTCAAAACTTAGGTTAATGTAACAGTAGTTATGAGTTTAAACACTCAGAAGTCAGGAAATGAACAAGTTAAGGTCCTCACAACAACATTAACTTAGCAGTGTTGCATATCCTATATGCTTAGTTATGTAGTTAGGGCTAAGGCTGTATTAACTTCCCCCCACAGGCCAGGTAACCACGGGAACAGTGTGTGATTCACCCTCACCCCTTCCTCAGCAGGGTTGCCATCTCCGAGATTCAGAAAAACTAGCCCCTGACCACGCCACCAACACCAACAAAAAGGCTCCTAGTGCCCAGTAGCTAATTATGACCCCACACCTGTGGTCACAGCCCTCTCTTTGGTCACCTAGACACACAGGTGCTCGTTCCTCTGTCTGCATGAGCTTCTACACCCGCCCACTCACAGGAGCTTCAGTCCTTGAGGGAGCCCCACTACTGTCCCCTGTCAGGAGCCTCTGTCTCCCTTACCCCGTTCCTTATCCCTTCCTGATGACAAGCCTCGGTCCATCTTGCTTCCTGGTCCCCAGTGCCAGGAGGAGCTGCAACAGCTCAGGAGGTTGAGGGGCCAGCACACAGAGGCTGGTGCCAGCTGTTCTCCCAGCCAAGTGATGTGCAGTAGTTACAAAACCACTGCACGGCCACATGTGCCTGTAACGAACATGGAATGCTCCCAAGGGGCGGGGGGAGCACACTGAACCTTTTCACTGGCAAAGCAGTACAAAAACCAGCTAGGATGATTAAAAGCCAGCCAGGTGGCAAGCAACCCTCCCTTCCCATCTATAGTGCCTGCCAAATTCCAAAGCATGCTACCCCCTTGGGCATTTTGTGTGAGCCTACGAGGGCCGGAAAGGCAGCAGAACTACCACAGCTCTGCTGTGTGAGGCTGAAGACAGGCCACAAAGAAGCTGCACAGCGTGAATCTGCAGCCCTGTGCCCCAGGGTGTAGCGCTGTGTGCTGGCTGCCTCCATGGCATCACGCAACAGGGACTTGAAAGTAGGCCAAGGGAAGGTGGGTTTGGTACACTGAAAGAGTGTTGGCCAAAGCCCACCTTTACTGGGCCTTGACCGATAATGCAGCCTAGAAGCATTGGCTGTGCAGCTCTTGCGAACTGTGATTGCAGGTTGTGGGGAGAAATCTTACCTTACAAGGTCTGCTTATTAACACCCCCCCCACACACACACACACAGCATGTTTGCTTGAGCTTTGCACAAGTGACAAGATTTGTCCTTAGTGTGGGGTTTTGTAATTGCTGGAGCATTTGGATACTGGTGTAATACAAGTATCTATGCACACTAAGCTCAGCCCTGCCAACCTTTGCACTATACCCCAGCAGGTCTGCAAGAAATACAGGATCAGGCCCAATGGATTAAAGATAAATAAGAGTTTCACCTTTAACTCGGTCTTTTTCTTTGGGTGGGTTTCAGATCGCCTCTCACTCACCTGGAATGTTCAGCCAGCTGGCTTGGTTTTATTTTACACTTCATGGGCCTAATCCATTTCTGATGTAACTTCATTGATTTCATAAGAATGACACCAGGCAAGGATTTGGCCCCTTATATTTTGATGGCCAGATGAATGCCTTGTAAATTATAATTCTTATTGCAGAGAATTCACTCTGCCTGCACAAAGGCTGGGATAACAGGTGAAGTATGGGAGGGTTGTGGAGTGAAATCCATCCCCCAACCCAAGACACAGAACAGCTACTAAGGCAACAGCTTCTTCCACCTCATCCTCAGAATCCCAAATTCAGTCGTTCCTATTCTGGCCCACCCCAAGTGCAAGCAGTGAGGTTGCTTCCCTTAGTGTACTAGCCCCACTCTGCATGCTTGTTGGCCCATGACCCCTTTCCAGGGATTGCTTTGGGCAGGCTACATGAGGGGAGGAGGCATGTTGCCACAGGGACAGATCAATATCTGGCCCAGTGCATACTGAATAGAACGCTGCCGTGGCCCAGGGATGTTTTAGTTGAGAGTGCATTGATACATTTTCTTAATTATTTTTTAAATTAAAATGTAACCTGAAAGAGAAGGCTTCTAATGTTTCTATGCTCTTTCTAATATTTCAATCTCTGTTCATCGTTTCCATAAGATCATATTTACTCATATTTCATCCTTGAAAGATTTTTTTTTATGTTGTAAAGAAAGAGCAGATCTTTTTTAAAATGCCTAGAAAATGTGTCACATTCATACTCACAGGTCTTTCAGAGCGAACACATTCATGTAACTTTCAGTGCCCTCCCTGGGGTATCAAACTGGAAGATGGTGGTAACCTTGCGAAATCTGTGTTGAAAACCACTGGCTGAGTGCTGCTCTGGAGAATTACTAGGGAGCTCTTAATACTCGGTGTATTGACATTATAGCTTGTGATGGCTCTTTTGAGCCATGACAGTCTCTCATGGAAAATGAGTCACTGTGCATTTGCAGTAACTAGATGTCATAGACCAGAATGGGATTACTGGGCATTTGTCATAACCACAAATCCTTATGTAGTTTTGCATGACAATGAATGGCTTTGCATATACAGGAACTGCCTTTCAAAATGAATGAACACTGGGCCCTATCTTCCCTCCCGGTTAAAAACATACAGAGGAGAACAAGTTAATCAGAGACCCACCAGAGACCCAAATTTACCCTCCCAATCCAAGAGGCCACCAGGGATGCTGTGCAAGGGGTGGGGCCACAAAAATCCATCTAGGCCTTGTAGAAAATCCTTCTCCTCATGCCAGTGATCTGGGGCCCATTAGATAATGGTATGTCCAACCGCACTCCTCTCTGGTCCTGCCCCCACACCAGTGTCAGCCTCACAAGCTTGCAATTGTCACACCATTGGCTGCCAGTTATTACCTGTGATCCATCCCAAAGGGTCACTGAGTGTGTAGGATGAGTAAATGCCATTTCTAATCTATTTAGATTTTTCACACCGACTTAGTGTGCAGGAGTGGTGGAATGTACCACTCAGAGCAGCCATTCCTCAGGTCCATCCCCCCTCACCACAACCTGACCCTTTCCTACCACACTCAGCTAACTGCCTCCAGGCAGCCCGTTTTCTACAGAGGTGCTCAAAGTGCATGGGAGGCTTTGTGGGTTGACATCCCAAGAAGCTGCCTTGGAGCTGTGTCCCCCAGTAGTATTTCTGAACTGTTAAGCCGCCACCCCACTGTGCACTATTCAGTGAAAGGAGCTGAAGGAATTATTGTTTCCAAAAACTGCAAAAGTACGCAAAGCCAATACTTTGAATAGACTAATTGTCTCTGAAAAGAAACCATGTCTGTGCCCTGATATATAAAAATTGGTGTGAATACTACTAGCTGATTGCCCCCCATATGCTCGTTGCTGTACACATATGACAGCATCCATCTTGACCAACCAGGGATTGAATTGAGGACTTCTAGAGCTAAAAAGCGGAGTCTTTACAGCTTGAGCCAGGCCCGGTAGCTGGGGGCTGTAACAGACCCATAGCTGTTGTGGCCTGCTCATAGAGGGTGGGGAACCTGTAACATGCACTGAGCAGTGGATTACACAAACATATGGTATCCCAAGGCATATACAATCTAATACGATCTCAAAGCAAAACTTCTGTTCTGCACTTTTATAACATAAAAAAGGGGAAATTATTTAAACACAAATTTTAGACCAGGGTAAATTTTAGGCTGACTATAAACTCCACAAACACACAAATATAAGTAAAAGTTGACAGTCCCATAACTATCATTCCTCTATTATAAGTGTGAGTAAATAGGCACACTGTACTTTTCTTTACAGATTGCATTTAATATTCTGATAGAACTGGTTAGTTTGAAGGACTATAACGTGTGACATATATGTAAGGCCAAATTCAGTTCCTGGTTGCACTTGTGTAAATCTGTTATAATGCCTGTGAACTCTAGCATAAACCCAAAGCAACTCCAGTGAAGATATTGATGTAACTGTGACAGCCAAATTTGGCCCAATTACTATCCCCTTCCCCTGTCTTTTAAAGACATAGGCCCATAGTGTTTGGTTCCTGAATTTGAGATTTGCATCTGAAGAAGTGGGTCTTTTACCCACAAAAGCTTATGCCCAAATAAATCTGTTAGTCTTTAAGGTGCCACCGGACTCATTGTTGTTTTTTAAAAATGAAGGCACCCCAAATTAGTGGACTGAAAATGTGAGGTTCAGGCTTTTTTGGCTGTTTATGTACTCAGGCCCTAAAAGCTTCTATAAAGTACATTCTGCTATTGAAAGTGCAAGTTTACTGCTACTTTCTTACTACCTAGAGCAGGGATAGGCAACCTATGGCACACATGCCAAAGGTGGCACGTGAGCTGATTTTCAGTGGCACTCACACTGCCCGGGTCCTGGCCACCAGGGCTCTGCATTTTAATTTAATTTTAAATAAAGCTTCTTAAACATTTTTAAAACCTTATTTACTTTACATACAACAATAGTTTAGTTATATATTATAGACATATAGAGAGAGACCTTCTAAAAACGTTAAAAAGTATTACTGGCATGCGAAACCTTAAATTAGAGTGAATAAATGAAGACTTGGCACAGCAATTCTGAAAGGTTGCCGACCCCTGACACCTAGAGTGTAGATATTCCAGTGTTGAGTGCTATAGGAACACCTACAAATAAATAATCCTCCTTCCCCAAAGCACATATGGTACTGAATCTCCTCTTGCTTACATGGAGTAAATCAGAAATAGCTTCATTGAAATCAGTGGAGTTACACTCATGTAAAACCAATGCACCTGAAAGGAGAATCAAGCCCTATGCTGGTATTTACACAATTCCATCTGCCTGTGGCCAGAAAATTAATTTATCTAACTGAAGAGGTGGAAAACTAAATATAAATATTAGTAGAATGAGTAAACTTTAAAAAATTGCATTTGTGTAAATGCAGTTATTTCTATAACTGGTTAGATTCCCAAGGCAGGCACAGTGTCAGGCTCTGAGCTGTAATTACCAAGCATGTCCTGAAAATCCAAGTGGTTACAAAAATAACAGTATGTAAATGATTGTCAGAATTTGACATTTGTTGAAGTCCTATGATCTCTGTAACTATCGCACATAAAAAGAAAAGCAATTATCTTTGTTCATTTTAGTGGAGGCATGAGTTAGCTTGTGATGAAATTTTGTGAGATATCACATCACACAGTGATTATACTGAGTGTTACTGAGTGTTACTGTGTACCTTTACTGTGTGTTACCAACCCCTAAATGTGTTACTGTGTTACTGTGTGACATGACCCTCTCCCCACATTTTCTGTTTAGTGATCAAAAGTGTAATGGCCTTAAAAACAAATCCAAAACTGATCATGCTTTGCATTTAAGATATGAAACAGAACTAACAAGGAGATGAATTGTACAGGCTTCTCCAATTCATAGGTTTAACAGGAAGCCGAGATTATCTCAAAAAGGAAAATATGGAAACTCACGGTTTTAATGATTGGCTGTCCTTCTGGGACAGGGAGAAAACCCTAAAAAGAGTTTCATTTGCCCAGACAGCAGGAATCCCTCCTGAAACTCCTCTAGATACACATGCTCATGTGTATGCATGCACCACAAGGAATGTCCATAATATTCCAGTGTTCTCACTCTGCCTTTTCCTCTTCAGAGATCAGCAGCCCTGTGCAAAAGTCAAATCCATATATTTTAGATCTTGTACTGGCTGACAAACAACTCTTCATTTAAATAAACAATAATTCATACTAATACCTTATATAGTGCTCTTATACAGTACTTTTTTATCAGTATATCTCAAAGCACTCTACAAAGGTCAGTATCTTATCCCTATTTTACAGATGGGGAAACTGAGGCACGGAGCAGTGATGTGACTTGCCCAAGGTCACCCAGCAGGCCAGAGACAGAGCCAGGAGTAGAACCTGGCTATGAGTACCCCCATAGTGACTGATGTAAAGTTATGACATAGCTCTGGGACAGCAGGCATGCTGTCTTATTACAAGAGCCAGTGTTAGTAGCACTTCTAAGGGCATGTCCACCTATGTTAGACAGACTTACAGCCACCGCAGTAATTACTGTGGTCGGTGATGTCCACACTGATGTCCACACCTGGGGCTTCTCACCTCCAGCAGGGAGATCCGCACCTGGAGTCTGGTCAGCTGCTGTGCTCCCGGGGGGGAGTGGAGAGCCAGGACCACGGGGGGGGGGGGGCAGCAGGGCTGACATTGGGGAGCCCAGGTGGCCGTCCAAGCCAGGAGCCTGGGTAGCAGCCCAGCTTGGAGGGAAACCCCATAGCAGCTGGGCTGGGAGCCAGCTTTCTTGTCAATTTTACGGAGCTCTATAGAGACTCTGCATTGCCCTAATTACACGGACATAAGCCCTATCTCTCTCGAAGGTGGAGTTATGATGTCAGTGCAGAATGGCACTTACATCAGTGGGAGAAAGACAGTAGTGTAGACACTGACCAGAGGTCCCCAATGCTAGATTGTGTCATATATACAGTATATTTATTGGATTCTCCAGTTTTGAAAGACTTTCTGATTCTTGCAGAATAAGTCTAGGACTCCTTCTAGCTTGGTGGTAGAGCCAAGAGACTCAGTGATTAAAGTTTTGCTCTCTAGAATTAGTGTTTTCCTCCACCTTACTGCTTTAAAAAAAAAGTCTCTACCATGAAGAATAAAAAATTTATCATTGAAAAATGAATATATAATTTCTCCACGAATACTGTGACTAGAGTGGATATATTTTCAGATTTTTCTGTTTTGCATTACTGATAAAAAGGGTTCATTTTATTAAAAGTACTAGTGACTGATGTTTACTAAGGCAGGGCTCGTTACAAGGAAGTGTCAGAGGTTGATTTTTTTTCCTGTTTCTTCTAAAATGACACACCCACACCGCCCATTGAGCTTTCATATTTTGGCACCTAAACATGTAAAGGACTTTCACACCCAGAGACTGATATCAGTGAGAGTATTATCTGTGTTTATTACATATTAATTTGTCTCTAATGTTTATTGATTGTACTGATTTAGATAAAAAGGGGAGATGGAATCACAATGTATATGGATCACTCCAAATTAATCACCTAATATTTTCTTTTCTCTAATACAGGCTTCCTAAACCTCCAGATAATTCAGTCGAGTAAGTTTATATCACTTATATTGTACCTTTTTCTTTATGCCTTAAAAGAAAGGCTGTTCCTCTATTTTATATCCACACTGATATAGTTTAAGTACTCTGGCAATAGATAAGGGGAAAGTTAGCACTAGTAAAAAAAGAGAGATCTTACTACAGAATGAACACATACAATGGTAAATGTATTAGTTCTTATCCAAAGCACCCACCCTCTTAGCAGGTGTTGATCTTGCTGGCTGATGGCTAAGGTCTAAATGCATTTTTCCTGACTCACTCTTGCTGGTGCCACATATGGTACATTCTCTGGGTTATGAATGACCTTGTTACTCCTCTGTTTTAGCAAAAGAGATTTGTTGGTGTTAAACTGAGTAACAACTCCCTGTCACCGCAGCTTGTTAGCCAGCCAAACAAACTCCCTTGGGCCATTCCCAGCCCTCTTTGACTTGCAGCTAACACTTGATACACCCTAGCCCCCAAGCCTCTTGGAAGAGCCTATCAAGTCTGCTGTCTCCAAAGAGACAAAATACACAGCCTGTTGACTCAGCTGAGTATTCACACCTTATTCTAATATAACAGCATTGAGATGACTTGATAATAAAACAAGAGAAAGTTTATTAATAAAGAACAGAGATTTACGTGACACTAAGCAAAGATAATAGAAACAGAAATGGTAACAAATAAAACATAAGTATAACTCACTTCTAAGAGACTACATGTAACCTTAGCAGGCTCCAGCCGTCATCGAAAGCAGTTTCTCACCTACAGCCATTTCTCAGTGTCACCAACCCAAATGGCTGGGATCCATCATTCAGAGATGCAAAGAGCACTGACCCCTTTATTCCCACAGGGATGGATCCAAAATGTCGTTTGGCTTCTCCTTAAATTCCTCAAAGTTTATTGTTTTTGTCAGCAAAGTCAGGATGAGCCCCTGGGGTTCAGACTCCAGTGTCTTCCTGATTTCACATCCTTGCGTTAATTTGCTCCTCCTGCATGCCTCCCATGCAAATGAACTGTCCCTGGTCTCTGGCATCACCATGCTCAATTTACATTAGAGACAGGGAGATAACTAGCCTCCCTCTTCTCTGGAAGAAAACCTGTGTCCATTTGTTTGGATACAGATGTTAAGCATAATATCAGTAAGTATCCATAATGCCTGATGTAGTGTCAAGGGACACATTTCACAATGATATGAATGACCACTGTGTCACCAGCTTTCATTTAATATCTTACATGACATTCCTTATAGATAAATATCATGACAGCAGTGTGTTTGTCAGGGTTGATAGAAGTTGCTGTTACATGATATTGAACCCTTTGCCAGTGGGCACGGAAGGGCTTTTATGGTCACGCGTCATTACCCCACTTAGATATATGGGCAGGGAGGAGGGGAAGCTCCTGTTTAGTGAAGAAAGTAGCTAGGGTATGGGCATAGCAGACTAGGTAAAGCCAAGCGTGGTCAGAAAGTTAAGCCATCATTTGTCAGATGCAGCCACTGTGGCCACATGCAGCCACCAGGGACTTTTCTTGTGGCCACAGCCTCCTGGGCAGTGATTGGGTGGGGTGTGGGGAGGTAAGCAGCAGCCCCTCCCTGAGAGTCCCCAGCAGGGGTTGGGCCCAAGCCCCCCCTTGGAGACACAAACTGGAGGATCAGGCAGCCAGTGAGTTCCCCACCTTCCTGGAGGTAATGGGGTCGGACTTCAGCCCTGGGGTGGCAAGCAGCAGGCTCCAGGAACGGGCTTTGGGCTCCAGCTGTGTGGTGGTGGGCTCCATCCCCTGGCCACAGGGCTTCAGGCTTGGGCCTCAGGCCCCAAACTATGGCCACAGGACTTTGGGCTCCATCCCCCAGGCACCAGGCTCAAGGCTCCGGCCCTGGGCTGACCCCCTCCTGCCATTGCCCTTGGCCTATGCTGCCTCCAAGGCTTAATTTATCCCCAGGCTTGCCGGGGCTGAGGAAATCTGCTGTGACAAGTGATACTTGTATGGTTGTTAATATCACTTTTTACTACAGACTTAGTAGCTGGCTGGGAGGCTGTGGAAAGTGATATTAACATACAACTACACCTCTACCTCGATATAATGCTGTCCTTGGGAGCCAAAAAATCTTACCGCATTATAGGTGAAACCGTGTTATATCGAACTTGCTTTGATCCACCAGAGTGCGCAGCCCCACCCCCGGAGTGCTGCTTTACCACAGTATATCCAAATTCGTTTTATATCGGGGTAGAGGTGTATCACTTTTCACAGCAGCAGACTTATTAGCTAGCAAGTCTAAAAAAAGGCAACCAAAAAAGCAAAAGAAACAGCAACAAAATTGACAAGCACATACAAAGCACCTTATTTGTGCCTGTATTCTGTTTAGGTCAATTAAAGAATAGAGACAACTGTACATTATTTTTATTATTAAGTCTGCAAATAAAAAAAAAACCTACATAAATAAATTATGATTTGGACAAGGCAGGTGCATATTTATTTGTTTTTCCTAAAGTTAATTAAGTATTTTAGGAACAATTGTCAGAGCGGCTATCAGCAAGATTTGATGGCTGAACTCTGAGGCCACCAAAAATTTGTTGTAAGAACCCCTGGCCAAGCTATTCTTTGTTAGCTTATTTCCAATATTTTGGTTAGTGGAGTACAGCCCCAGAAAAAGGGTGAGGTTAGCCTATACATAGTGCGTGGGCTGTGTTTTTTAAAGCAGTTTGGAAAAAGTGTCTGCTCATAATAAAATGCTGTAAACTTTCATGTTAGAGTTTTCTAGAGAACCCAGATCATGCTATTCCCTCGTATTAAAATAGAATCCCAGTGTTTGTTTCCCTCAGGACAGACCCCTGGATCCGTTATTGCATTTGTCACAATGTTTTAGGATTTTTTATTTAGTTCTTTGATTTCCTCACCATTCAATAGTTGAAAGCTGCAAATAGCAGCCCCAGCAATATGAGAAAGACTCAGTGAAATCCCAGTTCTCGGTGTCCAGAGTGCCACTCTCTCTTAGCACCCTCAGCCAGAAAAAACATTTTCTTTGGGCCAAATTTTGAGTTTAGATGCACAGGCCTAGTACCCATTAGCTTCAGTGGGATCTGTGCTAGGAGCTGAGGCTAGAATTTGCCCCTCTTTTCCACCTAAAAGTAAACATTAGTAAATGTGACTCAAGTACAAAGTCCATGCACTTAAAAGATTTGATCTTTGGGTTTAGAAGTCATAAGTTCATTTATTGCCAAAGATCATTATAGCCTGTAAGGAAGAAGCACCTCCTCATTCCTCCTGCCTTTTTTTTTTAATGTAAGTTGCTCCAAGTCTTTAGACCAAATGTTATTTACTAGCTTTCTTCTGCTTACTAATGTGTATGATCTTTTCTGCAGTACTGAGGTAAAATTAATATTAGAAGACATGTTCAGTTTGTATTTGACTTTTTATTTTACACTGATAAAATAGTTGCCAGTTACTGTAGTTGAATTGTAGCGTTAAGATGTGAAGCCAACAAAGCAGTTGAGCACTTTGGTGTTGCCTCTATATTGACCAATGCCCTGATCCAGCAAAGTGATTTTAATGGGACTACTCATGCTTAACTTTAAGTACCTGTGTTAAGGGTTTTGTTGGATTGGGGCCTACATGTGCCCAGACAATGGTACTGAAAGGGGTGAAAGCGGTAGCGTTCTCCCAACAAGGGGCAGTCAGCACAACTACAGTCCCCCTTTTTCCACGCACAGACGTAAGTCTAGAAAAAGAACCTTGCTCTTGGGGTATGTCTACACTACCCACCGGATCGGCGGGCAGTGATCAATCCAGCGGGGATTGATTTATTGCATCTAGTCTAGACCCCCGCGCGCTCTCCCGTCGACTCCTGTACTCCAGCTCGGCGAGAGGCACAGGCAGAGTCGACGGGGGAGCGGCAGCAGTTGACTCACCACGGTAAGTCAATCTAAGTAATTCGACTTCAGCTACATTATTCATGTAGCTGAAGTTGCAAAACTTAGATCGATTCCCCCCGAGTGTAGACTAGGCCTCACACTTGCCAGAGCAGTGCATTACTACTATACTAGGCCACTAAACAGGCCTTGTCTTCCCTTCTACTCTCCTCTTTTCCATCCTTCTTTTGGCTGTCTGACAGTACCTCATTTGATTTCAGTGTTCCTATGTTAGATGGCATCTCCCCTCACGTGCCGTCACTCTTCTTACACGCTTCTTATGGCCTGCATTTGCTTTTCTGAAGCTTGCACTTCTTATGTGTGAGGCAGGCGGATGCTATTTCTGTTGCGATTGGTTTTCTCCTCTCTGTTCTCCTTCCCTCCATACTTTTTTCTGTCACTGCTCCTTGTGTCTGGTTTTTGTCTTGTCATGTTGTCCTCCACCTTCTCCTATGCCGGTTCTTGAGTCTGTAGGAAAATACTATCCCTGAAAGTTTCTCACATGAGTTCTTCAGTCTTTTACTTGCCCTATTGTGGGTACCTGTCTCTGCAGAGCCTCTTGTCATGTACTATTATAGAAACAGGAGCACCTTTCCAACAGAGAGGATGGTTGTAAAGTTTATGTGCTCATGAGCCTGAAAGGGTAGTGTTACTCTGCGGGCTGAAGCTGTGGATGACCTCCCCAAGGAAGGCAGCGTAGGCCCAGGTAGAGTTGTAGGTAGCATGAAGATTATGTTGGTAGGGGCCTCTTACAAAATTCTGATCTGGATCTGGGCTCTGATTTCAAACACCACCACCCTCTCCCAAAGTCTTGATTTGGGTCCATCTCTAATTAGTAAGTAGAGATCAGATATTAATCTTGGTCTTCATGCTCCCACAATTGCAGAGCTGGTCCTAGAGTCATGCTAACTATACAGTCTTATTTGATGCCCCTTTGCCTGTAGAGGCACCTCTGTGGCCTAAATGCTGGCCCCAAGGGTTGCAACTACAAAGAAAATTTAGCTTTTTTACATAGGAAGAAAGGGAGGGAACAGGGAAAGAGCCTCAGAGGTCTGGGGGTGAGCAGTGGAAATTCTTGGTGAGGTAAGGGCAGGAGAGGTTAAAGAAACTAACGGACCCCCTCCTCTTTGCCTCTCATGCCTCCTCTCAGCTGAGCAATTATTGCATCTCCTTACAAGTGTCTGACAAGCAATGACCCAATGTCTGTTTTAAACACAGAAGATCAAATTCCTCCCAGGTGTAACTCCAGTGACTTCAGCAGAATTATTCCAGGGAGGAATTTGGCCCAGTTGGATATACAATATATTTTAAATATTAAGACAAATCTATATTTATTTAAAGTAAGGTAACTTTATTTGTTTCTGTTCTTCTTTCCATGTAAAATCAATCCAAGACAATTATCCCTGCCATTTCCAGTTTCACACCCCTACCAGACACACATCTCCAGATATGCCATGTTCCCAAACTTTAAATCACCAGAGGATCAAGACACTGGAATCCAAGCAAGCAGCCATCGACCTTTTCATCCCAACGTCCCTACAAAGGCTTATGATGTGATTGTTTTGAGAAAGACCAAAGGTAAAGCAGCATTTGGCATTTGTTTGGTGTTCTCAAATGTTTGTGATTTTGTTGAAATGAAGCCAGTGTGTGAAAATAATAGCGACAGAGCTAAGCAGCTTGGTTTAAGCTGGAGCATCGCATGTTGGTACCAAGCATGCTGCCATCATTTCGATTTCCTACAAAGATGAAGCATAAAATTTAGAGTACGATGTCCTCCAGTCATGGGAATACTTATTGGTAGTAACAGTCAGTGAAAGGATCTAGAAAAAGCCATGGCAGAGATCAAAAGTTTGCAAATCCTGGCCCAAATAAATTCCACTCTGAAGTAGCTCCATTGACCATGATAGTTACAGCAGGGATGAGACCCAGATGTTTACAAATGGCAGAATGTGCCTTGAGAGGTCATGGGGTACAAAAACATGTGGCAAACTTTTCCAAGTCCCTTGCAGTCTGAGGACTTGTCTACACTTACAGCACTGTAGCAATGCAGCTGTGCCCCGTAGCACTTAGTGAAGATGCTACCTAAGCCGACAGGAGAGCTTCTCCCATTGCTGTAGGTACTCCACTTCCCCAAGTGCTATGTTGACAGGAGAAGCCCTCCCATCGACACAGTGCTGTCTGCACCAGCGGTTTGGTTGGTATAACTACGTCGCTCAGGAGTGTGGGTGAGCGACATAGTTATACCAACATCAGTTTGTAGCGTAGACCAGGGCTGAGATGAAACCCACACACTCACTGTTTATGGCTGACTCCTGTATGTTTAAACAGTCACTGAACTGTTTATATTTTACCCCACTGAGGTGAAATCATTTCTAACAGCAAACTAATGCTGCTCAGAGAAGCAGTAAATTACTGTCACTCATTACTCACACTGAGTAGCATCTTACTCCACAAGTGGTCCCAGTGGGATTCAGGATGAGTAAGGGGCTCAGAATCTGGCCCAGTGCTCTGGTAAAATGTAGAGTTCTGGCTTTGTCCCCATTTCTCCAGATCACAATCTCTTTGTTGAAGTGTGTATGCTTTTTGCAGCTCTCTTGTCGGGGTTAACCAGCACACATGTTGTTGTTAGCTCCCCATGGCATTTAGGTGTGGGGGCTGGACGGACATTTCTTTTCCAGAATAGCAGGACTCTTGGTGCAGCTGCCAGCAGCTCTGCTCTGCATCTGTGTGAGCCAGGCACAGTTTGGTACTTTGTTTAAAAGAGAAGCAGCATATGCTGGAGGGATAAGAAGCTTTTCAGTTCAGTAGGAGCTTCTGACATTAAGCAGCAGGTCAATTTGCATTAATCAGCCACCTTCCCTAGTCACTGTCACTGTGCTGAACAGTGATGTTTAAGAGGGTTGTATGATATGGGGCTTCTTTGGTCAGCCATAAACAAAACCTTTTCACAAAGCATATAACATTGGAAGTACTTTTTTTTTTAATCTCTCTTCTGCTTTTTACTGTTCTCCATTCACACTAAACAATGCTAAGCAGATGTGTGGAGGTGGGTTTGCAAAACCTATTTTTGCTCAACAGGGGATCATTGGAGGCCATGGTCTATTCCCAGCAAAGCTTATCGGGTTAAGAATTACTTTAGAAGCAGCAAATGACGGCTCTTCGAAAATTCATTGCCTTTATTCGGTGTTCCCTCTGTATGATCTAACTTATGTGGGCAGGCGGGGACAAAAGCTTATTTACTTCAGTTTGCTTTTATTTGGGGAGATGGAAATCTAGACTGAGGGCTCAGGTAACCCAGACTGACTTTTCTCACTTAAACGATATAAAGAATACTTCAGGTGATGGTAGCGGGGTGGTTTACCCCACTCCTGGGATAAAAGGCGTGAGCACAGCTGAGGGAGACTGGTTAGGTAGCTGGCCACAGCTGGCCCTGATAAGAGGGCTGTGAGTAAGGAGCTGTGAGAGTCCCACTCCAGCCCTGGAGTGAGAAGGACTTAGCTGCCTGGGAGAGACAGGGTACCTTCAGCAGAGCAGTGTTGGGGAAGGGGCAGGCTGAGCTGGGGAGCTCAGACCTGACTATCTCCCAGGCTGAGGCCTGGCAGGAAGGCCTAAGGAGGTACTGAGGCTGCAGGGAGACAGCTGGGGGCTTGAAAGGCAGCAGGTCCAACCCCCTTGCCAATGATGAATGGCCATTGCAGACTGCAGTTCCCCCCAGAGAAAGGGGGCTAGATGACGACTGGCAGTAGCCACTGAGGCAAGGTGGGCATAGGGGGAGGGGGTTCCCCTGGGAGGAGAGACCCAGATAAGGGGGCCTGAAGTGCCCGAAGTATAAGTGGTGGAGAGTGATGAGGAAGCAGGTACCAGTAGGGAGAAACCAGCCAGCGGGAGGCGCTCTGAGGCTGGAGAGAGCTAATTCCCAGATGACCAGCAGGAGGTGCAGCGCCAGTGAGTCGGCGGCTTGCTACAGTGATAGTCACAAAGGTATTAGGCACCAAACTCCCATTGACTTGACGTGATTTCTGGGGGAGTTAGGTGCCTGCGTACCTTTGTAAATCCCACCCTTTGTGCCTTTATATAGCACTTTACATCTACAAAGCGCTATACAGCCATTAATTAGTTAAGCCTGACAATGTTGCTGTGAGGTAGATAAGTAGACATTATTCCCATGTTTGCAGAGATGGAAATTGAGGCAGGGAGGCCATGTAGCAGAGCCAGGATCAGAACTCAGGGCTTGTCTACACTTGCAGTGCTGCAGCTGTGCCACTGTAGCGCTTAGGGAAGATGCTAACTATGCCAATGGGAGAGCTTCTCCCATCACTGTAGTTACTCCCCCTCCCAGAGAGGCGGTAGTTATTTTGACGGGAAAAGCTCTCCCATCAACATAGTGCTGTCCACACCTGGAGTTCAGTCAGTATAACTGCATCACCCCCCTGAGTGATGTCATTATAGCGACACATGTTTGTAGTGTAGACCAGAGCTCAGTTGCTTCAGGCCTGTGCTCAGTCAGTTAGGCTACTTCATTCATCAGTGGCATTCAGTTCCACCTCTGGAAGTGGTTTTATGGGCAGAGGGCCAACGTTATAATTCACCAGTTCTTACTTATCTTGTAGCGTTTTGTACTTGTAAAACTATACAGGGAGAATGCAGTGAGAGTCTTGCCAAATTGGTGTCATTTTTTTAAACAAGAGCCCTTGCAATAAAACCCAACCCAGAGAGGATAATTAGTATACAAACCTCAGCCAGCAATGAACTTTTCTCTTTCCTTCTGTCCCTGGCTCTGCCTGATAGATATTATACTATTGCCTTTTTTTTTTCCTGAATCATGTAGGTAATCCATATAGACATGAAGTGATCAACATTCCACCTGGCTCCCAGAAGGAGGCCTTGCATTGGCCAGGACAACATGCATACTTTCATGTAGGTAGTTGTTGCTGTGATTAGGAAAATTCACATTTTTTTTTATCAAACAAAACCGAACCCTTGTAGAACTGATTTAGAAGAAATAAAGATGCCTGACTGTGTTTCAAATTAATTGCTGTTACAAACCCATTCAAGTCCTGAATAGAGCACAGTGTAGTCAAAACAAACAGCGGTCATTTTAGGAGAGATCTTTCATTCACCAAAAAAAACATGTAAATAAGATCAGAAGCTAAGAGAGGCTGTCACGCTAATGGCTCTTTTTGATGTAAGGGGTAAAAACCCATTTCCCAGTGCCCAATGTAGTACCCCAGAGACATGTAGGAGAAGGAAGTTCCCATCCTATATTAACAAAGTGGCCACTGAGCCACTTCTCTGCAGCCCCTCATGACTGGAGGGTCTGTGTAGCAGCAGATACTCTTTGGCCTTGCCCTGGTCCTGTTCTTATGTTGCCATACAGGGAGCCCCTCCCCACAGCACTGGTTTCCATGCCGTGCAAGAAGTGCACCTCCCCTACACAGATCTCTGAATCCAGCTCTGCCTCACACAGCTGAAGCACACTGGTTCCATTGCGGGGGTTCCTGCATGGACACAGAATGAGTGGATGGATTTGCCCCTAAATGTTAAGGCTCAGGAACGGCAGAGGCATCATGGCCCTGCCCCGCGACCCCACACCAACCTTTCTTCCCAAAGCCACAACCCCACACTGCCCCTTCTCCCCGAGCCCACACGAGGGTTGTCAATCCTCCAGGATTGTCCTGGAGTCTCCAGGACTTAACGATTAATCTTGAATTAAAGATTATATCATGTGATGGAACCTCCAGGAATTCATCCAACCAAAGTTGGCAACCCTAGCCCAGACCCTTGTGCTGTCTCTTTCTCCCGAGGCCCTGCTCCCACACCACCTCTTTCCCCCAAGACCTTGTCCTCCATTTACTCCTCTCCGCCTTGACGCTTGCACTTAGACAGTAAACAGTGGGAGGGGCTTAGCCCTCCCACTTTTAAAGGTGATGGGGTCATAGCCCCCTGACCCCGCCTGTTCCAGCACTCGTGTTAAGGCTTCTGCTATTGTTTGTCTTCAGATGAATAGAAAGACCAGGTCTCTGCTCAGCTTAAGTTAGATGAAAGACATACCTAGGACAAGATGAAGAGTATAGGGCAGGCCAGTGGTAAACAAAATGAGGATACAGATACAGCTTTTGGGGATGCAGTTTCCTATGGATATTGAGAGATCCAAGCCTGTTGACTTGACAATCCCTATGAAGCACCCTATTAATATGAATGGTACATAGGGTCCAGTCTACTGTGTCCTTGAAAATATGAGAGCAAGGAAGAGCCTCACATGAAGATTTTAATCAAAGTGTCTTGTTTCAGATGAATTATGCAGATGTTAAATATTCTAATTAGACTGTAATGCAGGGCTGAATTCCAGTGGCGCAGAATGTACGAACTACCCCCCATGAGTAATTTATCAGATAAACTTAACAGAAAGATTGCTGGATGAGGAGTGGGGAAAATGGCTAATACTGAGTTAAATCAGTAAGGATTGCTCACAAGAATAAGGGGCGCATAGGCCCTTAGTACAGAAATATATGTATGTCCAACTCACCCATGCTACCACTTAATGTTTCCTAAAAAGACCATATTTTCTAATCTTTTTCATATCAGAACTTTAAAATACATACAGATACCCCATGTCTTAAAATCACCTCACCTAGATGCAGCAAGATTTTTATATTTTACCTATTTTATTTTTTTCCTCCAGTTTCCTAAATTTGTTGAGGGAAGCAATCAGATATACTATCCAAAGCCACCAAAGACTGTGGCTCCTAACACTACATGCAACCCACTGGAACCTAATCTCTCTCCACGGACAACAAACATGCTGCGAAATGTAGAAAGGGCCCAGTGGATAACAACATATAACCATGATTTCACAGGTATGCATTATTTTTAATATGAACGAATAGAGATAAAGAAGAAAAGGTAACATGATGTCAGCAAAAGGGGTTAGCCAATGGATTTATTTTTCCATTTTTGAGTCCTATTTCAAGAATTGGGGTATTTTTAAAAAGCAGCTGCATATATGATCATTGTCACACAGGGTAACAGTTATTTGAGTTTTTCCACACCCGTGACTAAGCATTTCTTCTCATTTGTCTAACCAAAGAAGACTAGAAAATAAAATATGTTTCCATTAAGGTAGAGGTCCCATGAATCCCCTCATACTGGATGATTACGACATGAAGCTAATTGGCAGAGTAACTGGAGAATTAGGGGAAGACGTGGAACTTGTAAGTACTGCAAGAACCTCATCCTGCAACCAGACGTAGCTTTCATGAACAGGAGTAGCCCCAGATATGACTTGCAATAGTAGCCCCAGTAATGTGTGTTTACAAGATCAGGTTCACTCTAAACTGGAGATAAATTATTCATAAGTTAAAATCAGCAGTGGTCTATTTTGTAGACAGAAGTTGTATAATGTATCAGAGATTTGTTCAATTACTAATTTTCTTGATTGTGACTCTGCTTAGTTGCATTTTCTCTCTTATCTTTGAAAGCTGTCGCCAGCACGTGACAGCACTTTACAGTACTTTTTGCCTCTATAAATATTGGTAATGCCACCCTTAAAATCAGAAGGGAGGTCTCTTGTGAGTGGTGCAACAGTGCAGAGGCTGAAACATATTGGGTCAGATCCTCAGCTAGTGTAAATCAGCAAATCTCCATTGAAGCCACCAGCTGAGGATCTAGCCTATTGCCTTTATCAGACTCAGTCTTTTTTGATAACATGTAGACGTGGCTTCCATTTGGTTAAAGTCCATGTAGCATCACAGGTTATTGTTTGTCTACCACGCAGAATCAGCTGAGGTTTCTGAGATAGTTTTCCATTCTGCTACTTTCATGTGAGTTATTTGCCTTTTTATTTTAAGGTGCATCAAGAATGTACAACTTCTTCAGAGTTCTCTGATTCTATTTTAAAGTGCAGTTCTATTCTGCAATGGGTAAACTGGCTTTGGGAGGCTCCATGTTTATTGTCTCAATAATTTTAATATTAAATGTGCTCAGGATACAAGTAAAAATGTGTTTTCATAACTGCCAGCCATGCAAACTCAACATCGGATATGAAAATCAAGCTGAATTGCTCTTTTCTCATGCATCATTACCTATAATAAATGTTCTGCAGGCCAATTTATGCCCTCAGTGACACCCGTGCAGTCCCATTGTCTTCATGGAGTTTGCACAGGTGTAATTGATTGGAACGATGTAAAGGATTCTGTTAATAAGGCACAAGAAGGAACCGATTCCAAGTCACTTTCCCACAGCTATGTTGGCTGTGCTGTGCTAGCAAGAGTAAAAAAATTAATTCAAACTCCTTTTGTCACAAAAAGATCCAGATGATTTTGAGTACACACAAGAAGCAGATCTGTTGAGTGAGAAGGAACCATTTTTACAAAGTCAGTTTTAAGAGTAGAAACAGATAACATTGTCAAAAGCATTTAAGTTACTTGGGCTCCTAAATCCAGTTTTTAAAAGTGACTTAGTCACTAAGTGAAAGTCAATGGGATTTAAATGTCTAAGTAGCTGTGTCACTATTTAAAATGGGATTTATTGATATAGCGTATGTCTTCACTGCAGCTGGAAGTGTAATTTCTAGGTAAGGGGAACATACACACACTAGTCTTGATTGAGCTAGCATGCCAAAAATAACAGTGTCGCTGCAGTGGTGCAGGAAGCAGGACGTGTTAGTCACCTGCATACATGCTCAGGGCTGAGACAGGATAGTATTTAGGGAGTGAAGACATATCCTTAGATGCTTTTGAAAATGTTTAGGGTTGTCAAATAATTGCAGTTAATTCAAACAATTAACTCAAAACAAATTAACTCAATTAAAAAATTAACTGCAGTTTTAATTCCACTGTTAAACAATAATAGAATACCAATTTCAATTTATTATAAATATTTTGGATGTTTTTCTAAATTTTCAAATATGTTGATTTCAGTTACAACCCAGAATATAAAGTTTACAGTGATCACTTTATATTATTTTTATTACAAATATTTGCACTTTAAAAAAGATAACCAAAAGAAATAGTATTTTTCAGTTCACCTCATATAAATACTGTAGTGCAATCTCTTTATAATGAAAGTGTAACTTACAAATGTAGAATAACTATTTTTGTTATATAACTGTACTCAAAACAAAACAGTGTAAAACTTTAGAGTCTACAAGTCCACTTAGTCCTACCTCTTGTTCAGCAAATTGCTAAGACAAAAAGTTTGTTTACATTTACAGGAGATAATGCTTCCTGCTACTTATTTACATTGTCACCTGAAAGTGAGCACAGGCGGTCGCATGGCACTGTTGTAGCTGGCGTTGCAAGGTATTTACATGCCAGATACGCTAAACATTCATATGCTCCTTCATGCTTGAACCTGTAGATTGCACTATCTTTTGTTTTTCTTTTTTTACAGTGCAAATAGTTGTGATCGATAATAATAATAATTTTACCCCATATCTTAAACAGAAAAGCTGCTGAGTTTTCTCTTACAGGTGACCTGGAAAAAACAGTTTTTGTCCTTTTTCGGCTCCTTTATGATGTATAAAGAAGGCTTGAAAAGTATATTTTCAACAACTTGCTTCTAGAAGAGAAAATCCAAAATGGCAGCTCTCATTAATTCAAACATAGGTTAGGTTTTCTTGCCCTCTGGCCTCAGAACTTGTGTCTGTAAAAGGTCCACTCTGGGACAGACTTGTTTGTCCCAACAATATTATTCCATTAGCACTTTAAAATAAATAGCAGAAATAAAACATCTGGGTTATTTGAGTAATTTTTAGATTGCAAGCTGTACCAGGTAGGGACGGTCATTTACTCTGTTTGTACAGTATCTAGCACAATGGGGCTTTGACTTAGTTGAGGCTCTTTGGTGCTACTGCAGTATAAATAATTAATAATGAAGATAGATCAGTGGTTCTCCAAACTATGGTCTGCAGAGAGCTGGCTGGCCATATGGTGTTAATGATCCTCATTGTTTCCAACATTAAAAGAAGCTAAACAATATACATTAACGTAAGCATTTGTTGGCATTGCAACATGGATGTCATAAGATCATAAATAGGAGGGATAGTAACCATAGAAAGTGGGAGAAGAGGGCACAAGAAACCTTCTCCCATTTGTGCCCTGTACATAGATGCTGGGCACAATATGTTCATTGTCCTCTTCAAGCAGAAGGTCTCTGAGTTTAGCCTTCCAGTATGCTCTGGGCAGAGGTGGGATCATGGTCTAGGCTCCTCCCCTCACCCAGCAAAGTTGGCCTGTCTATGTGAGGGCACTCACTGCTCACTTTGAAAGGATGAAGTAGTGGCCATATTCCCCAGGACTCTGTGCCCATGTCTGGCAGCACGCCTCCACACCACCCCCAGTGTGGGGCTGTGGATGAAGAGTCACACTTGAACCCTTTCGGTAGAGTAAGCAAATGATCAGCCATGACACTCCTCCTTTGTGAAATGCATAGGCTTAGATGCCAACCCTAATCCTATTTTTTCCTCCCACAGAAAGAAACATTTCTGCCTAGTCTCTCGCAAGTAAGGCCCCTAGAAGGGCGCATTGCACGTTTGCTCCAAAGTCGGCGTCCCCACGAATCAATTTTACAAGAACGGGATTCCTCAGATATCCATGTGCCTCCAGTTTTGTACACAGTTCATGCTGTCATACCCAGTTGCTCAGGCGTGATATTTAGCAATAGGAAAACAGCAACAAATCTGGATCAACAATGTAAACATACAG
Organism: Mauremys mutica; assembly: GCF_020497125.1. NCBI lineage: Eukaryota > Metazoa > Chordata > Testudines > Geoemydidae > Mauremys > Mauremys mutica. Next base: position 232,900,993 of record NC_059073.1, read on the forward strand.
AAAACGAAGCCAAGAAAAGGGATGGGGACTCACTGCAGACTCTTCATCTGCCTCAAGCATGTTACCAGAGAGGTGAGAGTCAGGATAACAGACCTATAGTAAACAAATTTCAGAAAATCACAGATACATGGAAAACGGAAGCTTTGTACAGAAGGCAGCTTGCAGTTACACCTGAATCTGAACCTTCTCCCACACCATCTTGGAATTCCCTTTACTACGAAGATTTGAAACCCAGCCATTTAGACCAATACATTGTATGGCATAACCCAGTTAGTCTTAGTAAGCCAAGTGTACCAAAGAATCAAACTGGTGGAGAAGGTGGAAATTTTCAACCTGAGTGCAGTGATCAAGAGGAAACCCAATATGCTTTGAGTTTGGACGGCAACCCACCCAACATGGCATTGCCTGAATGGATTCCTAATTCTGGGGTGCCTCGACCTCAGACATCATTACTCGAGCTTCAGGATTCCTTTTCTAAAACAGGAGCACACAAACGTTTTCATAATTCTATTACAGGAGAAGCAAAAGACCTCAGGGATAAAATCCATGAAGGGAGGAGGCACACATTCTATGGCTTCAATTCATTTTATTTCTATAACTGACATGTGCCTTTGTCCCTTTAAATTAAAAAAAAAAAAGACCTAATCGATCCCTCTCCTTGTATTTATGATCTGATGTTTTGTGGCTTATATTTTGGACTCTTTTCTCTGTTTTACTGGTAAAGTAATGAAAAGAACATCCACAGTCTGAGACACAGATATGTTTAAAAAACAAAGGTGATGGAACACAAAATTTAATTGTAGTGAATCACCAGGGATGGACAGCATTCACCCAACAGTTCTGAAGGAGCCCGAGAATTAACAGGTAAGCCAAACGTGTAATTTGCCATTAAGCACAATCACCAAAGGACTGCAAGGAGCCACTAGAGTAGCTGTTTTTAAAATAAGGCCTAAGGATGATTATGGGAATCAGCTCAGTGGTTGGAAAAACAGTTGAGAAAAGTATAAAGGACTTTAGAGTATATGATAGAAACAGAGCAGCACTGTTGTGGGGAGCTGGATTGTGCTTCTCTACCTGTTTAGGAATCCTTGACAACGTTAACAAAATAGAGGCTAATTGCAAACCGCTAGACAGAATGTACTTAAACATTCGGAAGCATTTTGATAGTGGCCTCCCCTAAAAATGAGAAGCTATTAAGGAAACTTAGTGTAAAGCCCTATTGCAGGCTAAGAACTCGCTATGAAATAAGGACACAAAATGTAAGACTAACCAGCTATGCTGACTGCCGAGAGAGGTTAATAGTGGGATATTCCAGTGCTGATCCCTGGGTTAAGTATGGTCCCAGTGAATTTATTAAGGAGCTAGGAGGCAGATTGGGATTAGTAAAGTGCCAACATTTGCTAATGACACAACCCTATATAGGTTTTTAATTAGTTATTTAAACCAGGGATTATTAAATTAGGCCCCCAGGAGGACATGAAGGAGGGGGAAGATGCCACAAGGCTTTCTTCACTGTTGTCTGCTGAACTGTTCCATTGAAGGAGCAGGAATTGCCTCTTCGCTCCCCACAGATTAGCAGGATATCAGAATCATATCCACACTGAGTACATGCCCCTGGCAGTCCCTTCCCATTCCTGGACTGCATGATCCCAGCGCAGAGCTTCCTGCAGCTAGCAGCTGCCTTGGGACTTTCCTTAGGCACTGAATGGGGACTGGAAGATAATATAGCCATGGACTTATAATATCTCTGTGTGGGAACTCCATGGGGCCGACTGGAAGAGGGATTGTGTTTCCCAGTCCTGCCCCCTTCCCTGCACAGATCCCCAGACCCACAAAGAGCTCTCTGACTCTCTAGGCAACAGGGGAAATGATGCAATGCAGGCAGCTGAGCCCCCTTTGTCCATGGGAGTGGGAGACCAGCATACAGTGCATCCTGTCTATATGTGGACAAAATCAGGCCCTGGGTTATTAAGACAAGGGGCGATTAAATTAGCTGTTAAGGTTAAGGATGAGTGTGAGGAACTCCTGTAGGATATAACACACTATTAACTGGACCACATAAAGGCAGATTAAATTTAATGGAGACACGTCATGCACACTGCAAGGTGGTACAATTTAAACAACTCCTGGACAGTAATGGGTTCTAAATTAGTTGTAACCTCTCAGGGAGAAGATTTCAAAATCAGTGACAACTTCTACTCAACGACGCAGCAGCATTCAAAAGAGATGGTAAACCACCAGGAATACAGAATGTTATGTTATCATAAAAATCTTCAGTCTACTGCATTCAGTTTTGTTCACCACACTCAGGGGCGGCTCTAGGAATTCTGCCGCCCCACGCACGGCAGGCAGGCTGCCTTCCGTGGCTTGCCTGTGGAGGGTCCGCTGGTCCCGCAGCTTCCTGCGGGAGGTCCCCCGAAGCCGTGGGACCAACGGACCCTCCGCAGGCACACCACCAAGGCAGCCTGCCTGCTGCCCTCACGGCGCCGGCAGAGCGCCCCCCGCGGCTTGCCGCCCCAAGCACGCGCTTGGTGTGCTGGGGCCTGGAGCCGCCCCTGACCACACTTCATAAGCAACATCTTAGAAATAAGGAAGGTCCAGAGAAGGGTAACGAATATAAGACTTTAAAGGGTTATTTACATACTAGGAGAGATTTTAAAAGACTGGGACTATTCATTTGGAAAGAGAAGAACTAGTTTGGTAAGGGACATAACATACTTCATATATAGAAAAGGCCTATCAGACATTCCTATAATATATTCTCAGTCCTATAATGAGAAACCACAAGACCTTTTGCTCAGTGAAATTAATCAGATCAAAAGAAGCACATTGTAAACTGTGTGCTAATTTACTTGTTTAACTTGCTGCTTGGGATACTATTAAGGCAAAGAGCTTAGCAGCATTCAAAAAAGGATTAGACACAAATCCTAAGAGCATAAGAACAGCACCTGCAGTTCTAGTAGATTGAATAAACATTCTAAGTGCTATCAGCCCTTACGCTTCAGGATATAAGCTGATCATGGGCAGATTTAAGAGCCCACTAAAGCATCCAGCATTGACCACTGCCAGAGACAGGACTGGACTATAGATCTCTTCTGATATAACAGTTCCCACATTACTAGACTCGCAAGACAAAACGAGCAGTTAATTTTGTAGCCATGATATTGAAACATGACACAAACTATCTGCCAGGCAGGTAGTTTGATCACAAATGTCTCATTATGGACTAGAGGTGAGAGCTACAAACTGCCACTTTAGGTGTCTACATCCAACATTTAGGCACATCTGAGATCCACAAAAAACAACCTCCTAAGCTGCCACCTAACCATGGAGGTGCTTAAATTTCTGCTGGTTGGCAAGCACAAAGCTGCCTACATCCTGATGCCACCACGCTACTTGCTGCTCAACCTAAACTCCAACAGAATTCTCAAACTATCTCACCTGCAAGGCCCCATCTGGTAGATGTGATCTGAGCACACCTAACCCACCCTGAAGTTAGTTGGGGGAGACCAGGTCAGGTAGTAAGAGAGAGAGAGAGAGCCTGTGCATGCCCAATAGTTAGGGCAGTCATCTGGGAATTCATTACTTCTACGTGCATTCTGTGCCAAAAAAATTAAAAATTCCGTGTACAATATTTTAAAATTCTGCAAGTTTTATTTGTCAATAAATAAATACAGAGGCTCCAGCATGGCAGGGGGGAGCTCAGTGGGGGAGATCACCCTGCAGCCTCCCCATTCCAGGGACGCGGACTCAGTGATGAGACTGCATCCGATCCTGACACAGCACAAGGCGTGGGCCTGCCCCTTTGCACCAGGTATGGGGCAGGCAGGATCCAAGTCTGGAGGGGCTCAGTGTGGGGGGATCCAGGTGTGCGGTGAGAGGATTCTGTGTGGGACAATATGGGTGCAGGCAACTCAACAGGGGGTCTAGGTGTGGCGGGATCTGGATGCATAGAGGTTCGTTGTGGGGGTTCCAGGTGCAGGGGCAATGGGACTCTGCAGGGGCTTCCAAGTGAAAGTGCTTGGGGCTCAGTGGAGGGGTCTGGGTGTAGGGGTCTCAGAGGGGGGTCTGCGTGCTGGAGGAGTGGGGCTTAGTGGGGTGGGGGTCTGGGTGCAGCTCATTGGGGGTCAGTGGCATGGGGCTCTGGATGTGGGGGCTCAGAGTGGTGCAGGGGGTTGGGGCTCATCGGGGTTGGGGTTTGAGTACAGGGAGCTCAGTGTGGGGTGGTCTGGGTGCAGGGGTGGGGGTCCGGAGGCAAGGATCTAGTTGCAGGGGGTTCCAGATGCTGGGGTTGAGGTTCAATGGGGTGGGGTTCAGGTATGGAGGGCTAGGGGGGTTCTGAGTGTATGGGGTGAGGCTTGGCAGGGGTGTCTGGGTATTGGAGGTCCGGATGCATGGGGGTTGGGCGGATGGGGGAGCAGCTCCCTGTGCAGCTGAAGAGTGATGGGGGCAGGCAACAGGGGAGGATGCTGAGCTTCCTGCAGCTGGGGGAAGTTTCTGGGGGTGGGTCTGACACAGCCGCAGCCACACCTTGCAGGGGAAGAGGAAGTCCAGTCCTCTCCTGCCTCCAGCCTAGCCAGGACTAGCAGCTGATCCTGACTCAGGGAAGGAGCCACTGACTGGGGTGTCCCACAGCCCTGCGATGATTTACCTCTCCACCGGCTACCCCGGTGCCTGAAACACTCCACTAGGGAGTGATGCATGTTTGCTCTTGCAGCTTCCCTTTGCTTCCCTGTCAGAAAGTCATTTTTCTGCGGGGAAGCAAAGAAATCTGCGTGGGGCATGAATTCTGCACACGCACAGAATTCCCCCAGGAGTAATTTATGTTTGAATCTGTAGTCTGGAGCAGGCAGTTGAACCCAGCTCTCCCACGTCCCAGGAGAACACCTAACTATTGGTTATAGTGAGCTGGTTTGCTCTTGCTCATTCCGTTGCTCGCGTGTGGGTTATCTAAGCAGCTGAACTTCCAGGAGAGGGTTCACAGCGGTGCATCTTGAGTGGCGGGAGGTACCTAACTGCCTAGGCATTTTCTACTAGCTGGCTGAGGCATCTCTCTGCTCAGCTTGCTGGCTTCAATAAATCCCTTTCTTAAACCTAATTCTCCCCCATAGGCTGCTTGGTGAGTCTGGTTACCTAACTTGGGCCTGAGGATTTCACTGAGCGGCAGGCCCTAAGCAGCTGGATGTTGCAGTGCTTTACGGATCTGGCCCCGAATCCTGGAATTAACATACAGCAAGTGACTGGGCTGTATCCACTATCTCACGTGGTCAGTCTCCAGCTCCAAGCCCTTTGCATACACAACACAGCGAGTCCCTTTGGAGCTCTACAGGGCACAGGGTGTATGGACACCAGCACAAAGTCTCCAAATTCTGCACCACCCCTCTTTCTGCAGCACAGCAGCACTATTTCTGCTGGGTTGGAACATGTGGCCCTCCATGGCAGGAGACAGGACTTGGTCCTAAATATGTCATTGGGGTTGCTTCGCAGAAAATTCTGAGGTCAACTTCAGGCTTCTCTTTTTTTTAATGACTCTTAATGTGAGTCGTAGCACCATCCTTGTGCTCTTATTTTAAGAAACAACTTGATGCCTTGGCCAGTTTAATACAAGAACTGCAAAGGCTTTATAGATTACATTAGATTAAGATATCATTACCTAAGGAGACCCAACCATACAAATCTCCTTACAAAGGAGACTTAATTTGAAGCTTTTCTTGGGTAGGTTGATGCCCTGGAGAATAAGTTGAGAGCCAACCTCTTTTGCTACAACTACTTACAATGGTATAACTTAGATTTACTTTAGATCATGCCACCAAATGATAACACAGTGACAGGATAATAATCTCTGACCATAACAGAGCTGCAGAGGCACTTATCACAGCAGGAGACTGTCTGAACAGCCTAGTCCCAATTAGTTTATCTATTAGCAAAAATGATTAAAAAGTAAACTAAAAAAGTGGCAGATTTGACAAGCTATACGGAAACAAGGTAGGCCAACTGCAATTAGTGCAGTTGTATTGTGCCCTCTGATGGATGCAATCTGACCTGCTCAAGCACTCGTGAACACTTTCCAGGGTTGAGTTTTTTACTACCAACTTTCAGATGTCACAATCCTCCTCTTTCAAAATGGCTGAAGTTTTAGTCACATTCATTAGTAAATAAGTATCAGAAGCTAAGTGACCAACTTCCATTCGTACTGTATTTCATATATATAACATTCCGTATACTTTACCCAACTAGGTACTTCTATGGCCCTTATCACCATACTATTTAAGCACCTCATTGATGATAATGAATATCTCGGAGAGGTAGAGAAGTATACTTAATCTCCATTTTACAGGTGGTGACCAAGGCTCAGAGATGAAGAGACATGCCCAAGGTCACACACAAAGGCTGTAGCAGAGCTGAAAACTAAATCCAGATTGCCTGAGTTCCATCCTAGTTCCACAAAACTATCTTTCCTTTTTTAGCTATATGTTTTCCGCTTAAAAGAACTCTGACTGTGAATATATTTCTCCCTTTTTTAAATTAGTAACTGGACCTAACCTTCTGTACATATTTATTTGATTTCACTATTTTCCCTTCAAAAAAAATTCAATAAAAATAATTTTGTTTCAAAAAAAGGTGCATCATTCTTGCATAATGGTTTGAGGTGTTGGAAAAACAGTCAGGGTCCTTTTTTAGGAGTATTTCAGTTGTACCTAGAATGTGAAAATAGTTAAAAAATTAAAACAATAACTTCATAAACAAATGTCACCCTGATGCTAAAATTCAGACAATGGGAACAAATGAATACTATGTTGTAAATGTACTCTGATTAATGATAACCCACACCTACAACTGAGAGACACACAGATTCTGGCACGGAAAGCCACCACTTTATTCTCTTCAGCTCTGGAAAATAACACACAGTGTACACATTAAATTCTTGTAAGCATGCCACATCCTATGTGCAGGATTTGAATTTAATGCTGCCTGATGCTTCTCCAGCAAGCAGTCCTCTCAAGTCCCACACATATCTAATTCAACAATTTACCGCTAAAGCATTATCCAAAGTTCTTACTAAAAACACACTATACAGGGTCAGAAAGCAATGATATTCTGTTTCAATTTCTTATATGGATATTTCTACTAAATTTACAGCATTAACAAAAGTATTGTAAAGTTTGCAGGAATCGAACAAAGGGCTACATAGTTTTCATTAATCATATTTAGGGTCTGATGTTTCCAAGTGAAATATACCTATTTCTACTATATTTATCTTGGGATTTTTTAACTCTTCCCATTTTTCTCTTACATACAAGTGGCTTTTCTCTTTTAGGCCTGATTCCTAAAGCATACGCTTAACTTTATTACTGCAAGTAGTCCATTGAAATCAATCTGAAAACTTGTAGCCACATCGACAGTGAGCCAAATCGGAGTTTCAGTGAGGAGCTACGGGGCCAGAGCCAAGATATCGGATGCTGGCCGTGCCACAAATAATACCAGAGCCGAGCGCTGTGAGCAGCTGGGGAGAGCAAGGTGGGACCCCGGCCAGCGATTGCTCAGCAGAGGGAGACAGCACCAGACAAGAGGGCCCTAACATGACAGGAGGGCCAATGCTGGGAGGGGTGGGGGAAAGGGAAGGCTCCTGCCACCTAGAGCCTGCTGGCGTGTGGCCACCCCCAGGGCAGGTGTCTTACCTGCAGTCTCACTGCAGTGCAACCAGGTCTTGGGAAGGAAGGAATGAAGTCTGGGACCTGTGCAGAACAAACTGAACTTTTCTTAAATTGCAGAGACTTGTTCCTTTAACCTTTTCCATTTGTCCTTTTTTTTTTTTATTACTGATGTTGTTTAATAAATTGTATTTGGTTTAAACAATGTACTGATCAGTGGGTCAGGGAAGTAGCCAGTAAGGAGAAAGTATCCCAGAGTGGGGACATCCTAGCCCTTGTCCTAAGTGACCATGACGAGATTGAGGGTTAAACCTTCCAGGAATCCTGGGCCAGCCTTACCAGGATTACAAGGACTCTGCCACATGGGAAAATAGAAGAGGAGTCCTTAAGGTGAGGAAGGCATCTGGGTAAAGGGAGTTGGGGCAACGACTCAGATCCTTTCGCTATCCGATTCCCCTGGGGGAGTACAGAAGCCAAGACAGTTCTCCACAAATTGCAGGACCATCCTCCCTAATGCTGCAGTGAGAATCATAACTGGAATATTAACATCAACACCTATTCAGTGGTTGTCCACTCTAGCATACACACCACCAAACAAAATCCTTACACACAGCTTGTGAGTATAATCAAACCGTGGCCAATTTGAATTTACCATTTTATGAGGTCTTCTACACTCTTTTTGAGATCAGGCTAAAGCTCTTAAAGCATCTTCAGACTCGAGGCACACTGGAAAGAATTGTGGGATAATGCTGTTTTCCTAAACAACCACCATTACCAACCCCATAAAACAACTTCCAGGCTTCAACCTACCCCCAGAAACAATGCTCTGCATTGGACTGTTTCAGAACATCGTATGGCAGATGTTGTCATCTCTTATGCCAATAAGAGACCGTTGTACCAGCACCACACAATGAGGATTGCTCAACTCTGTGACTCAAGAAGGCCCTCCAGGACATGCCTGGGCCAGTTTCTTTCCAAGGACATGGACTAAGAGTATAAAATAATGGACAGTGGCATCATGAGATGACCTCTCTCATCACCCGCCTACACTGAAGGCAACAAGAACGCTGAGGAGATAAAGACTTTGAACTGAGGAGACTGGTCCCAGAATAAGAAGGAAATTCAGCCTGTGTATTAAGAACTACAACCTACCTGCAACATCCAGTGAGGTGAGAAAAGCTGTTTGATTCAACTTTTGCTTAGCCTAAAAGTTTAAGCATTAGAATGCATGTTTACTTTTTATTTTCTTATGGTATCTATGACCTTTTATGCCTACCACTTATAATCACTTAAAATCTATCTTTCTGTAGTTAATAAATGTAATTTAATGTTTTATCCTTACCCGTGAGTTTGTCTAAAATGCTTGGGGAATCTGCTCAGGTTACAAAACTGGTGCATGTCCACATTCCTTTGGCGAAGTGGCATACTAATAAATAAGCTTGCACTGTTCAAGAGGTCTGGAACACAGTAAGATGGTATATTTCTAGGATGTAAGGCTGGGGGCTTGGGAAATTTGCTGATGATTCCAAATGTATAGTTCATGAGTGGCTTAGAGGGTATTCATGAAACTTAGTCACCAGCACCCAGCTAAGTAACAGCGCCTGGAGGGGTTTGCTGCTTGTCACTGGCAAAGCATTGTGAGAGACAATCCAGGCTGGAGAGTTAAGGGGGCACAGTGGTTGCACAATTCCAGGTTGTACCCCAGGGATCCCATCACAAAAATATAGCATGCATGTAACATGGCCATGTTAGTTTAATTATATGAATCTTAAGTTTCTGCATCTCCATCATTGCCAATCTGTACCATTCAAACTCTTGAGTTTGGTTTTGGTGTTGTATTTTAATGATTTCCAGACTGTACTTAAGCTCCTAAAGGTGTTCCTGGCTTTACTGATTTTGTTCCGATGTCCTGGCTTGTTCCACTGTCCTGGCTGATGGTACTGCCCAAGTATGTTAATGTTTCTACATTGGTGAAAACATAATCCTCTATTTGTACTGGTGATGGTGAGGCAATATTAAAGGTCATGATATCTGTCTTATTGCAGTTGATTTTCAGTCCAATTTTGCTGGCTGAATGCATTGGGTCGAGTTGTTTTTTCTTGTATATGGTGTTAGTTAGGAGGGTGAGATCATCTGTGAAGTCCAGGTCTTCAAGGGATGAGAAGGATGTCCATTTAATGCCTCTTGGCATGTCTTCTGTTGTACGCTGCATTACCCAGTCAATGGCAATGTTGAAGAGGATTGCAGACATGACACACCCCTGACATACTCCTGTTTTTACTTCAAAACTGAGCTCACTGTAATCAATCCTGCATGTAAAGTTGAAATAAAAGCTTTTGATGATGTTGATTATATGGAGAGGGATTCCATATGCCCGCAGAATGCACCATAGGCTGGTCCTGTGAATGCTATCAACAATCTTCTCAAAGTCTATGACATTTATGTAGAGCTGCTGTTGCCATTCTAAGCATTGTTCTATTATGTTTTGTAGAGTGAAGATCTGGTCTGTTCATCCACGCCTGCATACTTTCAACATTACTTTATAATGCAGAACGCTGGGGACCGAGAAAGTATAACATGTCTAAACTGTCTTAATTCCATACAGCCTGCCTCAGAAAAATCCTCCCTATCTTTTGGCCCAGAACAATCTCAAACCAAGATCTGTTGACACAGTGCAGCTAAGAGGATATGAGCACCATCATTGCCAGGAAGCGCTGGAGATGGATTGGCCATGTGCTTTGGATAGAAACTGATTCTATCGCCAGAGTAGCAATAAGATAAACACTTGAAGGCAAGCAAACATGAGGCACCCGAAAACAACATGGCAAAGAGCTGTGGAAGCTGACCTGAAAAACCTGGGGCATAGCTGGGGAACCATTGAAAGACTTGACAGAAACAGACAGGAGTGAAGGTCGCTGCCCTAAACGCCAGAGGCGTAATGGGAACATGATGATGACCATTCAAAAATCATGATTTAGGCCTCAATATATCCCTAGGTTGGTTTTTAAAATCATGATTAAAAAAAAACCCTCAAATTTTATTTGCATTTTTGCTGGTTTTGAATGTTTAACCAGCAAAAAGTTTAACATGGGTCATGTTTTCAAGGTGTCTGTCACAATTAGAGCCACAGAATTTTTTTTTATTAAAATTGAGATTCTCACATAATCACGATTCCAGAGCTGCCCTCAAGAGATACACTAAATACCACAAAAACTGCAATAAAATCCCAAGACTTGGCAACACTGCTTATGACCTTTTAGTTTAATTTTTCAACCTTCATGTTATATTGACAATGGTTTTGCTTTTAATTTCCTAGTTTCCTATGTCCTTAAAAGAGGAAAGGGCTAAAAACACCCTCTAAGCTGCTTTAAGACTTTATAGTGGCATAAAGTCTTAAGCTGCTCTAAGTCTCTGAAGTGGACTGGTGCCCTCTTCTTTGTCTGCCTAGGGCACAGTCCTCAAATATTTCTAACTTACTTCATATCTAGTGTGTTTTGGCCTCCAAGCACAGATATGATATGCTCTTTGGTGAACATTACATACTGAGTTTCAAAGTTAAGTTGTGTCTGGAAAAACAGTGGCAATATTTTTATTTTTATAGTAGACACTTTTTTAAAACTGAAAAGAACTAAAGCAATTTTTATTAAAACCCTTTAAAAAATTCCTCTCAGCATAGACATCAGTTTCACATGAATATGCCAGGGATCAGTACGTGGAAATGAACGCCATGATTCTCCTCTGTCTTGCACCATATGTGACCATTCAAACCTCTGCAGAGGCTACATCTACACGTAAACCTTTAAACTGCAGCTGTGCTGGTGTAAGGTGTCAGTGTTGATGCTTACTACAATGATAGGAAGGGTTCTCCCATCATCACACCCTTGAGAGCCGCAGCTACACGGATCTAACTTTTCAGAGTAGCCCAGCCCTTAGTAGCTTTTTTGCACAGATGTAAAACACACAGTCCAGGTCTGCACACAGAGTTGCAGTGGTTTAACTACAGGTGTAATTTTAACCCAACATAGTGAAATCAGGGCAACTTTGGGTGTGGACACCGACATCGGTATCAGCTTCTCGGGCAGCGTGCTAACTCTGCATAATCCCTTTTAGACCAAGGGAGGCCTTTCCACACAGGGACTTGCCTGGGTTTGGTTCAGCCAGTTAAACAAACCCGATGCAGGTTGTCATGTAGACGAGCCAGAGCCTGCAAGGCAGTGGGGAGTCCGGCCCCGGCCTGGACATCACGTGCTCTCCGGCCAGGCTCCCCCCGGCCCTGGCTGGGGAGCACGTGGTGCACGTGACCAGCCCGGGCAGCCGGCTCCGCAGCCAGGCGGACGCTGGGGGCTCGCAGCAAGGGGCGCTCCGTTTCTCCTTTCCGGCTCGCATCACCGCCTAGGCGCCTCCGCCGGGACCCGTAGAAACAGGCAGCACGTGACCTTACCGGGGCACGCTCTGAGGACGCAGCCTCACCTTGCACCGTTGACCTTTGTGTCTTACTGTTGTACGCATGCGCAAAGGCCTCACCTCCTAGTCGCGCCTTCGTACCTCTTACGTATCCTGACATACGTCATGCGCCATTTCGTACCGAGGGTAAGGCGGAGACCGGGTCTACTTGGAAGCCACCTACCCTGCTGTTAACGTTGTGTGACGTTTGCTCTGATGGACACGTAGGGCAAGAAATCAAAGTTTCCCAAGGCGGCATCCGATTGGCCAGCGATTCGAGCGGGCGGGCCGAGTGCCGATGCGGTTTGGTTGCAGTGGCACCGGCTACATAGGCTGGGGTACGGCGTGTCCTTGGGCTCAGACAGCGAGCGTGGGACAGAGACAATAGCGGTCGGAGGAGGAGGAGGCCGGCAGGTGGGTGCCGCGAGGAGGGGTTCCCGTGGGGAAGGGGGTTGCTGGTGCTCTGGTCTCGGGCGCGGGAGGGGGTCCGGCCCGGCCTGCAGCGGCCGCTTCGCGCCATCCCAGCATCACCCCGACCTTGGCGCCTCCTGCCCGGGCCCGCACCGCACCCGGCTCCCTCCCCGGTGACCGGCCCAGCGGCAGCGCCGTTTCCATTTGCGGCCCGGCCGCTGGCTGGGGCCACCGCCAAGGTCAGCCTGAGGCGCGGCGGGCCGGGACCCTGCAGTCCCAGGGGTGGTACCGGCCACGCTGCGGGGCCCGGGGCTGCCCTCTGCCGCCGCGCGGGGCCTCGTCTGAAACCAAGAGCAGTGCTGTCAGGCCCTGCTGAGTTTCTCCTCGGGTGTATGAAATGAGATCTGAGGATTTTTAGACAGCTGGGTCCTATCCAGAACCACCTCGGCTAAGAACATACATATGCTTTCCTGCCTCTTCTAAAGAGCACCAAAACCGACCTGACCTTGGTATTGTTTCCTTGTCAGCACTGAAAATGGGAGACATTGAAAAGGGCAAGAAGATCTTTGTTCAGAAATGTGCGCAGTGCCACACAGTCGAAAAGGGAGGAAAGCACAAGACTGGACCCAACCTGAATGGCCTAATTGGACGGAAGACTGGCCAAGCTGAGGGCTTCTCTTACACAGAAGCAAACAAGAATAAAGGTAAAACTAAAGTGTGACATCTTCCAAGTTACATGGAAGATGTCATCTATCACTCAGTTACCATTCCACATCCAGCTGCCAATGGCAGTAGTTCTATAAGTATTATATTTGGTTTAATTTAAGATGTTTGCCTTTAGAGAAGTGATTTTTGAGGAAAAGGTTAATTACTTCAAATGTGTAATTGATGGCTCATCTTATAAAACTATATTAACAACTTTAATTGTTTTTTAGGAATCACCTGGGGTGAGGAAACACTGATGGAGTACTTGGAAAATCCTAAGAAGTACATCCCAGGAACAAAGATGATTTTTGCTGGCATTAAGAAGAAGACTGAGAGGGCAGACTTGATAGCATATCTCAAAGATGCCACTTCTAAGTAATAGTTATCTGCTGCCTTATTTATTTCACAACAGAGAAGGAAATGAGTGTCTCTGTGATGAGATTGGTTTTTAAATTTTCTATTTTTACATGCACTATATTAAACCTCCTTAAAAACTGTCTCATCAGCTAGAGAAGGTTGCTCGTGGATGGTTGTTAAAGAATACATTTTTTTGGCAGTCATAACCTATGGGAATACATGTAAATTGGATTGGGCTTGAATGAGTACAATCATGTTCTGTGTTTTGTAGTCATTCTGATCATGCAATTAAAAAAAGAAAAGTTTTTGTGCTTTCTTCATTCTAACTAATATAACCGGATATTAGTGAATAGTATGGTGGTTCTGACATAGGTCAGCTCTTCAAAAAAGAGAAGAGCAGTTTCTTGGCATTCCCCATGTATCCTCTTCTCCATTATGTCTCTCCCCACAAAGAATATCAAACAAGGGAATTAATTTGACTACAATACTTAATATAGCTATATCACCGAGTAGGAGACATTTGTTTCTCGTGGGAACTAGCAATGCAGCTTTTTTTTATTTCATAGTCTGACAGGCAAACTGGGCAAAGTCCCAGCTACTTTGATAGCAGACACTATCAGAAAGCCTTACCTGGCTTATGCAAATTGTTCTTTTTTTTCATTCTGCATGATACAACGCATGCCTTATCTTCAAAAATTTCTTCATAATGATTGAAATGCTCTGCTTCATAGGAACTTTTTAAAGGGACAGTTAACTTAAAACCGCTCAGAGCCTAGTGACTGTCCTAGATGTTAAATATCTATTATGGCTCCTGAAAGAAGGACCCACCCTGTTGTGAAAAGGTTATTAACAAGTGCTCTGGGAGTTAGCAAGGTACAATGTAAAAACTGTGCTTGAAGCTGTGAGTAAGGACTCTTATCTAGCTATTTCTCATTAATACCTCTGCTCAATTAGAGGCAATTTCGGTTCAACAGGTGCAGGAATTGCACTTGCAGTATTGAAGAAGCCTCACTCTCTGCCTCACTTTAGCAAATGCTGTTATTTGCTCACTTCTGAAAACTTGATTTTGCACAGTGTAAAATGGAATTTTTAAAAGGTTCAACTGTTTTCTCCATAGACAAAACGGAATTGTTAAGATAAATGTATTTATTGTGTACTACCACTCAGACACATGATGAGGTTAAGTGTGCTTGATACTATAAATTAAAAAACCTTCCCAGCAGAATACTTCCTGAATGTCTGTGAAATTATTAACTGAGAAGTGATGGGGTCATAGCTCAAAGCTGTGTGGCTGCACTATGGCACTAGGCTTCCAGGAAGCAAGAGTGATAGAGGGATTAGCATGGGGGGAAAAAGCACACCACTGAGTGGTTGGGTATGAGAAATATCCATGTGAGGAGGTGGTGTATAGAAAAAAGTTTACCAGGCCATCACCTAGGCAGGGCAACAGGTCTTTATTGGAAAGCTTTTTTTTCTCCACAACAAAGTGATGATTTACTTTGCAGTATATTTTAATGTAGTCTTCGAATGCTTTAATTCCTTATGGTACATATTCAAATTCTCAATTTTCCCATTATAGTACCCCTTAACTTTATTTATATCTTACCATGATCCATTCCTTAGTTTTCATGGAAAATAGTTTAAATAAGTAACAAAAACTTTAAAAAATTATATATATATAATCTTGTCTTCCTCATGCTAATAGAAATGCTAATAGAACTCAATGGTTGAGAAGCTACAGCCTTCCAGTGCCGGCCTACAGTAAGTGTGGTTACCTCTTAAGGCTGGCTTAACTTCGGTTACTGCTAAAGAATTATTAAAACTTAATGGAGCAGGAGGGGAAAGCTCACTTTAGCCCTTTATGCACTTATGTACCAGTTAGTACTTTTTATCATAAAGCGTGCTCAGTAAAGCAGCAATGCTTAGTGAGACATAACTTCATCTAGAGCTACTACAACATTAACATGTAACTTTAACACACACTAAACTTCATTTAAAATATGTGCACTTACTTTATTATTCAGTAATTACTATCTAAAATGATAGCTGACACCTACTCTCTCCAATTCAGGGGTAGTGTAGCGCCAACCTACCCATTAAGACTGCTATAATGCTGCTGAATGTACATTGTATTTGCACTCTAGCTAGGTACTTTTAGCACTCTGTGTAGCATGAATGCCTCAAACATCTAGGAAGTTATTTTACATCAACTTTTGAGGATGAGAACTATCCCCATTGTACAGATACTAAATAATGTGCTCAGGGAAGTCTGTTAGAGCTAGGAATTTATTCCAATGTCTGCTTTACCTACAAACCTATTCCTCCTCCTGGGCACTAAAATACTGGAAGAGTACCAAACAGCATTTTTACTAGATCTGTAGCCCCTACCTGTGCATACCATTATGTACACATTCCTGCAATAAGGCCTAGTACTCCGCAGCATCTAAATACTTCAGCAAATGCGTAATGTGGTAGAAGGGTCAGGTATATTCAGAACTAGCACTTTGCTTAGTAAAATATCTCTTAAACTGCTCCATTGAGTTTGAACTGCTTATACATTTTCATTGTTAGTGTTGTCAAGGAGGATTGGAGAAAGCTGGCAGATAGGAGACAGCTGAAGTTTTTGATACTGAGGAGAGGGATGCATCCCCTGTTACTTTCACCACTTTTGGGAAGATATGGATGGATGGGCTGGAATTTATCATCCCATCTCCCATACACACTCCCCAACAAATCCTTCACAATTGTTCTGCTAGAATGTTACCCACCATTTACTGCTATATCCAATGTTGGATAAACACATTTGCTTAATGTTTTTACCAAATAGATCAGTAATGAAATAATTAGCAATGGTGACCTCAAGATGTCATTAGGTTTCAGTTAATACCGCACTGAGATTAATGTAAATCTAGTCTTAATTTGTTTCAGACTGGCTGCAGCTTCATGCTTTGGTGCTGAATTACTGTCTTTCTTCACAAGTGTGAGGGTAGGTTTATTTTTTTAGAATAAAAGCTTAGATGCTGGAGCACAGATGAAGCCACTTCATTATTTGTGCAGTTACATATATGCTGGGTTATGCATTCCTGCCAATCTGGGTGAATATCTCCTGTCATGATCCTTTTTTTTTAATAGTTATTTAGGATCATAAGCTACTTACTCACAGTGAGGTGGTTATATCCTTTTCCCCCCACAGTTAATGTTTAATTCCCCCGCCCCCGAAATGCATGTCATCCTGGACAATTATCTGTAATGCAGTAGAATCTAGGGTTCCAAATGGGGGATCAAGGCCCCAGTTATGCTAGGCCAGGGATCGGCAAATTTTCAGAAGTGGGGTGCCGAGTCTTCATTTATTCTCTCTAATTTAAGGTTTCACTTGCCAGTAATACATTTTAAGGGTTTTAGAAGGTCTCTTTCTATAAGTCTATAATATATAACTAAACTATTGTTGTATGTAAAGCAAATAAGGTTTTTAAAATGTTTAAGAAGCTTCATTTAAAATTAAATTAAAATGCAGAGCCCCCCGGATCGGTGGCCAGGACCCTGGCAGTGTGAGTGCCACTGAAAATCAGCTTGTGTGCTGCCTTCGGCACATGTGCCATAGGTTGCCTACCTCTGTGCTAGGCACTTTACAATCCAATAACAAAAAGATAGTAAACTTTTCAGGCAGGAACTGTCTTGATGTATTGCACCTTAAAACTGCCCTCACCCTGTACATAAGCATATTGTATGTACTGATACATTAATTCATGTGTTGAGATGGTCACTGACTATGAAGCTTTAAGACACCATTCTTGTCAAAAGGCTTTTCACTTTAAGCAAATAATAGCATAGAGCAGGGGTCGGCAACCTTTCAGAAGTGGTGTGCTGAATCTTCATTTATTCTCTCTAATTTAAGGTTTTGTGTGCCAGTAATACATTTTAACATTTTTAGAAGGTCTTTCTCTATAAGTCTATAATATATAACTAAACTATTGTTGTATGTAAAGCAAATAAGGTTTTTAAAATGTTTAAGAAGCTTCATATAAAATTAAATTAAAATGCAGAGCCCCCCCAAACTGGTGGCCAGGACCCAGGCAGTGGGAGTGCCACTGAAAACCAGCTCGCGTGCCGCCTTCGACACCCGTGCCATAGGGTGCCTACCCCTGGCATAGAGGGATAGATTAGGACCCCACAAAGACTATTAGATTGCTATGAAGTCTAATGAAACACTGATATAAAACAATCTTCTCTCACTTACTATGTTGTTTAACTGTTAACAATTTTTGCTAGTTTTTTGATATTTCCTGACTTTGACTATGCTACTTCTCCTGCAGGTGGGGAGCTCTGCCCATCCTATTACAAATGAATTCATCTGTTCAGTTAATGAAAGATTGGAATTTAATCAACATTTCTTTTGCCTTAAGGGACTTGTCTGGGGGGTTATTGTGCATTCTTCTTTTTGGTACAAAATGTAGCACTAATGATGCTGAAGAAACACCCCCATTAATTTATTTCTGTCCTATACTGTGGTGGCTCAGATACAGAGACCTAGCCTAAATCTGCAAAGGTAGATGCCTAAATCCCAGTTTTAGGCTCCACTGTAGTCCACAAAACTCCTGCTGAATTCTGAATGACCCATTGACTATTTCAGTATTTATCCACAGTGAAACAGTCAGTGGTCGGGGGGGAAGCGAGCAAGTGAGAATAACTCAGTAGTCCAGTGATTAGAGTACCTATCTGTTCCAGTGCTGATGCTCTAATCACTTTTGTTGTTTAATCTGCAGTAGAACAGTTTCAACAGGAGAGACTGAGGGAGCCTCACATCTGAATATGCCATTGCTCAGTGATTAAAGCACCCATGGGAGAGATGGGTGGAGATCCACATTTAAATTCTTTCTCCTGCTCTGTGGGGAATTGAACCAGGTCTCCCGTATCCCAGCTGAGTGCTCCAACTACTGGGTTAAAAGTTCAGGGCAATAGCACCTGGCACCACCACCTTTTTCTCCCCTGATAATTGCATGTGGAGCAAGGCAGGGGTCTAACTCATTCCTGCAAGAAACGCCTTAGGTGCCTAAGCCACCTGGAGACAGTTGATTCCTATTCATGGATTGCTAAGCAGAGATAGGCACCTCCCTGTAGCCCAGACTTTGGGCAGCTCTACACTTTAAACAGAGCAGCTACACAGCTGGTAGCGCTCGAGTGAAGGTGCTACTATACCAACAGGAGAGCTTCTCCCATCAGTGTATTTAATCCACCTCTGCAAGAGGAGGTAGCTGTGTTGATGGGAGAAGCCCTCCCGTGGACATAGCACTGTCTACACTGGTTGTTAGGTTTGTATAACTGCGTTGCTTGGGGATGTGGATTTTTCACATCCCTGAATAATGTTGTTACACTGATATATGTCTGTAATATAGTCCTGGCCTTAGGCACCTGGCTTTGTGAGAGAGGCAGGATTTAGCACACACCCCTCTGACTGGTATCTCCCATTGGCTATTTTAGGCAGCTCCCACTTAGCATGCTGGCTTTTATTGATCGCATTCTTAGGTGACTAATGCTTCCTATGCATTGTATAGAGAGCCTAGGCATCTAATTTGGCTTTATGGATTACAGTGTCTTCCTGAGATTTTTATACATGCCTAAAAGTTAGGTGCTGTGACGCTCAGCATTGTAAATCACTTTGTGCATCCCACCTGTGGAGTTAAAGGCCAGAAGGGACCATTAGATCATTTAGTCTGACCTCTCGCATATCACAATCTGTTAAAATTCATCGAGTTACCCCTGTCTCAAGCCCAATAATTTGTTTGACTAAAGCCTAATTTGTGTTTTGCTAAAGCACATTTACCAAAACTCACCAAGTCTTGATTTGAATACATCAAGAGATGGAAGAATCCACCACTTCCCTGTGTATTTTGCTCCAAGGTTAACCACCTACATTGTTAAAAAATTGTCTTATTTCTGATTTGAATTTGTCTGGCTTTGAATTTCAGCTACTTGTTCTTACATGTTTCTTCAGTAGATTAAAGAGCCTTAAATACCTGGTATTTTCTCCACGTGAAGGTACTTATGCACAGATCAAATCACCTCTCAATCTTCTTTTTAATAAGCTACACCGGTTGAGCTCTTTAAATCTCACTGTAAAGCATTTTCTTAGGCCCTTGAATCATTTCTGTAGTTCTTTTCTGTACCGTCTCCAAATTGTCAACATTATTTAAAAAATGTGGACACTAGAACTGTATGTAGTATTCCATTATCGATCTCACCACTGCCCTATACATAGGTAAAATTAACCCCTTACTCCTACTCTCATGTTTATACATCCCAGGATTGCAGTAGCCCTTTTTGGCACAGCATCACACTGGGAGCTCATGTTAAATTACTTGTCCACAATGACCTCTAGATTCTTTTCAAAGTCACTGCTTTCCAGGATACAGTCCCCTATTCTGTAAGTATGGCCTACAGTCCTTGTTTCTAGATGTATAATTTTGCATTTGTCTGTATTAAGAGTAATTTTGTTTGAATGAGCCCAGTTTACCAAGCAATTCAGATTGTTCTGTATGACTACCCTGTTCTCATCATTATTTACCATTCTGCTAATCTTTGTATCATCTGCAAATATTATCAACAGGAATTTTACATTTACTTCCAGATCATTGATGACAATGTTGAATAATATCAGCCCTAGTACTGATCCTTGTTAAATAGGGAGATTCTTCTAATGGACAGTTAAGAGGAGAGTATGAGAGCCAGTCCAAAAAAAAAATGGGAAAAGAAGAAAATAAAAGAAAAGGGAGAGAAAGAAGTGAGGAAGAAGAAAGAATTGAACTAGGAATGAATATAGGATAGGAAAAAAATTGAATGATGACAGGGAAGAAAGGCAGAAAAGACATAGCAGCTTTAAGAAACCAGTTTTAGTATTATTCCTAGTCCTGTTTTAGGGGTGACTCTCAGTATAAGCTTTATAATTTACAAAAGTCAATTACTGATCTACATCTGTGTTCATATATATGTAATTCCACCAATATTGTTGACACTTAAGAGAAACTTCACTTATGGCCCCAGCACATATGAAGTCAGTCCTGCGCTGTGTTTGAATTCACTCCTCCCACTGTCCTATACAAATTAATTCATAGTTGTGTGATGAGTAACACACTTTACCTATGACATTCAGCAACACTGCTATAATTTGTCAGAGTTAGCAGATCTAGTCAGCTACACAAAACTTGGAAGAGAAGAAGTGCTTACCATGTAAAGTTGCTGGTTTCTAATTGAGTGAATCTAATCAAATCAGTTTATTAATATGTTCAAGTTACAGGTACTAGAGAATCAGTGTTAGATCTAATGAGCACAAGATGATTTCTAATGGTGAAATAAATAGTGCATGATATAGTGATCTGGATTGTTAAGGATGTAGGAATTGTCATACTAGCACAGTGGTCCATCTAGTGCAGTTTCCTTTTTCTGACAGTGGCCACAGTACCAGATGCTTAAGAGGAAGGGGCAAGACATGGAAGGACTAGAGTATTTCCTTTTATCAGTGGGAAGTTTGTTGTGTTTTAATTTCATTGTATGTCCACTTGATTATGAGGAAGGATGAATAGAAGTGCCTGATTTACCATAATCTCAGTACCATTCATTGTTTTTGTATAAAAATATCGTGTCCCCTATTATTCATCTCTTCACTAAACTTAACAGCCCCAGTCCTTTCAGTTTCTTCTCATACCGAAGACTCACAACAGCTAATCATTTTTTTTCAACTGCCTCTGAACCTCAGGTATTTCTGCTAGATCTTTTTTGAGATAGGATGATTGGAAATGAGCACAATATGAGAATGTATCATTGATATATAATGAATTATAATTAAGGCTATTGGGTCATGGAAGTCACAGATTCTGTGACTTCCAGAGACCTCAGTGACATTCTCTGTGTCAGCCCTGGGGCAGTGGGGCTGGAGCTGTCAGCTGGTGGAGGCCCCGGAGCTCCAAGCTGCCATGGGTGGTGAGACCCAGAGCTCCGAGCTGCCGGTCCTGCAGCTCCCAGCCACCACATTCGGAGTGGGGACCCAGCAGCTCCCAGCCGCTAGTCCCAGAACTCGAAGCCGCTGTGGGCAGTGGGGGGTCCCCAGAGCTGGCAGCAGCAGTGGGTACTAGACCCTTCTTTTCCCTCCCTCAGCAGGGCTCGAGCTGTCATCCCCCGCATCAGCCCCATTTTGTGTCAGTAATTTTTATTAAAAGTCAGGGACAGGTCACGGGCTTCTGTAAATTTTTGTTTATTGCCCGTGACTTGTCCCTGACTTTTACTAAAAAT
The DNA here is from genome assembly GCF_020497125.1 of Mauremys mutica. NCBI lineage: Eukaryota > Metazoa > Chordata > Testudines > Geoemydidae > Mauremys > Mauremys mutica. Next base: position 232,922,844 of record NC_059073.1, read on the forward strand.
AACAGTGACAAAATCTTAACCTTAATTACAATATATTTAGTATTTCCACTCCGTTCTTCTTCCTCCTGCCATTTTGTTTGCTTTTTGACCACAAATGCACAGCAGTTTTCATCGAATCATCCCTAATAACACCCACATCTTTTTCCTGCACGGTTAAGAACATAAGAACCGCCATACTGGGTCAGACCAATGGTCCATTGGGCCCAGTATCCTGTCTGCCAACAGTGACCAATGCCAGGTTAATTAATGGAGAACCAAGAAATGTGTATGAGTTCAAATTACTCCTTGCAATCTGCATTACTTTGCGTTCGTCAACACTGAATTTTATCTGCCATTGTGCTGCCTAATTACTGAGCTTTCATACTTTCCCTTAGGAGTTCTTCACAGTTTTCCTTGCTATTAACTAACCTAAATAATTTTGTGACACTTGTAAAATTTGCTACCTCATTATGTACTCCTTTTTCCCGATCATTAATACATACATTAAACAATGCTGGTCCTACTAAAGAACTTTAGGTGCCCAATAGTTAAACTTTTGATAGTTGAAATTTGATCATTTATTGCTACTTTTTTTTTTGTCTCTTAAGCATTTTCTAATCCATGACAGAACTTTACTGTTCACCCCTTGATTGCTTAGTTACCTTAAGAGGGACTTTGACAACAGGCTTTTTGATGGTCCAAGTATTTCAGCTGGTTCTTCTTTACCCACTACTTCTTGTTCAAACAAGAGAGGAGGAGGATTTTCTTTTACAGAAACCATGCAAGGCTGTCCCTGACATACTATGGTCTTCAAGGTGTTCTAAATCATTTTATTTCTAATTATTGTGTCAGTTATTTTTCCAGTGACTGAAATTAGATGCACTGGTCTATAGATCTAGGATCCTCTCTTGCAGAATTTTTTACAGAAAGGTTACACCATTTTCTACTTTTCAGTCTTCCTGTATAGTCACTGATTTTATTGAGAGTACGTATTTTTATTAGCAGCTCATCCACTTCATTTTTTAATTCTTTCAGATCTCTTGGATGTTATTCCCTCTGGTCTTGGTGAATTGCTGCTCTTTAATTTATCAACTCATTTCACAGAACTCCTCTTTTGGCACTTCAGTCTCTGATAGTACCACATCTTAATTACCTCAAAAGAGTAGGTCTAAGATAGAGAGAGTCCCCAATTTCTCTGTGATGAAAACAGATGCAAAGAAACAATTTAAGAAACATTCTTAACTACCTTATTTGATCCTTTTACTCTCTGGTAGCCCTGGGGATCCCTCTTTATTTTCCATTTCCATTTTATCTGCTATAGTTTACAGGCGTTTCTGTTGGCTTAACCAGCGATGGATTTCCATTTGCTGTTTTACTTGAATAACACCTTGCTATTTATACCTTTTTTCCCCCTTGCTTCCTTTTTTCATTTGTTCTGGTATGCTTTAATAGCCTCCATGTGGAGCCAAAAGATTTTAATTTAATTGCTTTTGGTCTCTTTGACTAGCTTTCTCATTGTTTGAATTCTTTCTTTTTGAAGTTTAGCAGAAGCTGGGACTGGGCGACAGGGGATGGATGATTCCCTGTTCTGTTCGTGCCCTCTGAAGCACCTGACATCGGCCACTTTCAGAAGACAGGATACTGAGCTAGATGGACCTTTTGTCTGACCCAGTATGGAACGCTCTTATGTTCCTGTGTTTGGTACTATCAACACCCTCGGCAGGAGTGTTGAATTTACTTATATCGTGGTCTCTACTATTTTGTGGCCCTATGATAATTACATCTTGAACCAACTATTGTATGTTGCATAGAACTGCATGGGGAATAGCCCTCTCTCCTTGTGTGCTTTAGAACTAGCTGTTCTAAAATGCAATTGTTTAACATGTCAAGAAATTGCTTTTCTAATTTGACCAAAAGTCACATTTGATCAGTTTGTTTGCACATAGTGACCACAAGGGGGAGCCAAAGTACTGAAAAAGCTACATGTGAAAGTTATAACTGTCTTTGGCCACCATTTTTAATCAACCTTTGAATGTTTAAAGTAGAGTAGCGCACAGTTGATTTTACCAAGTGACAATTTTACAAATGCACAAGAGAAAAAACTTTATATCGTCACTAGACTAATAGAAAAGTGCATTCATATATTGTGGATAGTATGGAATGTTCTAGGCCCTTGAACTGATCAGTGTTTCACATTTCATCATGTTAAAACTGATTTGAAACAATCTTATATAAACCTAAATGTATTTGAACATTAGGAGCTAATGTAATTTAATCAGAAAGCAACACGTTCCTATCTGAGCTACACTGTGGGTCTCTTATCTAAACAGCAGATCTCTAATGCACACTCCACTTTTGTTCCCCTCCTAGAACTTACATTGATGTCGTCAGTTGAAGTTTTGTGCCTGGAACAGAGATTGTAATGTAGTTTAGACAAACTGCAGATTAGATAGAAGAATGTTGCCTTTTGTAGCTAAAAATGCACTTTGATATTGTTTTTAATAATATCTCGTGAGTAGTATCTGATGATAGGCTCCAATTCTTTTGGAAAATGCATTAGGGCTTATGGTAATGTACTACAATAAAATGCTTGTATATAACAATGATCTCCTTCCTCAGAAGCATCAGAGGTGGCCATGGCTGGAGATGGGACACTGCACAAGGTGGACCAGTGCTCTGAGGTGGCAGCGAGTATCCTCTCTCTGTATGTTGCTTGGCTGGCTGGTTGTTTTGCTCACATGCTCATGGCCTAACTGATTGCGAGATGTGGGGTCAAGAAGGAATTTCCACCAGGTCAGACCGGCAATGACCTTGGGTGAGGTGTTAGGATAGCCAACTTTCTAATTGCACAAAACTGAACACCATTGCCCTGCTCCTTCCCGGAGGCCCCACCCCTTCTCTGAGGCCCCATCTCCCACTCACTCAAGCCCTCCTCTCTCTGTCGCTCACTCTTTCCCACCCTCATTCACTTTCACTGGGCTGGGATAGGAGGCTGGAGTGTGGGATGGGGTGTGGGCTCTGGGGTGGGGTGAGAAATGAGGGGTTCAGGGCACAGGAGGGGGCTCCAGGCTGAGGCAGGGGAGTGGGGTGTGGGAGGGGGTGAGGGCTCCTGCTGGGGGGTGCAGGCTCTGGGGTGGGGGTGGGGATGAGGGGTTTGAGGTGCAGAAGGGGCTCTGGGCTGGAGCCAAGGGGTTTGGAGTGCAGGAAGGGGTGCGGGGTCCGGGGGGGAGTTGTGGTGTGGGAGGGGGTTCCGACCTGGGGCAGGTGGTTCGGGTTGCGGCTCCGGCTGGGCAGCACTTACCACAAGCAGCTCCTAGTCGATGGTGCAGCAGGGCTAAGGCAGGGTCCCTGCCAGCCCTGGATCTGCGCTGCTCCCAGAAGCTGATAGCGTGTCCAGCCCCTAGGCGGAGGGACTGGGGGCTCTGCGAGATGCGTGCTGCCCACGCTCGCAGGAGCCGCCCCCGGAGCTCCCATTGGCTGCGGTTCCCGGCCAATGGGAAATGTGGAGCCAACGCTGGGGGCGGGGGTAGCATGTGGAGCTTCCCTGATCACCCCTGCACCTAGGGGCCAGACATGCCGTCCATTTCTGGGGAGCTGTGCAGAGCTAGGGCAGGCAGGGAGCCTGCCTTAGCCCCTCTGCGCCGCCAACCGGACTTTTAACCGCCTGGTCAGCAGTGCTGACCAGAGCCGCCAGGGTCCCTTTTGACCAGCCGTTCTGGTAAAAAACCAGATGCATGGCAACCCTATGGGGGGTTGCCTTCCTCTGCAGCCTTTCGGTGCAGGTCAGTTGCAAGGATTGCCTTAATCATTTCCCTGCCATTCCAGAGGCCTCGGGCACCTCGATTCCTCCTATTCTCTTTCAGTGGTACATGACAGCCTGGTCTACTGTGCTGTAATACTTTGGTCTAGTTTCAGTAGCTGGGTTTAGAGTGTGGATGCTGGGTAGTGTTGGTGCCCTATGATACAGGATGTCAGACTAGCTGATCACATGATCCTTTCTGGCCTTAAACTCTGAGAGAACAAAGTAAGATGTTAGAATATGTAATAGTTGCAATTGTGGGTCAGCCTTTTATTTAGGAATGTCCAATTTGCCTCCCACTATATTATCTCACTCTATGTATGGGTATTCTAGCATAAGGCCAAGTGTAACACATTCTGATGTATTTAGAAGACTGTAACGCCATTCCTTCTATCAGTTGATACACAACTGAAACTAGAAATAAGGTTCTGAATGTAAGTATGCTAAGTAGGAGGCATGTTCTCTATTAAACTGTATTATGTATTCTGGACACCTTTTGCAATGTTTAAGGACTCAATCCGACAAGATTCTGAGCATTCTGAGTGTTTTGATGGATCTGGGAAGGAGTACTCAGCACATTTTGGGACTTCTGACTTGTTTAAAGTTAATCATGTGCTTCAGTGCCTTACTAGATCAGGGCCAATGTGCTCCACACCTTGAAAGATCAAGCCCTAACATGTGCTTGTGTTAACCTGAGCCCTCGTGAAAGTGATATGACATCTCAGTATAATATTATGATACACACAAAATCACCTTCCGCCCCTCCCCCCAAGAAGGAAAGTTTTTCAGTAAAATGTAGTGCTAAGTCAGAAAGCCAATCAAGAAGAGGAGGTTGGTTCTCTGCACATGAATGGGACGAAAAGATTGAAATCAAGGTAAAACCCATGCTCAAAAGAGAAGGACTTCAAGGTAAAATAAAGTTTGGTTCTATTCCTACATCTTCCTTCTATCAGTTGCTTGTTTCAATTTATGTTCAGATTTCCCTCTGAAATCAGCCATCTTGGCTCAGTGTTTCATATTTTACTCCCTTTTATCCCACCTTTTGGTGATACATATCCCACATTAGTAAATCAGCTGGTTTAGAGATAGTATGAGGATTACTTGCTACATGTATCAAATGACGTTTTGCAAAGCCTTAGACTTTGATCCTTCCTCTGTAATGCTAGAGTCTAATGTCCCCATTTACACCCCATGATTGAGTTACATTACAGTTGATGGTATAATTTTAGATTTCTCTTCTGGATCAGAGGAGTGATGTGGTGCAGACAGTGATACCCACTGGCTGTCATTAGTTTATAGGAAATAGTTGACAGAAGAGGGAACACAGCTCAGTAGAAAGGAGTCTTACATTAGCATTAATATGAAAAATAACCTCTGGTTCTTATCAAACATTATTTCCCATGTTCTTGATAAAGGATAGCTTGTTATTGCCAAGTTCAATTTTTATAATACCATTCCTCCAATGTCCTTTTGTGCCATTTCCAGGTATTAGATATAAGTCCTCCTACCTATAAGTGAAGACAAAAAACACCATAGCTCTTGTGAATTCACTCCCCAAAACAGCAGAGTCTGGCTCACTTCCCAATTGACTCGGCTTAGTTGTTATTCCATTTCCAGGAAATTAAGGCAGCTCTTTTGGCTAATCAGGTTAGATTGGGGAGGGGGGGTGTTACCCTTCTCTCTAATAAATGTTTTCCCCTAACCCTTTTATTTTTAGGTTTTGAGTAGGCTACTCTTGTAGAGAATAGGTGGTTGTTTTTCCTTCTGCTCAAAGGAAAAAAAGGGAGAAACAGGCACATACTCTTTACCTCCATCACAATCATTTGGACTAATGAGCATCTTGGCGGGGAAGAGCAGGAAAATGGTCAGTATTAAACTGGCAAATAGAAGCTATGTCATTTAAATGGAGACAGTTGGCCTATATTTCCCACCTCTTCCAGCTGCCAGAGATCAACTAGTGAGCAAGCAGCCTCCATTTGTGACCCTGCTTTCTCTTCATGGCCACAATATCCCACACAATGAACTAGGTGGCACTGGTCACTGCTCTCCAGGAGAGCGGTTGTTCACTCAGCCCTGGATGATTGGTTGTGGCAGCTAAAATAAAAAAGAAAGGTAACTCTGGCAGTTAGCAAGGTGCCATTTTTTCTGGAATCTTAGAACGGGGTGATAAATCAAGCCAAGAACTCTCCCTGTCTCAGGTATTCAACTGTCTTGGATCCAAGTCCAATACTCAGGTCAGCAAGGGGTTCCTTCCAGAGCTTCTCATGAAACTGAAGATTGAAGTCATCTCCTCGATTCAATGCGTCTGAGAGCCTGGCTGTGTCTTCAAGTGCTGGGCTACATAGGGATGTCTCTGGTGAGACTGCCCCGGGTATATGCAACCAGTCCTTCTTTGGCATCTCAGCCATTGTTTCTCTTCAACCAAGCTTCACTAGCTCACCTTTCCTTGCCTCTAGAGATGAAGCCTGCTCTCATCTGTGGTTTACACAATGAGAATATTCACCAGGATTTGTCCTTGGATCTCTCTGGTCCACCATGATGGAAATGAATCTTTTGGGAGAGGAAGCCATGTAGGCTACTATGGAGTGCAAGGGCCATTGGTCTTGTCTTCAGAACAAACTTGAAATTAAGCCTGTTTTCATTTCCTCCCCAAAGCCTCTTTCCTGACTCTCTGTCATCTTGAAATGAGAAACACCCTTTATGTGAAGAGGGGTCTGCATATTAATCTGATAATACAGGCTTCAACAAAGATTTCTCAGCCTCACTCCCATCTGTTTTTTGTTTTGTTGTGTGATAGGATGTTTGCCCCACACAGGTGTGGAAGGGATTAACCTTGTCCTAGCCCCAGAGTGGAGGTGAGTCCTCCAAGCTGCCTAGAGAGGCTGCGTGAGCCACAGCCAATCAGGGAAGGGCTGTGAGGGGCAGACAATGAGGGCCCAGTGGGCTTACATAAAAGGAGCTGCAGGGCCAGAGACAGGTAGTTGCTTGAGGGAATCTAAGGAGCAAGGACTCTGTTTGAAGGGGGGCTGTAGGAAGGTAACACCTTTGACAGAGCAGTTGCTGGCGTAGACTGGGGGAGCAGGAGGGTGCTCCTGGCTGGCTGCTGGGACTTGTGGGCTGGAGGCCTTGAGAAGGGGGCAAAGACAGTGCTGGAGCTGCGGTGAAGTGGCCCAGGGTATTGAAGCAGCACTGGTGGAGAAGTTAAGGAGAGGCAGCAGGAGGCTACTATCTACAAAGTCCCTGGGTTGGGGGACCCAGAGTGGTGGGTGGGCTGCCCCCTCCCCTTGCCACTGGGGAAGTGTCTGGACTACAGAACCAGGAGACACTCCCTCTCCCCCTGCACCTGAGAGGGGGAAAACATGGATGGTGAAAAAGACATTGTAGTTCCTGGGCTGAGATGGATCTGCAGGTGGAGAAGGCAGCGGGAAAGGCACCACCCAGGAAGGGGCATGCTGATGACAGAGATCTAATCCCTGAGACAACCAGCAGTGAACCCTGTCACATGTTGGTAAAGTTCAACCCATCTTTTCCTGAAATATTGTATTAAAATTAATGGAATTTGTTTTGCTTGGGCAGTTTCTAAGGATATGTCTAGACTGCAAAAAAAGTGTGTTCTTCGCTTGAGTTAGCAAACCCAGGTTAAAATAGCAGTGAAGATATGGCAACTTGGTTTTTAACTTGGGTTAGAGGCTGAATTTCAACCCTAGATTACCCTACAGGCTTAGCTTGAGGTGCTAACCAGAGTTAAATGCTGTATCATCATTGCTGTTCTAAATCCAGTTAGCTAATGCAGGTTAGCTATCCCAAGTTAAAAGCACACTTTTTGCAGTATAGACATACTCATGATCTGGTTCAGCTAAACCTCCCTATAAGAAAGGAATTATATTGTAAAGACATTTCTTTTCTTTGTGCTGGTGGTAGGAGAACCCCTCTTATCAGCCTTGGCAAAGAGGGACTTGAAGAAACCAAATTATCAGGTAAGAAACTGCCATTCCTCAATTTGCAGGATTTCATTTTGGCAGTGAGCATGATATGATAGATAAATTGAAAGAAATTAAGCTTCTAATACAACTCCTGAAGCTCCTAATTTCACTAAAGCCAATTATAAATCTCTCTATAGCATTCAAGATAAAGGGATTTCAATGAGAGCATTTTCTCAAATTCTTTTCCTTTTATCTGTCATTCTGCCAACTATTTTTGCACGGTACTTCAAGACCTAGACATTTGTTAATGTGCTGAGATTTACATAGCTGCCTGAGAACTTTTCCGGAACACGAAATACTGCCTAGTGAGTCATATAGTTTCTAATCATGTATGCAAATGCTGAGGGCCATATTGAGGTCGTTGCTTGGTTTGTACTCAGTCGTGTGGAAGAACAGGGTTTGGCCCTGCATGAGTTTCACCTCTGGCACTTGCTAATGTCTGGAGGCCAACGGTCACAGGGTAAGCTAGCCCTTCAAGGGGACTGGGGCTCAGCTTCACCTGTGGCAGTCTTGGCCCCCCTCACCAGGTAGAGGGAAGCTTCATGTGATAGGAAGCATGTGACTAAAATCCAGGCCTGCTGGGGGATGTGGATGCATCCTGAAGTCCTTAGGAGAGACACTTCAAGGAGCTGGTATGTGTTTAGAAGAAAAACCTTAGCAGGGACAGACCTATGACCCCTGAGAGTGTGAGCCAGCCAGGAAGGCTGAGTGGAAGATTTGGGCTGTTTTGAGCCAAGCCTCTAAAATGGAAGGATTATTGAGAAAATACATGCAGTGTGAAATCTGATTAACTGGGGAAGAAAGGTAAACTGAGGCAACAACCAGGCCTGAAGTCAAATTGGCCAAGTTGCTGCCAACAGACATACAGCTAGAACTTGTTTTAAGTAGGACTCCCTTAAGTAAAGGGAGAACTCACAATGGTTTCAGTGGAAAAGGTGCATCATTATAAACAAAATCTTTGGGCCACAGAAGAGCGAGACCCACAACTCTGATTTTTTTTCATCTAAAAATAAGAAAATATTCATTAGATTCCAAGAACTTGGAACCTCCAGTGCCCCTCTCAACTCTTTCCCTGCCTCTTGCTTCTATAGGTAACCTTTCTCCAGAGCTGTTAATATACTGAAATATTTGCTGTAGAAACTGCAAACAGTTTACAGAGGTTAAAACTTACATATTTTGTTGAGAACATTCCTGTATATGCCAGATCTGTTTCTATGAACCTAAAGTTAGTGGTACTAGGATGGGGAGGTGAAGGAGTCTTGACACCCCCACTACTTAATTCTAACCACTTCCTTCTTGGGCAGGGCTGGTGCAAGGATGTTTTGCGCCCTAGGTGAAACTTCCACCTTGCGCCCCCTGCAGCAGCTACCCTCCCCGCCCCAGCTCACCCCTGCGCCACACACGAGCACCCCGAGCACACGGTCACTGCTTCACTTCTCCTGCCTCCCAGGCTTGCGGTGCCAATCAGCTTAGGCACCACAAGCCTGGGAGGCGGAAGAAGTGAAGCAGCCACAGCGTGCTCGGGGAGGAGGCGGGGCGGGGGTGAGCTGGGGCGGGGAGTTCCCCTGTGTGCTATCCCCTCCTTATTTGCTGCAGGCAGCCCTCCCCGCGCTACCCTGCCCCAGCTCCCTCCGCCTAAATGCCTGCGGTGACCAGGGCAGCCAAAGATCCGGCCGCCGCGGTCGCTGCTGAAGAAAATGGCGCCCCCCAAATCCCAGTGCCCTAGGCGACTGCCTAGGTCGCCTAAATGGTTGCACCGGCCCTGTTCTTGGGGCTTTTTCCAGTTGGGAATTTTTGTCTTTGATTTACTGCTAAATAAAATCTGTCCACTTCACAGAAGTATCACTATCCTTTTTTGTTGTTCTAGACCCAGATTTACAAAGGAAAGAATATCCATTTTGTTAGCACATCTTTATGTGCACAGATTTGTATGTGTGTTTAGTAAGGTGGCAGGAATGTGTTGGGTGTGCACCATTTATGCTCTCCTTTGAAAATGAGTTTAAAAAAATATATTTAAAGGACAAATACAGGTCAGGTTTTCATTAATATCACAGCTGGCTATCTCTTGAAACCATAAATCCAATACACTTTTTCAACAACCCTCCACTGATAAGAAATTTCACCTTTTCCTCTCTTTGTTTAAAAGTCTGTGCAATTCTACTCCCTTGCCAGCATTTTTTAGCCATTATAAAGTGGAGCTCCTTGAAGCTAACAGTTCTTGCATGTTGAATAGATTTGAGTTTGTTCAGAAGTTTGGAGACTTTTTTTTTAATGCTGTAGGGTATATCTGAAACAGGTGTGAATCTGCCAAAGAGGTCAAATAATGTACTTCCTAAGAAACAGGAATCACCAGGTACAGAGAGTGTGTAAAAAAAAATATTGGTGTGAATTGACTATCTTCCTTGCTTGTCAGTCACAGTGAACCAAGGGAAATGCTTCAGAAGCTCAACTAGACATCTGTTTAGGTGTTTGTTTGAAAGATTTGGCCTAAAGTTAGGCCTCTATATTCATTTAAGGTGCTCTACTATGTGGGGGCTCACTGGTAGGTATCCAAGCTTCAAATAAAAAATGACTGTGGCCTTGGGGCATGTCTACACTATAAACTTAAGTCAACCTATTTTAAGTCGACTTACAGCAACCACAGTTTTTTCATGTCCACACTGCTCTTCTTCTGTTGGTGGTGCGTGTCCTCACCAGAATGCTTCCACCAACTTAAGAGGGGCTGTGGGAGGAGCTTAGAGCTCTGGGTCTCAGCTTGGTTCCCCACTGGGAGGTGTGAAATTGACAAGAATGACAGCTAGTGTAAGTACCGCAGTGTCTACACAGACATAAGCGCTGTGCCTCTCGTGGAGGTGGACTTATGTCTGTGTAGTAGGGCACTTACATCGGCGGGAGCAAGTATAGACACTGTCACTGACACAACTAGGTCAACATAAGTGGTTTATGTCAACCTAACTCTGTAGTGTAGACCAGTGGTTCTCAGTCAGGGGTCTGGGGCACCCTGGGGGGCTGTGAGCAGGTTTCAGGGAGGCCGCCAAGCAAGGCCAGTATTAGACTCGCTGGGGTCCAGGGCAGAAAGCTGAAGTCCAGGGCCTTGAGCCCTGCCACCCGGAGCTGAAGCCAAAGCCTAAACAATGTAGCTTTGTGTGGGTCCCTGTGGCATGGGGCCCCAGGCAGTTGATCTGCTTGCTACCCACCCCCCAACAACAGTTCTGGCTCTTTATATGCAGAAAACCAGTTATTGTGGCACAGGTGGGCCATGGAGCTTTCATAGCATGTTGCGGGGGCCTCAGAAAGAAAGAGGTTGAGAATCCCTGATGTAGACCAGGCCTTAGTCATTAAGCTTGGGTGTCTTCTCTGATCTGTGCTTTCTCTAACCCCGCTTTTCTGATGCCAAATCTAGAAAAATAAAACAAGTATTAATCCACAGAGGTTTAGCCAGGAGATGGTACCTTGAAAGGATTATGTACTTTGGGTCTTCCCCACAGTTCAGTGGGAAATATAATCATCTTGATACAGCAGACTGGTCAATGTTTTATTGTTCTCCTACATACCTTCTAGCCAGAAGGGTAGTTTAAGCAGCAATTAAAAATCACCTAGAGTACCTGGAACTGCAGGTTAACATCCTAGAAGGATCAGCTCAGACTTTCATCCTTCCTTCATGGAGTCCTATACAGTTTACTCTGTTAGGTGAGATCATAGAAGCCCAATAAGATCCTGTTTGCTCTCAATGGATATTGCAAACCATGTGTCTCTTCTTGCAAGAACTGGGGTTTGTTCTAGTGTCTTTGGCTACAACTTCCCCTCCCTACTGCTGTGCTGTATGCTCAGGGATTGCTACCCCAGATATGGCTACATTACATAGGTGCTTTACAGCATACATAGAGGTGGTCTGAGAGTAAATGTCTGCAAAAACATGGGTATACATTGAAATCTTATTATATGTAAAATTCTCTCATTTACTATTTCTTTAAAAATTGCCCCTACTAGTTCAGAATGCCCATATATAAGTAGGGTAGGGTATGTATTCAAGTAAAAATATCCATACAGTGGGATTGTTAATCCGCTCTCCTGTTTGTGTCACTCAGTTCATAATTACTCATTTCCATTTCCTTGATCTGTCTCTAACGCTCAAGGGAAAAATAAATCTGCTTTTCTGGGGTTTAGTCATCACACACCACACCCTTTACCAAAACCTTTATTGCTCAGATGCTTAGAAATCATATACAATGTGCAGTATGACTGTTCTCTTAAGCAGTCATTGGTGGTCAAGTTTCATGGCTAATTTAAAACTTAGGCATAGCTGTGAGAATAGAAAGCTATGGCACCAAAAGTATAGATTGAAATACAAAAAAGCTGCGGCATTAGCTCCAAGTATCTGATTGAAAGTGCATTAGCAAATTGTGACTTCATCAAAAGCATTAAATAGTTAGTATTTACAGAAAGACAAGCATTAGATTGGCAAATGTCAGTGAACATGAAAACCTTTTTATGTTTGCAGTGTTGTAGCTGTGTTGGTCCCAGGATGTTAGAGGGACAAGGTGGGTGGGGTAATACCTTTTATTGGACCAACTTATTGGTGAGAGAGACAAGCTTTCGTGCTTACATGGAATTCTTCAGTTCTCGGAAAGGTACTCTCAATTAAATATAAGATTAATCTGTTCCACCTTGCATTTAGCTGTGGCACTCTGGTATTACCTCATCCACCTTGTCTCTGTAATGAACACCTTTTTAGTTATTTATGAAACTCAAATGAAATGTTCTAGCAGAATTGAGCTCAAAACATCTCTTCTAAAAGCCAAGTTGTAAAATTATAACATTATTCTCTAAATAATATGAGGGGCCATTATCCTTTTCATTTTTTACTTAAAGGAGGCAAATTGCAGAGTATTCAGTATTACTAAGGTCTATGCATGGCTGGCTGGCTGTCCATCGTATCTGACAATGACATCTCTGCATCTAGTGTGATCTCTAATGTTGATGTATAATTAAAACCACAGAAGGAGACGTATGTTCTTGCCTGTGGTTTTAATTATATATCACTAATGTTGATCTATAATTAAACCGTAGGCAAGAACATAAGCATCCTCATTAATCATATTGCCGAGTGTCATAGTTCTTTTTAAAAGATTATTTAAAATGATGCCCTGAGAACAATATTAAAAGGACACACATGCTTTGTTGCTCTTTAACTCTTCTCATTTTACTGTGGGTTGACTCAAGTTTGTGACCACGGGGTACTGGTCATCTCTCAATTTTGTTTACTTTCTGTTTCTGTTCGGTCCCCATCTCTACACACACAATACTTACATAATCTTCCTATCTGCTTCCCCGCGGTGCTAGCTGACCTTGGTTATGATCTCTCACTTGTAGCTAGCGGAGAGCCTTCTCCAAGGCTGTTCTCATTGCTACTGTGGCTTTGAAGTTTAGCTGTCATGGCACTGTCCCTCCTTCTGGGGACAAACTGCTTGTACTTCTGCAGCCCTCTACTCTCCTCTGCACTGAGAGTTGGAGTTACAATCTCACTCCACCACTTGGATATTTCACACAGCAGCTCAGGGCTCATCTGCGCTTAAAAATTAGATGAGCCTACCTACATTTGTGTGTGTGTGTAAATGTACACCCCTGAGTACCAGAGTTAAGCCAGCCTAACTCCCAGTGTAGATGTGGCTAAGTCAATGGAAGAATTCTTCTGTCAATCAAGCTACCGCTGCTTGGAGGTGTAGATTAGCTACAGTGATGGAAAAAGACCTTTCCATCACTCTAGAAAGTGTCTACATTGTGGCGCTAGAAGGGCGCTGCAGCTGCCCTATAGCTGTGCCACTCTAGTGCCCATAGAGGCTGCCACTGTCTCCAGCCACTGTAGCTGTGGTTTTGATAATGTCTCTTTGTTTGCCAAGTGACTTTTTTTTTCTTTCCGTTCAGTATAATTGTTTCACTGGTAGTTTTAACAACTTTGATTTAAGATGGCAACAGTGTTTGAGAAAATTAGCATCAATTTCAGTTAACCTTTTCCACTTAACTTTTGCCTGTGAATGAATAAAAGCTAATAAGCGCTGTATCGTAGCTCAGGAGATTTCTTGTCCAGCATAACTTTAATGACAGTGGTATAAATTCTGAAAAGAATCAGCCCCCCAAGAGGCGTCAAGGAGGCCGTACTGAATCAGTATTGGGTTTAGATTAAAATATGGCCGATGCCAAGCCAGACCTAGGGTTGGGGCTTGGCAGGTACAAAAATCTTGCAAGCCAGTTTTGCAAGATCTTGGCCTGAAGCTGATGAAATATTGTAAGATCATACAAGATTTTTAGATCTGAACCGGAGATAGAACAAGGGACACTTCTGATTCCAGACCCAACCTACGAAGCAGAACAATAAGGTGGATTTTAATACAGGAATAATTCAAAGCCTGCCAAATTAGGCTGGGGTGAGTGGTTGATCTTATGTTCTGAGTCAGCCTCTGCCATCAAACCAGCTATTTATAAAAGCACTTGACGGAGGGAAATGGGGTACAGCGATAGCTTGAGAGTTTGTGATGCGTGTCCAGGAGGTGCAGCTCAGAATTTGAACCTTTTGTGCCTTCTCTGGTTCTGGGTGGCTCTTGAGGCCAAGATGGTTCCCTAGGGGCTGTTGTCCATTCTGGCACACACCCCATTCTGCGCCACCCACCATCCCCATAATGCTGCGCACATCCTGCCCTCTCCAACACACCCTTTAGGCTGGGGTTTGTGAGAGTCCTGCAGAGAGCAGTCTTCCCCCTATTTCAGCTAACAAACTTGGATGGCCCTCGTCTGCTGCCACAGCAGCTTGCAGGGACCATAGTGGGGAGTGACAGTCCCACCTGGAGCGCTTTGCAGAGTTGGCTTCTGCAACTCATACAGACAGGAGTGAAAAATTATGTAAAACAGGAGTAAAGCAAAAAATGCTGAAATGTAAATACATGAAAGGTACAAGTAAATCTTCTTGCAGGCTAGCTACAATGAGGTGGGATGGACAGGAGTAGGAAGGCAGAGATCCATGGAAGGAGGAGAGCATCTCCAATGGGAAATTGAAATGCCTCCATTTTGTGTTTTCAGTGCTCACTTCCCTCTCTCATCCAATTTCCTGCTGCTACTAATAAAAATGGACAAAATACATTTTAAAGTGGAAATAATATCTCCCGTTCTTTAAGTGGATATGGGCAATAATGGGGCTGCAGCACTATCGGGAACTGTTGAAGAATTGTCTTTGCAGCTTACCAGGTCACAATCCTTTTCTCTGACTTCTGTATGTTAATGAATGTCTTTGGACTATGGCCCCTGTGACATCCATAGCAGTGGCACCATCAAAACAGCCAAGATTTTTCTGAGGCTGTCCTTAGGAGCCGGAGAAATCTGCTAAATGTCTGACAGCAGGCAAGTGTGGAGGAGAGGGATGCTAGGAGTTGTGGTGGTGGCAGGATGAACAGGAGTAGGGGAAGCACAATGCCAAGGTGGAGAGAGACTGGCTGGAGTGGGGGGCGGTGTTCAGGACCAAGGGGACAAAGAAGCAAAGGCAGGCTAAAGGAGTGGGGAAAGGCTAAGGACCGACGTGAGGAAGAAGGGGATCCAAGGGAAGGAAAGGACCAGAGTAGGGTGACTAGATGTCCCGATTTTATAGGGACAGTCCCGATTTTTGGGTCTTTTTCTTATATAGGGTCCTATTACCCTCCACCCCAGTGTCCCGATTTTTCCCATTTGCTGTCTGGTCACCCTAGACCAGAGGGTGTGGAGAAGGGACATGGAGCAGAAAAGAAACCACAGGGGAATTAGTTAAGAAATCAGAGCAGTGAGTGGTGCTGTTAAAGGGGGACAGCACTGAAGAGTGTCACGTCAAAGAGAATAAAGCTTTAAAGAAAGGGTAAGGTGTTTTTTTTTCCTGAAGGAGTAGAGAGAAAAAAGGAATAAATCTTCAAAGGGAATGAAGAATTGAGGTTGACAATCACGAAGAAGGAAGATCCCACAATGCCTCAGTAAGTTATTTATTTCTGTTTTATTAAATGTTTGTTTTATTCAACATTCTACACCTGTGACTTAATGGCTGATTGATTGTTTCCTTCCATAGATTCAGCCTGCTTTAAACCCCATATAGATCAGCCTCATTTTTCATTCTGAAAAGTTGACAGATCCCCACTGCTTACAGAGGAAACTCAAATTGAAATACAGCTTTTGAATTGTATTTGTTCTTTTCTGTTGTAAAGGGCTTTTGAGATGCTCCTTGCCGTATGAGACCTCTTACTGTGGTGGCAACAACTGGCACCAGCTCTCAGCTGAGACCCCAATCCTGCAGTTTGCTGTGTGCAGGTGGCCTGCCATACCCTCACAAAGCCCCATAGAAGGAAAAGGGGCTCTGCATGGGCACAGCACAGTTCAAGCCCCCAGGCAATGAATTGTAGGATTGGAGCCTAATTCTCACTTTGCTCTTCCGAAAATGTGATCAGTCTCAGATGCTTGTGGCCTTAGCCTGCCTGTCAGCAAAGATGGAATAGCTGAATACTATGGAGAAGTCTAATATTATAAAGCTTCATTACTCCTACAAAATATACTACAGGCGAATACTTACTGGCACACTGAACTCCAAGAGTAATTTCAAAATAAACGAACAATTTACATTTTGCTGATACAGTTTGTTTCTGTATCATGTTTGTTCATAGAAGGTTTGATCCTTAAGTTGCTTCACCACTCCTGGCCCCAGGACCCAGCGAGTCTAATGCCAGCTCTGGTGACCCCATTAAAAATGGGGTCACGACCCACAGTTTGAGAACTGCTGCCCTACAGGATTATAGCCTTCCTTGCAAATTTGTAGAAATCTAGTAATTATCAATGGATCTTCCAACCATTGGTACAAATTAGCAATTCTCTACTGTAATTAAAGCCTCACTAGAAAGATTTGAGAAGAACATGGGGTGAGGGGAGGGGGATATTGTGTCATTATCCCTATTTAAAAGTACTTACCACACTATAGGCCAGTAATGAGACATTAAGTAAAAATGTGTGTACAGTTTGTATGCTGCTGTATGTCTCCTGATAATGTGTACTGTGTGAGGTGATCTTGGTGGGCATTATTTTTATTCCCGTCTGAAATTATTTAAAGAAATTCTTGGGTGTTACACAGTGCAGGGCCATTACTAGGTATCTGGTGAACAGTGAGTTAATGCCAGCTCGGCTTCTCCCCCTGCCCTGGCACAGGTGCTTAAAGGAAGGAATCTAAGAATTGTTACTTTGAGAAACAGAGGAAAATACCTCTGGGACAATAGGGCTCTGGGCTCTGGCTTGAACCCCAAACTGGGAGATCTTGTCTGCTTTTAACGTATTTTCTTTTTTTGTTTCCAAATATTGCTCTGGGAGGAAAATACTGCTGACTGCTTCCATAGTCTTCCCTCTGAGGCATCAGGTCAGTGCATGTGTTAGCAACCCATGTATAATGGTGGAGAAAGCCACCTTTTGAACAAGTGTATATGGTCCTAGCTGTGTTCCAAGAGAGTGGGGCATGCAGGGAGACCTTGGAATTCCTAAGTGCCCTATCTGACTATCCCAGGGGAAGAGGGGCTAGAGGGTGTGAAAATTGACGGCCTTAATCTGGACATTGTTTACGTGCTCTAAGACTGAGCAGAGCTGGGGTATGCTCTCCTTTACTGGCTCTGCAGGAGTCACAAGCGACCTGTGGCTGTTTCAAGTGGTTTGCGAATGTATAAGTTGAGATTTGGCCATCTTGATTCCTAGTGAGTAGTACCCAGGGCCAGCTCCAGGCACCAGCTAAGGAAGCTGGTGCTTGGGGTGGCCAATTCAAAGGGGCAGCACGTCCGGGTCTTCAGCGGCGGGTCCCTCATTCCCTCTCTTCCTCTTTGAGCTGCCGCCAAAGTGCCGCCGAAGAAGAGGAGAGGGCGTGAAGGACCCGCTGCTCGTCTTTCTCTCCCCCCTCCTCCCGCTTGGGGTGGCAGAAAAGCTGGAGCGGGCCCTGGTAGTACCTTACTCCATGAGTAGTCCCATTGATTTGGGGCCAACTCACGGAGTAAAGCACTAATCAGCATGAGTGAGGGTAGCAGTATCTGGCCCATATCTGGCCCATAATGAGCTTTTACTCTGTTCACAGACATCATAAAGCCTAGTCAAGATTCCTCAAAGACACATTAAAGAAAATAAGCAGATCTGCTCTGGTCTAGGCCCAATGAAGTGAAATTAGTGCAGTGCTCATCAAACTGATAGGAATCCCTTTTGCCAGGCCTTACACAGGGAAATCATGTACAATCTTTCTCTTCCCCCTCCATCTTGCTTGAATCACTCCACTTCCAGTCAGAGCCTCTTCTGAGAAAGATTGAGTATCATGCCAAATTTCATAAGTGTATACAGTGGTGCAAATGGCATAATTATTTGGCTGGATCAAGATCTAAAGCAGGAAAGACAGGTCTAACTTAGCAAGACATCCCTGCCTTCTGTGTATTGCTAGGTACCATATAAATTCTGGGGCATATGATGCCAAACATGGCCTCTACCACAGGGGTTCTCAAACTGGGGGTCGGGACCCCTCAGGAGTCGCAAGGTTATTACATGGGGGGTCGCAAGCTGTCAGCCTCCACCCCAAACCCTGCTTTGCATCCAGCATTTATAATGGTGTTAAATATAAATTTAAAAACTCCTTTTTATATATGGGGGGGTTGCACTCAGAGGCTTGCTATGTGAAAGGGGTCACCAGTACAAAAGTTTGAGAACTACTGCTCTACCATATGCAGATTCAGCGTAGAAACTCATTTCTGAGGAATACTTACTTTCATACATCCAAACACGCAGAAATTCTATTTGGGCAATAGGATAGTGACCATGCAAGTTTTGCAGTGCAGAAATAAACAACTTAAAAATCTAATTTAACGTGGGGCAGCAGGCTGCAGGCCATACTAGTTTTCCCAAGCACCAAATTAGATTTATGATTCAATTTCTCCTGGACAACCACAATTAATGTTTAGACATACAGATAACAGCCAGTTTCATAAGGGAGCAATATGTTTATCTGTGCATCTCATAAACCCACTGTCAAGAACATATACAGTCCTGCCTGACCTTTAACAACCTCCATTGTGAAACTTAAACCAAATATTCCAGACAGTCTCTTCTTCAGTGATGAGCAGAATATAATGAGATGAGAATGGTTGTGATTTGTAGCTGGAATCACTTATTGAGAGATTTTGACCCAGATTCTCCCCTGCCTTAGGGCTCCTTTGTACTGTAAGCACACTAAATTGGCATGGCTAGCCACAGAAATATTCCACATTCACACACCCCATGACTGATCAGTGGCTAGCACTGGGGACATGATATGGGGAAACAGGGGCACCGCCAAGGCTTTCCTGTACCTCAGCAATCCCTGGTTGCCATAACAGCCCCTTGGTAACTGGCCTGGTGCACAGCAAGCCCAGATCTGGGGAGTGCTGAGATGACTTAATGCCACTCTGCATCCCAACCCCCTCCAAAGTTTCTCTGTGAAATTCCCTAGCCACAAGTAAAGATCTGGGCCTTTGTAACTCTTGTAATGTCACGATTGACAGGCCCCAAGCTTTGGTCACTCCTCATTAGAAAATAATGTGTTAATTTCTTGTCACTGGACTGTTTTGAAACAATCAGCCCTTCCAAACGAGGGCCCAGGTCTGTAGTCTTTAAAACGACAACTCTTAGACTGTGCACTCTACCCAAAACAAACGCAAGAGGCTGAGTTTGTTCTGAGAGGGAGCGGGGTGTTTGTGGGCCAGGTATAGTCCCCCGCTGCCTCTGCCCTTGGTGGCTGAGAAGGGCCTGGAATTCTCACCCTTTGGATTCTGTCCATTTCAGTTTGCTCACTGCTCATGAGATAGTCCTTATCCCCTGACAGCTGTTTGGCCTATGTGAAATTAACATGTGTTCTCAGTCCAGTTTCTAATGGACAGGTGCTCATCTGCAGGAATCAACATAACTGGCACTCATTGGCACCCTCATCTGCAGTCTCAGCTGTGAGGCCCACAAACTGGATGTGCCTGGGGACTGAAGTGCCCTGCCCTCCCCGATGTGGTGGTCTCAGGTCAGGATTGTGACATCAGCAGGAGGCAGAGTGGGGAAGCTAACATGATTGCTGCCCATGTTGTACCTGTTCTATGAATGACTATTTAATGTTAAACCGTATCCAGGGTTCCTTACTCTAGCACTGGGTGAAAAAGCATGTGTGTAATTTACCAGAGACTTGCTCTACTCTGTCACCTATACATCCTGTTCAAACTTAGGGTATATCTACACTGCAGGCTTGCCATGTGGTGTTGCCCAAAGCCCCTTACTATCCACACTCAAAGCCCTTAAATGCATGTGTAGATGTAGGATATGAGACACACACGCTCTGCAGTGTGGATGCTCTGAGTTGGGCTTGGCTAACATATGCCTGCCTTCGTGTGAGTCAGGTGTAGTCTGCAGTGCAGATATACCCTTAATCTCCATTGCCTCGCTGTGCTGCAGTGTGACATTTTGGGGTTCACCCAAGCCAGTAAAGGGTTCAGTCAGCATCTGCCTTGTAACCCGGAGTGTCTTGTGGCTGTGCAGCTTTGGTCCAATGCTCTGACCACAACAGCAGCCCATAAGCCTGACTCTGGCATATTTTTTTACAAATATTACTGCAGTAGGGTGTGAATAGAGGGGCTTCTTGTTTCGCATGCACAGTTAAGGACCCCTGTGTCACTTCTCCTACCTCATCTGTCTGAAATTCTCTCCCATCTTCTAAGACACTGACTCATTCCTCTCTTCAGCCATTGGCTTTCACTGAATAGTTTTATGTGTTGGATGCTATATAAGGAAACCAATCATACTGAAGTGTACTAGCAAACAGGCTGTTTGTTTGTTGTTTTATTTTGGTTCTTTAGTTCAGCATTAGGAACAATTTACCAAACCCTTCAGACTTTCTGAAAAGACTGACGCATGCTGGTGACTTAGAGGGATTACGTAATGGCTCGAGACAGCTGTATGCGCCAAATGTCGTTCTCCTGCATTCATTCGTTCCCTTATTCAGTCTTGATCATTTTCTCTGAAATTATTCAGAGGATGCTATAGTTAGCATATTTCACGTAGAACTGAAGACTCAATTAACTCGTTCACTATAATTAGACAGAAAAGTAACACATCTGAAAATAAATGGCCAAGAGATGGTGGTTTTATTTTTTTATGTGCTATGATACAAAACAAGTGGGTGGACAGTCAGACAGAACTGTGGCGATGGGGCCAGAGCTGCAAGTGGTGTAAATCCACGTAACTCCATTGGCTTCAGGGGAGCTACACCAGCTGACATCAGCTGTGCATCTATGGTGCCGTTGTGATAATGGTATAAAAATGATAATTATAGATATCAGTGGAAGCCTCTTCTGGCAAGGAGTTCTACAGCTGGAGTCCTGCCAATGCAAATGCTGCCTCCCGGCCTGATCATCTGAACTTTGGATGTCTCGTTGCACTGTCAATGAGTAGCTGCTTTGGACGGTCATGGATGATGATGACGTCTGAGGTAACTAGGTCCCAATCCATTAAAGTGGAGATTTACAAAGTATGGAGCATTTGCTCAGGGCCCGTGGGGCAGTGACTGGTCACAAGGTACAATGCTCCTCATTTTCAGGAGATTAATGTATTTTTAGCTTCTTTTAATACAGCCGAATACTTTCCTGATGTTACTCCTTCATGTACATGCCTATGTGATCACAATTCAGAGAAAATGCGTCAGTGAGACCAGCTCTGTATTAAAACATGGTCCACACTGAACATCTGCATCAAAGGCTGGAGAGAGTTAGGCCTAGTTTACACTAGTAATTTTTGCTGGTATAATGTCATTTTTAACAACATTTTTATAATGGAAAAAGCCCTGGTGTAGACACTGGCAAGCAAGTGCTTTTGCTGATATAGCTTATTTAGCACGGGGAACTAGTATACACTACACTAGTAAAAGCACTCTTTCCCCTCTGGCCCCCTAGTATAGATATACTGGCACAGCTATTCTGGCAAGCCCTTTCTAGTGTAGGCAAGGTCTAAGACTAGGTCACCGAAATGTCTCTTGAAATGGATAAGGAGGAAATGGGATTTGTTAAACTTAGGAGCGGTGTATTCTCATTGGCCTCTCTCCTCGGCTTCCTTGTGTTCCCTTCAGGTACTGCAATTGTTTCTACTTGATATTGGAGTCTAATGTGGAGGACAAAAGCATCGCTACAGTGGTTAAGTTCTTCTCCTTAGACAGGAGTGCGGTTTCCAGACCACTGGAAGATGCAGCATTATCAACCCTAAACATTCACAAATCATGAGTCAGGACGCAAAGACTCATGAGATCAATTTAAAAATTGAGATTTAAAAAAACAACAAAAAGCACATTTGGGGTCATTTTACTTATAGTTTTTGAGCCTTTCAGACAGTCTTGGGTCACATCTTCATCGTTTTGTTCACAATCACGAGAACTAGAAACATTTTTTTTAATGAATGCTGATTCTCACATAATCACAGGACTCCAGGATTTGGGACTCTGTTTTTTTTCCCCTTAATCATGGCACGACTTGCAGTACAATCCTAGAGTGGGCTACACTGAAGATTCATAAAGGAATGCCTTGCTACTGTGCTAATCTGCACATCCAGGAACGGTGATGATTCAAGCATGGCCCGAGGCATCATGATTTGCAGTCATATGCCCTTAATCACTGGTGAGGTAAGAATACTGACATTTTCCCAAATGTTTTCTCTTCCTACTAACATCACTTCTTTGCCTTTCCTGGATTAAGTTTTGGAGTAAAAAATTCAAAAAGCAGATAAGCCACTTTTCAAAAGTGATAGGCTCTTAAATCACTTAGCAACTCTTTGAAACTTTTACCATTATCCACTGCATATCAGAATTCTCCCAGGATGTAGCATTTGTTTATGGCATCTGACAGACAGGGCCTCAGCTGGTACAAATTGGTGAGGGCTCCATTAGGATCTGCCAGCAGCCTATGTTGAGAGTGGAAGATAAAATGAAACATTTCAAATCCACGTTTGTTCTCATTTTGTTTGCACTAACAGAACCAAAGCAGGTCTGTGTGGGCTTACTTCAAAGTGTAGTACATGTTTCTAAAATTTAGAAATACTTCTTGAAAAGAAATCCATATCCACTTGTTTGCCATTTGAGAAAGTAAAACATTGTTAAATCCAGTTATTTACACTGGCCTTCCCAGGTACATTTTGTCTTTCCCATCTTTCTAAGAGTCAAAAGATTGAGCGACAGCTGTTGCATCTAGAGCTAGGATAGGCAACCTATGGCACACGTGCCGAAGGCGGCACGAGAGTTGATTTTCAGTGGCACTCACACTGCCCGGGTCCTGGCCACCGGTCCGGGGCGCTCTGCATTTTAACTTATTTTTAAATGAAGCTTCTTAAACATTTTAAAAACCTTATTTACTTTACATACAACAATAGTTTAGTTATATATTATAGACTTAAAGAAAGAGACCTTCTAAAAACGTTAAAATGTATTACTGGCACGCAAAACCTTACATTAGAGTGAATAAATGAAGAGTCGGCACACCACTTCTGAAAGGTTGCTGACCCCTGATCTAGAGGATGCTCTTGTCACGGCACTTCAGTATTTATTACTCAGCAGTGCCATAGGACATGGCTTTTTTCTCCTTTGACAATTCCACATATTCTTTTTGCCTTTAGTTTATTTACTGCCTTTGGCTGATGACAGCTCTGCAAGTTGCATATTGTAATCCATGTGTAAACATCCTGAATTTATAAAAATTGGAGCACCAGATGAGAGCTATGTCAATAATCGGACTGTTCACCAATTTTACAGACTTAATTAAAAAGTTGTGCATTCTTTGTTTTCATATTGGAAATGAGTTCACTGATTTGTTTGTATTAAAAACCTGACAGCACTGCTATGTGCTTATCTGTAGTGTTTATAAATATACACTGTGATCCTTGCCTATTCTTGCTCCTAGCACTCAGGGCAAGTCTACACTATGGCACTATATCGGCACCGCTGTAGCGTGTCTGGTAAAGATATGCTATGCCAATGGGAGAGCGTCTGCTGCCAACATAGCAGCAGACGCTGCTTCATTTCTCACAGTGTTGGCATATGAATTTCAGGCTTAGACCCCAACCCTGTCGGATGTTCTGTATGGACAGACCTCACTGTGCAGAGCTCCAATGAATTGTGGAAGTAGTGGTGCTAATGCTATAAAGATTCATTGTGAAGCATAAAGACTGAGAACTCTTGCAAATTTGGTCTTAGTTAGGGTGACTGGAGGTGATTCACTCACTCCTATAATGTCTAATGTTTCTCTTAATATTAAGAGAAACATCTTAGCAAGATTATCTAGTGGGACTAACTCTGGGATCAGTTCTTCTGGAGGGGCTCCCTAGTATACACCAATTACTTGTACTTGGTAGATCAAGCAGAGATGGACCCTGGTGAGTAGAATTGATCGGTACCGTTAACATTAATAAAGCTTTGATATTTGAGGCCCTTGAGACAATGTCTACAGCCTTTGGTAAGAAGAAATAGTGTTGAGATTGAGGCTTTATTTCCAAAATTTATAGTGGTGGTTCTTTTATTTTAAAAGATGTTTCATTTAACAGTCCTGAATGCCCAAAACACTTCTCTTTTAAAGAAGCTGGATTGCATGCTAAACAGTGTATTAATGCACCTGTTAATGACTTCTCCTTTCTTGTCCCCCCTGCCAAATCCTGATTTCCGTTCTATTATATTGGCTTCTTTAACAGCAGTGGCGGGAGGGACAGACACAAAAGGGCAAAGCTGTTTGAATTTTTAACACAATAAAAGCCAGTGTTTTCTTGCCAGAAAACAACTTTGCATCCTGAAAACCAGAATAATAGGCTAAGAGAATGGGAAGAGAAAGTATTATTGATCCACGACTTTAAGGGGAGCGCTGGGGTGGTGGTTCTATTCATCTTGGTATAGGGGCACAGTGCCTTTTCTTACAGCAGGTTGTACAGAGCTGCCTCCTACAGGTAGAAATAGAGACCAGTAGTGTATTTAGCACATTCTCCTACTCTGGGTTAGGATGGTGCGTATCGTGTAGGTTCTTTGCAAATTTGCACAGGTCTTATCTAGCGGTGACCTTGAGAATACTGTTCTCCAGGAAACTAAACCATGAGCATCAGTGCAGTTATAAGGCAGAAATGCTGAAGCGCTACACTGGTAGTCCAGCACAGAATTGTTTCCTATTTGATGAGTGGCAGTTCTCTCACCTGGCAGTACTCGTGGTTCAAAGTTAATTCCAGTCAGATATCAGGGGCTAGATTGGATTAGCTCTGTATTTCCGAAAATAAGAGGTCAGTGGTCTTTCTCCCTCTTGGCAGGTCAATGTTATGATGTTTAAGGACTTCAACTTCACAGAAGTGTTCACACTCTGGGGAAGAACTGACAACAGCAGAAACATTTCTACAAGTCTCTGAGACAGTGATGGGCTGTAGGGAAACTGCAAATGCAACTGTTTGTGATAAGCTGGATGGACTGTTCACAAATCTACTTGACTCATGCCATGCAAGGTCTGGAATGGGGTACCCTGGAACTTGACAAGACCCTAAACAGGAAGAATAGTATGAGGCTATACGGACCTTATAAGAGAAGAAACCACTTTGGGGAAGTCCGTTGTTGGAGAGGTTCCAAAGGCTCCATGTAGGGCCCATTTTACCAAATTGAAAGATGTGCTGCAGCAGGGTTCTTGACTCGTTTGGAAAGTCTGGAACACAAAGCATAGAAAGCTGCCCAGTGCTCAAGAGAGAGATTTGGTGCTGCAGAATTTACAAAAGCCGCCCATGCTGATTCACGACTGAAGCGCTGGCAATGGAGGAGCTGCACCCAGAATTATCCTGCCGTGGTTTGTAATTCCTATCTGAATTATCAATTGTTTTTGTTCATCTATGTAATCAGCGAGCTTCTGACAGCGAAGGTTGGTCCAGTATGTTCTCTAAACAGCTTTGGACATAATTGGTAATTACTTTTATTCTGTTCTCCTGGAACATATTCAGGAGAATGAGCTGCCTCTCCACTGCTGCCAGAGAAAGGAGATCTGTAATTTAAGGAACTGGAGACCTAACTCTTTACTTTGCTCCAATTACAAGATATTGTTAAACTCTAGCAAATTGTTAAAGCAAAAAAAAATTACATGGACTCAGCAGCACAGTGTGAGCCATCTTTTTGCATTGTAAATCCAGTTGTTGAGAAATTGTTTTTAATCCGACATGACTTAACTGTTTGCAGACTTCTTACTATTCAGCTCATTTCAGTACATCTGGAAAAAGCGCTTCATGGGGTTGATCGGAAATATTTGCTTAGAACTCTACAAGCTTTTGGAACTGTACCGGTTTTTATGTCTTGTGTTACAGTCACGTATCACAATGTAGGTAGTTGTTTTAAAGATTAATAAAGGTCTCGGCCAGTGTCTCCTTGTTAAGAGAGGCACTGACTCTAATGCATTTGTTGACGAGCCTCTCGGGTGAATTTTCTGTGCCAGGTAGGTCAATAGGTAATAGGCACATCTGCTTGTCAGGGTAATGATGTCACTTTTTAAACATTTCCACAGAGTGGTGTGCAGGCTCTTTGCAAACAGGCCCAGACGTAGCGTCTTCTGTCTGCCCAAACTGGGCGCTAAATGACACCTTTTAGCAAGTTCTTGGCAGGGTGCTGCAGAGGAGCATGTGGATCGGACACAGACTTCTCTTAGGGGAGAGTCTGATGATAGAGAATCTCCAGGTTATAGTCAGGAGCAGAGGACGGAAGAGGATAATGTAAGGGCTGGATCAGATGATAAACAGTCACATAAAAAAGAATCTGGCACATCAGAAAAGGGCAGACAAATAAACAGGGACAAGTTTTTAAAGTGCTTGTACACAAATGCTAGAAGTCTAAATAATAAGATGGGTGAACTAGAGTGCCTTGTGGTAAAGGAGGATATTGATATAATAGGCATTACAGAAACCTGGTGGACTGAGAGCAATCAATGGGACACAATCATTCCGGGGTACAAAATATATCGGAAGGACAGAAAAGGTCATGTAGGGGGAGGAGTGGCACTACATGTGAAAGAAAATGTAGATTCAAATGAAGTAAAAATCTTAAGCGAATCCACATGTTCCATAGAATCTCTATGGATAGAAATGCCATGCTCTAATAAAAATATAACATTAGGGATCTATTATCGACCACCTGACCAGGACAGTAATAGTGATGATGAAATGCTAAGGGAAATTAGAGAGGCTATCAAAATTAAGAACCCAATAATAGTGGGGGATTTCAATTATCCCCATATTGACTGGGAACATTTCACTTCAGGACGAAATGCAGAGATAAATTTCTCAATACTTTAAATGACTGCTTCATGGAGCAGCTGGTACGGGAACCCACAAGGGGAGAGGCAACTCTAGATTTAATCCTGAGTGGAGCGCAGGAGCTGGTCCAAGAAGTAACTATAGCAGGACTGCTTGGAAATAGTGACCATAGTACAATAGCATTCAACATCCCTGTGGTGGGAAGAACACTTCAACAGCCCAACACTGTGGCATTTGATTTCAAAAGGGGGAACTATACAAAAATGAGGGGGTTAGTTAAACAAAAGTTAAAAGGTACAGTGACTAAAGTGAAATCCTTGCAAGCTGCATGGGCCCTTTTTAAAGACACCATAATAGAGGCCCAACTTCAATGTATATCCCAAATTAAGAAACATAGTAAAAACTAAAAAAGAGCCACCGTGGCTTAACAACCATGTAAAAGAAGCAGTGAGAGATAAAGACTTCCTTTAAAAAGTGGAAGTCAAATCCTAGTGAGGCAAATAGAAAGGAGCACAAACACTGCCAACTTAAGTGCAAGAGTGTAATAAGAAAAGCCAAAGAGGAGTTTGAAGAACAGCTAGCCAAAAACTCCAAAGGTAATAACAAAATGTTTTTTAAGTACATCAGAAGCAGGAAGCCTGCTAAACAACCAGTGGGGCCCCTTGATGATCGAAATACAAAAGGAGCACTTAAAGACGATAAAGTCATTGCGGAGAAACTAAATGGATTCTTTGCTTCAGTCTTCACAGCTGAGGATGTAAGGGAGATTCCCAAACCTGAGCCGGCTTTTGTAGGTGACAAATCTGAGGAACTGTCACAGATTGAAGTGTCACTAGAGGAGGTTTTGGAATTAATTGATAAACTCAACATTAACAAGTCACCGGGACCAGATGGCATTCACCCAAGAGTTCTGAAAGAACTCAAATGTGAAGTTGCGGAACTATTAACTAAGGTTTGTAACCTGTCCTTTAAATCGGCTTCGGTACCCAATGACTGGAAGTTAACTAATGTAACGCCAATATTTAAAAAGGGCTCTAGAGGTGATCCCGGCAATTACAGACCAGTAAGTCTAACGTCAGTACCGGGCAAATTAGTCGAAACAATAGTTAAGAATAAAATTGTCAGACACATAGGAAAACATAAACTGTTGAGCAATACTCAACATGGTTTCTGTAAAGGGAAATCTTGTCTTACTAATATATTAGAGTTCTTTGAAGGGGTCAACAAACATGTGGACAAGGGGGATCCGGTGGACATAGTGTACTTAGATTTCCAGAAAGCCTTTGACAAGGTCCCTCACCAAAGGCTCTTACGTAAATTAAGCTGTCATGGGATAAAAGGGAAGGTCCTTTCATGGATTGAGAACTGGTTAAAAGACAGGGAACAAAGGGTAGGAATTAATAGTAAATTCTCAGAATGGAGAAGGGTAACTAGTGGTGTTCCCCAAGGGTCAGTCCTAGGACCAATCCTATTCAATTTATTCATAAATGATCTGGAGAAAGGGGTAAACAGTGAGGTGGCAAAGTTTGCAGATGATACTAAACTACTCAAGATAGTTAAGACCAAAGCAGATTGTGAAGAACTTCAAAAAGATCTCACAAAACTAAGTGATTGGGCAACAAATTGGCAAATGAAATTTAATGTGGATAAATGTAAAGTAATGCACATTGGAAAAAATAACCCCAACTATACATACAATATGATAGGGGCTAATTTAGATACGAGTCAGGAAAAAGATCTTGGAGTCATCGTGGATAGTTCTCTGAAGATGTCCACGCAGTGTGCAGAGGCGGTCAAAAAAGCAAACAGGATGTTAGGAATCATTAAAAAGGGGATAGAGAATAAGACTGAGAATATATTATTGCCCTTATATAAATCCATGGAACGCCCACATCTTGAATGCTGTGTACAGATGTGGTCTCCTCACCTCAAAAAAGATATTCTAGCACTAGAAAAGGTTCAGAAAAGAGCAACTAAAATGATTAGGGGTTTGGAGAGGGTCCCATACGAGGAAAGATTAAAGAGGCTAGGACTCTTCAGCTTGGAAAAGAGAAGACTAAGGAGGGATAAGATAGAGGTATATAAAATCATGAGTGATGTTGAGAAAGTGGATAAGGAAAAGTTATTTACTTATTCCCATAATACAAGAACTAGGGGTCACCAAATAAAATTAATAGGCAGCAGGTTAAAAACAAATAAAAGGAAGTTCTTCTTCACGCAGCGCACAGTCAACTTGTGGAACTCCTTACCTGAGGATGTTGTGAAGGTTAGGACTATAACAATGTTTAAAAGGGAACTGGATAAATTCATGGTGGCTATGTCCATAAATGGCTATTAGCCGGGATGGGTAAGAATGGTGTCCCTAGCTTCTGTTCATCAGAGGATGGAGATGGATGGCAGAAGAGAGATCACTTGATCATTGCCTGTTAGGTTCACTCCCTCTGGGGCACCTGGCATCGGCCACTGTCGGTAGACAGATACTGGGCTAGATGGACCTTTGGTCTGACCCAGTACGGCCATTCTTATGTTCTTATGTGGTGGCTCATCATCTACTCCCCAGGGCAACTGCTGGGGGTGTTCTTTGGCTATGATCAGCTTATGACTGAAAATTGGGAGGAGCCATGGAAGAAAAAGAAGGTCTGATTGTAGAACTGTTGCTGGCTCTTTCAGAGGAAAACCTTTAGCTAGTAGTAATTTGACTACTTGCACTTTGGGGCACAGTTGAGTGTATGTAGGCCGTCCTCGGAGGTGGGGCGGGGGGGGGGCCCGGTGGGACAGACCCAAAATCACATTATTCTTTTTGTAATGCTTATTACTGGTTAAAACCCACTTCCCTGTGTTTGACATTGGATAAAGGAAGACAGGAGTTGATTGATCTGGTTGCTAGGGTGGCAGCATTTCACCTGCAGTCTGCTCTGCTGCTGCATTTACACTCTCCTTTTGCCTTTTCTTTCCTCTGTCCTGCTGGGTTCTGATTTAAACACTTATTTCAGCAGGGTAACAGTGGGTTGCATAGCAGGAATTTGCACCCTTTTAAAATAGAATCTTCTAAATGCCTGGAAACCATTGTCTTGTACTCAGGTTGAAAAGAGACCCTACAATACAACAGCCCATAGCGTTCAGAGGGGCATTTGTTTTTTACTCTTCTCTTGCCTTCTGTGGTTTCTTCCCTTAGAGTTTGTTGCTATTTTTATTCACGCTGGGTTAGCAAGGCTATCTCACGTGAATGACTTTGATCTTTTAGGTTGGAAGTCTGGAGGAAATCATTGCTGTTCAGACAGGGATCAGATCTTTGTTTTCTGGATAAAATCCTCCACAGGCTACTCAGTTCTTCCAACACATTTTCAAGGGGAATATTTTAGCAGAGAGAGGATGCTGGTTTTACTTCATTAGTTTACTCTTCCTTAGTGGACAAGATTAATCTCCAACAATGGAGTGGAAACGATTAGGGCACTAGCCAGGGACTATGGAGACCTGGGTTCAATTTCTTGCTCTGCCACAGACTTCCTGTGTGCCCTTGGGCAAGTCACTGAGGCCCAGATCCTGGTGGTGGTGGGGAAATCCAGTGATTGCAGGCGTTGATGGAGTGAAAGGAGTGGGAGAAACTCATAGAATATCAGGGTTGGAAGGGACCTCAGGAGGTCATCTAGTCCTGGTCAAAGCAGGACCAATCCTCAGGCCGCTTTTTGCCCCAAATCGCCCCCTCAAGGATTAAACTCACAACTGGGGGGTTAGCAGGCCAATGCTCAAACCACTGAGCTATCCGTCCCCCGTCATGGGTCCTGATTCAGGAAAGCACTTAAGCCTGTGCTTGAATGCTTTCATGCATAAGGATGTTTTCCTGAATTGCCTTTTCATTTCAAACCCTTTCTGTAGCAGTTCTTTGTTCCTCTCCGAGGAAGAGAATAGAGGGGAGCACTGAATGGCATTGTGCTATGGGGGGTTTTTACTCATAATTCCCGTCTTTCTACATTTCCACATTTCACTCACTCGTTCTTTGACATCTGCTGAGCAGATGTTGACAGCTCATTGAAAATGGTAACACAGCTCTTCCTTGAGAGGTACAAGCTAATTCAGAACTCATTGTGTGTCAGTGTGCTGTAGTTCAAGTAAGTTCCTTCCAATGAGCATCTTCTTGACCTTTCTCTGCCATTTATTACCTCACTCTTTATCATCACTTGCAGACCAGAAATAATATACTGAACATTGGTTCCAGCTCTGATCATTGGGGCACTTTGTTAATAACCTCTTTCTACACTGAGAACTAGTAATCTATTCCTTCTCTCTGTCTCCTAACTAGTTTTTAATTCATGACAGGACTGTACCTCTCACCCCTGGTTATCAAGTTTCCTATATAGTCTCTTGAGAGGGACTTTATCAAAAGCTTGAAGGTCTAAATAAATTATATCCACATTTCTCCTTTATCCATAAAATTATTTTTAAAATAAATTAAAATAAACAGCTTAGACTTGATTTGCCATCATAAATGTTATGGTTTTGTCTCTATCCTAATATACTCCTCTACCTGCCTTAGAAATGCATTATTTCTCCCAGTGCTGAGGTCAGGCTCACAAGTCTCTGGTTCCAACAATTAACCTTGGCTCCTCTTTTAAATGTGAGCACTATATTTTTCACCTTCCTCTGAGGCCTTCTAAATTACATAGTATAGGGCCTGATCCAAAACCAAGTGACTGTAGTGAGAAGTTTAGTTACTTGGTTCTTTAGTTCGCAGAGAACTCTCTCATATAACCTGCTCCCGGTGATGTAATGGAATTTAATCTCGCTAACATTTGCATTACCTTTTTAAACACATACCTCTGACAGCGTGTCACCTTCTTTACCTGTAAAAAAGTAACCTCTGTGTAGATATTGCCTCCCTCTCCCCTACTATTGATGGGGGTGAAGATCAGTGCAAATAAATCATTTGGCTTTCCTTCTGTTTATTTTTCCTCTTTGACTGACTGTAAATGGAGGTGTTTTGAAGAACTTAACAATTTTTAAGACTTTAAAAATGCACTTGTTCTTTTCTGCATTTTTGAAATATGTACAAAGCAATGCATTGCAAATGTTTGCCCTGGGATTTAGAATAGCTGCATAATGGGATTGAGGGGGTTTAATGCCAGGGGAAAATTACATTTCCCATAGTTAAAGACTTTCCTGCTGGTAGGTTTTTTTTTTTATGCTCATGTGGTTTCAAATGGTATCATTTGAGATTAACCAAGCAATGATTGGGCTTCAAAAGCTAATAGTTTCAAAAGCTTTCCACCCCTTGTCCAGGGGACTGCAGAATTGCAAGGCCACCGTACATACTGTTGTGCCTGTAGGGAGGTGTGGCTGGACACATTCCAAGCAACCATTTGCCAGGTCAGTGATTGGCTGGATTGGGATGACCACATTGACCTGACTCTATATGGGCTGCAGGTGAATGAGTCCCTTTCAAACCTGTAAGCAGTGACCTTTATCTTTGCTTGCTCACATACCGGACCAGTGGCAGGATGTGGGAGGCTTATTTTGCTTGCTCTGCTCCTGTGTTAGCCTTGTCAGTCACTTGTGTCAAATTCTGGCACAATGTGCCTGTTATGGAAAGAAAGAGATTAAAGAGCAGCTCCAGGTCTAGGTGACTTGCCTGGTTACACATGCAAAGCTTGCACAGACTGGAGGAGGAACTTAAAGGGGAGCAAACAGTGTAGTTCAGTAATGGTAGAGAGTGGGGATGGGCCGACCTGCACTCTGAGCTCCTGGGAAGGAGTCCCATGGGAACTCTTGCTGCATGAAGCCTGGCGGTAGTGACTTTGCCAAGCCAACAAAGAAGGATCCTGTGGCTCTCTGAAGGTTAATCTTTGTGTTCAGTTCTGTAAGATATTTACCTACTGGAAAGAGAGAAGGCTGGTAGGAAGTGATTCAGAGAGGCAGTGCATTGCACTCTAGGGTGTGGGACTCATCTGCTTACCATTGGGCCCTGGATTGGAACCCATGAAGAGGTTGGGCCTGGGTTCCATACCAAACCCTAAGGAAGAGTTGATTATAGAAGCCTATCGCTGGTGTGGGGAATCTAGCTTCAGAGCCTTCCCCCAACAAGAAGAGCGTAGCTCATGAGACTGTGCCCCAAGGGGAAGCCTAGGGTCCCTTGCCTAACCTAGAAGGTTATCCCATTGTTGGGCTCTTTACATATACCCTGAAAGAGGTGGACTTAAACACAGGACCTGGCTGAAGGGGCAGATCTTTGCAGGGCCAGAGCAGCCATGAAAAGGGGAGTATCTGGGAAGAGAAATGTCTGCCATGCCCTTGCCTGACCCTTGGGCAGTGAGTATTCCCTTCACAGTACCATGTATACTTTATCTCTCCTCTCCACCGACAAATTTCTTTCTGTACAATTGGAGGTGTTTGCGGTTCTGCTGCTACAGCTTTCCTCCAAAGAGGGACTCAGAGGCCCATCCCTCAGCAGCCCACACTGCTGCACAAATGGCATCTGCAGAGTAAAGCATGGATGAAGGTGTGCCTGCACAATGGCCCTGTTTTGTATGGTATTGGGCTAGGGAAGGGCTCGGCTGAATTATCACCAATGGGAGGTCCAGCTTCCAGTACCTGACTGTAGAGAAGGTTTCTCCTTGAGGGTTGGGGACACAAGGAGAACTGATGAAGTTTCAGCTGTTAACTGTTTTGATCCATTAGCATGAGGTGCTTAATCCAATGGTCATGCTAGTGAAAATGAGGTAGGATCAGAGGCTAAAATAGGGAAAGAACAAGGTCTAAATTGCTTTAGACAAGTTAGATGTCTTCAAGTCACCAGGGCCTGATGAAATACATCTTAGAATACTCAAGTAGCTGACTGAGGAGCTATCTGAGCCATTAGCAATTATCTTTGAGAAGTCATAGAAGACAGGTGAGATTCTGGAGGACTAGAAAAGGGCAAATATAGTAACTATCTATAAAAAGAAAATAAGGACAGACCAGTCAGCTTTACTTCTGTACCCGGAAAGATAATGGAGCAAATAATTAAGCAATCAGTGTGCAGACACCTAAAAGATAATATGATACGTAACAGTCAGCATGGATTTGTCAAGAACAAATCATGTCAGACCAACCTAATAGCTTTCTTTGACAGGATAACAAGCCAGGGGGATAAAGGGGGAAGAGGTAGTTGTGGTATATCTTGACTTTAGTGAGGGTTTTGATACTGTCTCACATGACCTTCTCATAAATAAACTAGGAAAATGCAACCTAGATGGAGCTACTATAAGGTGGGTGCATAACTGGTTGGAAAACATTCCCAGAGAGTAGTTATCAGTGGTTCACAGTCAAGCTGGAAGGGCATATCAAGTGGGGTCTGCAGGGATCAGTTCTGGGTCAAATTCTATTCAATATTTTCATCAATGATATAGGCATAAAGTGTGTGGATGATACCAATCTGGGAAGGGTTGCAAGTGCTTTGGGGGATAGGATTTTGAGAAAGTAACAGATTTTTTAGACAAGGGAAATGCGGTGGATCTAATATATCTGGATTTCAGTAAGGCGTTTGATACGGTACCGCATGAGGAATTACTGGTTAAATTGGAAAAGATGGGGATCGAAATGAAAATCCAGAGGTGGATAAGGAACTGGTTAAAGGGGAGACTGCAGAGGGTAGTATTGAAGGGGGAACTGTCGGGTTGGAGGGGGGTTACCAGTGGAGTTCCTCAAGGTTCGGTTTTGGGTCCGATTTTATTCAATCTATTTATTGCTGACCTGGGAACCAAGAGTAGGAGTGGGCTGATAAAGTTTGCGGATGACACCAAGTTGGGAGGTATTGCCAATTCGGAAAAGGATCGGGATATCCTCCAGGGAGATTTGGATGACCTTGTAAACTGGAGTATTAGTAACAGGATGAAGTTCAATAGTGAGAAGTGCAAGGTTATGCATTTAGGGATGACTAACAAGAATTTTAGTTATAAGCTAGGGACGCACCAGTTGGAAGTAACGGAGGAGGAGAAGGACTTAGGAGTCTTGGTTGATCGTAGGATGACTATGAGTAGGCAATGTGATGTGGCCGTTAAAAAAGCTAATGCGGTCTTGGGATGCATTAGGCGAGGTATTTCTAGTAG
This sequence comes from Mauremys mutica, assembly GCF_020497125.1. Lineage (NCBI taxonomy): Eukaryota > Metazoa > Chordata > Testudines > Geoemydidae > Mauremys > Mauremys mutica. The sequence goes on from NC_059073.1 coordinate 232,958,009, forward strand.
GGATAAGGAGGTGATAGTCTCGTTATATAAGGCGTTGGTAAGACCTCATTTGGAGTATTGTGTGCAGTTTTGGTCTCCCATGTTTAAGAAGGATGAATTCAAACTGGAACAGGTACAAAGAAGGGCCACTAGAATGATCCAAGGAATGGAAGGCCTGTCGTATGAAAGGAGACTTGAGGAGCTCGGCTTGTTTTCCTTAACCAAAAGAAGGATAAGAGGAGATATGATTGCACTCTTTCAATATATCAGAGGGATAAATACCAGGGAAGGAGAGGAATTATTTCAGCTCAGTGCTAATGTGGACACGAGGACGAACGGATATAAATTGTCAGTCAGGAAATTTAGGCTTGAAATTAGACGAAGGTTTCTAACCATCAGAGGAGTGCAATACTGGAACAGCCTACCGAGGGAAACAGTGGGGGCGAAGGACCTCCATGACTTTAAGATTAAGCTAGATAAGTTTATGGAGGAGATGGTATGATAGGATAAGGGGCTTAGTCAATAGGTCAATTAAGTGCCACACTGGTAAATAGTACAATGGGTCAATGATATGATATCCTTAAGCTTTTTCCAGAGGGTATGGCTAGAGAGTCTTGCCCGCATGCTCGGGGTTCAGCTGACCGCCATATTTGGGATCGGGAAGGAATTTTCCTCCAGGGTAGATTGGCAGTGGCCCTGGAGGTTTTTCGCCTTCCTCCGAAGCATGGGGCAGTGGTCGCTTGCTTAAGGAGTGGGTGGATCGGCATATGAGGCCTGCATCTTGCAGGAGGTCAGACTAGATGATCATAATGGTCCCTTCTGATCTTGAATTCTATGATTCTATGATTCTATGATTAAAATGCAAAATGATCTGGAGAAATGGTCTGAAATTCAATAAGGACAAATGCAAAGTACTTCACTTAGGAAGGAACAATCAGTTGCACACATACAAAATGGGAAATGACTGGTAGTACTTCAGAAAGGGACTTGGGGATCATAGTGGATCAAGCTAAATATGAGTCAACAGTGAAAACTGTTGGGAAAAAAAAAGCTAACATCATTTTGGGATGTTTGGGGACCATTTTAGCAGGAGTGTTGTAAGCAAGACATAAGAATTAATTCTTCTGCTCTACTCTGCACTGATTAGGCCTCAGCTGGAGTATTGTGTCCTGTTCTGGGTGCCACATTTCAGGAAATATATGGACAAATTGGAGAAAGTCCAGAGAAGAGGAAGAAAAATTATTAAAGCTCTAGAAAACATGACCTGTGAGGGAAGATTGAAAAAATTGGGTTTGTTTCAGCTGGAGAAGAGAGAGACTGAGGGCTAGTCTACACTTACCAGCCGGGTCGACGCGGTGAGTTCGACTTCTCGGAGTTCGAACTATCGCGTCTAATCTGGACGCGATAGTTCGAACTCCGGAAGCGCCGCGGTCGACTCCGGTACTCCACCACTGCAAAAGGCAGTGGCGGAGTCGACCTTGGAGCCGCGGACTTCGATTCCGCGGCGTCTGGACGGGTGAGTAGTTCGAACTAGGGTACTTCGAATTCAGCTACGCTATTCACGTAGCTGAACTTGCGTACCCTAGTTCGACCCCCGCCCTTAGTGTAGACCTGCCCGAGGGGACATAACAATTTTCAAGTACATAAAAGATTGTTAAAAGGAGGAGAGAGAAAAATCGTTGTTAACCTGTGAGGATAGGACAAGGAACAGTGGGCTTAAATTGCAGCAAGAGCAGCTAGGTTGGACATTAGGAAAAACTTCCTAATTGTCAGGGTGGCTAAGCACTGGAATAAATCACCCTGGGAGGTCGCGGAATCGCCGTCATTGGAGACTTTTAAGAGCAGGTTAGACATATACCTGTCAGGGATGGTCTAGATAATACTTGGTCCTGCCATGAGTGCTGGGGACTGGACTAGAAGACCTCTCAAGGTCCCTTCAGTCCTACAATTCTATGATTCATTGATGTCATGGTGGGGGTTTTTTCTCCATTATCTTTAGTGAGTTTTGGACCAGCCTCTAAGGCCCAGTTCTTCAAAGGTATTTAGGCTCATAAATACAATTGATATTAATGAAATACCTTTGAGGAGCTGGGCCTAAGGAACTGCCTGGAATTGTAATCCTAGTGTGAATAAAATGGGTGTCTCTTTCTCTCTCCCTGTTGCTGTATCTTGCCTTTGGCAACAAACTGCCTGGGGTAACTGACCTGTTCTGTGCAGTCAGGGTTGAGGCATCACGGAAGATTTGTACTTTTTCCATCCCCTAAGGTCTACCACTAGGCATTAAAATGGGAAATATGCCATTCTAGCACACTTCTGAATCTTTTTAAAACTCAGCCCCTGAAGCTAATGGCAGACTTACAGGCGAGGTGTCTACTGGACAATAGCAGAACTCTGTCCACCTAACTTCACCTTTCCACCAATGAAAAACTAACTGCAGCTCTGCATTAATGCAGCAAGATTCAGGTTGGACTGAAAATGTTTCCTACCCAAACACTCCACTCATTTACTTAAGCTGTGGGCAACCTTTCCAGTCTGTTCTAGTGAGGTTTTTATACGGTGCTCTATGAGGGTTGGGTCCAAAAAGTGGGGGCAGTGGCAAGGAGTATTATCTTTTATTCGGGTGTCATGGTGTAGCTGGGGTGACCCATGCACGCTGAGACTCCCTATAATGCAGCCCTGGTCTAAAGGGAATATAAATGGTCTGTGTGGGGAAAGGGTGAAAATGTAAGTCAGAAAGTGCATCTTGTATTTAAAAAAAAATAAATGGTGAGCTAGTGTGGGTGGAGGAAGGGAAGGAGTGTCGAAGCAGGGGTGTAGCTACATTCCCATCCCAGAAGTCATCAGCAAAGGCATGAATTCAACACACCCAACCCGCCAGTAACCAGCACAATTAACCAACAAAAATCAGGGAAACAGTGAGGACTGATCCAGTGCAAATTCCAGCCCAGTTACTATGTACTGAGCCGTGGTGACTGCAGCAGTTCACGGTTTACCAGAAAGTATCAAAGACTTTGCATGTGCACGAGCCTGGAACAAATGCCAAGTACACAGCCTTCAGCTGCTTCCTTATAGGGACTAGCTATACACAGCACAGTGCAGAGGTAAGCAAGCATTCAGTAGCCCAGCAGTTCTCCAGGCCCAATCATAAACACAGGTCTCTAGGCTGCCCAAAGTCATGATGCACTGAACAACACAAAGGGCATCATCAGAATGGCAAGCCAGGAGTAGATGTGAGACATCTGAGCTGCAGCCCTCAACAACACACACGCAACATGCAGTCTAGGCAATGAGAGCATTAGCCAACAGTTTGCAGCATTGCCAACGCCATGCATACAAAAATCATGACTTAAGCCATCTCATGATTTTGGGGTCTAAATAACTGGATTTTAAAAATAATAAACTGGGGAGATGGAAGGTATCTTTTGTCTCAGGTTTGAGGTTTCAGGGTGCTCTCAGTTCATGTTTGCCAGCTCTTCTCTTTCACTATGAGGGTTAAAAACTCCTTTTTAAAATGGAAGCTGTGACTCCCACAAAATCCCTTGATCCAGGTGCTAGAGTCTGAAGAAAAATGTCATGTCGTGATTTACCTGAGAAAATCACAAGAGCTGGCACCAGTGACTTCTCCTCAGCAGCAATGAAGCCCAGGCATTCCATAATACTTCAACGCCTGCTTTCTCACCTGCTGCCTTTGCAGGGGCCCCCTGGGTTGTGTGTGAAAATGTCATTCTTGTGGGTTCTATTAACCTGCTGTGCATCTTCCCTGACAGTCTTGGTAGCTAACCACACCCACCAATTCAGGCTACTAATACACCATCGCAGCACCCTGTTTCCAGTTTACATGCTCCAGAGTATCTATTTTATATAGCGGGGGCTTGATTCTTTGCTCTCACACATCAGTGTTAATCAGAAATAACTCTATTAAAGTCAACAGGGTTTCACTGGTATAAGAGAAAGGAGAAAAAGATTCTGCATCTTAACTTATACATGTGATTTTCAGCATTCTTTAGACCACTGCAGATCAAATGTACCCCTGGTGTAACACCATTGATTTCACTTGGCATACATCAGGGATGAATAGGTCCCAGGCAGTCAGTAAACTATCCCATTGTGGTTGTGCCTCTGAGCCCCAGTCAAGGAGCAGGGCCCCATGGTGGTAGGTCCTGTCCATTCACAGAACACCAAGATAGTCCTGGCCCCAAAGAGCTTACGAGTACATTTCTTGTTTCTTTGAAAGGGATTTATATTGCATTTTATTTGAGATTCCTTCCTTAGGGACTGGCTCTTTTTGCTTCCTACTTCCCAGAGGTAATGTCCAGACTGTGTATGTGAAAATTAATTAAAAATGTAATTAACTTACATTTTTCATAATGGAGACAGCGACTGGTCTGGACAGACCCTCTCTATATATCAAAACATATAAGATTTTATATTTATCTACAATGAGGTTATTAACTGTCCTACCCGGTTTATATAATTCCAGCTTTTGAAGTCATTTCCTGGGGTAAGAGTACAGTTCTGCAGGACTCCAGCAGAGGGAGTCTGAACGTGAAGGGGAAAAAAAAATCCTAGGCTGTCTCCTTTGTGGAGGAATCAGCAGGTTTAACCTATGGGTAAAGGCCAATCCAACAGAAAGTGATTTTTCTCTTTCTTTCATCTCCTTCCTCTTCATTTGATCTCTTCTGGCCATGTTCCCCTCCCTTGCCAAAATGGAAATTTCACAGGTTTCCCTCCCCTGTTTGCATTAGAAAGCTGGGGAACAATCAGGTGATTTGCATGCAGGTAAGGAGAGTAAGGGCTGCTGCAGCAGATGATCTGTTTTTTTGCCTCCACAGCTACAGACAAGCTGAAACTTCCATAGCTAACATAGTAAGGCAAAGACAGAGTCCCTTTTTTTTTTAAACTGGTATGAAATATTAGGCAAAGTTCATTGTTCTTGGAACAACATGGGTGAGCAGCAGGCCCAAAGGCCTCAACATTGTGGCAGAAGTGCTCAAGAGGGATAACTTGCACCCCAGAGACATTCAACAGGAACATAACAGGAGTATAATTGCATATCAACTTGCTAGAGAGCAGGGGGAATAAGTGAAGGAGGCCATGGCTGGGTGAAAAGAGGACCAGACAGATTAGGATGATAGCCACATTCAGCAGAAGTGCAAATGGCTGGAAACATACTGAGGGGGAGATGCAAACTAAGTAGCTCCATCATCTTGTATAAAACTAGTGTGTAACCACAGCAGAGTGACCACATACCTTACTGTGTCCAGCCATTTAACACAACAATGTGGATAAGATGTTATCCTTCCCAGTTCCCAATGGTCACCAACAGATACTGGAAAGAGAGGCTACTAATAGGTGGTTAAGATGAGACTCCCAGGGAGGAAAAGGAGAATTACTAGGCAGGGGCGGGTCTATGTATTTTGCTGCCCCAAGCATGGCAGTCAGGCGGCTTTCAGCAGCATGCCTGTGGGAGGTCTGCTGGTCCCATGCCTTCAGCGCACCCATCGCCGAATTGCCGCTAAAACCGCGGGACTAGCGGACCTCCAGGCATGTTGCCGAAGGCAGCCTGACTGACACCCTTATGGCGACCAGCAGGCCGCCCCCCGCAGCTTGCTGCCCCAGGCACACGCTTGGTGCGCTGGTGCCTGGAGCTGCCCCTGTTACAGATTTCTGACAGTGAGCCTGGAGGGAGGCTATAAAAAAGGGTAACATGCAAAGTTCTCAGACAATAAGCAGTGATGAAGCCAGTCACTTCACTGCTCACACACCTTTGCTACTACTCAAACGGCCTAAGCCACCAGGACACTGCACTGAGTGTGGATGCTCTGCACTGGTGCATTTTTCTTTCTTTTGGTTGCCTAACTTATACTTAGGAGCGTAATGTGCACCCGGTAGACCATGCCTTTTTCTGTCTTTGGCCCACTTAGTAACACACAAGTCTGACAAAAATGAAAAATCATAACATTGCATTCAGGGGCGGCTCCAGGCACCAGCATGCCAAGCGCTCTGCTGGTCGCTGCAAGGGTGGCAGGCAGGTTGCCTTCGGCGGCATGCCTGCGGAGGGTCCGCTGGTCCCGCGGCTTCGGCGGACCTCCCGCAGGCATGCCGCCGAATCCGCGGGACTGGGGACCTCCCGCAGGCAAGACGCCGAAGGCAGCCTGCCTGCCGTGCTTGGGGCGGCAAAATGCCTAGAGCCGCCCCTGATTGCATTGAGTAGGATATAGGAGAGATAACTGTGTTAGTGTTGGAAAGGCTGAATATCAAAAGGCAGTCTCTTTCATTGGACTAACTGGAATTTAACTGTGTGCTTTTGAGAATCACTCTATCAAACCATGGGAAAGAGCAAGATAGACAGACACACATAGTGTCAGGGTCTTAATTCAGACCATATAATTTAATTCAGAATTACATTAGATCAAAGGGAAAGTGAACAAGGAATATGTAGAATGAAGTTCCTCTTCTTAAGAGCTTGGGAAGAATTAAAGTGGCATACAGCTCTATGAAAGCGTGAGGATAAAGTGAAGGTTAAGAGCACAAGACCAAGGAATACCTCCACAGCCTTCCTTTCATTAATATAAATGGGATAGTTTTGTGGTAAAAGACCTATTAAAAAGACCTATTAAAAAGAAAAGCACCAGTCTATATGTGTATCTGATTTTTGTGTGTCCACACAGTTTCCTTTAATGAACAATAGATACATCTAACTTTAATTTTGTGGTCTGAATTATCATACTGCCATTATATCTCCATGCTTCCATATCTGGTGGAGATAACAATGTGATTCTTGAAAGTGTGTCCATTTAATGTTTATTTTAGTTAGTCCCACAAAAGGGATCACCTAAAATATCTGTTCATTATTTCTGTCAAACGGTAGTGTAGAACAAATGAAAGAGGCAGACACCTGAGCCCTCAGAGAGCTTTTTCTTGTCCAAGGTTATTGCTGTCCAAAGGGACAGATTTATGCATGTAGGCCACATTCCTCCCTGGTAGAAATGCAGTGACATGAACCCGAGATGTGTTTAATTCATGGATTTTTTTCCATGATGAGTAAGAGAACACTAAATCTTGGTAGGAATATCTGGAACTCTGAATATCCCTGCCTTTAAGACAAGACTGAAAATTAATATTTTAGACCGGAATTCAGTTTGTCTTTGTTTGGCATTTGGCTTTGATTTATTTCTTATTGTAGAGCTCTGGGACTGCAGATATCACCGCACAATCATGCTCATAAGTCCATACGTGTTCTGCCATTGATTTCAATGGCAGTGTGATAAGGCCCTATGTGCACACAGCTATATAACATGTTATTATTATATAATATAGCCACTGAGATGGCTTACTATGTTTGTTACCTCATGTTTCCTTAACCACTTTGCAGCTGGAGGCCATCATAACTTCAGTGCAGTAATGACAATCTTTAAAGGGGTATTGCCAATTTTAATATGCTCCAAAACTTTTATTTGGGGGAAAAAACAAGCCTTTATATGACCTAAAACCAATAGAAATGTTTATTCATTATTTTAAAATTCCAGTTGTTTTCAGACCAATACACATTTCCTTGCAATGTTTGAAACACATGCACTGCAGCACTTGCAACCTAAAAGTGGAATAATATAAACACAAGTGAAACTGACCTCATTGCTTTTCATTGGCCAAGAAATGTAAAAAATGGCCATAAAAAGCGGTAAATAAGTAGGATTCTAAAAATTATTTCTATCTCATATTCTACATAGTCTAAGGTGATATTAGTAGCATAGGTAAAATATATCTATTGTGTTACAACATAGTTTTTCAGCTGCCTGTATCTTTAAAGTGCCAGCATTCTCCAATGTACATACTTCAACCAAACTCAGAAGGTACATAGCACAGTGCTGCATGAGTTTTCCATTAAACTGCAGACAAATAGGTAAGCTTTATTATTTGACATAAATATGATTCTGAGTTGGGTCCCTCACATTCATGTGGTCAGCAAGGTTCCCCCAAATACTAGGGACACTGTCACACACACATTTTTTACCTGCATTGATTCCGGTCCCTGAAAACCTCTCCTCTCCCTCCATCCTTCTTTAACTTAAACAACACTATGTTGGGGCACATTAAGCCCATTTTGTCAGCCTGCCTTTACTCTTCCCTAACATCATGGCACTGAACCCTGTTGGGCTGCACAGACGTGTTTGAGGGCCCCAGGCAAAATCTGAAACTGAGCCCACCCACACCCTTCCAAAAAAAATTACCACTGAGGGGCTTGGAGACCAAGCCTGCCACTCACTCACCCCATAGTGTGTGCCCCTGTCCTGTGGGGTTGGGCCCAGCTCTGGGTGGTGCGACCTGGCATACAGGGCCACTTGTGTTTGGCCCAGCTGCTCCTCCTCATGACAGAGGAGGGCAGGTCCAAATTTGAGTGAGTGGCATCATGACCACCATGCGCCACATCACAATGCCAGTGGGCTCCTCTCAAACGGGGTGACCTTGGGGCAAAGTGGTCTTTTGCTCTCCCCCACATGCAGCCCTGGAACCCTGTATAGTGGCACATATGAGCAGGAACTTTGTCCACTTACCACAATCATCCCAGTTAAGGAAAATACAAAGCTCAGAACATAAATTGAAAGTATCTGATTTCTTGGTCAAAGAAAGCTGAGTACGCAAGGGCGTAGCAAGTACTTTGAAAATAAAAATTGTGTGCCATGGCACACACCTGCCTACATCCCTAGAAGCCTTGAGCTAACAATTTTGGAAAGATTTGGAGCACACATTAAAGAGTACATAGAATCAGCTTAGCACTTCTAACCATCTTTGAAGCAAAAAAAAAAAATCTCATTAGTGATTCGGATTGCTTCCTTTTCAATACAACTCAGACAAGCATGTTAATTTTAGAGTGTTAATGGCTTTTTTCGGTGCGGGGGAGGTTGGATTTGTTCTTAATTGAGTCTAATGCCTTTTAGGGAGAGTCATACAACTCGGATTTCAGAGCCATACAGCTCAGATTCCTTGTTGCCCCAGCAGTTCTGAATCTGTAAGTTGACGGAGCAGATCTTAACCTTAGCATCCAACATGATGATGGAATATTTATGGCCTGTCACTAACGACGCCAAGTATTTAATGCGATGACTAAAAAAATGCAATCTGCAAACAACTCCTCCTCCTCCTTCCGAGCAGCCAGTAGCGGCAGCCGCCCCAGCGTAGGAGGGACTGGCTAAGGCTGTCCTTTGTTAGTGCATCGAGCGAAACCACAGCATGGGCAAGGACGGAGCCTGTTCAGAGAACGGCAGACAGAAGTTAGCTCTATGCCTGAAACAGTTTAACAGGAGCTGGGGACCATTCCTCCCTCCTTTTAAGAATTAAGGTATAATCTTGACTCCTTCCCCTACGTTGCTCTGCTTTTCTATCTCGGCATTGTACTTGGTGTGTGCAGTAAGGCGGGGGTGCGATCCTTGCACGTGTGAACGGACATGGGTAGTTCAGCGCACGGACCTTCCTGGTGTAGTTTGAACGTTCCAGGGCGTGTTTGTAAGTGGAGCTGCCTGGCAGCGTCTGGACAGCCGGGTCCTGTCTGCAGCTGCTCCGTGGGTGGGAGCGGAGCCCTGACAGCTCGCGTGACACTTCTTGTAAGCGCCGTCCGGGGAGAGCCCCGTCTCCGCGCGTGCACCGCCTGCTGGGGGCACGGGTGCTGCACGGGAGGAAGGGCACCACACCCGTGCCAGGGGTGCTCAGCTCTGCCTGTTACCCCATGGGCAGCAGGCGTGCTCCGGCCAGTTGTGGAAACCCCCGTCTCTTGGCTCCGACAAAGGTGCAACAGAGCGAGTTCGGAATCAATTTGGTCCATTGAAATCCAGGCTCTGCAGCCTTCAGCGCCCGGCTGCTAGGGGCCCCAGAGCCAGCCAGCTGGGTGCTGAGCACCGTAGGTGCTGGAATGAGGGGTGCTGCCACACCCCTGGCCTGAAGAGGTTTCTATTCTATACAGTTTGGTTCAATGGCTCTCAGCAGCCCCAGTGTATAAACTGATCCAGCACCCTGCCGAGCACCTGCCTCTGCTGTGCTGCCGGTGGAGCTGACCCAGCCGCCCTTGTTTCCACTGTAAAGCGCCCGGCCCTCCAGCTGCCCGCCTGAGTGACAGCTCCCCACGCTGCTGGCAGCAGGGTATTGCCCGCCCGCACCCCGTCTTCTCTCTCCACCTGTCCGAGAGGCGCCTCTCGCTGACATCATGGAAACACCCGCCCTTCTCAGACCGGCCGGGAAGGCGGGGGCTAGCGCCTGCTTTGCTTAGCCCAGAGTAGAGGTTCTCTTTGGTCAGTCCAGCTGTCAATCAATGAGATGAAGCCCGCCCGCTCTGGAACCTCCCTTGGAGTCGAGAGACCCGAAGAGCCGGTCCCTCTACTCCCCGCTCCAGCAGGCACCCAGGTGGAGCCGCTGAGTTTATGATTCTGGTTGCTATCCCCCGCCCACCTCCTTTTTTTTGCTGGCGCCTGTAGCGGCCGTTTGGGGAGAAGGGCTGAGCTGCTTGTATCTGCCCAGGGCGTCGCTGCTGCCGCCGCCTGCGGGCAAGCGCTCAGGTAGGTGCCCGACTCCCACCCAGCTGTGACCCTGCGGCAGGTCAGGCACCCGGCCGGGGTTTGGCACCCCCGGCCCCTGCCTGCCCGTGGGGCTCGGCGCCCTGGGAATGAAGGGACCTTGTTCCCCTCCCCAGCCGGTTGGTGGGTGCATTGCTGCCCCTGGGGGGCGGGTCTTCCTGGGGGGGGGGCTTGTTGCATCTTCCCCCGGGGATGTGAACCGGGGGGCTTCCAAGGGGCTTGGGATGCTGCTGCTGCTAACTCCCGAGGAGCACAACGTGCGGGGGATCAGTCGTACGGTACAGGTAAGTGGGTCTGGTTAGATTTCCCTCTTGCTCCGTGCTCTCCTTTGCCCTCAAGCTGAGGCGCTCACTTGGCTTATTGGGAAAAGAGGAACTGTGCCTTCTGAGGTGTCCCGTACCAGCCCATTGCGAAATTGAAGAGGCACCAAGAAAACTTTGTAACAACAAAGTGGCTTTTAAAAACACACACACACACACACACTTTTCAGTGTGAGGCTGTTGGGAATTAAGGTTAGCTGGAGACTTGGGAGAAAATAACTGGCCTGGGGGTGAGCTACTTATGCTCAGCCTTCATGTCGCTGCATTGCGAGACCTATCCGCTTTCCTGTAAGTTTCAGTGCAAATGTCTGAATAAGGTTTAGATACTGTTCCCTCTTGTGAAATACAGCCAATAGGGTAGAATAGTTCCTTTCTTCCTCTAATGTATAGGGAATCTTGACTTGTGCTATAAACAAAACACATTACCATGTCAGTCTATGTATATTCTGTCCCCTCTACTAAAGTGTTTTAAAAAGAAATAGGATTTATGTATCAGTTTAGTCATCTCTTGAAATCCATTGAGATCCTTAAATGTGCTGTTACAGTACAGAGTATTTATTTTGTTTTGATTACACAATTTAAAAAAAAGTGACCTGCTTTGAATTGTGCACCATTCAAGATTTTCATTATTTGGTGGATTCATAGTGTTTTCTTTGGCATTGAAATAGACCTAATTCTAGATTAATTGATATACAGTATTAAGCATCTGTTTCTAAAACATAATCCTGTATCAATTACTAAGTCTTCAGGGTTGAGAGGTGAATTCCCCAGGAGTCATTCAGCAGGGAGCCACTGCAGATTTTCCATCTTGCTGTGTGCTTTGGAAAATATAACTGGAAGCCAGCTGGCTGCTAAATGTAACTTCAGAGATCTTGAGGATATTTGCAAGTACCTCACTCTCAGCTAATTCTGTGATTCTCTTTTTAGTAGTATAAAACAAGGTTGACATGATTTCTCTTCTCTCCTGTCCACCTCTAAAGAAAATAGATTAATTAAATCCAATCACTTCAGTACAATTTCCAAGCCAGTGTAATTTCCATCAGGACTGAGTCCAAATTAGTAAATGAGCATTTAAGTATTCTACTGCATGAAATCCATCTGGTACTCTCAGCTCTCACTTGCTGATTTCCAGTAGTTTAATATTGTGCACCATTTGGAATGGGTATAAGAGAGGCTATTTAACTACATCCATCTCTTCCTTGGGAGGTCATGTGTCCGGCTTCCTTGTTTTCCCCCCATTCCCTTAATGATTGTGTGAGTGCTGTTCAGCCTCGGCTTTCTTGAGATGAAGGGATGTGGGGGGCTGTTTATATTTGTTTCATCTTTTCATTGATTAACCACAGATTTTATAATGTAATTTTGATGCTACTGAATTTCAGAAGAGCATGTAGGTGTGATTCAGTATTTAAAGTATAAGAAATACTCAGGCAAACAGGAAACCACAATTCTAATTTCCATGAGCTTTAATGTAATTATTAGGACCATCTCCTGGTTGAAAAATGTAACAATCATTAACAAATACACTTTAATTTTTTTTAAAGTTCTTACTAGAATAGGAAATAAATTAATGTAGTTCTTGTTAAATGAAGTGGTTAATGTTCTGCAATTAGATTTCACCAACCAAGTAGCAAGAGTAAACTCCACAAGCCCTATCACAGCCTCACCATGGAGTCACAGACAGGCCCCTGGGGCAATTCAGTCCATCTTGCCACTCAGGCAAGCCTGCCTGTGTCCTAGCTGATCCCTTGCACCAAAAATCACAACAATATTCAGGTTACTCTGAGTCCCAAAGGATGAGTCACTTACCCCAGGTCAGTTGCGCACTCAGATCTCTCACCAAAGGCAACTGTTGTAGCCAATCCTGTAATTAACTAAAGATTTATTAACTGAGAAAAGAAATGAGTGCTTTACAAGGTTAAAGCAGGTGACATATACACACACAAATGAGTTACAATCTTAGATTCCAAAAGATAATAGAAACTTCTTTAATAATCAAACTCCATATGTCCTCTAGCACTAAACTGGGGAAGGTGGGGGTGGTTCTTATGCTTAGTAATTCTTGCCCCTTTAGGATATGTCTACACTGCAATTAGACACCTGTGACTGGCCTGTGCCAGCTGACTTGGGCTGTTTGTTTATGATGTAGACATTTGGGCTCAGGCTGGAGCCCAGGCTGTGGGACCTTGCAAGGTGGGAGGGTCCCAGAGCTCAGGCTGCAGCCCAAGCCTGCATATCTACACTGCAATTAAACAGCCCCTTAGTCTGAGTCAGATGGCGTGAGCCAGCTGCAGGTGTCTAACTGCAGTGTAGACAAAAAGAACCCAGTTTCTCCTTGTCAGAGATTTTTATCCATTTCTCCCCATAGTCCAAGCTGATGTGATGAGTTCATGAGCAGGTCTCTTCCTGAGGGGCTGAAGAATGCAATTAACAAAGTCTTTGTTCTTTGACCCTCACATTGGCTCATTTGGTTTCAAAGGCCTTCTTGTTGGCCAGGGTCTAAAGTCTTCTGGAGGAAGCCAGCATTTGCATTAGAGAAGGCTTCTCTCCTGTTTGAGTTCCACAGTTACTGAGGTTTACAATGCAAACACTCAATATAACCTTATACCATGGGCTACCAAGGTTATAAGTGAGATCAATAATGCGGTGTCCTATAACACTAAACACATTCTTATCAACTTAACATCAATTCTAACAATGCTAATATGCTGATAAGCCAGACTAGTTTCTAGCTATGCATTTGTCAGTGTTCAGTGAGGCCTGGGGGCCTTGGCATGAGCTGGCACCGGGTCTGCCGATGTCACACATTACTCCACAGGGAAGGTGGGTGTACTCACGGAATAAACTATGACTTAGTGGTGCGTGTCCATACTAGGGGCTGGTGCAGAATCAGGGAAGTCACAGCTGAGAATTATGAGCTTACTTACCAAAGACAGGAAACACTGGTGAGACTTGAGGTGGGGTTTATTTAGTACAATGATTAACATAGTTTTGTGGTGCACTTTGCAAATGCAAACACTATATATAAATGCTAGGTATTTGATATTTGTCGTCTCACTAGAGCTTGAGTAGCTAAAAGCACATGAGTTGAAACATTTTATTCCGCATTGGGCCTCCCCTGCATACATTTGCTGTATTATATGTACTTTTGTTGCATACTATCTAGAGAACAGATGAAAGGTTGCATTATTCTGGTACGCTTAGGTTTCATGGATTCTAATGGTAAAAAATGACTTCTCAGTTGCTACAGTGTTGTTAGCAGTTTATATATTAATTAGTGTTTTGAGTATCAAGGTTTCTGTTGGTTTGTAGCAATTAACCTTTTAGCTAAATTTCAGCTTGCTGTGGTGTTCAGTTCAAAGGAATGCTATGAAGAATATGGCTGCAGTAGGTTATACAATTATGGCTAGCTTTTCTCTTAAAGAGGCTTCTTTCCACTGGCTTCAGTGGCCCCAGGTGAAGTAAACTTTTGCCATGGTTTCAGTGGTATTAGGATCTGATGTTAGTGAACATGTTAGTGCTAAAGGCCTGGAAACACTGCAGTATAGTCATATGTAGAATTAGTGTTTTGCTGTATGGACTGTTAGCGTAATTAGATCCTATTTTCTATTCATAAACCTTCTTTATTCAGGGCTTTAGGGAAGGTGGCCCGTCATGTGATTAATGCAGAATTAGATTGCATAAAACAGTAGCACATATTCTGTTGTGAGAGACCCAGAATCCATGCCTGTATCACAGATTGTGCTCTGTAATATAAGCGTTCATTTTTTAAAAATATTGTTGCAAAGAAAACTTTTTAATTTATCACATTTTGTTCATGCTTTAATTTGTCATCTTCTGTAATTTGCAGATAGCATGAAATGGTAGCTCAGAAATGTGAAATGCACAATGCATTTCAAAGCGGTGTTAACTCTGAAACCTAAAGAGGACAAATTGAATGTCACTTAACTATTTCAATGTTGATCATTTTAGTTTCCTATTAATGTACTTATCCCAGAGTTCCATGCTGCTTCTCATGCTTTCTCAGGTACCAAGAACTCAAGCTGTCTCCTATGCACCTGCCAAAAGCTTCAGCTCCTCCTGACAGATTCTAGGATGCAGTTGTATGTTGTGCAATATATTTTTGTGATTGTGGAAAATTAAAGATTGGCGATAGCTTGTAAAATATGTTAAATGTAATATAAAAATAACTTGGGGCTACAGTACTAATTGTTTCATATGTAAATCAACAAAATACTTAGCTGCTTTTTAATATAAATGAAGCTACAAAAGTTCCAATCTGTTGACCAGAGTGGCACAGAATCTAGGGCCAGTGTGATATGGAGTTCACAGGACCTTGACCACAGAGAACAATCCTGCATTGACAAAGAAATGAGGTCTCTTCTATATCTAGCTTCAGTGAGTCTGTAACTTGGCATTGGAACTGATTTTGTCTCTTACAAAATGTTACCAGACCAAAACTTAGCTGGTTTGGCTCTTTCAGTCAGTTACATATACAACTGGCTGAAAGTGTGTGGGTATATAATCAACCCCTACTGGTATTTGGAAGAGGTACATTCTTCAGGTTGTGTGGATTTAGACTTGTGTAGCTAATCATTTGTGGAGGAGGCATTTAAATCCCAACACACCACAGAGGTACTTGGAAGTAAAGAGGAAGCTAAAATAATGAAACAATAGCTTCTCTGGGAGTGGAGGAAGAGTGTGTGTTAATATAGAAATAACCTGAGAGAAATTTGGTTAAATTAACCTTGAGCACCTAGACTGACATACAGATCAACACAAGTAAAAGAACCTGGATATTATGGTGATGAGTGTGGTATAAATATCTGGACAGAACAGAAAATATGTCTCTTACTGTTGGCCTGATCCTGAGAGATGCTGCATTTCCTTAACTCCTACTCATTCGGCTTCAGTTCTTAGTCGGCTATTCTTGCAGAGTTCTTGAAGCTGCTCATCTCTCTCTCTCTCATTTATTTAATTTATATACATAAATAAAGTCTCTTGTGATGTACTTAAGATTGAGACATGAGTCAATGCTACACTTCTTGCAACTTCCGAGTGTTACCACAATACTAATAATGAAAGTAAAGAGCTAGTGACTTGATCCAATTTTAGTATTGCAGGTACTGTACTGTGCAAGCTTTACTGTGCAATTCTGCTAATGTTCTTCAGTCCTTAGCTACAAAACCCCTACTACGCAATCCTATGTAATTTCTAAAGAAATTCATATTCCCATCAAATCTTGTATAGCTGTGGTGTGGACAGATGGAAACTAGAATATGTTTGGAAGCTAACTTTCATTGAGATCTAAGGTATCACTTGAAATAGAGTAGCTAGCCCCATTGTGAATTTCTGGATTTCAAAGTAAATGTCATGTTCACTCATTTCATTATTGTCTCAAGATCCTTGTGCTTTCAAGAATGGCTCAACAGTAGCATTTGTTAGACATAGGAAGGAATGCATGATGATGATTAAAAGGCAAAAAAGTCACATGTAGTATCAGTTTAAATTGAATCTCTCTCCCCCTCCCCTCAGATGTTGCTTTGGGCACAAACAAGGTTCTGCTGTCCCTGTCTATCCTGGGCAGATCTTTGCATGTCCTCTGTGTTAAGTCCCATATGTTTTCCCTCTCCGAATACAGTTTTCAGTCAGATCCTTTTCTGTGTTCCTCTAGCTGCCCAATGGCATGCCTGTCATGGCAGACACTGGTTTAATTCTTAACATATCCGAGATTTTTTCTTTTTTTTGTGGATAACTTTAGAGAGAAGGTTTGTTGAACTCTCTGAATCTCAGCATTTGTTATACATTTAACTCCATGTAATATGTAGCATTTTTCTAAGATATTTGCTTTTGAAGGTATTTAGACAACAGTCTTTACTTTCAGGAGATTTCCAGTTTTCACATCCATGTGTTAAGATGGAAATAACATTTTGAGTTGAGATTTCTAGTTTAATCTTTAAGCTGTAGATTTTTGGTCACCAAATCTTGTTTCAGCTGGTGAATGCTGCTGCTGCCTTGCCAATTTGTGATACTGTTCCCTTCTTAGGGTGGCCAGTTGTCTCTATATTAGGGGCTTTGTCTTATATAGGCAACAATTACCCCCTTCCCAATTTTTTACATTTGCTATCTGGTCACCCTATTCTTTGTTGACATCCCTATTAGCTTGTCCATTACTGCCAAGGTGTTGAATGGACTTGCCTCTTGTATTCCTTTGTCTTCTGACATAATGTTTGAGTAGTGAGTTGCTGAGTTTATTAGATTTCTTTTAGCATAACTGATCATCTGATCATTAACCCTGTCTTTCTCCTTTTCTTTTGCAGTGGTGGACTATCTTTGGGTCTCTTCATGCATGCTCACTAAGCTCTCACTTATAAGACCTACATAATCAGTAAAATCTAGATCTTCTAGTGGGCTGTTGTTGAGCTATTCAAAGACTGTTGCATCTGTCTACGCTTTTTGCAAAATCAATGAAGTATGATTTTGCTATTGACAGTAGAGGTGAGAGAGAGCATCTCTGATACCAGTGTTTATTTTAAACCATTCGCTCAATTTTGTTTATCAACATGTCACATGCTCTTATAAGGCCTAGATGGTGGTGTTGGGTTTTGTTGACATACCGTAACACTGCAAGATGTTGCAGAGTGAATCCTGATGGAGGCTGTGGAACGTTCTCCTGAAATCTATGAAGTTGGTGTCGTTTTTGCCATTCAATGCCCTCTTCAATGATTGTTCTTAGGGTGAAAATCTGGTCAACACATGATCTTCTAGGTTGAAATCCAGCCTGATCATCCCTTAGCTTTGTCTCACCTACTTGCTATTCTGCTTATGATACTCCAGAAAATGTTACCTGTCACCCGAAAGGACGGTTATGCTTTGCCAGTTGTTGCAATTGCATAGATCACCTTTCTTTGGTGATTTATTATAATGCAGTTTTCCCATTGTTCTGGAGCTTTTCCTCATCCCAATTTCTATAAATGTGGTGGTGGTCTGACCTCAATCTGTTCTGTCACTTCAAAAAAAAAATTAAAATTACCTTTTTCTTTTCTTTTCTCTTTTTTTTTTTTTTGCTTCTATTTGTTTAATTGCTGGTAGAGTTGTGTTAAGTTCCAGGATGTTATAGCTAATTATATGCTTTCCGTCATGCGAGCCCTACCACAAACCCCACACAAAGCACGCCCACACTGTCGCTTCTCCCTTGACGTACATTTGTACACGTTTCTGCTCAAACAGTAGAGGCACCCATATGCAAACACAGACTCTCTAACATCACGTCAGCCACAAGTGTAACCACGTGTATGCATGAGACTCCACTCATCTGTGCTTGTGTACACATCCCATGTCATTCCCATGAAGTGGGAACCTTTGTGAGTTTCCTTTCCCTCTGTCTTCTCTTCCCTGTTAGCTTCCTGAATGAAACGTCCTGTGAGCCATTATGTTGCAAAGGCTTGAGAATAGCAAGAAAAGCAGGAGGCTCATATCTTACTACAAAAAAGCTTGTTTAATAATCAAAGGCTTTTTAAAGTGCTGTGTATTTTATCTTCTGCTTCCCCATCACTTGTCTGTTGCACAGATGGGACTAGATTCTCATTTACCCCAAAGCCCTTTTACACTGTTTTGGCAGTGTAAAGAAGCCATAGAGTGAATGTAAATGTATTTTTTTTCTACCAGGGCCTTCCTGTAAATGTGAATCAGGCCCCTGAGACTATTCTTCCCAGAAAGATGGAAGGATTTTATTGTAGGTGGCTGGCTGGCTGAGTTCCTCCTTGAAATGACTTATTTTTAGTGCTACTGAGATTTTATTGTGTTACAAGGCTTGAGGCATCCTTATACGTAATTAGTATTTCAATCTAAATAAATATAGAAGCTGGACTGCACAGGGAGGAAGAAACCAGAGTGCATGCCCTGGGTACAGCTGTAGATAGTGGCAGGGTAGCGGGGGGTGTTTGCCTGAAACCAGATATTGATCCTTGTAGAAAACTGTGAAGGGGGTTTTGCTGGTTTACTGCTGCAGGTCCCTTATTACCCTACTTAGATATCCGAGAGGTTGATGTGACTCTCTAAGGGAAGGGTAGATCAAGCTGTGGGCAGACCAGACCTACTAGAGAACACTAGGAATGTCCAAGTCTGAGAAGAAAATTTTGAGCTGAAAGTTACTTGTTGATTTCTTGATTGATAAGGCCAAGCTCCAGGAAGGAGATGAGCTTGGATTTTACATAGTGTAAAGGCTGTGCTCTTATGGCAGGTTGTGAAGGGTTCCTGCCTTCAGGAAACTGTTCTAGAAGCTCAAAAAAGCAACATAATTTACCCTTGCTATGATCCATTGGCAGGTCAGGAATACTGTTGGTAAATGGTATCCGAGGCAACGGACAGATAAATCAATAATTAACATGGACACCTCATCGTCTGCCAGCCCTAAAAGGAGATCACCAACCAACCAAACCAGTGCAGTTTCAGTACCACATCTAGCCGAAACCTGATTTTGACGGAGTTTTAACGAGTCTGGTTGAGTTTAGAGACTTGGGAACTCAAGATATGGAGACTGGAGCTGCTTTGCCACAACATTCTCAATCTTACCTATAAACTGAAGGTTTGAAATAGTGCAACAGTTAGAGAACTGTTCAGCATCAAGTGATGGCTTCTTGAACCAGGGTATACCAATGCTTCCAGACAGGAAGCAGGGAAGGCACTGTGCTGCTGACAATCTACTCCACTTTCGCTGGTGGCGCACTGACTGTACTCACAGATAGACGTTTGAAGTTCCTCTGGTACCACCAGAGCTGTTGAAATTCCAAACCCACACATTTGTCCTCACCAGACACAGATGTGCAGCCTCAGAGCTCTGCTACAGCTCTACCCTCCCCTACCCCCAATCAGACCAATGTATCTTGTCTGCAAAGTATTTTTTATTTATTTTTAAAGAAAAATATTCCTCATTACAAATAACCTTCATAAATCACTGAGCACAAACAATCACATGTCAGACTCCCACTGGCAATGTGAGAGTAAGGAACACCATAAGTGGGAGGGAAAGCATAGGGACAGGGGAGGGAACTATAATTTTGCACAAGTCACTATAGTACAGTATATCCCTGCACTAATTGATGACAAGTCTGTTTCAGTGGAATCCGCTTTATTTTTTTAACCAAAAATATTTTATTGTAAGTTATGAGCTTGCACTACTGTAGTTCGAGCGTTTAATCTGATTTTTCTCTCTTTACAAATATACTGAATAAACATAACTTAATTTCAGACTCCTAGATAAGGCGTTAGGATTTTACATGTGTGATATCTGTGCCGGTGTGTTCACGGCATTTCACAGCTAACATTTCTATATATTGTAATACTTTGAATGACACCTTGAAATCCTGGCTCCGTTGAAGTCATTCATGTATGGCAAAACTCCCTTTGATTTTAGTGGTGCTAGGATTGCACCCTCGCATGAAACTTCTTGAAAATAAAAAAATCTAGTAGCAGTCACTTTTCTTTTGCGGAATACAGTATGTTGATAAGGGAAATGTGTGAAACATTTCCCCCTGTACTAAATAACAGTAACTTGTACACGCTGGTTGCCTGCTACCATGACTTCTGTATGTAACTCCTAGTGCACTGAAGAACACTTATTGATGATTTTCTCTTTTAAAAGATCAAATTTCAAGTATTAGGGCATCATTTAATGTCTTCTTCTGCATCAAAAAAATGTCAGTCAGGCTTTACAAAAGCTGCTTTCGGTCTGAGTTGATTAGCTTGATTAGCTGTAACTGGAAAGCAGTACAACTTCCTATTTAAGATCTAGCTGTGGGTTCAGCCATCTTTTTATTTTCAAACAGCCTCATTAATGTTTCATTGCAGTTGAATTGTAAGGTATTGTTGATATCCTGATGTCATCATGAGTTGAATTTTCTCATCTTTGGAAGTATTATGACACTTGCCCGAGACAACAGGTACTCTCCACTGCAGAGCTACGAGAAGGATCAAGTGTGTCTGTGATGGAAGATGTTCTGTGAAGATTCTTAACTAATGATTCCACCTCACAGCCTTGGTAACTGTGATATAACATCACTACAATAATGGCCATTCATATTATGTTACCAACCATACCTTGCATTATTTGTTTTCCTATGATTAGATTATAGGGGTAGCATAAAACAGTCCTTTGTTTAATACAGACAAATGTTTACCTTTGGTACTCTCAAGATGAACGATTAAACAGTAGTTTAATCTGAATAGCAATTCCATATGCATTATTCTCAACTTACTGCAGAATGGAATGCCTATTTCTTTAGGGCTTTGGCTGAAAGCTTTTCTACTTGTCTCTTGCATGTTGGCAAGGATATAATGCTGTTTTAGCGCAGTCTGTTATCTGCTGACCTTATCGCTAAGGTTGAACTCTGAAGGGAATTTCTATCCTAGTGTCATTGCTCAACAGTGGCCAAACTTGTTGCCACTTGCCCAACTATGAGACAATGTCTCTGAACTGTAGGAGGGAACATATGGGCATATGCTGAGCACTATGCTGCTTCACTTGTGTGCCTACATAGCTAGAGATTAAGGGCTAGTCTACACTTACCGTCCGGGTCGACGCGGTGAGTTTGACTTCTCGGAGTTCGAACTATCGTGTCTGATTTAGACGCGATAGTTCGAACTCCGGAAGCGCCGCGGTCGACTCCAGTACTCCACCACTGCAAACGGCGGTGGCGGAGTCGACCTTGGAGCCGCGGAGTTCGACCCCGCCGCGTCTGGACGGGTGAGTAGTTCGAATTAGGGTACTTCGAATTCAGCTACGCTATTCACATAGCTGAATTTGCGTACCCTAATTCGAACCCCCTTTTTAGTGTAGACCAGGCCTAATTAGCTTCTGTATTTCTGGACTGATATTCCTGAAATGAGGGAGATGGGGAAGGCAGGAGCAAGGGAGCAAATAGAATATTTTTAGAACTGTTGTCTTCTGTTAAAATGTACTTTTCATATTGCTTGACTGAGTGCCTTCTTTCCACTCCCCCACGGCTCTGCCTCCCTCTCTGCAAGCATTCACGTGTTCTGGCCTATCTAGATAACTGTATGGTTCTCTTTCCCACTATCTGGATGCCTCAGCTGCTCTTGCATGTAGCCCTTCCAGGAGCAACAACATGAAAATGACAATGGGTGTGGTACTAGGGAGCACGTTATAGACAACAGATACAAATCATGAGACAGGGATTAAAAAACTATGCTAGTGATGGATGGGAAAATGAAGTATTTCTCTGATGCCAGTGCTAAAATTGCCCTAGGGTATACTAGTGAATATAAAGAAATGTGTATTACAATTAGGGCTTCTGATTTTTGGTTTTAACTGATAAAACACCCACAAAACAAACACACGCAAAATGAAATCAGTGTTTATCCAATAAACACTGGAAATGGTTACTTGTATCTAAGGGTTTGTCTACACAGAGTAGTACTGTGGACTACTGCGGTGTAATTTATTATTTTTTAAAGCACACTAACATGTGCATTGATTGGTCCATGGAGACCCTGCTGGTGTGCACTAAAGGTTCATTAGTGCACTTGAACATAGTGCTGTTTGAAACAATAGTACGTTAAAGCACACTAGAGAACCTTGCAACAAGATTACACATTACAATATGCACTACTGTAATGTGTATATAATATACATAAATCATTAGTGTATTCAATGAGCTCCGAAAGCCCCCAATTCTTTTACATCTACATAAAACTCAAAAATCATTAATTTCATTTTTCAGGGTTTATCTTTAATAACCCACTCCCCCAAAAAACAAGCCCTAATTATAATATGGATGAGTTGGAAAAAAAACCCTAATATGGAACTGTAAATAAAAATAATTTTAGGACAGAACAGCAGTTAGATTTGAGCCTTTACAATCTAAATTTATAAGACAGAAAATATCCAGTGACTGTATGGAAAGCATGTGACCAATGAATCAAGGGACATCGGGGTCATCCAACTGTCTATTGTCAAGAGACATGGACTGTAAGGAGGTGCACAGAAGATAATATATGGATATGACCTTCTAGTGTATCGAACTGTTCCATTAAGGAGTGGAAGAAAGGAATTCATGTGACTTCTAGAGCAGTGATGTAATGACCATGGTGTAGCTATGACCACGCATGTGAACAGGGCTGTAGAATTAATTAGTTGATGATTTGGACCAAACAAGACACACATGTTTTGG
This sequence comes from Mauremys mutica, assembly GCF_020497125.1. Lineage (NCBI taxonomy): Eukaryota > Metazoa > Chordata > Testudines > Geoemydidae > Mauremys > Mauremys mutica. The sequence goes on from NC_059073.1 coordinate 232,981,061, forward strand.
CAGGGGGAGGGAGGGAGGGAAATAACTGTACACCTAGTTAGAGGGACTGTTTTAATGTGTGTGTTTTCTGAACTACATGCAAGCTATTCAATTCAATGGTAAAAGTTTTCCTTAAAAATGACCTATAAATTTTCCACAATGTTCTCAAAACATAGTAATAGGTGCTGCTGGGGCATTCAGCAGCTATTGCTACAATTTAGGAATTCTTGTAAGAATATTAAGAAAAGGAACTGGAAAGTGAACAACTTCTGGGATGTGTATGTATTATTGCTGGAAACATAAAAATTTTTCTTTTTTTTTGTTTGTTTTTTCCCTCAGGAACAATTTTCTGAATAAGCTTAATATCAGTAGCCGCCAGCTACAGGAGGGTGGTTTTTAAGGTTACTGGTGAAATTTAGGTTATTTTTAACGTTGTTAAAAAATGGGGGCGGGGGGTTTCTAGAAAGTCTTGGGAATCATCCAGATTTCCAGATGCTTATCAAAGCCTACGGAGCTTGGACTTGTAAGATTCATTTCCCACCCTCTGACTCAAACTTGGAGGAGGAAGATAAATCCTCTCTGGTGTCTTCACAGGCAGGACAGCAGATCAGTTTCTTCTTACCTGGTGGGGGTTCCTCATTTTTAGAGCCCTGGTGGGTACAAAATTTGTATCTGCAGCTGATCTGCAATCCGCAAATATGGTCCATGTGTAAGCGGGGGAATGGTCCCGCTATTGTGGGGAACTTTCCTGGTTTCTGCACTACCCTGGTGAAGTGGGCTAGCGAAAGGATCTGAATCCTCACTCCCACTTCCTTTACCCAGAGGCCTCCCTTTCCACTCTCCTGTCTGGTAGAGTCCTCGTAACTCTGACAAGGCTGGGCCCAGGATTCCTGGGGGGCTCGAGCCCCAACCCTGCTGTGGTCACCTAGGATGGGGGCTAGGCTATCCCCACTCCGGGGTACTCTCTCTGCACTGGGCACCTCCCTGACCCACTGATCATTTTATACAGTTTAAAGCAAATAGTTTAATAAGTTGTTTAATTAACAATTTTAAAAAGAATAAGGAAAAATGGGAAAGGTTAAAGGAAAACACATCACTCTGCTCTGTGGCAGGGAACATCACAAACAGTGTCTCTGGACGTCAGGGCACTTCACAGTCTGTTCCTTGTAGGTCCCAGGTCTCCTTCTCAGGCCCAGGCTGTGCTGCAGGGATGATACAGGTTGGACACTTGCAATGGTGGTGGCCACACACCTCTGGGCTTTGGGTGGTGGAACCCTTCTTCCCAGTGACAGCTCCCCGTTGGGTTAAGATTCCCCTCCCAGTCTGGCCTGCAAGGACCCTTGGATGGAGGTGTCTTTCTTCACTGGGCCCTTTGCCCAAGGTCCCCCCCTGGCTGGCCCCAATTGCCCACCACACCTGGCTCTGTGGCTGCAGCTCTGCTTCCAGCACAGGATCTGCTCTCTCCCTGGGCTGCTTCTGTGACTCTGCTCCCAACTCTGACCTGCTTTTCTGGCCCCTCTGGATCTGGCACGGCTCTGCTCCCCAGCTCAGCTTGGGCCCCTGTTTTCTCCTTAGCTCGACCCCACTCTGTCTGACCTAGGCAGTTCCAGGACACATGGAGGATGGGGACCCCCCCCCCACGGCCTCCTGACTCCCTGATTAGCCTGTCCATCAGGCTGACCTGGAGCATTGGCCTCTCCCTATTGTTTCTGGGGACTATCAGTCTCAGGGTCCTGATTTCCCATTGACCCCTCCCCTTTTAGTGCTGGGAGCTAGCCAACCAAAACACCCCCACTGAATGTCAGTAAGGGTGCAACAGTCCCCTTACACATGGATAGATAGCGGATATCTGCAGTTTTGCAGGCCTCTACTCTTCTTTTACTTCTGCTGAGATCCACCTGTTTCCCTCCTCAGTGTGTACTCTTTCACCCCTACTCTCCCAAAGTCTGTCAATCTCGTTACCCACTGGGGTGGGAAGAGTCTAAAGCTCCCACTCTGGTACTAGATGTGGGAAGGATGTGAGGTGCTTGGGTTCTCATGCTACTGTCTGACTCTTCTCCATCCACTCCTTACTTAGCTGCTCTGCTCATATCTGATAGCAGAGCATATAAGGCAGGGAGGAGAGTGGAAAGCCCTTGGGTCACATGCCTCATATCCACTCCTTAGCAGCATTATTGGTACACTGTTTAAAAGTCTGTTTACTTATAATAGATGTTCAGTGTATTATTTTAAAATAAATACATTTAAATACACTGTAACGGCCACTCAGCCTTGGCTGGGACTGGTTTTAAAACAGGAATGGCTCCTGCCAAAACAGAGTAGTTTGTAAGAGTATGACACAAGAAATTACAGTGTAGAACAGGGGTTCTCAACCTTCTTCTTTCTGAGGCTCCCCCAACATGCTACAAAAACTCCAGGGCCCGTGGCGGGGGAACAGGGACTCAGTGCTCCAGGCTGGGAGGGGCCCTCAGGCATAGGTATGGGAGGGGGGGGAGGAGCAGGGGACAGAGGGGCTCAAGCCAGCTCTGCATGCTGGGGTCCGCGGAGGGAGTGCCACCTCTACTCCTGACTCACTTCAGCAGGCCACCCAGCCTGTCTGGGTTGTGTGTGGAGGGGGGCACAACCAAAAATTATAACTCAAAGTGGGGTATGGGGGCACAGTTCAAAAAGTTTGAAAATCCCTCAGGGAGAAGGTTGCTAGGGGCTGTGTGCAGGCAGGAGGGTAGCTCATGATGCAGAGAGGGGGTAGCTAGGGACTGTGTACTGGGAGGGTCCCCTCTTGTGGTTGCTGTTTCCCAAGGGCTCTGCTGGTCCTGGAGCCAAGTCCTCCCTCCTGGGAGGCTCTTACCAGCTGCCCGAGCAGTCAAAGAAGGCTGGGAGCTGAGGATCAGCCACAACCCTGGGCAGCAGCAGGAGACGGGGGAATGCTACAGCTGCCCGCTCTATGGCACCAGACAGAGCAGCAGCTACCCTGCATTGCCCAGCTCTGGCTTCTTGCCTCCGACCTGGCCAGGGAGCAGGGTCTCAGGGGTGGGGAGAGGAGGAGAGGGCTGGAGCTGCTCCCAGGACTGCCCTGCTCTGGGTAAGGCACTGCAGTTTGGGGTGGCAATGCTCCCCATGCCCTCCAACTCCACACATGGGCTCAAGGCTTCTGCCCTGGGGAGAGCACCAGGCCTGGGGGCCGACATGGGGCTACGGTTGAGAACCACTGGTGTAGAAGAAGCCTAGAGAGCCCATGAACTATATACTGAGCCTTATTTTGTGGAATTGTTTAAATATTTTAAGTAAACTACTAGGTCACTGTCCTAGATGCTTGTAATAATTTCCTTATTCAGAGAGTAAATTGAGGTAACAAAGTCCACCTAAACCAGTGGTTCTTCTTCGAGTGATTGCTCCTATGCATTCCATTGTAGGTGTGCGCGCCGCGCGTGCACGGCTCTCCGGAACATTTTTACCCTAGCAACTCCGGCGGGCCGGCTGGCACCCCCTGGAGTGGCGCCGCTATGGCGCCCATTATATACCCCAGCTGGCCCGTCCGCTCCTCAGTTCCTTCTTCCCGCCCGTGACGGCAGTTGGAACAGTGGAGTGCTCCCTTACCTCCACAACCCTAGTGTTTTCTCCATAGTTATAGTGTATATAGTGTTAGTAATTAGTTAAGTTCTTGTTATAGTTGTGTGTGTATATATATATAGTGTATAGTGTTAGTAGTTAGGGAATTAGAGGGCTTACCCCTCTTCTTCCGCCCCGGTGCGGGCGTATGCCCGGAGCACCGGGATTCAAGCCCTGCGCGGCTTGCCAGTGGCCCATGCCGGTCAGCGACCTGCACGACTCCTGCCTCCGCTGCCTTGGAGAGTTGCATAGACCAGATAAGTGCCCGATTTGTGTGGCCTTTAAGCCTCGTACGAGGAAGGAGCGGGACTCCCGGCTGAAACAATTACTGATGGAGTCTGCGCTCCAACCTCCGGCGCCGGCTCCATCGGCGCCGAAGCCTACCTCCACGAGCAGCGCACCGGCAGCACCGAGCCGCTCCGGTACCGAGCCGGCACCGAAGACCCGGCGCCGCTCCCTCTCCCCAGGGAGGAAGCACAAGGTGCCGAAGACGGCCACTGCAAAACAGCAGCGGAAGCCGTTAGCCCAGCCGCCTCCGACGAAAATGGTGCAGGCTGAGGCAGTGCACGCAAAGTGCACCGGGCCGTTGACTCCAGCGCCGCAAGGCCCGTCGAGTCCGGCACCGCCCAGCTCCCCGGTGCCCACCGAGGAGGAGCTGAGGATCCCGTCGACGCCTGAGGCATTCGCGACGGCGAGGGAGCTAATCGACCTGACGTCGGCTCCGTCCCATCAGCCGCCGGCACCAACGGTGCGGACACTTAAGTCCCTCGGCAAGCCTGCGATGATTCGTCCTCCATCCCCGGGCAACCGAGGCGACCGCGGCTCCAGGATCCGGACTCGATCCCGGTCCCTCTCGCGGAGACGGTCACCGCCGCACCGCTCCCCATCCCGCCGGCGATCGACATCGCGACGCCTCTCAGCGTCTCGGCACCGGTCGCAGTCCCGGCACCGCTCTCCATCGCGGGGCCGGTCGTACTCCCGGCGGCACTCCAGGTCCCGGTCGAGAAGTCACCGGCACCGCAGCAGGTCCGCGTCCAGGCACCGCGGACATCAGCGGGGCTCCCGCAGCCGTTCAAGGCGCCGCAGATCGAGATCAAGATCTGTTTCCCGGCACCGCCGGTCGAGCTCCCGCCGCCGCAGGTCGACCTCCCGGCGCCGTCGATCTCCTTCCCGGCACCGGAGATCTAGCTCCCGCCGCCGTCGCTCCAGCTCCCGGCACCGTGCGGAACGGAGGTCCCGCTCACCACTTGCCTCCCGAGACAGCCGGCACCGACCTTCGGCACCGGAGGCTCGTCTCACGCCGGCGCCCGATGCCCGCCCAGGCGCCGCCACTGCTCCACCCTGGCCTTCAAGGGAACCCTCCGTGGCCTCCCCTCAGGGCAGTGCGGTGGACTTCAGAGCCGGGTCACTTCCACCGGACCATGGACCCCAGTATTGGGGGCATTGGGTACCCTGGGCGCAGTATGAGCAGGCACCTCCCCTGCCACCCAGACAGCCGGGCTCGGTGCGGTCGGTGCCAGTGGCCACGATCAGTAGACCCCCCCCCCCCGTCTCCACCGACTCAAGCCGATGCCCACGATCCACCGTTACGGCAGGACTCACTGCCACCGGATCACCAGGCGGTGGAACAGCAACAAGAGGAGGTGCTGCCGGGCCACTCCTCGTCCTCCTCTCCCGATGAGGCGGTGGCAGGGGCGTCGCCATCAGAGCCCCCGCCTATTGACCTCAGGGCGCACCAGGACCTCCTCCGAAGGGTGGCGAAAGCCATTAATTTGCCCATCGACGAGGTCCAAGAGGTCGAGGACCCTATTACCGATGTGGTGGGAGACGAGACCCCCGTCAGAGTGGCGCTCCCGTTTATCCGCACCATCCAGAAAAACAATACCACCATTTGGCAGTCACCTTCCTCCGTCACCCCCACGGCGCGCGGCGTGGAAAGAAAGTATTCGGTCCCGCCCAAGGGGTACGAATATCTGTACGTACACCCCACCCCAGACTCGCTGGTGGTCCAGTCAGTCAATGACCGCGAGCGGCGCAGCGGCAGGTTGACCGTGACGAAGTCCAAGGAGGCCCGGCGCATGGACTTATTGGGGCGTAAGGTTTATTCGGCGGGGGGTCTCCAACTCCGCATCGCTAACCAGATGGCCCTCTTGTCCAGATATGCGTTTAATATCTTGGGGTGCCTCGCGAAATTCAAGGAGCTGACCCCTCAGGACTCCCGCCCCGAGTTCTCGGCGCTGCTGGAAGAGGGCAAGTTAACTTCCAGAACCCTGATTAAAGCGGCCGTGGACGCAGCGGACTCAGGGGCTAGAACGGTGGCATCCGGAGTGACGATGCGCCGCATTGCGTGGTTGCAGTCTTCCACCCTCCCACCGGAGGTCCAGTACACCCTCCAGGACCTTCCGTTTGACATGCAGGGCCTCTTTTCCGAAAAAACGGACGCCAGAATTCAGACCCTAAAAGACGGGAGGGTCGCAATACGGACGCTGGGCATGCACACGCCAGCCACGCAGAGGCGTTCGTTCCGTCAGCAGCCCTACCGGCCCTTCAACCACGCCAGGACTCGGCCGTTTAACAATCGCCGCACGGCCCCCTTCCGCCGTAGACCGTCGGGGGGGCAGCGCAACCAGGCTCAGGGCTCGTCCAAGGCTCCGCAGGCGCAGAAGCCGGCCTTTTGATGGGACGCCCGAGGACGGCCCACCACTCTTCCCCCAGGATCCATCCCTTTTGTTTTCGAATCGTCTTTCCCGCTTCCTTCCGGCGTGGTCTGCTATAACATCGGACAGCTGGGTCCTCAGCACCGTCCAGCACGGCTACCGCCTACTGTTTATTTCGCCCCCTCCCTCCCACCCACCTTCCCCGTCCCTCTTCAGGGACCCCTCTCACGAGCAAGTCCTCTTACAGGAGATCCAGTCTCTGTTGAGCGTGGGTGCCATCGAGGAGGTGCCTCTCTGCAGGCGGGGCAGGGGATTCTACTCCAGATATTTCCTCATCCCCAAGGCGAAAGGCGGTCTACGTCCCATCTTAGACCTCCGGGAGCTGAACAAGTACCTCCGCAAGCTCAAGTTTCGGATGGTAACCTTGGGGACCATTATCCCTTCCTTGGATCCGGGAGACTGGTTTGCCGCCCTCGACATGAAGGACGCTTACTTTCATGTGGCAATTTACCCCCCCCCAACAGACGCTACCTGCGCTTCATGGTCGACGAGACCCACTACCAATTTGCGGTGTTACCCTTCGGCCTCTCCACTGCCCCGAGGGTATTCACCAAATGCATGGCGGTCGTGGCCGCAGCTCTCCGTCGGCGCGGAATCCACGTGTACCCATATCTCGACGACTGGCTGATTCGGGGTCGCGCTCAAGAGTTGGTGGCAGCCCAGGTGTCCGAGATACTGCACCTGTTCCGGTCTCTCGGCCTCCTCGTCAACGCCGAGAAGTCCCAATTAGTTCCGACACAGCGCCTGGAGTTCATAGGAGCGGTCCTGGACTCCAACCTCGCCAGAGCCTGCCTCCCTCGTCCTCGCCACGAGACGATGGTCTCGCTCATCCGGGCCCTGCAGGCCTTCCCTTCCACGACGGTGCGGTCCTGCCTCCGCCTGCTGGGTCACATGGCGGCGTGCACTTTTGTGACCGCGAACGCGAGGCTGAGGCTTCGTCCGTTCCAGATGTGGCTGACGTCAGTGTACCGCCCCCACCGCGACCCTATAGATATGGTGGTCACGGTCTCGGACCCCACTCTCCGGACGCTCACCTGGTGGCTGGATCCGGAGGTGGTCTGCGCAGGGGTTCCGTTCCGCCCCCCTCGCCCGTCGGCCACCCTGACCACAGACGCTTCGGCGCTTGGATGGGGGGCCCACATGGGAGACCTGCACACCCAGGGTCTCTGGTCGGCCCAGGAACTCTCCCTCCACATCAACGTTCGGGAGTTGAGAGCGATCCGCTTGGCTTGTCTCACCTTTCTAGCACACCTCCGGGACCGCTGCGTAGCGGTGTACACGGACAACACGGCGGCCATGTTCTATCTGAACAAGCAGGGCGGGGCCCGATCCTCCCCGCTGTGCAAGGAGGCGATGCTCCTATGGGACCTGTGCGTGACCCACTCGATTCGCCTCGAAGCCTTCTTTCTACCAGGAGTGCAGAACACGCTGGCCGACCGTCTGAGCAGGTCCTTCGCCTCCCACGAGTGGTCCCTTCACCCAGATGTGGCTCACACCATCTTCCGGAGGTGGGGATTTCCCCAAATAGACCTGTTTGCCTCCAGGACCAACAGGAAGTGCCACAGGTTCTGTTCGTACCAGGGTCGGGCTCCGGACTCCATCTCTGATGCGTTCCTCATGCCCTGGACGGGCCCCCTCCTATACGCGTTCCCCCCGTTCCCGCTGGTCCACCGAGTGCTACTCAAGCTGCGGAGGGACAAGGCCCGCGTCATACTCGTCGCTCCGGCCTGGCCGAGGCAGCACTGGTATACCCTGCTCCTCGAGCTCTCGATTCGGGATCCCATTCCCCTGCCGTTATGGCCGGACCTCATCTCTCAGGACCTCGGCAGGCTTTGTCACCCGAACCTGCAGTCGCTACATCTTACAGCCTGGTTCCTGAGTGGTTGACCGACGCAGAAAGGGGTTGTTCGGCGGCGGTACAGCAAGTCCTGCTTGAAAGCAGGAAACCCTCGACACGCTCTACCTACCTCGCGAAGTGGAAACGCTTTGCGCTTTGGTGCGATCAGCGAGGTCTTAACCCGTTCTCGACCCCTATCCAGACAGTCCTCGATTACCTCTGGTACCTGAAAGGCCAAGGTCTTGCGATCTCGTCCCTGAAGGTGCACCTGGCGGCTCTGTCGGCCTTTCGGCCCGCTATAGATGGTCGCTCCGTCTTTTCCAACCCAATGGTTGCCCGCTTCCTCAAGGGCTTGGACCGTCTCTACCCTCAGGTGCGTCCGCCTGCTCCGACTTGGGACCTGAACCTGGTTCTCACCCAGCTGATGCGGCCACCCTTCGAGCCCCTGGCCACGTGCTCTTTGCGCCATCTCACCTGGAAGACGGCCTTCCTCGTGGCAATCACATCCGCCAGACGAGTCTCCGAACTCCGCGCCCTGACAGCAGGTCCCCCATATACCGTCTTCCACGGGGACAAAGTGCAGCTTCGGCCACATCCGGCCTTCCTTCCCAAGGTGGTGTCGACCTTCCATCTTAATCAGGAGATCTTCCTCCCGGTTTTCTTTCCAAAGCCGCACGCCTCACCTCGTGAGCAGCAGCTCCACACCCTGGACGTCCGTAGGGCCCTCGCCTTTTACATCGACCGGACAAAGTCCTACCGGCGTTCCTCCCAGCTCTTTCTGGCAATTGCTGAGCGCATGAAAGGCGAGCCAGTTTCCTCACAACGGATTTCATCCTGGGTAACGTCCTGCATACGGGCGTGCTACGAGCTTGCTGCGCACTCGACCAGGGCGCACGCCTCATCGGCCGCCTTCCTGGCCCATGTTCCCATCCAGGACATCTGCAGAGCAGCCACATGGTCTTCAGTCCACACCTTCGCCTCCCACTACGCGTTGGTGCAGCAGTCTCGAGACGACGCAGCCTTCGGCTCTGCGGTATTACACTCCGCCACGTCTCATTCCGACCCCACCGCCTAGGTAAGGCTTGGGAATCACCTACAATGGAATGCATAGGAGCAATCACTCGAAGAAGAAAAGACGGTTACTCACCTGTAGTAACTGGTGTTCTTCGAGATGTGTTGCTCCTATCCATTCCAGACCCGCCCTCCTTCCCCACTGTCGGAATAGCCGGCAAGAAGGAACTGAGGAGCGGACGGGCCGGCTGGGGTATATAATGGGCGCCATAGCGGCGCCACTCCAGGGGGCGCCAGCCGGCCCGCCGGAGTTGCTAGGGTAAAAATGTTCCGGAGAGCCGTGCACGCGCGGCGCGCACACCTACAATGGAATGGATAGGAGCAACACATCTCGAAGAACACCAGTTACTACAGGTGAGTAACCGTCTTTTCTCAACCATGGGCTCTCAGAGGTCTTCCAGGGGGTACATCAGCTCCTCTAGATATTTGCCTAGTTTTACAACAGGCTACATAAAAAGCACTAGTGAAACTAAAATTTCATGCAGATAATTACTTGTTTATAGTGCTCTATTATACTATACACTGAAATGTAAGTACAATATTTATATTCCAATTGATTTTATAATCATATGGTAAAATGAGAGAGGAAGCAATTCTTCGATAATGTGCTGTGACACTTCTTCTGTATCTTTGTCTGATTTTGTAAGCAAGTAGTTTTTAAGTGAGGTGAAACTTGGGTATATGCAAGACACATCAGACTCCTGACGGAGGTACTCCTGAAGGTAGTCTGGAAAGGTTGAGAGCCACTGACCTAAACAATTAGTAGACTTTTATGCTCTAATGCAGAACTTTGCACAAGTTCTCAGTGTGCATCCTTGGCTTCCTTCTTTTTAAAGGGAAATTAAAGAATAAACAACATTCCTCTGAGTGTTTCGCCAGACCGGTCTGTGGGTGGAGGAAGGGCCAGGGCAGTGAACGGAGTAAGTTGTAGCATCTTGGATCCGCCTCTTCTTAATGCAAACATGCTGCTGTTATTGTGTGTAATGCAGCTGACAGTTCCTTGAAAGCCACCTTCCTTCCTTTGTTGCTCCCACAGTAGTCCCCAAGGTGGATGACCACAACCCTATGTCATTGGCAGAGCTGCACTCTTAAGCAACCCACAAATTCATGTGGTTTTTTTTTCTCTGCTCCCATGGCACTCAGCTAAAACTGTATGCAACTAAGCTTATGGAGCCCTCAATGAACGTCCACATCCACCTCGGGTAGCTTTCCGCCTTCTGTGAGTGGGGAACAAAGAGGGGAAGCCACAAAACAAGTTGGACTTATTTTTGTTCTTTTGCTCTTATTAAAGAGGTGGGTTGGTGAAACAGGAGAGAAAATAGGCAGTGGGGAGAAGTTGGTGACAACTGTGCTGCAGCATGCATGTATGAGAGGAAATAAAAGGGGTACCTATCTGTTGGTCACTAGGGGTCTTCTTAAGAAAAACATTGGATGCCAGTGCTTCTTGAAAAACCGAAGAGGTGGTGGTAAGGTATCTTGCTGCCTCACTTCAACTCTTATAATTTTTTTTTATTTTAATTAGATGACCAGAAATGCTGATGAACCCATATATTGTTAGCTGACAGCTAGAAATAAATCTTCAGAGCTAGGTACTGGTTATGAATTCTTGAGATGGGGAAACTAGAGCTTAATGGTAAGTTTTACACATCAAAATTGGAATTTGCATAAATCTTTGTTCCATGCTGTGAGACAAGGGTCTCTTTAGTGCTTTTCCATTAAGTAAGAGAGCAGACGAATGGCTGACTAGGTTTGAAGGACAGGTGTGTACATTGCAGTGCAACCTGTAGACCAGCATTTTTCAAACTGGGGGGCCTGACCCAAAAGGGGATCCCAAGCTTAGTGTGTGTGTGTGGGGGGGGGGAGAGGTGATATTGCCACCCTTACTTCTGTGCTGCCTTCAGAGCTGGGCTGGCAGAGAGCAGCGGCTGGGCACTCAGCTCTGAAGGCAGTGCTGCCGTCAGCAGCAGTGCAGAAATAAGGGTAGCATGGGTAGTGCTATATACTGACTTTTTGTAAATAGCTTATTGGTGGTGCAGTTCATGCAAGCTATTTTAATGTGCAGTTTCTCTTAAAAATAAGTTTGAGTCCACCTATGGCTTTGATACATAAGCATTAGTGTGATTATTATTTTTTTTTTTAAGAATGCACTTGCATTACTCCAGGTACTTGTTGAAGAATGTCTGCTTTATTACTGCACAGTGTTTAATTTTTAATGTTGACTTAGTTTTGTTGGACTCTGTGGTGGACTCTTTTGCCCCAGAAATACTTTCAGGAATGTGTATTTTCTGTGAAACTGGCACTGTAGAAAAAAGCTTGATTGCTTTGTGGCTGTGAAATGAGCAGTTGTGTTGCTGGTTCCTCTTTCTTTTGTGCCAAACAATTCCTTTGTATCTCTTTCCTTGGCTGTGGTCACCCACGGGCAAACATACTTTATTTCTTAACTTTCCCTTCTTCTTCAATGACTTGTACCTTAAATTCCAAAAAGATTTCAGAAGAAACTTGTGAACTTGTATTAAACACATCTGTATGCCATCAGCGATCCCTCAGTTCAAGGATGATCTTTACCACGGATTTACATATGGGTCCTGAGATGACTCAGGAGTCCAATCCTGGATCCACAGATCTTCCCGCAGTAGGTACAGACATTTCCTGGCAGGGCAGCTACCTGCTGGGAGAAATTTTTTTTTTCTCTCTCTCTCTCTCTCTTTCTCTCTTTTCAGCTTCTAGAGCCAGGTGCTTGCTCCTCCCAGCTTGTGATGTCCATATCCATTTTCTTGAGATATGCTTTCAGTGTGTCTTTGTAGCATTTCCTCTGACCACCACAGGATCTCTGACCATATGTGAGCTGAGAGTAGAGGGCTTGTTTTGGGAGGTGAGTTACAGGACTTAAGTGACTACTTGTGTGGAATTCTTTCTTCCTAAAACTAAATGAAAAATTGTCTGCCATTCAGAGTTGCAAAATGTTTGGAGGCGGATGGGGTCTGTCATAGGTTTATTCCCCACTCTGAACTTTAGCGTTCACAAGATGGGGACCTGCATAGGCTCCTCTAAACTAAAATCCTAGTTTAGATCTGGTAAAGCTGCCACCAACTAGAAATTCCAGTGTCTAGTACACTCCCTATTCCCCCAAACTTTCCCTGGGGAACACAGATCCCAACTTCCCTGGATCTTAACACAAAGGGAAATAATCCATTTTCCCCCCCCCCCACCTCCTTCCCCCTCCCCTTGTCCTTGGGAGGGATACCTTGATTCAAACTCCTTGAATCAAACAAAGAGGGATTCACTTTCCCCCTCCCCTTCCCCTGAAAATCCAAACAAAGGAAGAAATCAATCAAGTTCTAAAAAGAAAAGATTTTATTAAAGAGAGAAAAAAATACACTATCTCTGTATTACCAGGATGAAAAAATACAGGGTCTAACTTAGAAGCCTGGAGAGGCTTTCCCCGCCCCTCCTCCTTCCTCAGAATAATCAAAGTACAGCAAACAGAAATAAAGAGATTTCTTCAGCAAACACACAATTGCAAATGTAGAAATCAATTATAAGACTAAACCGCCTTCTAATACTCACTATACTGAATAGAAGAAAATACTTCAGGAAACCTTGGAGAAATTGAAGAATATGTCTGGCCTCTCTTAAATCCAAAGAGAGAACGGCAATCCAAACAAAGGACACAGACAAAGCCTTCCCTCCACAGAGATTTGAAATTATCTTGTCCCTTGATTGGTCCTCTGGTCAGGTGTTCATCAGGTTACTGAGCTTGTTAACCCTTTACAGGTAAGAGACTTTAACCCTTAACTATCTGTTTATGACAGGGTCAAATTAGTTTGTATACTTCAGTGGAGATCCAGAAGTGCACTGCATTGCAACAGTATTCAGTCCTGTGTAAACGTGGATTATCAATTGGGCCTACAAAAAAACAAGCCAAGTGACTTGTGGAAAGAACTTGCTGAGGTATTCAGGAGATGAAGAGCAAGCTCTATAGCCTTATCAGGCTGGCTGGTATATCAACAGATAACTTGTGTGTCACACAGGCATGTTCTGTGTTGCAGGCTAAAGTTTTGTGGTCTTGCTTACAATGCCAAGAAGAGAGCAGAGTTTGGCTGAATGGAGGAAATGCACTGTGCGCTGAGGTATCTGACAAAGGATCTATCTTCACTATGGAGTTAACTCTGCAGTGATGTAGACTTCAGTTACTCCTCTCCTGTTAGTGTAGCTCAAATGAGAATCACTCCACTGCAGGGCAACATTCAAGTTGTTGTGTCCACGCTGGTGCTGCACTACTTGTGTGTGTTGCTAGGACTTCTGAGGCGTGTCCCATGGTTCTTTGTGCTGCAGTAAGGTGAGCTCTTCTATGAATTCTGTCCCAGTGAATTGTGGGAGAACTTGTCCTTTCTGGGCATACTGGCGAGGGGTGGGGTGGATTGGAGAACTAGTTCTCCCTCACATGGTGTTAGCGAGCATCCATGGTACAGAGTGGTTGTGCTAGTAGCTGAATAAGGCTGTCTACACTAGCACTTTTGTCAGTAAAACTTTTGTTGGTCGGGTGTGGGGGAAAAAAACCACACTCCTGACCAACATAAACTTCATCTACGGAAGTGCTAGTGTGGACATAGCTCTCCTGCCAACATAATTACTGCCGCCTGTTGGGGGTGGCTTAGTTATGCTGACAGGAGAGCTCTCTCCTGTCCGCATAGAGCCGCGGTACAGCTGTGCCACTGTAAGGTCTGTAATGTAGACATAGCCTTACTCAAGTGTTAGCCTGTGCCCCCCGATGGGCCAGTAAAAAAGAACCCAGACACCCAAGTCTGGTGGTTGGGTGTGTGCAAGACTCAAATTAGGAGCAATGCTCTAGTTATAACTCAAGTTAACTTTGCAGTAAAGACAAGGCTGAACGGTGCTTCCTACACAGATAGGTCTGCTCAGAAAGCCACCACTGTAGGGCTGTGGGAAATTATCCAATTTTGGTTTATGTGGTTTTTAGTAAAGTGGGATTTTTCGTTTTTAGGCAGAAAAGCAGCTTTTGGAGAGCAAAATAGTGAAGCTTTCTACTCGCAACTCCCTTCTATTCCCTTGAACCATGAAATTACTGTCTAAGGCCTGGACCTTGTAGGCCTGCTAAAACTGCAATTACTGATTGGTTGTGGGGTTTTTTTTGTTTTGTTTCTGTTTTGTTTTTTTGGCTTAAGCCTCTCCCATTTTCCCCCCTGCTTTGTTTTAGGGATGACTTACTAATAGGTTTTGGCAGGAAAGATCCCCGCCCCCAATTGCTCATTATTTGATTGTTTTGTTTTTAAAATAATCACACCAAATGTCTACATATTTTGGTTGTGGGAAATTTGAACACTTTCACTAGCCATGTTAATTCATCAAACAGTTCTGTGTTAGTGCATTAAAACTCTTCTGCATATGTGTCACTTTGCTGAGATCCATATCAGAGTATCTAATGGAATGTATACAACAATATATCTCAATTATATTTTGATAAATATCCTGTTTCTAATCAGAATATTTTTTGTTTTAATTTTTACAGCTATAAATGGTACAAGGAGTTGAAGCTACAAGCTTCTTGATTTCTCAAGAAGGAATTTTGTTACCTAAACAGTGAGAAGTATTTAACATAGGATAGTCTAGTTTGTGAGTCATTTGGAAAAAATGCTAACCGATGGATTTAGGAGTGTCTGACTAATAACTTTTACGTCACACTATTTCAGCCACCCCTACACACTGCAAGTTCCTGCAAGTGAAAAATGCCGGTGGGCTTTTGCTTTGTTAGCAATTTTTAGTTATTTAATCTTGTAAGGCAACGCAACACAATGACACAAAGTTTGGATTGATAACATTTTATAACTAGGATCCTGTCATACATCACTTTCTTTTTTTAAATCTACCTTTTTAAAACAGCCTTGGTATTTAACTGTTGCTTTTTATCAAAAGTATATTAAGAACTAATGAAGTAAAACAGTTAATATAAAAATACTGAGGAGTCTAGCTTCACAGGCAGCTCATGACTCGGTGGTAACTTCAGGAATATAACCTAACAAATGGGAAAAGGGAGAAGTTGATAGCAATGGCTATAAATTAGCAGTTATGAAATGTAGGTTTTCTTACCAGTTGTCTAAAGTCTATAGGTTGATGACAATACGGATTTTTTTGTTTTTTAAAAGAACTCTTAGCCTTCAGCAATGATGTAAGCTAATTACTAGACTGGGATGGTAATATCAATAATGATGCCTAAAAGGCAGAAGTGCTCAATAAATGTTTCCAATGTGTATTTGGGAAGAAGCTAGATGAAACTATTCACAGATAATGAAGTACTTTAATATTTTCTTTAGTTTCTGTCAAAATAGAAACAGCAATGGCTAAAGCTAAATATTTCAAGTCTGCTGGACTGGAGAAATGAAAAGATCTCTGAGACATTGATGTTAATATTTAACAAATCTTGGAATACTAGGGAAGTCCCATAGGACAGGATAAAAACGAATGTTGTTCTAAGAGTCACAAAGGGTAAATGGGATGACTCAGGTAGATTGGCTAGCTTGATGTTGATCCTGGGTAAAAGGCTGATATAGGATGGCAACGTTATTGGCTTCATGCAGGAAGCACTTTGAAGTTCTATGGTCTGTCTTATTGAGGTCAGACAAGGTGATCATAATGGCCCTTCTGGCCTTAAAATCTATGGATATAGACGCAACCTAAAATTATTTATCTTCAATCTGCAGATTAACTTTTTAAGCTTTCCAGTTGAACATCTACCCCAGACCTTGTCAGAAACAGCCTCTTGACACAGGGTTTTTATTACTCTACAGGTGTGTCTATGGGTATGTCTACATAGGCCAGCCACAGGCTTTTTATTCCTGAGTCAGCTGACACAGGCTCCTGGGGCTCAGGCTCTTGGGGTGAAAAATCCTATGTAGATGTTTGGGCTCAGGCTGGAGCCCAAGCTCTGGAACCCCCTGAGGGTGCAGAGTCCCAGAGCTCAGGCTCAAGACTGAATGTCTTCGTAGATATTTTTAGCCCCACCAGCCCAAGTCAGCTGACCCAGGCCACCCATGGCCATGCCTTGGGTCTTTTATCCCTGTGTAGATGTACCCAATGGTGCCACTCTTCAAGCCCGTAAAGCTACAAAATGTGATTGCCTTATCAACAGAGGTAGCTTTAACTAAAAGTCAGAACTGAAAACCTTGGGTATATTTTAAGGTAACCAATTTAATAATAGGTGGAGGTCAACATAGGCCACTTTTTCCTTTTCCTTCTTTCCTGTGTGGATTTCCCCCTCTTGTTTATTCTGTTAGTTAATATAACTCTGAAGCCATTGTACAGCGTCCTGGGACCTTGGGGGCAGGGATGGCTTCCATTAAGAAATCTATTACTTATTTATTTTATTGACTTTAATCTCACTCCAGGCTAAAATTTCTTTGTCTTTCATGGCAGCGCTCCGCTAATTTGGTGCTTTGATGCATTATGATTGGAGAGGGGACCTTAAAGATTCAGAATATGTTAGGAAAAGTCAGAAATGTACTTTCAGCCTTGGTGATAGCCTTGAAAATGCAAACCGATATTCATGAGGAAAAGAGCTAGAAGCTTATATATAAAAATAAAAAGAGAGCTGACACTGATATTTGTAGATTTCCCCTTCCTCCTCCACCAGAGTCATAGTGGGTCACAGGCTTCATGGGGCCCCAAAGGCCAGATGTGAGAATCAGCTTTCCTTTTCTTCTCATATAATGCGTCTTTCTAGCCTAAAATCAGTTTGTGTGAGGTTGTCAGACTTTCCCAATGGGGTTGCTTGAATTCAGAATAGCTAGAGAAAACAGATGTTTAGATTCCTTGTACTTGTGCAAGTAAAGAAGTGATCCAGTGAATTCTCTCTCCAGACTTTAAGTAGAAGGCAAGGTATTAGGGAGCCTAATTTCAGCCCAGAGGATGGACTTCGTTGCTCTGACAAGCTTTCATATAGAAAGAAACTTCCTCATACATAGAGAGCTGGAGACAACTAGGCTTTACATTTTCTCCACCATCAGAAATAGGCACGGGGAGGAAAATCTTACAGACATGGGGAGAACTTTCATTTTCTTTTTGGGATGATGCACTATACTTAGTGGTGCTGTCTAAAATGGAGGCCTGCTGTGGAGAGGAGGAATGAGCTTGCTCGTAACCTTGGGGCACACTGGGTGTATTTTATGGTCTTCCAGTGGGAGGGAAATTGTTCAATTCCCACCCATGAAGGTATCTTCTAAGATTCATTACTTCGCAGAGATGACTAGGAAGATATTGTGCATATGGATAGTGTTCTGGAATCTTTGAGAACAATAGCTCCATGTATCATCTTCTTATAAAAGTGTATACACTTCTGTCTTGCTTCACTAGTTTCTCAGCTAGTTTATTTCAGTGTTTTTGTTGTATTGCCCAACGGTTCTGAAATTCAGCAAATGAAAGAATAAGGGACAAACTTTTCTGTGGTGTGCTAAACCTGTCTTTTTTTTTTTAATGTGTTTTGAGTTGTGAGCATGTGCAGGACTGTTAAGCTCTGCCAAATCAGGTAGGGGCTATTTCACATTCTGTCCTCAATAGTTTCGGATAAGAGTAATGAAAAACATAAATATGTAACATGCCCCTAGCTATGCTGGAGCTATTGCATCTTTCCTGGAAACAGCCCATCTAAAGAAAATACGACTTGAGTCTGTTTTCAATTCTCAGAAGCTACAAGACAAAGAATAGCTGAAGTGTGTGTGGGAGGGGCGGGAGGAAATGTTAATTGTGCATATATTTTGTTTTTATATGTTGCCAGGAATTTTCAATAATTTTATTGCTAGCTGTAGGAAAGGCATGTGAAGATTGCAAATACTATTTCTTATAATACTAAGAATTAATACTTAGCTTTCCTATAGCATTTTCATCCATAGATCTCAAAGCACTTTACAAAGGAGGTTGGTATCATTATCCCCCATTTTCTTCAGGAATTTGTGATGACTGCCTCAATCTCAGCTGTCTGGTCTAAGGGAAATTGATGAGTAGGTGCTGGGTTTTTCTCCTCCATGCTTCCCTACTGTGATGTTCTATAGCTATACATTTATTTTCTAAGGAGGGCACCTACTTATACCTGATATATTCCATGGAGACTTTTTGTCCTGTTGAGGCCCCCGTGTCACAGCCATCAGCCACCAACCTTCTGAGTTCAGGGGGACAAGACAAGACTCCTCAGATCCAATCACTAATGGGATCTATTTAGCTAGAAATGGCTACCTTGAGCTATTGACTCCCTTAAGGCTTGGCTCTCTCTCCAACACACTCATAACATCAAACAGCCTGGAACTTTTTATCTGATTAAGGATCAGGTATTCCTCATATAAAAACTCTTCTCCAGCACTACAGCAAACAGGACACTTAGTATCTCAGACTCACCAAGTTTGATGACAGTATCAGATTTCAACCTCTAAAGCAAGGACAATTCTCTTCGTCTTGCACTGAGAATTCTCATCTCAAGAAATGCTCAGTTGTTTTTAGTAAGACTGAAATGTATAGGGCTCAGTCTGGTATAAATGCATGCATACACACATGCTGTTTTAAAAACACTGGTTCAGTAAATTTTAATAGCAACTATATTAAGTTAAAATTATAATGTAAAATCAAATCAATTGACTACATGATCCCACTGGCTTGTGGAACCGGAGACCTATTTTCAGAGAGTGCCTTGGCTTTTACTCTTAGTCCAGTAAAGTATAGTCACATAGTGAGAATGGCACACCTTGATTCTATTGAGGGAAATGTCTGGGTGCTGCATGAGCACTTTACCGTGAAGGAAGGTAATACTAGCATTTAGTATTAATCAGAGATTTTTGTGCATTCTATGGTTTAGCAGGAAAGAAGTAATGTTGCGTTGGTCTAATGCCTTTTAATCAAGAATTTGAATGAACATCATTTAATAAAAACCTCCTCCAACTATGAGGTAAGTAAATGGTCTCATTTTACAGATGGGAGGAAATGTGGAATAGACTAAGTGTTTTGTACCCAAAGTCACACAAGAAGTCTCTGACAGAGCCAAGGTAATCCCTAAGTCTTCTGCCCCCAGTTCTTTACCTTAAAGAAAGAAAATAGACTGGAAGAGGTCTGATGTAGTAGGGTCACTAATATCCTATCTTTAGCCTGTTTTAAAAACAAACAAAAAAAAGTCTAAATATTTTAATTCCTGAGTTTGTATATAAATGGCTGCTACTCTTCTATCAACAGTTGTTTCTCTTGGCTGGTACTAACTAGAACAAGTGGCTAAGATTTTTGGGTAGTTTTAAATTTGTTTACTGCTGCCTCCTATGCCCATAATCGTGTGTAATTAATCAAGGCCATAACACTTTTTCTTGATCCTTCTATATTTGGCTATAACAAACTAGTGCCTAGATTCAGGATGGATGGCAACTGGGCTAAACCCTCCCATTTCAGTGCCCTACAATTGTTTATATTCTGTCACAAGGTAGGGAGGAACAAAGAGCTTGTAACAGCGTGGTTGAAGCGGTAATTAACATAACTAAACATAATAGATCTACAAAGAATATGAGCCCTGTGTACTGCATTGCAAACTCCTGCAGTAAAGTTTGTGTGCAAGAAAAACTGTAGAAAAGTAGTGTCTGATCGTTTTAGAAGGAAGTTTTCTTGGCTGGCTTGCACTTTAGGAACAGGAGTTAGTTAACTTCTGAAAACATTACAGTAGGACTTGTGCAACATGGGACTCTGCACCACTTTTCCTAAAGGCTTTGGGGGCAGCCCAAGTTGTTCCCACTCAAAATTCTTTCACCTCTCACTGAAGTTTGTGGATTCTCTTTTATCTTGAGCTTATCCTCTAATTCGGCCCCATGATTAGATAGACTTTGTGGTTAAAGAAGCCAGCAGTATCTAGGCACTGTGATAATACAAATAAATAGCAACAACTTGTGATCCTTATACCTTGGGTAGTGCAAAGCTGTCCTTATTTGCATGTGGTTGTCTTCAATAGGTTTGCATCCTAGTAAACATGGTAGACTGAATACATTCTATCTTGTTTTATTAGAATGAATATTTACCCAACCCTTCCATGTTCTCTTACATCTGCCTAGATTCTGAGGGGCTGCTTAAAGCAGCTCTACACTTAAAACGCTGCAGCGGTGCCACTGTAGCACTTCAGTGCAGATGTGACTGTGTTGATGGGAGAGCTGCTCTGGTCTGCGTAGTTAATCCACCTCTGCGAGAGGTAGTAGCTATGCTGCCAGGAGAAGCCCTCCCGTCAACTAGCACCGTCTACACTGGGGGTTAGGTCGGTATAACTGCATCACTCAGGGGTGTGGATTTTTCACACCTCTGAGTGAAGTAGTTACACCGATGTAAGTTTATAGTATGTAGATGTCATAGGTCTCACCTCCACTTAGAGCTTTTGGGTTCACAAGATGGGGACCTGCATGGACTCCTCTAAACTAAAATCCTAGTTTAGATCTGGTTTTCGCTGCCACCACCCAATAATGTACGTGTATTGGGACACAGTCCTTCCCCAAAATCCTTGGGGATCCCAAGAGCCCCAAATCCATGGAGTTCTTACACCTAGGAGAAGTAAACCATTCTCCCCTACTTCCTCCCCCCTCCCTTCTCCTAGGAGAGATACTGGGATTCAACTACAGAGGGATGCCTTCCTCCTCCCCTTTCCCTGAGAATTCACCCAAGGAACGATCAACCAAGTCCTTAACAGAAAAGATTTATTAAAGAATAAAAAGAAAGTAAACTGTCTCTGTAATACCAAGATGGAACAATACACAGGGTGTAAACTTATCAATCTCTGGAGAGAATCCCCCCTCCTTTCTTTCTCAGTAAAAGCAATAACAGTACAGAATTAAAGAAATTCTATAGCAAAACACACAACTGCAAATATAGAAAGCAACTCAAAAGACTAATCCGCCTTTTTAACTAATACTCACTATACTAGATAGTAGGAAATACTCCAGGAGAACTTGGAGACATGTCTGGTCTTTCTTAGATCCAAAGAGAGCACACAGAGCAAACAAGGAACACAGACAAAGGCTTCCCTCCACAGAGATTTGAAATTATCCTGTCCCTTGATTGGTCCTCTGGTCAGGTGTTTCTCAGGTTACTGAGCTTGTTAACCCTTTTCAGGTAAGAGACCTTAACCCTGATCTGTTTGTTTATGACAGTAGACCTGGCCTTATTTGTCTACCAAGAATGGATGTATTAGAAAAGAAGAGATTTGCCACTTTCTAGGTGTGTAGGTCTTAGAAAAATATCAACAATGAATAATTCTCACTGGAATTTTCAGAAAAACAAGACTCTTATTGGACTGTACAAGATATTTAAAGGAGCAAAGCAAACATGGCTTAGATTTAGAAACAAGTTCAATGGCTAGATTTCCCCTTGCAGTTTTGTAGTGATGTAAGTACTGCAGTGTGGGGACAGAGAACTGAAATTTTGCTCCTGGCATGGGAACGTTAGTTGGTGAAAGAAATACATTTGGTTGTTCTCTACTGACTCCCATTCTCTCTCCCTTTCATTCTTCTGGTAAATATCATAAGTACTGTTGTCTCCCTTTAGGAATGGTCGTATCCAGATGGAGGGTCACGGTAACAGGAGGCATTTGAGGGAGGAGATTGGGATGCCAGCATCTATTCATCTTTGAGACGTATGGTACACAAGCTCTCCTGCGTCTCTTCTGTTAACATGACAGGGGAAAACAGGTCATAAAATATGCAAAAGCTCTAACAGTCACACACAAATAAAAGAATGAGCCAGTTATTTGGTTTCCAAGAGTATATTATAATGGTGGAAACTACAGAAGGCTCTTATATTGGAGCTAGTTAGATCTAAGTGATATAAACTGGCATTGTTGCTTTTTGAGGAAGAGCTGATGAGTACGAGTTTAGATTGGTGATGAGTAAGCCTAGAAAAATGGAAATGTAGATTATGGGGAAGTTTCTCTTACAGCGAACTAATGGGCACAAGAATTATTTGTTGCATGCTTTCTCAGACATACAGTATGTATGTATACGCTCTGCACAATGAGTGAATGAAAATGTTTCTTAATTTGAAATGTGGGGCTACAGCATGGTGTGTTGCTTTAGAAAATTAGCAAGTGGAAAGGAGACCAGTTGTTGCTTTTGTGTGGCCAAGTCTACACACTTTTTTATTATATCTGCTATAAATGCATTGTCTCGCTATTCCTCCTTTTTGTTTTTCTGAACCATGGACTATATCTGTAAGTAATCTTTTTTTTGTTTTGTTTTTTGTTTTTGACACATCCACTCAGTAGTAGTAGATGCTGCACATATTTTTGTGAGAGTGGTTAGTGCATGGCTTTGAATGAAAATGAGCAAAGTCCTTTCAATCAGTAATTTTGAAACTTTTTTTGAGCTTCTGATCTATAAAATGTGAAAACTGTGTACTTCCCCCTCCCCATCACCTTCTTTTGTGCTGCACCTTACACCTGGATCGCCCTTGCTTTCTTCCTTCAAATCCATTAATTCACATGATCTAGTGCCTGGTCAGACCATTTAAAATGAAATAATAAAAACGAACATAAATAATTGTAAACAGCAGAGATAACAGGTGATAGCTCCTGAGTGGAGGTCTCCTTTTTATTGTTCGGTCTCCCTTTCCCTTTTGTCATCTTTTGTGAAGATTTCTGCCTAGCCTAGGTTATGAACTTCTTGGTGGGAGGGCAGTGACACAGGAACATAGAAACTATCATACTGGATCATCTCAATGGCCCATCTATTTCATGATCCTGTCTCTAGCAGTGGCCAATAACAGATGCTTCAGAAGAATGCTGTACTGGACAGTTACAGAATAACCCTGTCCCTAGGAAAAGTTTCTTCCTAACCCTCCTCAGGTAGAGGCTGACTATATAATATAATGTAATATACAATATTATAAATATTGTGGCAGCATCTAGAGGTCCCAGTTAGGATCAGTGTCACATTGTACTAGGCACTGTACACACATGTAAGAGAAGACTGTCCCTGCCACTAAACCACTTACAGTGTAAGTCAGTGGTGCGCAAACTTTTCCAGCTGTGCCCTTCTCCATTACATCACAGCGAAGGCTTCCTCCACTGTGGAGCTTGGGCTGAAGACAGAGCTGGGGGAGGAGTTTGGGCTAGAGGCAGGGAGGGAATGAAGACAGAGCTGGACTGGGGGCAGAGCAGAACTGGGATTGGGGGTGGGGCAGGGTGGGATTGGGGGATGGAGCTGGGCCTGGAGATGGACCAGGACTGGGGGCTGAACAGGGTTGGGGGCAGAGCAGGGTTGGAAGTGTAGTGCTCCCTCCCCACCCTCTGTGGGGGCTGTCCCATGCTCTGCTGCACCACCACCCCCCAAAATGTTCCTCCATGCCCCTCTGGTAGGGCACCACCCCATAGTTTAGGGTAGTTACTGTTGATTTGGAAAGGGTTAACTGCACTTTGAATCAAACATTGTGAATGTTAATTCACACCTAGTTTCTTTATTGCCAGTATGAGTTATGCTGACCCTCTGACTTCATCCAGGTGCTACTACAAAAGTTCTCCTGTTGATTGGGTAGAACATAGCACCAACAAAAGTCCTCTGGTAACCAAAAGCTGACCTAGAGGAAGAGTAGTGTCAGGTTGTTTCTCTTGTAGGCAGGGGTAAGAGTGTGGCAGATCTGCAAGAGCAATGGTCAGGGCCATAAAAATGTGAAAAATTGATAGTTTTCCATGCTTAGCCGAACAGTCAGCCGTCGCAATTGTTTACCATTTGGTCTGTTCCTGCGCGGCTGCTTGAGCTGAGTCCAACATTGGAACAGACTTCATAGATGTTCAGTGAAATGTTAAAAATATGTTCAGACTCTTCAATGACACAAACAGTCTTAATTCATAAGTTGGTTGCCTTTTAGCTAAACACTTGAAGTATGTGCTACTTTCTCTGACCAGCATCATCTAATGTACAGTGACATTTAATTGTCTTTAGGCCCTGAGGAATGGGACTGAGTGCAAGACTTCAGTATTGCTTAGTTAATGAAATTCTAGTCTTTGACCTGGAGATGGAGAACATAATGTTTTTAATTTTTCTTTTCAAAGATTGGCTTTATTTGTGATCCAACTAGGAGTCTTAACATGATCTCCAGTTAGGATGTGGCTGTTATAACAGGGGACAGGATGCTTGTTGGAATTACACCTCTACCTCGATATAACGCTGTCCTCGGGAGCCAAAAAATCTTACCACATTATAGGTGAAACCGCATTGTATAGAACTTGCTTTGATCCACTGGAGTGTGCAGCGCACCCCCCCCCCACGCCCGGAGCACTGCTTTACCGTGTTCTATCCGAATTCATGTTATATCGGGTTGCGTTATATGGGGTGTATTATGATGCAAGGTATTGCTACAACACTAATTTAACCATAAATACCTTTATTAAACCCAAAGGCCAAATGGATTTATGCAATTGCTGTAAACATGCATAAAAAGCCTAAATAATAAGCAATTTACTACATCCAAACAGTAACAAAACACTTTATCCGCATTTGATCAAGATCCTTACAAATGGGCGAAACCCAGGGGTGCTTAGACCCGTATTGGCTTGCTCCAAAGTGGTCGGTCAGGTATTGGCAATGAACCCTTTAAGAGTTTACTTTTTTTATACCTTTTGACAAACAAGTGATGTTGTTGCCAAGTACTGAACTCAGCTAAAAACCTATTTGAGACAGTTGACCCTTTTTTCCAGACTTAATCACAGATAAGATTTGCAGCCTCCTTTCCTCGCTATCTCTTCTCCTCCTTGTTGATTAACAATTTTTCCTTTTCAACTGGGTTCACATAGGCCCTAATTTTTTAGATAACACTGGTATGTGGGGTAGATAGGACCATGTTGGCTCATTTTAAGCAGATTTTTTATATTTAAAATAATCTGCAGTTACCCCTATTGATCAGAGGCCTTCTTTTTAGAAACCTCCACATATTTCCAGAAAGCTTATGCCCAAATAAATCCCTTAGTCTCTAAAGTGTCACCGGACTCCTCCATATTTCATTAGTTAATCTTTGAACTAGACAAGGGGTTGGCAACCTTTCAGAAGTGGTGTGTTGAGTCTTCATTTATTCACTCTGATTTAAGGTTTCGCGTGCCAGTAATACATTTTAACATTTTTAGACGGTCTCTTTCTACAAGTCTCTATAATATATAACTAAACTATTGTTGTATGTAAAGTAAATAAGGTTTTTAAAATGTTTAAGAAACTTCATTTAAAATTAAATTAAAATGCAGCACACACACACACACACACACACACACACCCCCGGACCAGTGTGAGTGCCACTGAAAATCAGCTCGCGTGCCGCCTTCAACACCTGTGCCATAGGTTGCCTACCCCCTGAACTAGACCTTCTCCCTGTGTCATTCCTTCTGACCTTGTAATACGTAGGTATTTGGGGAAGAGGAAAAATGAGGCTGATAGTGTACAGACTGGCAGTAACAGATATGTGATTTTAACAGTTTCTCACGTGGAGTCCCCAGGCAAACAGGAAGACAGACAATTTGTGGAATGAAGCACAGGCAGTAAGTTACAGCATTTACTGGAGGCTTATTATCCTGAAGGGCTATGTACCGGAATTGCATAAACAATGTGCAAGACCTGACATAGGCTCTCTAAAAATCAGCTTGTTAAACACCAGGATGAATAAATGCAACTTTCTTTCTTGCTTCCAAACACTAGAAACAAATTGTATATAATGCAGAGATGGATGAGAATGTGGGTGCCTACGAACATGGTATCATTTACAACATATTAAAAATGCAGTTCTTGGGTCAGAAGAGTGTTTAACACAAACTAAAAACTGAGCTAGAATTAAGGGGAGATTTTCAAAAGGTACAGTGGGTAGACAGGTGCCCAGCTCTCACTGAAAATCATCAGGAGTTGGGCACTCAACTCCCTCCTATTCATGCCTTTGAAAAATCTCCCCTTCCCCCAAAAAACCCCCACAAACAAACAAAAAAAACCTAGTTCTACAAAGACAAAAATTCAGTGTGAAATACCAGAATCTCTCAGTCCAGGTATTTGGCAGAATACAATTATTTCTTCCTGCTCCTGAATCGCAGGCTTTCAGGGTGAGCCAGGTTACTGTTGACAGAAGTCCGTTTACTAAGGTGGCTCCAAACCAAAGGCACCAAATTGTGCAAGTGGTTCTCAAGAATTGTCTCCTGCAGCAGTCTGTAATTTTTATTAGCTTTTGTAAACTGCTGAAAGCAATGATAACG
This sequence comes from Mauremys mutica, assembly GCF_020497125.1. Taxonomy (NCBI): domain Eukaryota; kingdom Metazoa; phylum Chordata; order Testudines; family Geoemydidae; genus Mauremys; species Mauremys mutica. The sequence goes on from NC_059073.1 coordinate 233,007,507, forward strand.
TGATGAAATGTCCTATACTTTAACTGTCTTCTCCAGAAGTCACAGATGGAACTAGAGCAGGGTTTCTCACAACAAAATTTTTGGTGGCCTCAGAATGCAGCCATCAACTCTTTCTGGTGGCTGCTCTGACACTGAGAAGTGGGCCCCCACCAGCCTGAGCCCCACCGCCCCAGAAAAGTGGGTTCAGGAACTCAGTGGCTGCCTGCGGAGTCCCAAGTGCCCTGTGCCACAGCCAAACAGGAGCAGGGGAGCTGCCCAGGGGAACGCCCTGGCGACTGAACACCAGAGCTGCCTCTGGTGCCACACACACACACACTGGCCTCATGTGTCTCCAGAGGCGCTGCCCAGAGCCAGCTAAGAGACTGTGTGGGATAGGGCGCAGATCCCTGCTGGCCGCACTAGTGCAAACACCAAGGCAGTGTATCCAAGAGCAACACCTGAGTGATTCAGGGAGGGGCCACAGCTTTGCCTCCCCTCCCCCCAGTCTCCACCATCCTTTGAAGGCTGTCATGGCCGCAATAAACTCTGCTGCTGGCCACATGCGGTCACAATGGCTGCATTTGAGAAATGCTGAGCCAGAGTGATGCAGGAGGCCTGCTGCTTGTTGTGCTTTTCATCAATGTTATGGTCCAGCTTCTTGGCCACTGAATGATTTGGCAGGAGTTGTCTCATTACTTATCCTCTCCACCCTTAGCAGTTGGCATTGTAAACCCCCCCGCCCCAGAGGAGCACCCTCCCTTTTCAGGCTCTAAATTGCTGACCAATTTAGTAGTACTTGCTGCAACAGCAGCCTGTCTGGTAGTTCTCCAGATTAGGGCCAGTTTTAAAGCACAAAATGTCATTCTGACAAAGTTCTGGATGTACATGGCCTTTGGTCATCAGCAGAACTGCTTGGCCTGTAATTCTAGTCTAATTAAAGACCCTCTCCTCCTTCACATTGAAGTACACAGATACACTGTGTGTTCTTTGCTATGCATACGGTACCCTTTCAACATCCTCATGCTGCTAATGACAAAACTTGTTTGGTGTATGTCAGCTATAGAAATCTGTCAAAGTGAACCTTTTTTTCTCATCTTTAAGGAAAGCCCAGAAAGATGAACCAGGGAAATCTGCTCAAACTCCTTCCAGTTTTGGTGGGTGGTGGCGAGGAGTAGTGTGGGGGAGTTGGTAGTCGGAAATCTGAATTTGGTGGGACTCCCCACCCTTTCCTTTGCTGCAGCGACAAGCATATGACTTGCTTTCTTCAGTTTGAACTCAAGTGGGAAGATCTATTGAAACTACAAATGCTGATTCATGTAACTTCTAATGTAATCTTTTCAGCGATCGCTCATCTCTCAACAGTTATATTTAAACAAGCTTCCTGCAGCAATGCGTGTCATTTTGGGATGATAAAAATAAAAGCTCTGAGCCATTTTTTGGCATACTTTGTGATATCTTCCCAACACAGTACAGCACAAGTTTTGTTAAGCAGAAACTGAATTTGTCTTTTCAAAGACACTTAAGTGTCTTAAAGGAGAGCTTAGTGTTGAAAGGAGAATTGAGCGGCTTTTAATACTGGTGTTTTGAATTCTGTTTACTTATGTTACTATTCATAGTAATTTTCTCTTTACATTTACTCTTCAGTATCTTTGCTAAAAATGAAATTTCATTTTTCTTTTTCACAATTAAACATTTTTGAATTAAATATACATTATATTTAATGTAACGTTAATATCACATTGTTTAAAATAACAGATCTCAAGAAATGCAAAGCTAAGGTTCCAACAGCAATGTTAAATTGTCTGCATTGCACGTGTGTAATATTATCTATTCCTGGCAAAGTCAGTGCTAGAGTTATGCATAAGCTTGAGTGTTTGCTGGAGAGGAACCTTCATTTTTTCCCCTTAAATCAAGCAAAGGCAATAACCTTCAGTGGAAACTATATGTATGCAACAAGTTTCAAACGTCATGTTTGTCTGAAAAACTTGTTACATGAATCAGCAATGTTTTCTTTAAAACATTTCCCCCCTTTCCTTCTACACACTCTTCCATTATTATTTTTTAAATGCTGGAATAGATTTTGCTGTGTGTGTGAGAGAGAGAGAGAGAGAGAGATTGATTTGTTTAGTTAAATCTCTCTCACACTTTGGGTTTGGTTTTGGTTTGGGGTTTTTTGTTTTGTTTGTTACATAAACAAATATCTCTTCAGATAAAGACCAGGCATAGAAAACATAATCACCAAACATGTATGTTTCAGAACATTGTCTTCCTAAAAAAGAGGTGATAGAAAAATGTGTTGATGTCCTTATTAGAATGGACACAATCAGCACCTGCTTATACTTTTAATATTGATGTTTTCTAAGCTTTGCACCCTAGTCTTCTCTTGTGTGGAATTATTTTTGTGCTTTTAGCTCTTTGCTTCTGCTAAATAGGACTTTTTGCCAAAGCATATTTTAATGAATTAGTCAAATGGATTAGTACAAATTAAAGGAAAATCTTTAAATCAGTCAGGATTAAAGCTTTAGAAAAGTGTGAAACCAGAGGTGGAACTATCTTTGTGGCAACAATATTGATTATCTAGAAAGCCATCTTGCTTATCCCCCCCCCTCCCCTCCCACACACACACTTGGAAAAATGGGAAGGAGGGAGGAAGAAAAACAAAATAGTGGGACTTCCATTTTTTTGTTGGTGTTCAGGTGCAAGTTTAAACAGGAATTATATGAATTATGAGGCAGGTTGCATTTATAGCTCCTCTTTTATATAATCTAAAAATAAACCCCAGATAACGGAGTTATAGTAGAACCGTAATTTTAAAACAGCCATGGAAATGCTAAGCAGTGAGAAAAATACTAAACTGTGCATGAATGAAGTGTCCATGAGAACTCTGGTGCCAGTCTTCTCAGTATTCCCATTCAGCGATGACTGGAGCTGGAATTGAAGTGATAGAGCGCTCCCTAGCAGTAATAAGACAGACTGTTAAATTATAGTACTGACGCACCCAACTCAGTTGAGGGGCATTGTAAATTCTCTGTTCTAACCCAGTGCTGGTAACTCATTTTAGAATAACTCAAATCTTAAATTCTAGAAATACTTGGAAATGGGGAGCGCATCTGCAGCTTCAATTACTTACACTTAATTAAAGGCAGTTATCCAATGGGCTGCAATCACTGATACAGATCTTGATTCTGCAAAGTGAGCCACCAGTGCAGACCGTAGGCCCCCATGGAAACCCATGAAATGTTTCATAGGAATAAGGATTTGTACCACTGGCACCTCTTCCTGGAGTGGCGCCATGATTTGTATTTGAGTGCTATACTGTAGTTGGAAGGATTGGCTCTTTGGGAGTAAGTCAAGTCCATTAAGGCTCACGTACAGCTTTCATATTCTGATCTGTCTACAATAGTGCTAAATTATTCATTAACTCCAGTCCTTCCTCGTTGGCCAATTTCCTATCTATAATTTACAGACATCTAGATATTAAACTGACCTAGCTAAAAAAAATCTTTGCTTCTCAAAATCATGGAATTTGCCACCTTCAAAATAAAAAGGAGTATCCGACTTGAATTCAATTCTAACAATGCCCATCATCTTTTCAAATAGTGCATCTCCCTAGTGGGACTCCGAGGCATCCTGGAAAGGACAGTGGCAGTGAGGGGTCCTTCTTTTTCTTTTTAAGTAAATCTCTTTAAATTACACTAACACATTTTCCCAAATTCAGGAAAGGCAGGTCCTTCACTAATAGAGACACAATTCTGAGTAAAATTTTCAAAGGCATCGAATTCCCATTTTCAAAAGTGACTTAGGCTCTGAAGTCACTTACGTACTTTTGAATAGTTTATTTTTTAAAAACAGCACAGCATCACTTAATATAACCTTTGCTTAAACTAAAGACTTTATAACCAAGGCTTCACAGACTTGTACATTACTGTAACTATATATCAGTGGGCAGTCTTGTCACAAACCATGAAGAAAAGAGTGAAAGATCCTCTGGATCAATAAAATGGAATTGCCTTCCATCTCCTTGCCTATTTTAGAAAAGAGTGAATTTCAATCCTATGTGAGGTCGCAACTGCTCTTTAGAAGACTTTTGAGACAGTGACACCATTTTCCCTTTGTTTTACATCCTCATTGTCATTAGGCAATTTGGTGTACAGGAACGTGTTTATCATTTAGCTGGAATGGGTTCTGTGTTCCACTGTATAAAAACAGTCATTGTGACCTTTCCCTTCCTTTTAACGTCTGTCTTTATGTTTAAGATCATATTTGCTCCATCAGGCAATATTTGTAAATTGAACATATATATGCAGTTCTATATCTTGTGGCTGTTTGTTTTGCAGGTTTTCCAGTGTTCTTACAAAATTAAAGATGAGATGGGGACCAGAGAACTTAGTTCCTTTATCTAATAAACTACTATATTTATAGCACATTAATTTAATAGTACAGAATTATATAGTAATCCTACAATCCAGCAAGAGGGTTCATCATGGTTACAATGACAAAGAATCAGTCAAGGCTATGTAATGGGTATAATTATGTTCTTATTTCAGTTTATGAAACATAATTTGAGAGATGCAATCACACTAAAATAAAACTGATGAGTGGGAAAATTGATAGTGTGTGTGGTGGTGGGAAGGAAGGACCATAATTAGATAGGAGGAGGGGAAAATGTTTTCCTGCTGCCATTTCTCATTGCCTGAGTGCTGTTGAATGGAGCTTACAGAATATATATTTATTCTGAAGTACGCTTCTGGGCAACTCCCCTCCACCTATAACGACACCAAAAACATGTAGGCCTCAATCCCACAAAAGCCTAAGCATATGCTTAACTTTAAGCATATGAGAAGTCCCTTGGCGTACTGTTGCAGTGAGTGTAATGGAACTACTCACATTAAGCATGTGTTTCAGTACTTTGCATGATTGGGGCCTTTGCAGCAAGTAAATGTTCGTGCATGCTGGCCCGTTTCCCATGGTGGCCCGTTTTGTAAACGCAGTATTGTTGCAATTGTCCCATGGCCCACTAATTTAATGAGGGGGGAAATTTTCAGATACAAGTTCAAGAACTCTTTCAGACCATGTTATGTCATGTTTAGCTCATTATCGTTGTATTTGAACTAGAGTTCTTAGAGGGTTTGTTTTTTTTAAATTATTTCCTGGCATTAAGGGATGAGCTGCGGAACTTTTTCCGCATATGAGTGCAGTTGACTGAAGTGGTGAGATCCTCCAGTAACTCCCTCACTCTGTGAGCAGAGCAAAGAGAAATGAAACCATGACAGTTTTCAAAAATTTCCTGTGATGCCCACTGGACAGATATGTAGCAGAGTTCCAGTAGGAATTGGAAGAAAATACATTCTGCCTGGCAGTATTTGATTCCTAGGATAGATAGCCCAGTCTTCTCAAACCTTCATGTTCCCTCACTATTTCCGAATAATTGCCTCCAGAAGACATGCTGGAAAAAGTAAACAGTGCTACTGAGTGATGCCCAATATTACTGTTTGAGAGGGGTTCATTAGGCAAGTTACCGAAGAGCCCAGAACCCTTTCATAAGTACACCTCTACCTCGATATAATGCTGTCCTTGGGAGCCAAAAAATCTTACCGCGTTATAGGTGAAACCGCGTTATATTGAACTTGCTTTGATCCACCGGAGTGCGCAGCCCCCCCGCCCCTGAGCACTGCTTTACCATGTTATATCCAAATTTGTGTTATATCGAGGTAGCGGTGTATATGCAATTCCCTGAAGTGGCTGAAGCATGACTAGACTGTGATTGGCTTACCTTTAATAAACCTGGAACTACTTGTGTCATAATCACACCATGTTGCTTTTTCCCCCTTCTCTTTTTTTCTCATTGCACATCAAGGTGTAGACTGGGAGTTTCATGAAGAATTTCAGAGAATTCCTCACCCCCTTTTCTCTACAGCTTTCCAGTAGGTTCTGATGTGAAATGATAGAATCATAGAATTAGAAGGGACCACAAGGATCATCTAGCCTAACCCTGCCAAGATGCAGGCTCTGTTGTGTCTAAACCATCCAAGACAAATGGCTATGCAGCCTCCTTTTGAAAACCTCCAGTAAAGGAGCTTCCAACCTCCCTAGGTTTTGTATGTCACTAGTGTCATGGCTCCTCCCCCTCTCCCCATTTACAGATTTATTAGTGCAGACTAGATATGTAATATGTTTCATACAAATATCCTCTGGATATCTCCTTGGATAAAAATTAATGCCAGTATGATACATTCACATGACTATTATCCTTGTCACACCATGCATTGAATACTCAGTTTCTGGGGTGGGCAGGAAGGAGGTAATTTTTAAAATATTTTTAGAATGCACATTGACTTACTTTTGAATTTATGTAAGATCTTGCTAATATGAAGGACTGAATTAATCAACCCAAGGGTTAAGGAAACAGTAGACATGCTTGTCTGGCTCCACGAGAGGCTGAACAAGCTTGGCATTGAGGCAAATTTTTCTTTGATATTTTCCTTATGACTTATTCTAGCGGAATGTTCCTTAGGTTCTAATTCTCCTGATTCATTTTGGATTAGAATAGGCACTGTCTTTTGTCATGGGTGATTAACTACAAGCATTATCTATCAGCTACCAAATGGGCTTTAAATGATTTCTGCTTTTTGAAGATAGTTTGTAAATAACCTACTTTTCCTCATTAAAATAGTGTGCCTAGGTACTATGAAAGCCTGACCCAGAACTGAAGGAAGGGTTTAGGCAAGGGGAATTAATAATACATTTATATTGCAGTAGCACTCAGGAGCCCCAGTCATGGACCAGAACCCCTGTGTTCTAGATGCTGTATAAACACCTAACTAAAGAAGTTTAAACACAATTAGTTTAAACACATTTTCCAGCAAATAGACTAGGTAGATATGAAAGCACTTTAATTGGATTAACACTGACTTTCAGGGCAAAATCAATTTGTTTTTTGTTTTTTGTGTTTTTTCATCTCCAGTATAACATTTATCCAACAAAATAATTTGAGAATTTTGTTTGCGAGCTAAATGTATTATTTTAAAATAATACCACACAGAAAACTGCTGACTTAATGTTCAAAGGTTAGTGCACTAGGAGTGCTGCAATGACTTCCATTGGTGGCTTTTTGTTTTGTTTTGTCTTCCCTGTTCCTCCATTCATAAAGTGGACTTTTGTGACAAAACTTGCATCTTATTCTGTCTCCACATTTAAATGCTCACAATAGCACTTTTTACCCTAATTAACTCTGAGCCAGCTGCAAGTCTTCATTTTTCAAAACAATAACAAATGTTTTTAATGACAGGGCTGCCCAGGGGGGAGGAAGGGGGCAAGTGGGGCAATTTGCCCCGGAGCCCATAGGGGCCCCAATGAGAGTTTTCGGTGGGTCTTCAGCGGCAGGTCCTTCAGTGCTGCCGAACACACCCAGATCGAGTGAAGGTCCCGCTACCGAAGACCCCAGGCCCCCTGAATCCTCTGAGCGGCCCTGCTTAATGACATTGATTTCATACTACCGTTTTCCAGCTTTTTCTAACTTTCATCTCTTCTCCCTTTCTTCTGCCATGAGCTATAACGACATTGAGACTCTGCAGTGAGTTTGTAGCATTGAGAGATACAAGAAATAAAACCAAACGTTAAATTGTCATCCTGAATTAGTGAAACCTTCAGCAGTAGCACTAGAATCTCCAAGTTGGTGTCTTTTTAAGCGAAGTGGAAGTCTATCAACTGTATCTGCTGACATATTTTTGCCAATTGTTTTAGTTTTAATATAGGAAAAATTAGACTGGTTATTTTTAAATTATAATTATTTCATAACCTCTCTAGGAGCAGATAGAAGAGAGTCCCCTCTGAAACGGGACAAACTCTTAATGCACGTCAGCAGGGTCCACACAGTTATTCCCTGGTAAGCTAATGTCATAGATTTTTAAGGCCAGAAGAGGGACCGTCATGATCCTCTAGTCTGACCTCCTGCACATCACATCACAGGTCACAGAACCTCACCCCCCTGCTTCTGTAATAAACCAATAATCTCTGTCTGAGTTACTAGAGTCCTCGAATCTTGATTTAAGGTCTTCGAGTTACAGGGAATCCACCATTTTATTCTAGTTCAAACCAGCAAGTGACCCATTCCCCTACTGCAGAGGAAGCCGCGCCCCCCACCTCCCCCCAAAAAAACAAAACAAAACCAAAACCAAGGTCTCTGTCCACCCGAAGCTTGTACCCCTCCCCTTCCAGCTTGCTGTGAAATAACTGTTTGTATAGACAATTCCTTAGTGTAACTGAAGGACTGATTGATTGACAGTTTAGTAAGACAATTTGGCTCTTTAATATTTTTGTGGCGGTAAGTTTCATAGGCGGTGGTCTAAAACAAAACATCACAGAAAAGCCCTGTCATTGTTGTTGGGCATGTTTGATTTCTCTCTCCCTCACGCTTTCACAGCGGCTGCCAAGTCTTGGAGGAAGAGCACATCAGTTGTAAATACAAGACCTTGAGATACTAATCATAAACTTCATGAAGGAGAGTGTTAAAGAGGAGTGCAGAAAGATTACCAAAAGATGCAGGGGTTTCTGCAATCTCTCATGCACAAATCTGGAATTCCTCAGCTGGTTAATGACCTTGTGAAGCATCATTTGGAAGCACCAGTCAAAGAACAGAAAAGATCTGGGGCAGAGGACACTGTTTATTTCCAATCTTCCCTACAGCTCTACCTTGTTCAGAGCTGATCACAGAAGCCTGCTCCTGTTTTGCTGTGTGTGGTGGCATTGTTTGGGTTTTTTCTTCTCAATAAACAAAATCAGGGAAATTTAAGGAGGAAAAAACAAACTTGCCGTTTGAGGAATACCATTGCTGTAGAGTCTCTCATTTCTTTCAGTACTCCAAACTAGGGTTGCCAGGCATCTGGTTTTCGACCAGAATGCCTGGTCAAAAAGGGTTGCTGGCGGCTCCAGTCTGCACTGCTGACCAGGCCGCTAAAAGTCTGGTTGGCAGTGCAGCAGGGCTAAGACAGGCTCCCTGCCTGTCCAGGCTCCACACAGCTCCCAGAAGCGGCGTGCATGTCTGGCCCCTAGGCAGAGGGGCAATCAGGGAAGCTCCCTGCACTGCCCCTGCCCCAAGTGCTGGCTCCAGGAACCACGGCCAATGGGAGCTGTGGGGGGTGACACTTGTGGGGACAGGCAGCACGCAGAGCCTCCTGACCCCAAATCCCTCATCTCCAGCCCCACCCCAGAGCCCATACCCCCTTACACAACCCAACTCCCTGCCCCGGGCCAGAGCCCCCTCCTACACTCTGAACCCCTCATTTCTTGCCCCACCCTGGAGCCCGCACCTCCCCTCACTCCTTCCTGCATCCCAACCCCCTGCTCCAGGCCAGTGAAAGTGAGTGAGGGTGTGGGAGAGCAAGCGATGGCAGGATGGATGGAATGAGAAGGGGCATGGCACAAAACCGAACAACTCTGCCATCAGAAAGTTGGCAACCCTACTCCAAACCAAATAATAGGAGTATGGCACTGATTATCTTATCCCTTTTCTTATTGAATTAAAAAACATTATCTGAAGCTGTCCCAGAATTCAGCACGGCTGTGCTTAGTAATATGCTTTAGAAATCCGGGAGCACTTGCCACAGAATTTAGGTCTTATGTGCCTCAGGATGTCCTGACAGTGATGGTTCAATAGACTCTCAGTGCACTTTGTAAATTAGAGTCTGCTTGTGGTCATGAACTGTTAAACTTTGCCATTTTGCAAGCATGTCAGCCAACTAACAGAGAAGTTAGAGTGGTGATTTCAAACCACAAGAGTGGGAAACTTCAAGTGGGCAGCGGTCACCCTGTAAACAGTGTTACAAAAGCGTTTCCTGCATTGGACTTCGGAGTGGGTAGAAGGGTGCATGAATGATTCTTTTTCTAAATCAGCTTCAAGTTCCTTTTATGGAAAAAAATATTTTTTAAGCATCTGCTTGTAAAGAGACTCATCTTTGTAAGATGGCTATTTAAAAGATTTACGAAGGAGCTGGAAATTGATCAAGAGAGACATGTTTTGTGTGAACTCAGTCAACTATTTAAAACCAAGGTAAAGTCAGCTTTATAGATATTAAAAGCACTAACCTTGATGAAAAGGCAAAGGGGGGAAATGTCACCCAAAATAAGAGCAGGAGAACCTAATTTCTTCAAAATGCAACATCCCTAATCAAAACTGTTTAAATCAGTAATAACTGTATAGACCAGGCCCAATTTGTCATGTAGTTCACCACATGGCTGTTCTATATGCCATATTATTTCTTATACCTCACTCATTATCGTAGAATCTGATGGTAGCAATGTTCAGTCACTATTAATCTGGCTCATATATGAAGTAGTCACATAAAAGGGAAAATTTTCCTCTCCTCTCCCCCTCCCCCCCTCGACTATTATCAGATGCCTGGGCCATCCAGTCTTGGGAGGAGGGGGGGGGGGTTTGTTTTAATTTGACTTTAAAGAATGGTAGGGCTATTTTTGCTGTAACTTTTTTTAAGCTAAGTATCTCATTTAAATATAAGGTGAATTAGGTAAGAAAAATACCGTGTTTTAGATGGAAAGGGGGATATTTTGGTAGAAACTTTATAGTCTTTCTTGCAGAGAAAATACATTATTGATCTTTGAAAAGATCCTCTGATGCGAACATCTAAATTCCAGTTTAGAGCAACACAGAGAGGTGTTGTCTGAAGATCTGGGGAAGACCACACTGTATTAGGTTATATTTGGCACTTATTTTAAAGAACTAGCTTTTTAAAAAAGGAAGCTTGAATTCCTTAAAAATGTGTGCCTGAGGCCTCTCCGTTTCCTTGGGTTGCTCTAATCCATCTTGTCTCTGAATGAATGTATTTTTCAAGCCTTTAAAACAAAACAAAAAAACCCTGCTCAGTGCACAAGGAGGCTAAAACACTACTGTAAGATGGCACAACTATTTATTTAAGGCAGTGATTTATTTAAGGCAGTGGAGTCACGTGCATTTACATCAGTAATAAAATCGTCCTCCGTGGTGTAGAAACTTCCTTACTTTTCTAAGCCCTTCCTCCTACCATGGAAATTCTTAGGCTGCTTTGTCTATGAGCAGTCAAGTCTGAAGTGATATACAACTTGCACAATACTTTTATTTTTATTTTATTTTATTTTTTCCAGGTTTTGAAAAATGATTGTTTTTTGTTGTCGTCTTTGTTGGGTGAAAAACTGTTGCCATGGCAACTGTTGCCAACACTGCAAATCCGTCATTCAGGGTTTCCATCAAGTTTTTTTGCGTGCACTGCAACCACCACTGTTATTAGACGAGCTATTTAATTAATCTTCCTGCCACTCACTTAGTCACAGAAGTGACGTAGTTACCAATTTCTAACTCCAGGTACAGTTAGTCATGCCCACCTGTAGGTAGCTAAGTTTTTGCTGTGTTCTTTACCAGCAGTCAGATGGTGGTATGACTTTAAAACAAGTAGTTAGAACCCACCATTTTGTTTCTCTCTGACATTTGAAAATTATCCTAAAGCAGTTAAGTTCTAATAACATAGCAGTGCAGTCCAACTACATTACCACAGGCTGTCTTATGAATTCTTGACTCATGTAACCAAATAACATGGACTGTATCTGATGCTCATGTGTTTTTGGTTTGTTTCTCTTAGGAATCAACCTGGGGCCCGGAGGATGCCATTGGAATGCATATGGGTAAACAATGACTCTTGCCTTTCTCTCCCATGTCTTCCAATACACTTGCTTAATTCCCTTCGGATGGTGTTCTAACTGAATGGACACAAAACAATCTGTCTCTGGGATCATGAGTGAAGAAAAGAGCTTGGGTGTGTCCCAGAAAATGTTGTCACCTTCAAGAAGTACCAGCAGCTGCTCCTCTAAGCAGGGAAGTCGACAGGTAGAGTAAACTTCACTAGCTCCTGTTTGTTTAGGGTGGGGAGGGGGACTTCAAAGTATTAGGAGAAATGGTCAGTTCTAGTGACCTTGATGAACAAAATTGTGTTTAAGGGTCTGTTGTGCACTTGTTTCTTTTCTCCATTTTCCTCTTTTTTGCCAGTGGCAGCATCTTGTCTTCAGTGAAGTGAAATAAACACACACTACTGAGTAGCAGATACTTATAACATTGGGAAGGGCAACCAGGAATTCAGTTAATATTGTGCGCTCTCTCTCTAGATGCAGTGTGCCTACAGCAGGGGTGGGCAAACTTTTTGGCCTGTGGGCCCCCTCTGGATATGGAAATTGTATGGTGGGCCATGAATGCTCATGAAACTGGGGTTTGGGGTGTGAGAGAAGGTGAGGGCTCTGACTGGGAGTGCAGGCTCTGGGATGCAGGAGGGTGAGACCGAGGGATTTTGGCAGGGGGAAGGGGATTGGGAATGGGACAAGGGGTTGGAGTGCAGGCTTCATGCAGCACTTACCTCAACCACTCCGGAAAGCAGCGGCACGTCCCTCCTCTGGCTCCTACGTGGGGGCAGAGCCAGGCAGCTCTGCGTGTTGCCCCATCCACAGGCACCGCCCCTGCAGCTCCCATTTGCTGGCCAATGGGGGCTGCAGGGGCAGCACTTGGAGCAGGGGTCGCATCCGGAGCCCCCGGCTGCCTGTATGTGTAGGAGCCGGAGGGGGGACATGCCACTGCACAAAGCAAGCCCCTGACCCCGCTCCCCAGCAGGAGCTCAAGGGCTGGATTAAAATGTCTGAAGGGCCAGATGCAGCCCCCGGGCCATAGTTTGCCCACTCCTGGCCTATAGTCTGCTGCTGAATGCTTGGCTTCGGTGGCTTGGTGCTTAGAACCCCTAAATCTCTCATAGAGAAAGTCACCCCAGTGGTAGCATATTGTGTAGCTGCGAGGGAGTTGGTGCTGTATACTTTTACTCCTGGGTCTAGTGACTCAGTCTGGATAGCCTGCACACAGGGATTTGGGGAAGGGAGTGTTTCTTATATGGGCATATAGTCAAAGCTAGCCCTGAGTGTGGAAAGATTACAAGTCTAGCACATGGAGCATACCTTCACCCTACAAACCTTTGTCTGGGTTGTCTTAGCCATCTAGCCTTCATCCAAGCCATGTTGTCTGTTAGACACTGGCCAAATTGCTCAACTGCACCAATCAGGTCAAGTGAGATGGAGGTTTAAAGCTGGATGCCACTTGCATCCAGAAGGCACCACAATTCATGTTTCCTCCTCCATAAGGATATGAGACCTAGTGATAGCTCAGTGGTTTGAGCATTGACCTGCTAAACCCAGGGTTGTGAGTTCAGCCCTTGAGGGGGCCATTTAGGGATCTGGGGCAAAAATCTGTCTGGGGATTGGTCCTGCTTTGAGCCAGGGGTTGGACTAGACGACCTCCTGAGATCCCTTCCAGCCCTGAGATTCTATGATATACCATCTTCCTGATTTGATTAATACTTAGAACTTTTCTCTTCCAAAGAGTCTGATAAGTGTAGTCAATCATCACAACACTCGTAAGTGAATATTATCCCAATTTCATACATGGAGAAACTGGAGCATGAGAATTGAGTGACTTGCCCAAAACCTCAGAGAAAGTTAATGTCAGAGTCAGAAACAGAATTTAGCAGGTGTTTTTTTTTTTTTGCTATAATTGGTAGAACATGACCATTAAAGCATGCTATCTTCCTGAGGTATGGAAGATGAATGCTGAAGGCTGGGGCCAATACTGTGTTATACAGTTGAAATTCAGAATGTTTTATTTCTTAGAAATGTATTCCCGAAGAGCATGTTATCAAGTGTGGATGGCAGTGAAATCTTTTCTGAAGGATTTTTTTAAAAAATTAGGATTTGTAATTACTTGTTGCCAGATTTTTTTAATATAATTTCTCTCCCCTTGGGGGGGCAAATATATTAACTTTTTGTAGACTTGACACTTAGAGTGCAAGTTCTACTCAACTGCCAGATACAAGCAGGAGATCAGGAGGCCTTCTCCAGTACAGACTATTCCTGTCAAAAATGCAGTACTTTGAATTGAATTGTTGGATTTTCAGCATCAATTGTCTGAGTTCCCAGAAGTGAGCTTGCTTGACTCCTACGTTTCTAGTGTGCATTGTTTAACTCCACAATGATGTTGGTGTGCCATAAATGACTGATTCTATATTAGACTGTACAAATCAAGATCTGTGTTGTGGAATATTTTAAATATTTTTTTGATTATACACAAACATTGTCTTTCCCATTTGGATATTTTCCTGTTAACCAATAAGTGTGAAATATAAGAAATATAAAATTGGGGCTGACAACTGCTTTGACTAAGAAAGGTGGCTTGATCACATCTAACTCTTAAAGGTTAATATGTTAAGTATGACCATCAAGTGTTCATGAAATTCAAAAAATAATGCAATGTTATGGAAAATATTTTTTCTTTCTGTTGCTTATGAAAAAGACAGACACTTTGGACCAAACAGTGCAGTATTCTACACATTGTAGAGCAACTGAGAAGGGGGAGGTATGCTGCTAGATGACTTGCTGTTCATGTTTAAATAGAAATGTGTTCTGTTCTCTAACTGTTTCGATGCTAGTGAAGAGAGAGTAATCCCTATATAGCTCAATTTAAATGGGTTCGGAGGTTGATTCTTGCAGAGAGGGGGAGAGCCCAGAAAAGAAAAGGAGTTATGAGTCTTCACAAAATGTGCTCATTCACCCTTTAATGTGATGCTGATGATAGCCACGCTGAACGTTATTTGGTGGGGTTTTTGGTAACTTGTCGGAGTAGAAATGTATGAGGCTGGATTATTTGGGGAGTTTCCCCATGAATGGTACTGTCAATTGGATTTGACAGAATACACATCACGTTGCTAACCAATTGCCCTTGTCTCCCCAAACCCTTCTAACTGGTGAATAATTGCTGCATTCCCATCCCTGCCACTGTCCAGACATCAGTTAGACATTCCCCTCCTCCCCCATCTCCAGAGAGAACATCAATCCTTAAATGAAAGAGACTGGTTATTTTTACTAGGCATTTAGGTTTCTTCTCCATCACTGATGCAATTTTGCTTAAATTACAGCATTTACATTGGTTGTTTTTTGTAAAACAATTTTTTTTTTACCAAGGTAGTTTCATAAAACTATAGGAACTAAAACCACACTAGCTGAAAGAAAAGATCCAGCAGAGCCCCAGAGGGACAAATAGAGTACACTCCACTGTTTTTATTAGAAGGAGCCCCCAAACTATAGCTTACAATTTCAGATCCTCTGTGGGGAGGTGAAGAATATTGTTTCTAATCATCTGGTATTCTCCTCCTCTTCCATTCCAGTGAGGAATATATTCCCCCTCCTACCTGTACACCTATGTGCTCCTTCCTGATCTGCTTCAGTCAGAACTGTTCTCTTTATTGTCTGCTATATCAAGACAGTTTTGGCCGGCCACCTCTTTCCCCTTTGCCTCAGAGTCTCTGCAGCTGATCTCACAGGACAGGACATTCCATTAATCAGATTAAGTGGAAAGAAATTGTTACAAAGCACAGGGGAGAAAGGGATCTTGGTAGATATTTTGTGGAGTAGTGGGGTATGTGTTACCAGTTTCTCAAACTCAGGCAAGCAGGGAGTGCTACGTCCAGTGCACTCGGGCCCCAGAGAAAGGGAAATTGTGTGGGAGTCTGGGTATTGTGCCACTGGTGGAATACGGGCACCTCCTGGGATCAGAGTATTCTAGTCTGATGTGGTGTGACTGCTCCTTTCCACAGAGCAGCATATGGCACTGGCGACACTTATGTAAAGATCCCCGTGATGCAGGCCAGAGACTGTTATGGCTTGAGAGATTGGTTCAAGTGGGGTTGTGGAACTTTCATTCTAGGACACCCTTCCTTCCCTCGCTAATCCTAGTGCCCTGTTTCTGGCAGCCTGAATACATTTGCAGCATTACCCTGAAAACACTGACAATTAATCCCTTCCCAGGAAATGGGACTGACCTTCACCTTTAAGGCTCAGTAGTTGGTGTGAAGTGATTTCCATTTCCACACCTTCCCCCAGTAACACAATATAACATGTGCCACTAGGCCATAATTTTAAATATTTGTGAGGGAGGAAAAAACATCGTTATCTTTTTAAAGTTTAAAATTGACACGTTCAAAATAAATAGTGTGGATGGGAAAGCAATAAATAAACTTGTGAAATAAGCAGATACAGTAAGGAAAGGCACAGAGAGCTATATTAAAAAAAAATCTTGTACTAAAAAGAAAATTCAGTAACTTGCCAGATTTATGAACCATAACATGCATCAGCAGCAACTAAAGCAAAACCTTCTCCTCCACGAAGCTGCTTTCTATTTTTGGCACTTTAAAACATGCAATACATCTGACTGCATTTTATACTAGAAGGAAGTCTGGCACTGTCATCAGCTATATTCAAGCATCTATCTGAGAGCCATTCAAACTCATTACTTCATTCTTTTTCCCAGAAACAAAAATCTAGCCTTGAGGAGTTTCTGGCACGCTGTGCTGTAGAAAATCAGGGGGCTTTTATTTGATTAGTTAATTTAATGCCAGGTTAACAGTCCTTGAAACCAAAGTCCTTGATGCCTGTTCCATGGCTGACCCAGACCGTAGCAGTGCAGATTTCCAGTGCTGGCCTGCCTCAGTCCTTGGCCTTAGTTGTCACTGCTATCAGAGGTAATGGTTTTGCTCATTCTGTGTTGATGCTGATCCACAAAGAAGTCAATTTTTGTTCTAACTGTAGTTGCTTTCTGCAGCAGCATTTCGCTTTTGCATCCCGCCAGGCTGGACACGGACTTGCTGCTGCTATTGACTTTTTTAATGTAATTGAGCTTCTCCAAACTTAACCTTAGTTTTGAGTCCCCAGCAGGGGTAAGAATCAGCAAGAGAACATGCTATAAATGCTGCCTGCAACTATGAAGAAATCTTGCTCTCCCCCTCTATTATTTCAGACAGATTAGAACAGACAGGCAGAAGCCAGACTGATTTATTTGCCTTTGTCTTAAGATCATTGGCTGAGCAGATCTGTCTAGCTCAGGGTTTCTCAAACAGGGGTCACCGCTTGTACAGGGAAAGCCCCTGGCAGGCCAGGCCGGTTTGTTTACCTGCCCCGTCCAGAGGTCTGGCTGATTGCGGTGTCCACTGGCCGTGGATCGCTTCCAGCAGCTCCCATTGGCCCGGATCAGCAATCCACGGAGAGTGGGAGCCCCGATCAGCCAGACCTGTGGACGGGGCAGGTAAACAAACTAGCCTGGCCTGCCAGGGGCTATCCCTATACAAGCGGCGACCCTTGTTTGCGTACAACCACAATACTGTGTAGTTGGCTTTTTTTATTTACCTTCTTATCTTTAAGGCTTTAGGGTTCACATGGGAAGGGATGACACCCCCCCACGTACGCGCTCCCCCACGCGCACACACTGGGAGGGGTGACACACACACACTCCCACTGTGTGAGAGGGTGTATGGGAGTGACCGACCATCCCTGCCCAGCGCTTCTGCCTTCCGTGCTTGGCTGGGGCCCCCGGGAAAAGAGCCACCTCTTCTGGTACCTGGCCCCATGTCTTCCTGAGGCAACACGTGGGGGGCATGCAGGGTCACATGTCCCCTGTCCCCCCCCCCCGCCAATTTCTGCCAGAGTTCCGCCAGGATGTGGCCAGCAGCAACTTTTCAGCCCTGTGCGAAGGGACCGGGAGCTGCTTCCAGCTGCACGGGATGAGAAGGAGGTGGGGGGAATAACCTGGCCTGTGGCTTTGCAGAGCTCATCTCTCCCCGCCCCACCACTCTTGTGTGGCTGGAAGCAGCTTGTCCCTTCCTGCCTACACAGTGTCAGAAGGCAGCTAACACCTCCAGGCGGTTGCTGGCCACCAACATGGGCGCCAACTTATATGGGCTCCTGGGGCTTTAGCCCCAGGAATATTCACAGTCAGGGGCTCTGCTCCAGCAATATTTGGAGCTAGGTTTCTCCCCTGCTCTGGGCTGCCGGCAGCCGCCAGGAGCCCAGAGCCTTTTAAATCCCAGCCGCGGCTGGGATTTAAAGGGCTCTGGGCTCCCTGCTGCAGCGGGCAGCCCAGAGCCCTCTGACTCCCGGCCGCGGCTGAGATTTAAAGGGCTCTGGGCTCCCCGCGGCTGCCAGCAGCCCAGAGCCCTTTGAATTCCCAGCCCCTGGCCACTGATTGCCCCCTCCCCAGACCCCTGCCCCAACTGCCCCCCAGGACCCCCACCCCCTATCTAAGCACCACTGGTCCTTGTCCCCCGATTACCCCCTCCCGAGACCCCTGCCCCAACTGCCCCTTGGGACCTCAGCCCCTATCTAAGCCTCCCTTCTCCTTGTCCCCAACTGCCCCCTCCTGAGACCCCACCCAATTTCCCCCCCAGGACCCTCCTACCTGTCCCCTGATAAACCTCCTGGACTTCCATGCCTCTGTCCCCTGACTGCCCCTCCGAACCTCTGCCCCATCCAACCCCCCCCTGCTCCTTGTCCCTTGACTGCCCCCCGGAACCCCCTACCCCTTCTCCAACCCCCAAACTGCTTACTGTGCCACTCAGACCAGCGTGTCTGGCTCCGTGCAACTCCAGACAGTTGCTGCCATGCTCTCCCATGGAGCCCACAGCCCTCTCCCACCCCCAGCACCTGCCTTCCAGATTTGAACACCTCAAAATTCAGGAGTGCTCAAGCTCGGTTTGGGCAGCTTTTACTTCATTTCTCCCAAATCAGTTTCCCCTGCAAGGTGCCAACTGAAGGTGTTGGCCACCCAATCTCTCTGTTCTCCTCCTAATGCCTGGAAAAGAGACAAAGGCCAGAGGAGGGAGTGTCAGTGCCTGTGCGGACTTCTGGGAAGTGCATGGGGTGGAGGGGGATGCTGTGATGCTTTGGAACAACTCCATACAAAGCCAGTCAGGACTCTGGGGGAGCCTCCTCTCTCGGAGCATACTGTCTCCAGGGAAAGAAGCTTACATCTTCCTGGGTCTGACCTCGGAGCATTCAGCATGCCCTTCCACATCATGCACTTTCCACAGCGAGTCTGCCCAGGCTGGTCCTGGGGCAACCAGAGGTCCCTGCACCCCAACTCCGCAGTCAGATGTGACTCTCAGCCAGACAGTAAAACAGAATGTTTATTAGATGACGGGAACACAGTTTAAACAGAGCTTGTTGGTACAGAAAACAGAACCCCTCTGTCAGGTCCATCTTGGGGGGTGGGGAGCCCAGAACCAAGTTCTGGGTCTCTCCCCATTTCCCCAGCCAGCTCCAAACTGACACTCCCTCCTCTGGCCTCTGTCTCTCTTCCGGACAGGGAGGCCACCTGATCTTTGTCCCCAACACCTTCAGTTGGCATCTTGCAGGGGAAACTGAGGCACCCACACAGTATTCAGAGAAAATATTAAGAACATTCCCACTTCATCACAACAGGTGCAACAAAATATAATACTGTATATTGAAGTAGGCAAGTGCTGCTTCTGACTTTCCACTTTTAATTGACCCTTGTAATCTTGTGGCACTGACAAGTTGTAGCTTCATTTTATATCAGCTTACAGGGCGGGAGCGGGGGGGCACCACCATTTTGGGCCCCACCAAAAATTATGCAAACCTGCCACCTATGGCCACCAATGTAACCCAGCCGCCTCCTGTCTCCTGGCTATAGTGTGGGCAGGAAGGGGTTAACCCCAAGGATGCATTGTGCACCAGGGTCCAGGGAGCCTGACTGCAGGGGCTTCAGTGAACCGAGCCAGAGAGGTGGCTCAGCAGGGGAGGGTGCCTAGGGGATGGAGCAGCCCCTGGCAGTGGGGGGGATAGCTGGGGGGTGAAGAGGGTGATAAGCCCCTGCCTTGGGAGCTGCTGTGGAGCCTGCAGGTTCGGGGTGTGAACAGGCTGGAAATCGCTCCCTGCCCCCCATCCCACCAGAGCTTAGCTGAGGGGTGGAGAGGCTTCTCTGTACCAGCACTATGCGGGGCTTTGGCACATTCAGGGCTTGGCTCCTCCTGGTCAGTGCCCCAGGTCGGAAGGTCTTGGGCTTTCCCAGGGCACCGACCCAGCCAAAGGAAGTGGGGGAAGGAAGGAGTCTGCTGGCCAAGCTGTTTGTAAGCTGAGCGCTCCAACCAGGGACTGGTTCTCTGCACAGCGCTGGGAGCGAGACGTATCCTGCTGGGAGTGGGATATGGAGGAGCAGCAGGGCTGGAGGTAAAGCAGAGAGAGAACAGCAAGAGGGGGAGCACATAAAGGGCGGATTGGTGAGCAGCAGAGGCAGCACATAACCAGCTGGCGCCGGCCCACACTCACCAGCCACTGCAGCACGCAGCCAGTGCCAGCCAGAAATGGGACGGGGGCAGGGCCCTGCTGGCCGAGAGCCAGCATGCAGTGGGGGCTGCACTGGCAGGGGGAGCAGCTGGCCCCATGTGCTGCATCTTCACCCCACCACCAGCCTTACACACCCACCCTCATTGTCTGCCACTGGACTCCCCTGCCACTCTGCCCTGGTGGGCGGGTGGCTGGCGAGCAGGGATCTGGCGAGCAGCAGGACCCACTAGTACTGATTGAGGGGAGGGAGGGAGACAGAAAATATGGGACAATTTGTTTTTAAGAAAAAGTCGGGACACCTGCAGAAGGGCTTGAATACGGGACTGTCCCTTTAAAACCCAGACATCCAGTCACCCTACATATCTCTGGAAGTTCAAACAAGAAGTCTTGTGACCTTTAAAAGCATTTTCTTGCGTTTGCCAATCCAGATTCCTATTGGAGCTGATGCCAGCTCCAACTGTTCAGATTTGGAGAAGTATGAGATCTGAGGAGACCCCACTCCTGATCTCAGCTTTTCAAACAATCACCCTCAGCCCAAAGATCATGCCAAGAAGTGTATAGTTTCCCTCAAGGCATTTACTTGAGCTATTGCAAACAAGTTTACGCCTCCAAATTGATGCAGCTTGATGACCCTTATTTCTATTGTTTCCTTATCACCTCATATGCCCCCATCCAATATGACCCTCTCATCACCTATGGACTCCACTTCTTTGTAACCTTCCCCCAATACAAGTGTCCTGATTCCCTTCCTAGCCCTTTGAATGTTCTCAGATGTTTTCCAACCTAGAAATTGGATAGTGTTTTGAGGAAAAGATCAGGCATGAGCTCTATTATGCTCTGATCCTTTTCAATATGTTCTTGTTGGTTGAGAGGAATGCAGATTTAACTATGAATAACTAATTTGAAATTATAAGGTTCAGCTTCTCTCCCAGCCATCCCAAGTCAAGGTGTTTGTGGTTTGCTAAAGAGCTTATGTGAACATGCTTGGTTTGTTTTCTTCTATGACCATTAGATCAGTAGAAAGTATTCTAAACCTCCTACACTTTGGAAATTATTTGCCTTCCAAAAGATAGGTCTTCTATCTATCAGATCTATTCTCTGCTTTTGCTTAACAAAAATGCACGAGGACTGAACCCAGATGATGACTTCCCCACACTTGTCAAAAAAGCCCAAACAATCTGTAGTGCATTAAGAAGGCTCCATGTTCAGTAGTAATTCAGTTATTGGATTTATTCTTTATTATAGGCTGCTATCCAGTATGTTTGGGCTAAAGCAGTGGGCGAAAGTTGCTATGTATAATGCTTGCTTGAGAATTTTTTTCTCTGACAGGAGTAATCTTATTGATGGGAAAGTCAATAAAACTCTTAAGCAATTGGCTCATTCTAAGAATAAAAATCTGAAAATGTACTTGATATTTCTACAGTCTTTTAGCTACATTGGTAGGCTCTCCAGCCAAGGAAAACTTCAGTTAAATCCAGCAGCTTTTCTTTAGGTTTTTTTTCTTGAGCACCAAATCTGAAAGCAACCCTTGTCAAGCCGAACTTGGTGGAAAATTCCTCCTTAACAGGGAAATTTATCCACACACTAAACCTTTTGCAACAGTTCATATGATTGTGACATTTTAATGTATTCCCGTTACTTAACTAATGTAAATTGAAAATCACTGATTTCCTGTTCAAAACAGCACTTGCTGTCGTCTGCTACACTTGCACTCTGTCGCATGCAGTGTTTCAGTTAACGACACTACATAACTGAATGCTTTTTGCCCAGTTACATGGGTTTATGTCCAGCTACTGTGCAAAACAGTGACCTAGTCAGATTACAGTGATGAAGCTAGAATGAAATTAAATGATTGAACACTTTTGTAACGCATGTCCACTTCACTGATATATAATGGGGGCAGCTTGGAGCTGCTCCAGTGGTGCAGAGATGATGTTTAGGTTTAGCACTAGTCACTAAACCTTGGGTGGTACAGTGTAATGCTGGACTTCCTTATACCCAGCTGCCAGAACAGCCTTTTCAGGCCAGACTAGCATCCAGATGGTACCAGGATTACATAACACTGCTTTCTTCTGGGGTTGCAGCTGGGGCTCTTTAGCGACTTCTTCTCAAGTCGCTTTTGATTTCTAGCCTGAGAAACGTACTGAAAAATCCTGGATGAGGTCAGAACGTTTTTGGGCAGAATGATGTTGACATGAAAGAAGCCTTGACTTTTTTCCAAATCAAGTGTAGCACCACTTCACTGGGCAAAAGAACCTTCAAGACTAAGTAGGGAAGACATAGTCTGTGTTACAAGACTCTGATAAAGCAGATGATCATCTCCAGCTTCATGGCCTTGTACAGCCTCTGCTAAGATTCCCAGGGGCTGCTTCCTAACATCCTGCCTCTTCAAAGATTTAAAATTGTTGGGATTAAGTGAGAGTCACTAAACCATCTTTAGAGGTTGGAGCATTGCATCCAGTGTCACCATGGAGTCATTTTCATTATAGACTCAATCAGTTTAGTGTAGAAAAGATGGTGGAACATGCACTTTCTTTGGCTTTTAAGAGTATATATTAATACACATTGGGATTTCCTCTGAGACCTACCTCTACACGCTGCAAAAAAAATCCCCCAAAAAATCCAACACCTTTATTTATGAAATTATAGCCTGCTTTAGTGTTTGCATATATCTCCAGCAGTAAATAGTCAACTAAGGCCCTGGTTCTCAACCAGGGGTACCCCCTGGAAGACCTCTGCGTATGCGTACATCAACTCATCTAGATATTTGCCTAGTTTTACAACACGCTGCATAAAAAGCACTAATGAAGTCAGTACAAACTAACATTTCATACAGACAATGACTTGTTTATACTGCTCTATATACTATACACTGAAATGTAAGACTATAAATATTGTACTAATTGATTTATTTTATAATTGGTAAAAATGAGAAAGTAAGCAATTTTTCAGTACTAGTGTGTGACACTTTTTCTCTGTGTTTTTGTCTGATTTTGTAAGCATAGTTTGTGAGGTGAAAACTGGGGGTACGTAAAACCAGTCAGACTCCTGAAAGGCTTACAGTAGTATGGAAAGGTTGAGAGCCACTGAACTAAGGGCTTGCTTGCTGGATTGATTGGGAGGCCCTATGCTTCAGGGGTACCCATCTGAGGCCTAGTTATCTCTCTGCTTCATCCTTGCTCCAGGGGAGAAGGGTAGTAATTTGCTGTCATCTTCACCCAGAAGCAAACTACAATGCCCACTACTCTGGCTCAATTTTGGCTGGTTCATTGGAGGACAGAACAAAGGGTTCACCAATTCACCACCTACTCCATATCCACCTGCTCTGGGTGGGTATAAGTGGGGGTCTGTGTGCCATGATCAAAGGTCTAGGTAACTTACTTAGAAGTGTAAGGGGGCAGAGAGTCTCCTGTGAATGTATAGTTCAAGCTACAATCTAGCCCAAATGAGGAAAGATTAAAAGGATAGAACATGGAGCATAACTTCTGATTTCTAGTAAGGAAAACCATGTTTTTGTAAGTCTTTATTACAAATAATATTTAAGTGATCACGTAAAAATATTCCTGACTGGAAGGGGTGAGGAAAATAGTCTTCTGTAACGCAGCCAAAAAAAGAGCCAGAACCAACACGGGGCGACATGCAAAACTTTTCCTATAATAGGAATTTAATTTAGGGAAACTGGACATTTAGCTCATCTTTGGTTTGTGGAATCCCATTGAGAGTTAAATGTGTTGTTATGATGATTAGCACCACCCTTCTAACCCTTGTGGACTGTTTAATGCTGGGAGTACTGATTCTCAGTGCAGAAAACTGTCCTGAAGTGCAAGGCAGGGAAAATAGAGGAACAAATTGAGGAATCCTCACTAGAGACACAGGTAAATGAGGGAATCATTTTGCTTAAACTGTTTATGGAATGCCTATTTTGCGGTATCTTGCTATTCTGTATCATTACTTTATTAATGAATATATTGCTTTACATAGCTTCCAAAGGATTGTGGCGAGTGGGTTATTGCATCTTGACACTTATATTTACTATAGCTCCCATGTCAACTAATGTTGCATAAAATTAAGGATCAATATGCCTCTCTATTTGTTGACCTCTTGTCTCTATATACTGTTCTAGTTTAGCTCTACCAAAGGGGCAGTGTGATGGTTCAGACTGAACTCTCGTTGGGTGTTCTAGATATAAAATCTTTTGCAAACCAGAATTGTTTGATGAACACAGAATAAATAGAGGAATGCAACAAATACAGTTTTTGAATTTTTGAAAAGATATTTTCAAAAATATCAGGGAAGTGCTATGTGACCCCTCTGCATGTTACTCCTTTGTATAACTTGAGTAGGGAAGTCAGGTACCTAAATATTCCCCTTCCTGCTATCATTTGATAAGGTCAGTGTATTCCATTACAGTAGTGTCCCAAATCATTAAAAGCCAGCAGGTAAAGGTAAGATTATCTAGACTTTTTCCCCCTCCCTTTTTTCCGTCCTCATCCTCCCCCTCCACCCCTGCCAAATATGTGGCTATGACACACAGAGCATGTCCAACTGTGAAAAATAAATTCCCCCCCTATATAAAGAATATCTTTCACATCAGCGCCTAACCAAAAAAATTAAATTAAATGTCCGGTCCAATGATAGTTGAACCAAAGTCACTACTCTTATAGGAGGATACCTCTGGCCAGAAATCTGGGAAGTTGTTCTACTTTCATTAACTCTTTCCTATAAATAAAAAATCATGAACAAAAATTGTACAATAATCAGCTGCTCTGTTCCCGCCTGTACGTCAAATTACTTCAAGGTCACTCCTTTAGTACTGTCATGCAGAAGAAGAAAGCGTTTTCTGTTGGCATTTTCATTTAGTTTTTCCTCCTGCGTGTCTCAGTACTTGAGTTGCTCATCTAGCTTTGGTTTTGTTTGGGTTTTTTTTGGTGGGTGTGTGTGCGCGCGCACGCTGGGGCGGGGGGGGGGACTTGAATTGCTCATGTGTGCTGTAGAATGTGCCAGAAATCTAGGTTTTTATGGTCTGCTTTACAGGCAATGATGCACTAATGAGATCTTTTTCAGTAGGAGTTGTTTTTGCCCATATTGATATAAAGGTTTTATACTAAACTGTGGCATACCCTGTGGCTATGTACTATATGTAAATAATCCTGATGAGCACATACATTCAGTGAGACATGGTGTCAGGAAAAATTGCATTTCATTTACTTTGTGTTGTGTCTCAGTCTGAGACTCTGGTCTCACAGGGTTTTATTCAGAGAAATGTTTTAATTCTGTTCCTTTAAACAAAAATCAGGTTTGGATTTTGTGTTTTAATAGGACAGCTGGGAAGTTGTAGAAGGACTGCGAGGAGTCATGAATTATACCCAGGAACCACAGAAACAGGAAGGCTACCTGCTGAAAAAGAGGAAATGGCCTCTGAAAGGCTGGCACAAGGTAGGAAAGAAGTGTGTATCTTAGGGTTAGTTGCAGATTAAACTTAACTCACTTGGTGTGTTGTCCTTGTTGTTGAAAAGTTAACTGCAGAAAATGCCCTTTTAGTGGAATATATTGTATCATTTCCTGCTCTCCTATAAAAGGTTTCTTTGTATTTCTGATTACAGAGATACTTCTTCTTGGACAGAGGAATTTTGAAGTATGCCAAGTGTCAAACTGATGTAAGTGGTTTTTTGGGTGTATTTTTGTTTTGTTTTTCCTCTCTCTCTCTCGATATTGTGGTATTTCATATGAATACCACGTTTTGGGTCATGTTGTGAAGAGGAAAGGTAGATTTTGAATTTCTAACCTACAAGATGAATTAAAAATGTTGGTCCTGCCAATCAATGCCTCTCTTCTCCTGCCTCAGGCATTAATGCTAATTTTCTATGTTAAAATCTTTTTTTGCAGGTAGAGAGAGAGAAGCTGCATGGCTGCATTGATGTTGGACTTTCAGTGATGTCTGTAAAGAAATCAACAAAATGTATAGATTTGGATACCGAAGAATACATATACCATTTAAAGGTAATTCTTCAAGGCAATCGTATTCTGTATCTTACCAATTAAATTGTAAAAATATTAAAACATTGTGATGCACCTAGTGGTGTGTGTGGTGTTGACCTCTTAATAAAGGGTGCTGGAAATGTTGGTTAACTTGAAGGAAAAACATTTTAAATTCTGTAGCAGTTGTCAAATGTGGCCAAACTTTATAGTTTGCTGAGAAGCAAATTATGTCCTTTGTTTTACTGTAGTTTGGTTTCCGGATTTCGTAATTTCTGTAAAATCTTTCTCTAACTTTAAATTTTGTCAAACACAAAGTCTCATAGTTGGCAGCAGTTTTTTATATTTAAATTTAGTTACTCCTTTTTGTGAGACAAATGTGGGGAGAAAAAATGGGCCAGAGTAATTACATGCTGCTGTTGTGCCCTCTTGCATCTTTTCCATTATATGAGCGTACTTGCACTTATCGAATCTATTAATAGAACATAATTAAGAAGGAATGTATTTATTTTATCTGTGGACTATATTTTGTAGTTTTAAAGTTGTAAGTTTTATCTATTGATCTAAATTGACTTAAAATAGATAGCTAATGTTTTTTAAATGTAAAAAAGCCACAAAACCTATATTTAACTAAGATTAAAAGTCTTTTTTTTGGACCTTAAAACAAATAAGTTTGGAAGTAAAACTGAAAATACACAACTATGGCATGTGTGCAGATTTAATGCTGCCATGCTTCTGTGGGTCTAAATTGAGTCTGTCCTCTGGACGACAGGCTTACAAGACTTGTATTTAAGTTCACAATATTAGGCCCTATTTAGTAAGGTACCCCTTTTTTAGGATAGCACTTAAGTGAGTGCTTAAGTCTTATTGAAGTCAATGAGACTTAGGCAGGTGCATCAGTGTTGCCCTGAATAGGGATGGACTCAAACATTTGTTTGTGCTTTCCTGAATTGGGGCCTTAGAGAGAAATTTCAGCTAACATAGTTTTCCTCTTAAGCTGCTCCATGAATTTTTTTCTATGTTGTACTGAGGCAAGTGAAGAGTACTATTTAACAGGCACACTTTATTGATGCTCTGTCAAGAATTCAGAACCCCTTGTGGCCACCTTGTAAGAAATGGGAAAAAATAAGATCTAGTTTTGTCTAGTAATTTAAGGTTGACTCCATGTCATATAACTTAACTATATTTTCTGTAGGTGAAGTCTCAGGAACTGTTTGACGAATGGGTAGCAAAACTGCGGCACCACAGAATGTATCGGCAAAATGAAATTGCTATGTTTCCGCATGATATCAATAATTTCTTCCCGGCATCCTCTACCGCAGACTCTGTACCCAGTGTGTTCGACTCTGTCTCAAGTAGAAAGGTAATGATGAGCTTTCATCAAGGATTAATGTAGCTGGATTTCCTCTATCAGTTTGTGTAAAGACCAGGGCCGGCTCTATGCATTTTGCTGCCCCAGGCACAGCAGTCAGGCAGCTTTCAGTGGCATGCCTGCGGGAGATCCGCCAGTCCCGTGCCTTTGGTGTACCCGCTGCCAAATTGCCAGCGAAACAGCAGGACTGGCGGACCTCCTACAGGCATGTCGCCGAAGGCAGCCTGACTGCCGCCCTCATGGCGACCAGCAGGCCGCCCCAGGCATGCACTTGGTGCGCTGGTGCCTGGAGCCGCCCCTGGTAAAAACCGTAATGAAGTTTTTGGTTGGGTAAAGGTTTGGTGTAAGATGTAAACAGTAAAATGGTCTAATGCAGGCAGTCTCAACCTTTTTTCTTTCTGAAGCCCCCCTCCCCAACATGCTATAAAAATTCCACAGACCACCTGTCCCACAACAACTGGTTTTCTGCATATAAAAGACTGGACCGGTGTTAGGGGATAGCAAGCAGGGCAATTGCCTGGGGCCCCCGTGTCACAAGGGCCCCTGCAAAGCTAAGTTGCTCAGGCTTTGGCTTCAGCCCCAGGTGGCAGGGCTCAGGGCCCCAGGCTTCAGCCCCAGGTGGTGGGGCTTTGGCTTTCTGCTGTGGGCCCCAGTGAGTCTAACACTGGCCATGCTTGGTGGACCCCCTGGAACCTGCTCACGGCCCTCCAGGGGATCCCGGGCCCCTGTTTGAGAACCACTACTCTAGAATACTGTAAAGTTATCCTGTTTTTTTAATATCATGTTTAAAGTTTTATTAAAATATAATTTTCTTTTGCTTCATTTAAACAGTAACAAGACCAGTATTGGAAAAGTTATAATCTGTTAATGGTTGCATAATAAATATCTTTGGTACACATGAGTTTTGCTGTCAGAATGGGAAAAGTAACTCTAGATTTTTTTACTTAAAGCTTTGTCCATTCATGCTACAGTGGTGAAAATTTGTGGGTTTAACATTAAAACTTTATGAAATTACTTGCTATAAACTATAAAACATTAGCAATCCAATATTATGATAAATATTTAGGCTTCCTTTAAAAATGTGCAGTGATGATAAAGTTGTAAATCATAAATTTGCCAATGTGTTTGACAGTAAATGTTCTTTTTCGAGATGAGTTGTCCACACAGATTCTAGTGTTAGCATGTATGCACCTCCTGGGCAAGAGATTGGATTCTTTTGGCCAGCAGTGGCTATTAGGGTCATGCCGGCACCGTAGATATCCTTGTGCTAACCGCCCCATATGCGCACACTCCCCAGGGAATAAAGGGCAGAATGGGTCCCTCGGTTCCTTCTTACCACCTGTGACAGCAAGTCAGAACTCCTGCAGTGTTTGCCTGCTTTTCTGTATACTGTGCTAGTGTTAATTAGCTAGCACTCTAACTAGTAAATAATTAGTGAGTTATTGCCTTATTTGTTTAAAAAAAAAATCAGTTTAGGCTAGATGCACCCATCCTACCAATATAGCAGAAACTTTAAGACCTGTCAATGCTGGACACTTCTGGTGCCTACTCTGTGTAGGATAGGGACATGCAGAGTGTTTTGGGGAAGTGTCACTCTTTCTCTAGCTACACTCGGAAAACTAGAGAAGCCCATCTGAAGCTGTTCCACCTTGAGAGTTCGATCCACTCCGCCTGGGACACTGAAGGAAGGTTAGAACTGGACCAATGTCTTCTGGACAGCCCCTTTCTATTAGTGCACTGCTGAGCCAAGATTCTAATCTGCGCCACCACTTCTTCTAAGAGGCTTCGCCTGCTATTCCAGGGTTGACAACTTCTGATGGGCAGAAAAGAGCACCACTGCAGGGCCAAGTTAGGTGCAGGTCACCTTCTTAGAATCATAGAATCTCAGGGTTGGAAGGGACCTCAGGAGGTCATCTAGTCCAACCCCCTGCTCAAAGCAGGACCAAACCCAACTAAGTCATCCCAGCCAGGGCTTTGTCAAGACTGACCTTAAAAACCTCTAAGGAAGGAGATTCCACTACCTCCCTAGGTAACCCGTTCCAGTTCTTCACCACCCTACTAGTGAAAAAGTTTTTCCTAATATCCAACCTAAACCTCCCCCTCTGCAACTTGAGACCATTACTCCTTGTTCTGTCATCTTCTACCACTGAGAACAGTCTAGATCTAGGCCTTCTCCCAGGCCTAGCAAGCAGAGACATAAGCCATCAAAATTCTGGTTTGGCTTGGTTTAGACTTAAGTTTAGGCTCAATCTCCTAAGAGCCAAAAGCATAAACAGGCCTCTTGAAGTACCCTAGTACCAATTTCCAAGACAGCATCATCAGTACTCCCAGACTCTATGGACCTCTCTCTCTACCAGTTCTTCAGCATCAGTTTCAACACTGGGTACCTCAGTATCCAGAGCCTTGGCACAGAGTGTCTCAGTACCCAGAGTCCTGGTACCTATTACCTCCATACCAGTCATCTCAAAACAGAGTTCCCTAGTACTAGCTATCTTGGTACCCAAAGCATACACTGTACCCAAGTGACTTAACTGTGATCCCAGTACCCGAGTCACCCCTCCTTAAAAGATTGAAGGTGGTGATTTTCAAGCCACCAGCTTCTGAGTTATCAGAACCTCCTCCCCAAAGAGGTACTATAGGTCGATCCAGCCGTGCCATGTAGTGCGGTCTCAAATACTGGTAAGGCAAGAGTTGGAAAGTGAGGAAGAGCATTAGCTGCAAGGGGGAAAACATCTGGTCCTTTGTGCCATTTCCGCATCCTCCCTAGACTAGGCAGTGAATCCTGCTGTGTCTTCCTCAGTGGATGACTTCAGGGTGTTCCAGGAACATGGCAGAGACCCTGGATATACTATTGGAAGTGGTACAGGAGAAACCATATCAACTCATGGACATCTAACACCTTTCCACACCTGGCAGGCTCACCAGGCCCATAAAATGAGGGACTGTTGGAGCACCCAACATCTGTTCTGGTCACACCCAAGCAAACTGATAGATCATTTTCAGATACTAGTTCCTTTCCAGGGAATTTTGATATTTCTATTCATTCCCACTACTGGGTTTGCTTGCAGTGCAGGAAACATAAAAACAGGGACCTCCCAAATGAATACCCTGAGAGAAGACCCCAAAGAAATTGGACCTCTTGAGTATACCTGACACCTAATCAGTCAGCATCCAGATGCATAACTAATTATCAGGCCCTCCTCTGCAAGTATGGGATAAGTTGTCTAGCTTGTAGATAAGCTTCCAAAAGCGTATCAAGAGAAGATGAAGGTCCTTTTGCTGGAGGACAAATTGACAGACTGTGCTGAACACATTTGACTTATGTAATATGGCCACATTGGTGGCAATGAGTAGGTCTTCCTGGCTCTAGTCTGTAGGGATCCCCTGGGAGGTCTAAACAACAATCAAGGACCTTCCATTGGCGGGCAGTGAATCTCTTAATTCTAGAATGAATGAGACCCTCCATGCCTTAAGACTTGAAGGCAAATCTTTGTTCTTGAGACTGGAACACAGTGGCCCAAAGAAGGAAGCAAACATATCAACAATCGTCCTTCAAGCAGTACTTCTCTGCCTAGTACTGTTGTCAGCCCCAGAGGACCTCAGAGACACAAGAAAGATGTAGCTGAAGCAGGAGAAGTAGAAGTTGTTCCACTAGAGATGACCCTCTGCCCCTCTTTGCTGTTGCACACGCTGTGGTGTCCACCAGGCAGCAGGTCTGATGCCAACGTCAAGAGCCCAACAGAATCATCTGGGAAGGGGGGTAAAAAAGGAAATTGCATCTTATTTTTGTGAAGCCTAGACTGGGATCACCTTGGGCTGGTGGTGCCTAGAGATTGCAAGAAAGGGATCTTCTTTCCAGTTCCAAACCCTTCCTACCCCTTGCCCTCCCCCCTAGTCAATTTTCAGGGACCTGTCTCGCAAGATACTGTTAAAGCAAGAAGTGGACTGCCTTCTACAACTGGGAGCAGTGAAGGAGGTGCCTTCAGGGACAAGAGGTCTATTTCTATTTTTTCATCCCAAAGAAGAAAGGGGATGTCTCAGACCTTTAATGTCTGAACAAAGTAATTTTGTTTCAAGTTCAGGATGGTGACTTCCCTCATCAGAGCCTCAAGATTGGTTTGTGGCTCTTGACTGGCAAGACACCTAATCATCCAGCCCACAGGTAATGGCTCAGAGCCTTGGTAGGAACACAGTAGAGGGTCCTGCCCTTTGGTGTTTCCGCAACACCAAGGGCATTCTCCAAATGCTTTGCAGTTGTGGCTGCTCATCTAAGGAGACAAGGAATCCACATTTGCCCACATCTTAACTGGCTGATCCAAGAAAGATCACACCAACGAATCCAAGTAACCTTAAAGCTCTTTGCCTTACACGGCCTCAAAGTCAACAGAGATAAATCCACACTGACTCGGACTCCAAGCGTAGCATTCATAAGAGCAGTATTAGATTCCAGTTAATGAGCTTACCTTTCCAGCTTCAAGCTCACACAAGAGCATCCGTGAGAACTTACCTGGGATTTATGGCCTCATGAACCTAAATTATATAGTTTGCCAGACTTCATCTCCACTCCATACAAGGGTGGCTGAAATCAATGTATCTACAGCAGGCATCACATAGACATAATGGTCATGGTCCCACAAGAAGCCCTCTTCTCATTAAACTGGTGGAAAGACCCTCTTCGTATGTGCAACCCATTTACATCTTTACCTACTGAGACTGTGGGGATGGATACCTCCACTCATGGATGGGGAGCTTATCTAGATCACCTTCAAATTCAGGACCTATGGTCCCCTCAGAAGCTCATCTCCACACAAAATGTTTTAAAGCTCACAGCCATCTACCTGGCATTCAAAGCATTCCTGCCTCTTCTCCAGAGTTCCACAATCTAACTCCTGACAGATAAATACCACAACTATACATTATGACTAGGGCCCTACCAAATTCACAGCCATGAAAAATGCATCAGACCGTGAAATCTGGTCTTTCGTGTGCTTTTTCCCTACACTACCCAGATTTCATGGAGGAGACCAGTGTTTCTCAAACTGGGGATCCTTGACCCAAAATGGAGTTGCAGATGGGTTGCAAAGCTATTTTGGGGGGCTGTGATATTGCCACCCTTACTTCTGCACTGCCTTCAGAACTGGGCAGCCGGAGAGCAGCGGAGGTTGGCCAAGCATCCAGCTCTGAAGGTGGCACCCTGCCAGCAGCAGCACAGATGTAAGGGTGGCAATACCATACCATGTCACCCTTACTCTTGCGCTGCTGTCTTCAGAGCTGGGCAGCTAGAGAGTGGCAGATGTTGACTGAGGGCCCAGCTCTGCAGGCAGCAATGCAGAAATAAGGATGGCAATACCATACCATACCATGCCATCCTTACTTCTGCGCTGCTGCTGGTGGCGGCTCTGCCTTCAGAGCTGGGCTCCTGGTCAGCAGCAGCTGCTCTCCAGCTGCCTAGCTCTGAAGGAAGCGCTACCACCAGCAGCAGTGCAGAAGTAAGAATAGCAGTACTGCAATCCCCTCTACAATAACCTTGCTCCCCTTGTCCCCCCAACTCATTTTTGGGTCAGAACCCCTACAATTACAACATCATGAAATTTGGGATTTAAATAGCTGGAATCATGGAAATTTGTTTGGGTTTTTTTTGTTTTGTTTTTTTAAATCCTATGACCATGAAATTGACCAAAATGGACGTGAATTTGGTAGGGCCCTACTTATGACAACAGACAAGGGGAAGCAAGAATGTCTTTGCTCTGTCAGGAGGGCTTGCAGCTCTGGAATTGGTTCATTTTTTAATCAAATCACACCACTGGCTGTGTACCGTCCCAACCTTCAGAAGAGCTTGGCAGATCAACTCAGCAGACAGTTCTCAGACAACTAGTGGTACAGTACATCTCTCAAGTGGGGATTCCCAGAAGTAGATGTTTGCCACAGACCATGACAATGCCGGTGTCAGGCATTCTGTTTCATAGCGGGGGCTTCAGCTTAAGTGCCCATGACAGAGACTCTTCCCCCCTCCCCCCCCCCGGACATTGGGACCTATCTATGCTCTTCTGCTGATCCTCATGATAAGGAAGATTCTTAGGAACTGAGGCAAAAGGCAGGACTGAGGATTAGGATAGCCCCAGCATGAGCCAGGCAGTTCTGGTATTTGGATCTGATGAATCTCTCAACATAGCCACCAAGCACATGACTTGCTGTGATTGATATGGTCTCACAGAACAATAGTCAGATCCTGCATCCAGACCCAACCGCCTTACATCTGGCAGCCTAGAAAGAAGCTGTCCAGCTGGAGTTCAGAACAATCTGCTCCACAGTAGTAAAGCCTCCACTGGACTGATTTAAAGCAAAGTGGAGGAGGTATTCCAGTTGGACGTTTCAGCACCAGCTTTCTCCCCTGACAACGCCCATTTCAGCAATATTGGACTATTTTTACTAGCCCTGAAACTATCTTGACTTTCTATCAGCTACATGCAGTAGCAATAGCTGCACTCACAATATGACCCTGAATAGGAATGTATTTTCCCACCTTACAGTGGTCAGGTTCCTTAAGATCCCTCATTCATGTATTTCTCCCCTTGGGGACCTCAATATACTATTAGCAGGGTTGTTGGATTCTCCCCTCCCCTTCCCCGTTGAGCCAAAGCTATTTCAGAATTCTGGGTGAACCTGTTCATTCATCTCCCAGTATTCTTCCCCGGGCCTCGCTCCACCTCTGGGGAAGCAAAACTTCACTCACTTGATGGAGTAAGGGCACTGTTTCTCTACAATGATGGGACAGAGCCTTACAGAAACATACCTAGACTGTCTGTAGCCTTTGCAGGGAGGGTCCTTTCAGGCTAGGTAAGTGGGTCTCCAACTGCATAAGAACGTGTTATGAGTTAGCCAGGCTAGAGCCAACCCCCTAAGCACATTCGAGCTCATTTCACTAGAGCTCATGCAGCCTCTGCTACATGTTTGAAGAATATCCCTATTTCTGAAATCTGTAAGGCAGCTACAGGGAACTCAGGGGGGAGGGATAGCTCAGTGGTTTGAGCATTGGCTTGCTAAACCCAGGTTTGTGAGTTCAATCCTTGAGGGGGCCATTTAGGGATCTGGGGCAAAATCAATACTTGGTCCTGCTAGTGAAGGCAGGGGACTGGACTCAATGACCTTCAAGGTCCCTTCCAGCTCTATGAGATAGATATATCTCCATATATTATTATTTATTTATTAGTCCACACCTTTACAAGATCCTATTCTTTTGTAGCGGTGTCAAGATCAAATTCCTGCTTTGGTAGGGCTATCCTGCGATCGCTTGTTTAAGAAGGACTCCTACTACCCACCTCCGAGCAGAGACAACTGCTTGCTATGGGCAATCACTCGAAAGAATGGTTACTCAACACACCTCAAAGACCCACAGATACTGTAAGGTATCTGTGTGGATTCCATGAACTGCCCTCCTTCCCCACTGCTACAGAAACCTACTCCTCTGGGATTCTGTATTGGCAAAGAAACTGAGGATCCATTCCACCCTTTATGAATGTGGGGTGGGGAAAATGTAAGGATATCTAGAGCACAGAGGCTCCTCCAACAGGCGCTGCTGCCTGAAAGAATCCGATCACATGCATACCAAGAGTGGAACCTGCCTGGATAACACAACTTGAAGAATCAGAGGTACAATAACGTAACTTGTTTGTTTTTAATATGAAATACTTTAGTGTACTTCCAATTTATTATCCCAGCTTTGAAGTCAGTGGAGGTATTCCAAGAAGATTTGGCCCATGGTCAATGTTGTATGTTACACATTTTAATAGCTTGTAGAATGTTTGCATTCTAAGGGTTAACGTTCTTTTTGCAAGTCAGTGTGTCCAGCTAGATTGAGCTATAAAAGCGCATGCTTCCTTCCCTGTCTCCTTTTGGCAACTCCCCCCTCCCCCCCGCCCGATTTGTATATGAATTGTAGGGCAAAAGTAAGTTTCATGTTATGAATTTTGGAGACGTAAATGTGGAATATGTGTACAAAGTTGCTCTAAATTGTACATCTTTATAAACTCCATCTGTACATTCCAAAAGGTGGGTAACATGTTGTTTAATACATATGGCTGGCTACAGCTTTCTGCAATGATTTAAAAAACTAGAGCAGCTGTAAACGTGAATTAATGATGAAGTTACTAACTGATATTTACTGTCTTGGTTCAGACTAAACAAGTTGTATTTAATACACTTATTGTAATACTATTGATTTCATATACTGGCATCAGTTGATAAAGTGTTCAGTTTTCTTCCCACCCCCATAAGTAAAAAGGACTAAAGAAAGGGAACAAGCTTATTAATATAGAGGCATGGAAGAGACTTTCATATGAAGATAGATTTAAGGCTTGTATTGCTTAGTTTAGAGAGGGGCTGAGCAAGAGGTAACATGAAAGAAGAATATAAAATAGGTGAGAGAGATCATCTAGGCCCTTCCAATTAACCTTTCTCATAATACTAGAATAAAGGGGACACACGATGAAATTTCAAAGGAAGCAACATATTTAAAATGGATTTTAAAAGAAATGTTTTATGAAACTTATAAATTAGCCTGGGGAACTTGCTCCTGCAAGCTTACTGGGATCCAAAAAAGGCTTAGGCACCTGTATAAATGAGAAGTTCCTCTGTAGTTATTCTAGATAGGATAAGAGTATTATCAACCAACCACCTTTAATCATAGGAATATGAACATTAGTCAGTTCTTCAGATAACATCTGGTGAAACTTGCCCCCCTTTCTTTAAAATCTTCCTAATATTTAAACTGTTCCTTGTTTTGCTGAGTCGGAAATGGGGAGAACATAAAGGCAGATGATGTGTTGTTCCGTTTACTACTCTGACATAACTGGTTTCAAGTGTTAAACCTTTTTAAATCTACTTTTCAGCAAACCTAGTTCTTATTGATTTTTCTTTTGTATTTGGCTTTCTGTTGCTGGTAGCTGTTAGTCAGCTCACACCCGTATTCAGATTTTCACATGCCCATAAGGGGTGGTATTAAATAAAAAATGTGCATTTCTTTGTTGGCTCATATATTTGTGACACCTTTGGTGCATGTAACCTTCACCAGTGTCTGAACCTGGTCCTCTGCATCTGGATGCCATAATGTATCTTCACCACAATAATAGATTGTCTTTGTATCAATAATTCATTTCTGTTTCTTTGGAACAGGCAGGCAGCCTGACAAAACAGAATTCATTGCGAATTGGAAGTAGCTTACAGTTTTCCTGTCCAAGTAGTGAGTCCAGGATTCCCCCTTGGCTACAGTCTTCTGAGGATATGGAAAAATGCTCAAAAGGTAATGTTATCTGAAGGAACTTTAAACTATTAGGTTATTTCAGATTTCCTGAATGTAACTGGAATTGACTGACTGTGTGTAAGGGCTATCCTCATGTAGTGTTTACCTCTGAAAATGATGGTGGTAAATTTTTTTTATTTTTTTTGCAAATTATGTCCACATTTTATAGGGATAGTAATTTTTGAGTACCTCCGTTTTTGGGTAGCCAACATGAGACCCCTTAAAGGGGCCTGACCTTTTTCAGAAAGTTTTGGGCACCAATCTTCTGATTATCAGGCTTTGAGGTGTCTCAAACTAGGCACCCAGAAATCGAAGCATCCAAAATTTCTAGCCATTTTTAAAAATTTGGGCCTTAGTGAACATCACAAGTGCCAGACATATTTACAGTCCCAAGAGCTTGAGGTTCTTTTGAAGTTATTTCTCTATAGAAGAAAAATACGTGAAAAGCAGCAGTTTAAGCTTGCCCCATCAATATGCCTCTGTCCTGACCTAGAAGGACCCACCTGTAGGGGTGAGAAGATAGTACAGTCTCCAAGCCTGTGACATCATTGCCCTCTCCACTAAGGGGGCTGACTAATGCCAAATTGTGGTAACAATCTTTGTGCTGCTGACACCAATCCTCTACAAACTAGACTGCAAAAACAAGTGAATCAAAGTAAGACTTTAACTGCATGTAAAAAATTACTTCCCATGTCTCCATTTCTTGGGAGCAACTGAAAATATTTTCTTTCAAAACAGATCTCTCGTATTGTCACACACATTTAATGGAAATGAGCCAGCTGTTACAGAGCATGGAAGTTCTCCATAGGACATGTTCAGCACCTGCTATAAATGCCATGCAGGTCAGTGTGTGTGTGTGTGTGTGTATATGTATATATGTGTGTGTGTATATGTATGTGTGTATATGTATATAAACACTCAATCATAAGACGATTTTGTTTATAAGCCGACCCCCGCCCCGATGTATAAGTAAAAATGGAAAATTTTTATGACCCATTCATAAGCGACCCCATAATTCAGGGGTCAGCAAACTTTGGCTCCTGACGGGCCAGGATAGCAACTAGTGGGGAAACTTTTTGCGGGGGAGAAGCTGGGGGTCAGGGGAGTAAGCCCTGTGACCACCCCCCACATGACCACACCCCTAGCCCAGGACCTTCACACTCTCTCCCCATCCCATCCCTTCCCACCTTATCTGGGGAGGATGTCTCTGGCCTGGCTAGAGCTGCTCCGGCGGCCTGGCTAGAGCTGCTCTGGTGGCCTGGGCAGCGCGGCCCTGCAGCTGGTTCGGAGGCTGGGGGGAGAGCAGTGTGGCCAACAGCAGAGAGACTCTGGCCCTGCCTCTTCCCTTCTAGCTCTGCTGGCTGTGCTGCCTCTTCTTGCTCCCTCTCTTGGGGGGAGGGGCTGTGTCCCACCTCTCCCTGTCTATACCCGTTTGTAAGCTGGCCCCCTTTTCTGGGACTTCCCTTTTTTTTACTAAAAAAATTCGGCTTATGAACGAGTATATACTGTGTACTTCATGG
Organism: Mauremys mutica; assembly: GCF_020497125.1. NCBI lineage: Eukaryota > Metazoa > Chordata > Testudines > Geoemydidae > Mauremys > Mauremys mutica. The sequence goes on from NC_059073.1 coordinate 233,045,857, forward strand.
AAGTGGGAAGGGTGTCAAGGTGTTGATTCTTCTTAGCAGTATTATTTTATGACACCTACCGTTATTCTTGTTCCCTGTGTTGTTAAAAGGGTGGATCTTTTGAAAGTCCAAAAAAGGAAAAAAGAACTCACAGGAGGTGGCGGTCTAGAGTTATTGGGAAAGACGCTAAAGGAATGTTGCAGGTAACTGGGACAGTCTTTTTCCTGCCCCAACCCAACTTTCTCAAAATACTAACTTACTTATTGATCCTTTCTTGCTGTAGCACTTGTAAGGAAATTGGAATCCTTCTAAATCACGTAATATGTGAGATTGGATTTCACAGTCCTCTGGGACTCAAAATAGTCATTTGAGCAAAATCCTGACAACTTTGACATCCATAGTAAAATTCCCATTCATTTCAAAGTGGCCAAGATTTCACACATGGTCTCAAGTGAGCCTCCATTTCTGGGTCCAGAAGCCATTGCAAATCTTACAGTACTATTTAACTGTCTGTTTACCTAATGTCTTCCACAAATCCATGTTGTTGAGGAGTTGCAAGTTTAAACCATGGTACAACAAAATTCTCTACAACACTCCCCAGACCAAAAATAATGTTTCCACTAAATTTTTGCCACATCTCCAAGTTTGAAACCTTTGAGCATGGTCTCTCCTATTCTGTGGTTTGCCAAATGTATTCACCGGGATCAGCTGGATTGATCAGTCTTCAGCTGTCATTAAGACTGCACCGATCACAACATGTCCACTATTCTTCTCACACTCTTGCCTTTCTTCTCCATGTTCGTCCAAGATGTTTAACTATGTCATCTTCCCATCTTCTTGGAGGCATGCAAAAAACCATTGCTGATCAACAGCTGTTCCTCCCAGGCTGTTGTCTGAGGCCTGATTGTACATTGTCTGCAAAGTAAATGTAAAACTTTGACTTGTCATATTTACCAACTGTAAATTTCCTCCTTGTAGGTACCTACAGTATTTTCTGCCCCCATGCGACTGCATGCTTCCAATCCTAATTTATCTACAATAGATTTTGGGGAAGAGAAAAATTACTCTGATGGCTGTGAAACATCAGAATTTTCTAAAATGCAAGAAGACTTGTGTCACATTGCACATAAAGGTGAGTGAGATTCTGTGTGTTTCTTGTATGGCTATGTGAAGTGTTAGCTAAAATAATAGTGATATATCTGAGGCTGGCTTATGTAAAAATTCTTAAGTCCTGGATAACTTCGCATCCCATTCCCCTGCTTCCCAAGATGTGATAGGCACTGGAATGCGGTGGGCTCAGATCATTAAAATAGTAGCTTAACTATGAATTTTTTTCTTCAAAACTTCAGATTTGGAACCAGAGTATAGTCTGAGCCCTGTCCAAGTCCAGAAAATGTTATGGTTTCACATAATTAGAGCCATGTGCAATGCAAAATGTGTATCCACATCTGATCTGCAATCCATGGCTATAAAGTGAATATTCGCAGATTTGCAGGGCTCTACATATAATACATAAATTGAAACTCATTTTATGTCAACTTTTTTTTTTTAAAGTTGATTCCTTTTAAATTGACTTCGATTTTCCTTTTAGCTGCTTTTCAGTTCATAATACACTCCAGTGGTCTCTTTTGAAGGGCGCAGATCCCCATCAAACCCAGTGACCTCAGGGTAATAAGCCGGTCTAAATGGAGTTGTTGGAATTTTCATTCACTGTTGAATGATGATGGTCTGCCTTTTCCCCCCAATTTTATGTGTAATTGCTCGAGACTCTGTTATCCTGGGAAGAAGCAGTTGTCCTAAGATCAGTTTCTATAAATGCAGCAGTATATTGTACCTGTGTGTATGAGCAAGAGAGTGCCAACTTGCTCGCTCTCTCGTGTGCGTGTTTTCTCTCACTCACGTGTGCACACACAGTATGCATTCAGGGTGATTCTCAGTATTTCAGAGTTAACATTTGTTTGTGATGCAAGGGTTGCTGTGGTAGTAACCTATTTTTAGTGAATACAGAAGAGTAAAATTTCATGGTAAGCAACCAGAGGGCTAGCTCAAGCTGCCACTGAACAGCCTTCTCTGCAAAAACTCTTTTCCATAGCTATACTTTGCTAACGTGAAATAGCTAGTCTCTCTCTCCCTCCCATCTACCATCACAACCCTAGCAGTATCTTTTTATTTGGCGGAGGGTAAGGAAAGTCTTTGTAAGTATCTGGCAGGCTTTTATGAACAGAAAATTAAATAACTTTTTTTGAAGTGTTCCACCATTAATAAGGACATCTCACAGAAAACCCACTTTTCCCTGGCCATGCTGCAGTGTTATCATAAATATTCCTCATTTGTTTTTCCCCTGTGGTGGAGGTATGTTTTAGATACTGTACTTACATAAGTGAACTCTCTCTCACCATTGAGCTTTGCAAAATCAAATGGGGTCATAATTAGATATGTTTTTATTTGGTGCTACTGCATTTTAAAAGATGTTTTAAGAATCTTCTTCCTTGAGATAATCGGGGCAGAAATATTGCCCTCTTAGAAATAAAAATATGCATCATGGCTATAGGCTTTATGCTAGAAACCCAATTGCTAGACCTGTGTGGGTTTTTTTTGTTTTGTTTTTTTTGTTTTGTTTTTTTTGCTGGAGTGATTGTTGGCTCAGTGTCATTTAATACCCTTTTTTATGAAGGGTATGTAACACTTTTATGTTAATGCTGCTTTATTTCACACTGCCTCATCTATACTTCTGCAATAGGAAAATAATGTTTTGAGTGGAGGAGAGGATTTTTAACATCAAACAGAATCATCTCAGGCACACTGCGCATATGCTAAGAAGATTGCTCTGGTATATCTCACGGGGGTTGGAAATCAGATTTTGCACAGTGCTGTTAGAACACTACATTCCATTTCTTTCCATGTGAAAAGTTATTCCTCTGCTCTTAATTACCACTGTAAAATTACAAGTGGTATTTCATAAATGGCTTCCATAGGCTTTGCACTGCATATGACACACAAAGTAATTAGAATTATTACTGGGGTATCTTCTCTACGTCGTAACTATAGGCAAAGATTTTTCAAGTTAGGCACCTAAAACCATTAGTCCCTTTTGTAAATCTTGAGTGCAAGTCTCTTGGACCCAGTACCTGAGTCTGATCCCTTGGTTTTAACTCAAAAAACGCACTGACAGCATAGTCAGAGCTGGCTGGACAGCACTGTAGGTTTCCTCCCAGTAGGGGCTGAGCGTACAGCATTCTGTTTTGATGGTCACTGGGAACTGTGAATGTCCATCCCCTTTTATGATCAAGCCCTTTTAGAGCTATTTTTTTCACTGCAGTGTAAACCTGGGCTCTTACTTATGTGTTGCCCCAACATCTCTCCCATCCACACCCCTGATCTGAGTTGGTGTTTTATACCACCAGCTAACTGGTCCAGCCAGTGGTATAGGCCTGGGTTAAGCTTTCACTTGGGATGGTAACCTGTCCACTTTTCAGTGAGGACACAGGCTAAGCCAGTCAGGAACTGATTTTTCTCCAATGCCTCCCACAGTTTCTCCCCCCCCCCCACCCTATATGCCCAGAAGGACAGACAAGTTCTCCTACAATTCACTGAGCAGTTTAATGTATTGCAGTGCTCAGAACCATGGGATGTGTGCCCAGAAGTCCTAGTGATGCATACAGATGAGTGCAGCACCAGTCTTGACTCAGTAACTTAAGTACAACTTTGCATTGTGACCACTCTCACCTGAGCTAGGCTGACCCGGGTGCCGATTGCCCACGCTGACTCTGCAGTGGTGACGTACCCTTGATAGAGCTAGTTTCTTTCCTCTCCATTTATCTTTTCCTTTGGCTCTGTCATCCTCACTTCTCTCAAATCTTAGGCCCCCACTTCCTCTGTGAGCATGTGAATGCAGTGTTGCCAACTCTTACACTTTTGTTGCAAGTCTCATGAAATTTGGTCCTACCATAAATCCCCAGCTCCTGGAGTCAAATGAATGCTGTAATTCTCATGCAGTATTTTTAACAAGTTTCTAGCCAATGCAGTTGAAAAGAAGCTTGAAAAAAATTAACCCGTGTACCCTCAAACAGAAGGCAAATAAAAGGATACTACTTGAAGTCTTATGCTTGTTAAGCTGTTCTCATTAAATTTTGGGGCCTGCTCATGATTTGTGAACACTTGAGGTTAGCAACACAGGGGTAGGAATGGAAATAGAAGTGTGAAGTTTGCATAGCATGCAAGTTACCTACTAAACAAATTCAATATCTTGTCATTTGGTCCATTTAGTTCTTGTAACTTAAATTGAAATATCCCCACACCGATAAATACAGCATGGCCCAACACCAAAGAGCCCTGTTCATGAACAAACTAATAGCCTGTCCACAGTTGGATTGTTTCCCCTGTGAATCAGTTAGCCCAGGTTAGCGTGTCTCCTTGAATTTTTCCACTGGAAATGTTACTTCTTCAAGGAACGTAGGATAGATCCTCAAGTGTTTGGAGACTAAATCCATACTGAGAAAGGGAAGCAAGTTAATGTAGTACTTGCAGTTACAATGCTACCATTTATAATAAAGAATCATAATACTTTGACTCTGAAAATACAGGAGCACAGAGCATTTGGCATCTAATAAATACTTAATTTGCAATATTGTGGAAATTGCAGATCCTTCAATATTAGGCCTTCTACCCAGGCAATTTTGCCAGCCAGCTGGCTGATGGCGGGAACCCCAGCCATCCCAGGCAGCTGACGGCCAAGGCTCCCGTTGTCAACCCCATGCATTGACTGTAATATACTTGCAGCAAAATGTCTGGTTATCAAAAAAATTAGCAGGCATAACATAACATTTTGAGGATTTTTATTGTTCCAGCAAATTTAAAAAAAAAAAAAAAAAGTGTCTTCTAGTTTTTGCAAATTACCACAATTAATAAAGGTCCATTATTACTTTACTTTTTCTATGTCTTGTCCGTAACTCAGCAGCAATTATTTGACAATAATCCAATTCAAGTAGAGCCTTAATAATGAGCATTTTTCCTAGTAAAAAACCAGGTCTTAACCTTGGGTAACCTTGCCTATCTTTAGTGCTCTGTCCCCACAAGTCTTGTTTGTCACTGTATAAGCTGCATTGAAATGTTTCACAACTTGCTATACAACTGGTGGCATTTTTTCTAACTGTTTTTTAAAAAAAATATTTTTAGCTTACTTCACCTTAAAGTCGGCTTTTAGTACAATCTCAGTTGAAAGAGAGAAACTGAAGCAGCTGCTGGAACATGATGCAGCCTCATCTCCATCTGCACAAATAGCTGGGTTGAAGAATGCCTTATCATCCGTAAGTAATATGTCAAGCTCAGTGAAATTCAGAGGGATTGGTTATAACTGTTCATAGGATCTCTCATTCTTCAGTATCTTGGGTTATATTTGTATCTTATTAATACTAAAGCAAACAAACTATATATTTGGTGTTTCATATAATCCACTTATTCCAAATCTTGGAGGTGTGGATGTGCCCTCAAATCAACAGGACATTACTGTGAAGAGTTAATCTATCAATCGTGTATTTTATTAAATATTGGAAATATTCTGTTGAATCAGAGCTGCTGTTTGAGAGTGATCCAGAGTTACTGTTTTCTCTAATTTGGTGCTTCATATTATACTAACAATATAAATGGCTGTTGGAAACTGCATAACCCGATTGATCATAGCTGTGAAATTATTCATAATCCTAGCTGTGAAATTAGGAAGCCGTGTGGCATTATAAACAGAACGGTCAGAGAGCAGACTCTAATTTTAGAATTTCTATTTTATTTTTACCACCAAGGTGTGGGGAGGTTTGTATTACAGCAGTCAGGCATTGCACAACATGCTTTGGCCTAAAGTCATTTCTTGGCCAGCTGAAGCCTTTGGCTGCCCCTGCTAAACGAATTGAAATGCAACTAAAAACAGTAGTTCTGCTTTCTCTGACGCTTGTTTATAATTTTGCATTGATCAACTTTCTTCACTGGATTCTGGTGAAGAAGAGGCTGCTATAAAATACAACCCCTGGACTGGCACCAGCCTAGTCTCAAGCAGTCACTTTGAGATTCCCACTCCCAAGACTGTTGATCAAACTCCTGAGATTCGCAGTGGTTGATCTTCAGAGAAGGGGGAGTTGTCATTACCACTCTTCTAGATTGTAGTCTAGATTGTTATCTTGCAGTCTTCTGGTTAGAGACAGTGGTGACTCTGCGTGGGTGAACTGATAGAACTGGGTGCATAGCTAGAGTTCGCATAGGTGATAACTACCATTCGCATTCCAGAATCTCTGTTTATGGAAAGAATTTCTAGCTCATAGCATCTCTACTAGTCCAACTTTTAGCTGCTTCCTCTCTCCACAGAAACCAGAGGCAGCTGAAGCTTCTTGCATGCCAGCTGTGTTCATTTGACCACACCTTTCTGTTTGGCTCCCATGAGGCCTGCTTCTGACAGCTAGATAGGTCACAGCTGTACAAGCTGTCTTTGTCCAGAATTATTTTCTTACTACTTTAAAATCTGTAAGGTGTGGGGGGGGAATGCTTAGTTTAGGCACGCTGCGCAGAGTGAACAATCAGTTGAGTGTGTAATCTTTTCCCAAAAGGCTAAATATTGATCTTCAGCTGCTTCCTCTTGTATTTCCCTGTGAAACACTCTCTACCAGCTCCCATCCCCTGCTGTTGCATAATAGGGCTAAAAAAAGGAATGCGGCACCGAAAAGAGTGCTCCGTCTGAAGTTCCACACTCCTCAGCTCAGAATCCACTGAGACCTGTTCTCAGCCTGTAAAGCCAGAGAAAGTGATGCTACAGCAGTAACCTGGTCATCCCATGCAGCAGGGAATGTTCAGGAAGAAGCCAGGTGCTTCCTTTGCAGGCATTTGGAAGAGTGGATGTACAGATCAAGAGCGCAGCAGTTATGATCCAAGTACCAAAACTCTTCCTGGCTAAGACCTGCTTGCTTCTAAAGAGAGCACCAGCCAAAATCCCCACAGTCCTTACCAAGATGTTTAAAGGGATTTCTGGACAGCCTGAGCTAAGTGCTCAGAGTCATAGGCTCTGAAGGTGATCAGACAGATTTAAAGAGAGAGAATTCACTTCTACTTTCTTCCTGGCTCTGGAGAGAGGGAGGCTGAAAGACAAACTCACTCCTACCTTAAATCCTGTAAAAGGCACTCCGCTCGCAAACAAAAGGTACTCTCTTCTGCAGAGAAGGCAATAATCCTGTCCTTCACAAACAAACCAAGAAGAGCAAATAATCAAAGAGAAATCCCTCTCCTTGGGCTGAACGCTACAGGAAGGACAACGTTCTGCAGCAGACCATGAAAATCAGGAAGAGGATACATAGCTACGGTGTCAGTTCTTTTTCTTCCTGTCCCTTGCTTATGTGACACACTAGACTAGTAGTAGCTAGTGCTGTATATCCAGCCAGTTGAAGGGGAAAGATAAATACCTACCTTCTGAATTCAAACTTGTTGATTCTTGGTGGTGTCTGTGCTGTCTTCCCTCCTCCATTTCTTCCCAACCCCCCCCCCAAATCATGAATAGATCAGAGAAGGAATTTCTTGGTGGGAAAGGAAGGAGATGAATAAACAAGGGAGGTTTCTGAAATCCAAGATCAAGGGGGGAAAAAATCTGGTCCAGATCCTGAAAGAAGACTCAGTGATGGTTTCCGTAGCTGGGGCCATGGTGCTCCCATCAGAAGGTGATTTTTCTTTCTAGTAAACATACTCACGCAAGAACTGAAAATATGCTTTTTAAGGACTCCTGAGGCCTTCATCATCTGACATCTACTTGCTTTGCAAGAGTGGTGGTGTACTGGTGAAATCATCTAAAAAATACAGACCTCTCATCAACCCAGAAGATTTTTTTTGCCCTTCTATGGATAATGTCCGTGTCCAAATTTTTTCATAAGACACTAAATATATGCAGTGTTTTTCACCCCCAGGGCTGTGGTCTGCAAAACAGTGGTTAGGGGAGGCTACTGTGGCTGAGACCATGGACATCAGAGACTCACTGAAAAAGCCAATCATTATTCCTGTAAGCTTGCAGATGAAAGGTGGTTTGCCTGGTGGTCATTTCCATAATAGGGTTGTCAGGAATTCAGCTGCACCTGTTCCTGGATGAGATACTGGAAAGAGCCAGCTATCTCCAGGAAACACTGGAGAAAGTGTTGGCAGGGAATATAGAAACATGCAAATGACCCTTGGCTCTTAGAATAATTTGACAAAGGAAATATTTCAAACCCAGTTATAGAAAGCAGTCTTTTGGCTGTATTCCTAGCAGAGATTCCCCCAGAAAATGTTTGGTATCCAATAATGAAAATCCTGGAACAAGAACACCAGAGGCTGATGCGGTCTTTCCCCCTCCTCCTGCTGACTAAAAAATGCTGCGCAGTAACTGGAGAATATGACTGAGGTTAAACACAGAATTGAGGGTATTTCTTTGTGATCCAGCTGGACAGCCTCAACAATAAACACCTGGGTCTTAGATATTTTGTGGCAAGGATATGTGCTAGACCTCCTCCCAGCTCCCTCTCCATACTTCACTCAGCCCTGACAAACATCAAACTTTCCAAAAGATAGATGGCCTCTACTCCTCTCAGGCCATAGAACCCATCTGATCAGAAGAGTCTCCTGGCACTGCTCCACCTTCTTCATATGGGAAGAGACCCAGGAGAGTGATGGTTATACTAAACCCCCAATACCTTATTAAGTGGATAAAGAAATCCAGATTCAAAATAGGAAACTGCAAGATCAGCAGTAACTGCAGAATCCCAAGGGACTATTACCTTGCTCCAGGGGACCTGGCAGAAGCATTTCCAGTTTTCAGGGAGGTCATTATGAGATTCTGTTTCTCATACAGATTAGACCTATACCTGTACAAAACCCCAAAGGCTTCATGAAGCTACTGAGGGGCAGACAGTAATGAATTTTTGCCAGGGCAGCATCCCGGCACACCTCAGTTTGCTGAATTAGTTATGAATATAAAAAACTTGCTTGAGCCCCAGCACCTCTTTCATTACAAATTAAGCACTGGTGGCAGTCATTATTAAGCTGACATTGTCAGGCCCCTGCTCTATCAATTTCAGGATGAATCAAATCTGTTCAAGAATCTAGGGAACCAACAGCCAAAGCCTTAATTGTTCTCTCGGAGTACTGTATCCACACAAACCTGAAGTCAGGACACTAAAAGAGACTATCCAGCCTCAGAATGGAAATAGACACCACAGGAGGCCTCATAATACTTAGACCAAGAGAGGAAGGGTTAATCAGACTCCAGAATCAGATCATTCAGCTTCCCCAAAAGATCAGTTGTCAGACATCTCTCAAAATGTTGGTATCTGTGATGATGGAAGCTTCTTCTACACCATTGCAATCATCTCTGTGCATCCAGTTCCCAAAAGGATCACAACCATTAAACCAGGTAAGTATCAGCCACCGGGGTTGGGAGGTCTCGGGCAACATCACATATATGCAGAGGCCACCTAGCTATCCATGTCTACATTCACCACACATTATGCAGCTGATATACAGTCTTCCACATTTTGACAGTGAGTGTGTCCAATAGGCAGTCCATACATATGCTCCTTAAAATGACTTTATTTTTTGGGTTGCACTAATATATAGAATATATGCTTTCGTTATCTGAGCCTGCTCTATCTTATTACTTAGTTTGTTACTCCCCAGACAGGTCAGGGCTAGTGGAAATGCTAAGAACTAGAACTGAATGTTCTTAACTGAAAACTTCCTTTCTGGGGAATGGTGTGTCCACTAGTCACACCCACTTAGATTACACTGTAGACTTCACATTTTATCTGGCATTGATGCTCCCCTTGAAAGCCCTCAAAACCAATTTTATATACACCTTCTACCTTGATATAACGCCGTCCTTGGGAGCCAAAAAATCTTACTGTGTTATAGGTGAAACCGTGTTATATTGAACTTGCTTTGATCCACCAGAGTGTGCAGCCCCCGCCCCCGGAGCACTGCTTTACCGCGTTATATCGGGTGGTGTTATATTGAGGTAGCGGTGTAGTTAGTTATTTAAATGTTCTATGTGCCGTTTAAGGGAAAGTTTATTAGTGAAGTTGTTTAAAGCTTTTTGTAAGTTCAGCTTGAAAAGCACTCATTTGGGAGCTAACCAGGGCCATGGCCAAAAGGTGTGGTTGCCAGGTATTGAGTTTCAATGGCATCCAGTTTCTGCAGTGAAAGCACACACTCAGAAGTCATGACTAATGAAGGCTCTATTACCAGAAGTGTAAATATCAGGAAGGAAATGTTTCACACTGCCTCTGCAAACCTTTTAATGTTTCCTTCCTAAAATTAATAACTCAACTTGTTTATTCCCTCACCATTTCATACTTGTCAGGGTCTTAGGCACCTGGTATAAGGGTTTTTTGTTTTTGTTTGTTTGAGGCATCCTGACTGAAACAAGTGAACTAGCCTCCCCTTCTGTTTTACTTCAGTAGTTTAAAACTACCAACTCATCTTTAAATGTAAAGAAAACATTCCCATTTGATAGTGTTATCATGCTATATAAGCAGTTTCTTTTCAGATCCCTTTGGATAATAGATCATCTTTGTATTATTATTTATTTATTTATTTGAAGAGATCTGCTTCTGAAATGGAGTATAGAATGGGGCATTCCGTTATCACTGTGATGGAGAAATTTGTGTTTTAACTGTTAGTGAAAACTAATTTCAAAAATGAAATACTGTATATATATTTTCAAAATGTTTGGTAATAAAATAATTGCACTAAACAAAGTCACAGTATCTTTCTCAGTTTGAGGAAGACAGAGCTACTCCCATTCACTTCATCATCCTGTTTGATCTTGCGCAAACTACATGAACAAAACCTAATGTTGTTGAATTTAGGTGTTAAAATATGAAAAGTGCCTTTCCTTACTTTCACTTCTGTTCCCCAGTGTTCCAGCCATGCTGCCAATGGAACTGTCCCTCTGCCATCACTAGAGTTCTTTCTTGGAGAAACACGCTTGGCCTCTGGTGCATAAGGGCTGTCCTGTGCTCTGTAACACTGCTTGCTCCATCCCTGCCCAAGTAGCGTAGTTTTTATAACCCACAGGTTGAGATGCAGCAGAAGGAAGCTGATTTGGGGCAGTTTTATAGGAGCAAAGCCAACTGTATGGCTGCTCTGAGGATGACTTTTAGGAAAAGTGCCAGTAGTCTGGATGAGCTGTCAGTGATGCAGTGGCAAGTGAAGGGAAGTGTTTTATGTCGGGCTGAAAGGGAAATGCATGTTTCTAATTGCACAGCTTTATAGTTCTGGGGAAAATAGTTTGAGTTAACAGTGCGTGATTAGAGAGGATAGGTTGTAGAGGGGGATAGAGGAAGAGACCTCAAAGGGAAAAATAACCCATAAAATAACATCTAAACTTTTAAAAACCAGCATATAACCTCTGGTGGCCTAAGATTTCCCATCTCCCCATTCGGTTTCTTTGAAACCCCCCCTCCCAAAACCCACCAAAAAAACCAAACAACTCGTGTTTGAGAGAGGAGCGATGTCTGAAGCATTTGTGATCTACTAAATGCAGGATCAAGAACAGGTCATGTATCTAGTGACTTTCTTTTTTCTGCTTCATTCAAAGTTTTCTTCTGCCCCTTTTACACAATGAAGCCACTGTCTACATTAGCTAAGAAAACTTTATAGCCCCATATTTTTTGTTAAATGTTCCAGGCCATAGCACAAAACACAGATCTTAAAGACCGGTTACGCAGAATACATGCCGAGTCTATGCTCCTTGATTCAGCAGCTAATGCAAAATCAAGTCCCGATTTGGTGAAGGTGGGTATGGATTTCCTGTTTCAGTGGTGTCTTTTGCTGCAAACCCTTATACTTAGACTGTTGCATAGCTGTGTACTGTCCCGTTCCTTTGTTCCCCATACAGTGAGTTGTATTAGCAAAAGGAGCTCCTCTTCCCTCATGCGTGTGGCTCACATGGTGTTGTATTGTGCAGTATTAATTTAGAACAGTTTTCCTAAACACTTCCATTGCTTTTTGGTGGCAGGTCCTTTGTTCTCCTTCTGTTACTTCCCCTTTGCCTTAGGCATGCGCAAAGTCACCCCATCATTCTATCTGGCATTATTTTCTCTCAAAGCTGTCTGTCTGTTTTCCTTGATCAATCTCATGTTCCCTAGTTGCTACTGATACCTGTGTAGCAGCTTTAACACAGAATCCAAATAATTTTAGAAGGGGAAGGGTAACTTTACTGTAAAATACATTAAGTATTGTGCTTTGAATTTGTTTTGACTCCTTGTTAGTACAGAACATCAGCTGCCAGGGTGTTTCATTAAGGGCTAGTTATATTTTTTAAAAAGTGCTAATAACATGCAAAAATAGGTCATTCTTTAAAAAAAAGAATAAATGAGATATTTGAGCAGTTTTAGCAATTTAGTTGTCCATGTATGTAGCTAGGATGTCCCCTACATGTCTCAAATGTCACTTATAAATCAAAATGTTACCCCTTGAAGGAAACAGAGTGTGCGCATGTGTGTTCATGTTCTGTTTCTGGTGGATTTCCTAAATGTTAAATCAAAGAAATTTCTGTAGTGATTGTATAATAAATGTCTCATTAGAAGTTGAATGGGAGATTGCATTTTGTTTCATGTCCTCTGTAATGTATTAATTTCCTCTTTTTTTTAAGACATTTATTTCATCATTCAGTCGGTTCAATTGTCTTGGTATAATATACTGTTTGAGCTGGATTTTGGTCACACTTGTAGATTTTAAAGTGTAATTGATTGTGCTAGTGGCCTTTGCTTTTTATCCCCCTGAGAATTTGAACAGTGTTTCAAAAATGTATAATAGCTCTTCTGGATAGTCGCTTATCTCAGACCAACTCCTAGTCTTGAAAAGATTTTCTTCTTAATACATAAAAGGCCTTGCCATGACAATGGGTCAGTGCTGAAGCAATGTATGTACCATGCAATAGATGCCTAAATACATAAGAAGAAAAAAAAACCAAACAATGTTTCATTCACAAACTGTCCATAACTTGGCTCAGGCTTTATCCTAGTTAGCTCAAGGAGCAGGGCACTTACACTGGACCTGTTTCATTCTAATGAAATGTGTTCTGGAAGACACTGTTAGAACAGTGAACTCTAGAGCAGTGGGAGTGGTGAGAAAGGGCCACTGTACAAAATTTGGTTTTAAGTGTACTCAAGGATATTATTACTTTGCCATTCTAAGCTTCCTGTGTCACTTTTCAGGATAAATCTAATTTATATGGAGGGTGCTAATTGATATTATCATGCTGAAAAGTATTGAATTTTCACAGCATGGGCAACTTTATTCATCCTAACTATCTTGATGCCGGAAATTGGCAGGATATCTGACTTAAGCTTCAGTTGCACTCTGGCCATGGTTATACACCTCTACCCTGATATAACACGAATTTGGATACAACACGGTAAAGCAGTGCTTCAGGGGGGCGGGGCTGCACACTCCAGCGGATCAAAGCAAGTTCGATATAACGTGGTTTCACCTATAACGCAGCAACGAGCTACAACGAGTCAGGAAAAAGATCTTGGAGTCATCGTGGATAGTTCTCTGAAGATGTCCATGCAGTGTGCAGAGGCGGTCAAAAAAGCAAACAGGATGTTAGGAATCATTAAAAAGGGGATAGAGAATAAGACTGAGAATATATTATTGCCCTTATATAAATCCATGGTACGCCCACATCTTGAATACTGTGTACAGATGTGGTCTCCTCACCTCAAAGATATTCTAGCACTAGAAAAGGTTCAGAAAAGGGCAACTAAAATGATTAGGGGTTTGGAGAGGGTCCCATATAAAGAAAGGTTAAAGAGGCTAGGACTCTTCAGCTTGGTAAAGAGGAGACTAAGGGGGGATATGATAGAGGTATATAAAATTCTTCACGCAGCGCACAGTCAACGTGAGGAACTCCTTACCTGAGGAGGTTGTGAAGGCTAGGACTATAACAGTGTTTAAAAGAAAACTGGATAACCACCATTAATTTAAGTCCATAAATGGCTATTAGCCAGGACGGTTAAAGAATGGTGTCCCTAGCCTCTATTTGTCAGAGGATGGAGATGGATGGCAGGAGAGTGATCACTTGATCATTGCCTGTTAGGTTCACTCCCTCTGGGGCTCCTGGCATTGGCCACTGTCGGTAGACAGATACTGGGCTAGATGGACCTTTGGTCTAACCTGGTACGGCTGTTCTTATGTAACATTTTTTGACTCCCGAGGACAGTGTTATATCACGGTAGAGATGTACTCCAGAAATGTGCCACTTATTTTTACTTGGACTGTATGGTGTCACTGGGTTTTGACTCAGTGACAGCTTCTCTATGCTCTCTACACTCTCCAGTATAATCCTGGCACTTTGGTAACAAATTATGATGATAGATCCTGTAGAAATCAAACTAGTGGAGTGGGGGGGCTAGTTCCTCAAGGTTTAGGGTAAAAGTTTAGTTTGTCCATATAGCAGCTCATGACTTTACTTCATAAGACTCCAAGATGAGCAATAAAGTAAAGAAGAGAAAATAAAACTCCAACATAGTAAATTGTAAGAAACTACCATATTCTCAGATGGGACTAATTAGTTCATATTGTTGCTTTTTAATATTGTTTCCAGTCATATACGCAGTCCCAGGAACAACAGTTATCCTAGTTTTCCTGTAAGACATTGATTATCAGATACCTTTCTCCTCCTGACAAAGGAGAAGATTATGAAGCTTTAACTATTGTGAAGTTATACCCTTTTTTTCCTATTTATCACAATTGTATAAGTAAAATCTGTGCTGTTTTTGGTATGTTAGTTCACTGATATTGTACAGAATTTCATAGTACAGTAGAATCTTATTGACTGGCATAAGCTCCCGTGGCAACACACCTCAATTAAGCAATCCTCCAAATTCATCAGAACATCATGGATATGTGGCACTAGTGCACTTCACGTTCTTAATGCATTGCTTTAAAAATATAAAGCACTAAAACATTCTATTAAATGTAAGAGATTTGATTATTAGAACAAAATAGGGAAGCTGCAGAATGAAAACTTCATGCTGTCAGACCCCTGGAAACTATTGCAAATATGTCTGCAAATAACACTGGGCTAGTCAGTGCTTTTTATCCTCAAAAGGAGGATCAGCTCAAAAGAAACTAAGTAAGTATGGGGAGTTAATGGAGTATAGCAGTGAAGTTTGGGCAAGCAGTACAGGGTTGGTAGCTGGAAACAGATTTGGCATCATCCAGAGGAGTGGAACCACCTCAAAAGAACACGGATTGTGGAGGTGGACAATGAAGATGGGGTGCGGGGAGGGAAAAAGGGAGAAAGAGAAGTGATGGTGGATACCTGAAGTGTAGGTAACAATCCGAAATAAGAAAATGGTGCATAAAGAAAAAGAAACGAATCCACTGAGTGCAAATGAAAGTGAATACAGAGAAGCAAAGCAAGCAGGCAGTGAAGGCCAAAGACTGTGCCCTAGACAGCCTGTAAAATGAGCTTGTAAACTACCTGCAGTTGGCTGGCAAAAGGACTATTGTAGCATTGAAAAAATGAGATTCAGAGGGAAGGAGGATGGTGCTGCAACACCATTTGTAAATGATGACTATGGGAGACTGCTAGTAACACCTGAACAGGCAAAGGAGAGGTGGAAACAATACTCTGAGTCTTTCTGAAATGAGGCAACCCGCTTTCAGGTGGAGTTGCCCATATGTGAGCCTAATGTGGTGCCTGAGCCTGACATAACGGAGGAAGAGGTGCGAAATGCAGTCCAGAAAATAAAGAACGGTAAAGCAGTGGGACCTGATGAGGTGACTGTGGACCTGGTGAAAATCTTGGGTTAGAGAGAGGCATAAAATAGATGAGCAGAATGGCTAAAACAGTCTGGGAAGAAACGAGATTTCCCCTAAGATTGGTGCAAGTCTATCTTGATCCCAATACATACGAAGGGAAGCATCTGTGAATGTGGAAACTATTATGGATTAAAGTTATTGCTGCATGGGATGAAGGTACTGGAGCATATCTTAGATGCTAAGATTAGGAGAGTGGTGGAAGCCATCCTCATACAAGGACAGTTCAGCTTTAGGAAAGGATGAGGAACCACAGATGCCATTTTTGTCATTCCACAAGTGATAGAGAAGGGGCTAGAGTACCAACAGGATCGCTTCTGGGCTTCTATAGACCTAGAAAAGGCACCTGATAAAGTGGACAGAAGGATGCTCGTACCAGTGCTGAGGAAATATGGAGTTTCTGATCATTTAATAACTATGGTGCATGCATGATGATCCAAACATGTTTTGGAACAAGCTCCTTTTGAAGTGAAAGTTGGACTGCATCAGGGGTTGACCCCTCAGTCTGCTCGTGTTTACCATATTGATGGACTACATCAGCAAAAGCATCCCAGTGGGAAAAGATGAGAAGCTACTTTATGCAAATGATGCATCAATAAGGGCGTCCTCAAAATAAGACCATGGGGAAATAGTAAACTGTTGGTATGACCAGCTAAGCAGTCATGCTCACTTCCATCCCATGCCTAAGACTGAAGTTACTTGGATCAATAAAGTGCCACAGGGAAACTGGATATAGAGTTTAATGGAGTACCATTAAACCAAACTGGCCAATTCAAGTACCTTGGCGGCTGTGTTACAGGAGATGGCAAGCTTGAACGTGAGATACAGTCCAGACTGGAGAGTGCTGGCTCATGAATGACAAGCACATGCCACTGAGACTAAAAGCCTAATTGTATAGAACAGTGGTGTGCCGTGCAGTGCTACATGATTCAGAAGCATGGGTTGTAAAGAGATGGCAGGGCCAATTGCTACAGGTGTTTTGAAATGAGATATTTTCACGCAATAAAGAGTCACACAAAGAGAGAGTGACTTCTATCCTAATGCTTTCATTTCACAAAGTCTGTGATGTGGCTGACAGAATCCAGGGAGCACAACTTTGCTGGTTTGGATACATATTGATGGTGAATGAAGAGGACCCGGGGAAGATAGCATAGCAGGAGAGGGAAGTAGGAAAAGAGACTGAGGAAGCAATGGTTGAATTGCATCAAAGAAGGTGGTAATCATTGGTGTTGAACATTGGTGTTGCCTTGGTCAGACGAAGGTGGTAGATACTTACAACACAGCTCGGCCCTGGATGATGGAATAAGGGGGAGATGTGTGCTATTTATCTTGTGCTCAGTCACTAACACTCATTGCACTGGGTGTATTTCCTGACAGTTATGTAAGCGGGGGCAGCCATTTATTAGGCTACCAGTTAGTTAAGTAGGTTCTACTATATTGGATCTTACAATAATCATAGGTATATGCAGAATGAAACTTGAGGGCAGTAACATGCTCAGCGAGCCACTTTGTCCTTCTCCCCAATAGCTGTGGAGGTGCTGAGAACAAGGACACTTGTTCCTACCCACTTCTTTTCCCTCTCTATACCCAGTAAATAGTCTAAAATAATGAGTCTCTTGGTGCTTCTCCTGCCATCGCTAGCCTGCCAATAGCGTCACTGTGCCAAGTACACAAAGACTGTTTAAGACTTGCTGTGGTACAAGACAATCAAATCCCCATTATAATGTATAAATTCTGCTATGAATCCCACAGCAAAGGCTATTTCCTTTAAGTAGCCTTGGTAATATGATATTCTTCATTAACGGGGTGCTGCACATGAAGACTGGGTGTAGTACTACCGCTGCGTAAGTGGCCTAGCAGCCGAAAGAGAGCTAGGAAAGAGAGACCTTCAATTAGAATACTTTTTGGCTCCTGTAAATCTTTGTATGCCAATGCACTGAACATTTTGTGTTTAAACAAGGCTTAGGCGGAAATAAATGACTAATTTGCAGAGGCTAGGGGAGAGTCTGTTACATTTAGTGTCACGTCCATTACAATCGGCCAGAAGTTTTTGGAGACGATGGCCTAGATCTGCCAGGTGGAGATGCTGACATATGGCTACAACATGTGCAAGCATGGATTGGGCAGCGGTTGTGATAGCAGGCTGCATGACTGGGTAGGGCTAGTTGCTGGCGCCCCCTGTGGCTGGTTTCTAGTGCACTTGAGAATAAAATGAAGAGTTCCCAGAGGTAAAGGTCCTGGGATTTTGGTGATGGAGCTTGGGTTCATGTAATAGGGTGAGACCTTGTGGGCTGAGGTCCCCACCTTGCTGCAAAGTCCCTCCTCCTTGTGGTATGGAGGCTGCTAGGACTCAGAGAGCTGCCTCCTGAGGGGGGGGGGAGAAGGGGGAGGGAAGGCTGAGGAGAGAGCCACCCCACATTGTGGGTTATATGGTAAGGAGCCCTGTAACCCCTGCACTGGAACCAATTAAGTGCCTGCTATAGGAGAGTCTGGGTGATGGTTGGCTAGTGCCCCTCCCCGGTGTTAAAGTTTAATAAAAGTTGTGGCCTGCTGCTTAATTCCATGCATATGTCTGTCCCCATTTGCTGTTGTGTCCCCATCAATAAACAGGGAGTTTTTGTATGCTTTCCTTTCATGGGGAAGCTATGTACGCACATACATTTAGCTAAACATATCACTTGACTGTTGTAACATTTTAACAGCTGTTCTTGGCGGGGGGGGGGAATGCATATGCAAGAGCAGTAACTAATTCTGCAAAATACACATTACTGAGCTTCACTTTGTCATTTGTGTGTCTGATTCTTCTTCTGCACTTCGTAGCTTGTCCCCTCTCTGCAATGCATGCTTCCTACAGTAAACTGTGCAGGGTGCATGCGTTCATCTGTGGCAACATTTAAAGCCCTCTCTCTGAGTCATGTATCTGTTGGTTTGTACCTGCATGTGCACATTGCTAATTACCATACTTTTCCCTAAAAGCCGTTTATTTTAAACAGGAAAATGCAAGAGAAGGAAGTCGGAGCCTGGTTCACCAGCTCTCCAATGAAAGTAGGCTGTCTGTCACGGACTCGATCTCAGAGTTTTTTGATGCTCAAGAAGTCCTTCTGTCTGCAAGTTCTTCAGAAAACGAGGTCTGAGCACAAATATCGGACTCTCTCTCTGATGTAGCTTATTTCAACATATTTAACCTTTTATCTTTCTGCATGGTAATTGCAAACTTGCTGATCTACCACAAATGAAATATTTTGGAGGATTTCAAAGTCACATACTTTGAATTGTTTGCTACTCTTAAAAAAAATAAAGTATAAGGGAGGTGGCTGAAGAGGGAAAACAGGCAATGTAGCTTGCACGCCTGATTTTAAAATAGAAAGTATAAGGAATGTAGTTTTGCAGCATCTGTCTTGAGTCGTCCTACAAGAGCTGCAAGAAATGTTATCAAACGATTGTGCATTTGTACTTTTTTTTTTTTTTCTTGCGGCACTTGTAGGTTGACCTATGGCAGATGCTACTTTGCAGCATGCAATTTTAAACTTTTTCTGTTTCATGAAATCAACTTTTTGGAATAAGACCAGATTTCAAGAAAGGCCTCTCTAAATTTTCAGGATCAAAGAAAACAAGCTTTGCCTTCAATAAAATAATTTAGTAGTGATTTATGAAATCTTTTTAGTGATGGATCTTTGATCTGCACACCTATTTGTATTGTATAGAAGCAACAGGCAAGCCTAACAACACAGAAACAGTGCAAACAATACAGATCTTTCTTCCATTAATTTCACAAATGATCATAACAGTTGTCAGGAGTAGCATATTGCAAACTTATTTATATATATAAATGTACGTTGTTTCCTTCCCGCCAGGTATCGGATGATGACTCATATGCCAGTGATATAAGTGATAACATCTCTGAGGATAACCTAAGTAACGACATTGAGAATGAAAGGCAAACTTTGGGTAAGATTTGTTTTGTTGTATCCTATTCTGAGAAGAGGCATTTTCTTACCAGAAATCACTCTGGTATCACAGATTTCAAGATGTAGACATTGGCTAGTTTTTGCTTTTCTTTTAAGATTTGAACAGTTTTTGGAGTAGTGTAGTTTGGGTACTCTTTGTGCAGTCAATTGTGCCCTGATCATCTTAAGGTCTGAGGATTGCTGTGTATCAGCACAGACACTTGTCTGCTGTCTGTGTCACCTCTCCGCAGAGACCTGCAGCTGCTCCCACGCTTCTTTTCATGACCTTGGGACCCTATGGAGTAGCTAACTCCAGAAGAGCTATCTCTTCTTCACTGAAAGGCAGATATTTTCTCATCACTCTGGATCTTCAGTACGAACTTGTCCCCTTACATATCATTCAAATCCAAAGAATAGTTATGGTTAACAAAATGCAGCTTTTGTTACGTGAGAATAACTCTACACTGATCGGCCTGGTGTGTGACCATAATACTTTCCTCTTTTTGGTTTTGTCTACACTAGCACATACGTCGGCAAAACCTTTGTCGGAAAGTGGTGTGAAAAAATACAACCCTGATTGACATGAATTTCTCTCTCACTCTCTCTCTCTCACACTCTCACACACACACACACACACACACACACACACACACACACACACACACACACACACACACACACTGTGAACAGCACTATGTCATCGGGAAAGCATCTCCCGCCAACATAGCTACCGCTGCTCATTGGGGGTGGTTTAATTAGGCCAGTGGGAGAGCTTTCTACTCCCAGCATAGAGTGGCTACACAGGAGACCTTACAGCAACGCAGCTGCAGGAGTACAGATATATCGCTCTAAGGTCTGTAGTGTAGACGTAGCCTTTGTGTTTTCTCCTGATTGCACTGGTAATGATTGTGTTTAGGGCAGTCGATTTTAATCACAGTTAACTCACATGATTAACTCAAAAAAATTAAGCTCAGTTTTAATTGCACTGTTAACCAATAGAATACAATTGAAATTTATTAAATATTTTGGATGTTTCTCTGTTTTCACATATATTGTATTCTGTGTTGTAGTTGAAATCAAATTGTATATTTTTATTTGTAAAAATGAGAGAGTATTTTTCAGTTCACCTCATACAAGTACTGTAGTGCATTTTTTGTCCTGAAAGTGCAATTTACAAATGTAGATTTTTTTTGTTACATTGTTTTGTTTTTGAGTGCAGTTATGTAAATTTTTCTTGTTCAGTCCTACTACTTCTTGTTCAGCCAATCGCTAAGAGAAACAAGTTTGTTTGCATTTTTAGGAGATAATGCTGCCCTCTTCTTATTTACAATGAGAACAGCCATTTGCATGGCACTTTTGTAGCTGGCATTTCAAGGTATTTACGTGTCAGGTATACGAAACATTCGTATGCTCCTTCATGCTTCGGATGCCATTCCAGAGGACATGCTTCTATGCTGATGAGGCTCATTTAAAAAAAATGTGTTAATTAAATTTGTGACTGAACTCCTTGGGGGAGAATTGTATGTCACCTGCTCTGTTTTACCTGCATTCTGCCATATATTTCATGTTATAGCAGTCTTGGCTGATGACCCAACCCATGTTGTTCATTTTAAGGACACTTTCACTGCAGATTTCACAAACACAAAGAAGGTACCAGTGTGAGATTTCTAAAAATAGCTACAGCACTCAACCCAAGGTTTAAGAACCTGAAGTGCCTTCCAAAATCTGAGAGGGATGAGGTGTGGAGCATGCTTTCAGAAGTCTTCAAAGAGCAACACTCCAATGCAGAAACTACAGAATCTGAAGCACCAAGAAAGAAAATCAACCTTCTGCTGGTTGCATCTGACTCAGATAATGAAAAATGAGCGTAGGTCGGTCCGCACTGCTTTGGATGGTTATCGAGCAGAACCCGTTATCAGCATGGACACATGTCCTCGGGAATAGTGGTTGAAGCATGAACGGACATATGAATCTTTAGCACATCTGGCATGTAAATATCTTGTGATGCCGGCTACAACAGTGCCGTCAGAATGCCTATTCTCACTTTCAGGTAACATTGTAAACGAGGCAGGCAGCATTATCTCCTGCAAATGTAAACAAACTTTTGTCTGAGCAATTGGCTGAACAAGAAGTAGGACCGAGTGGACTTGCAGGATCTAAAATCTTACATTGTTTTATTTTTGGATTCAGGTTTTTTTGGTACATAATTCTACATTTGTAAGCTCATCTTTCATGATAGAGATTGCGCTACAGCAGGGGTTCTTAAACTGGGGATCGGGACCCTTCAGGGGGTCGTGAGGTTATTACATGGGGGTCACGAACTGTTAGCCTCCACCCCAATCCTGCTTTGCACCCAACATTTATAGTGGTGTTAAATTTCTAAAAGTGTTTTTAATTTATAAGGGGGGGGGGGGTCGCACTCAGAGGCTTGCTATGTGAAAGGGGTCACCAGTACAAAAGTTTGAGAACCACTGCACTACAGTACTTGTATTAGGTGAATTGAAAAATACTATTTATTTTGATTTTTTACAGTGCAAATACTTGTGATTAAAAAATAAACATAAAATGAGCACTGTACACTTTGTAGTCTGTGTTGTAATTGAAATCAGTATATTTGAAAATGTAGAAAACATCCAAACATATTGAAATAAATGGTATTCTGTTTAACAGTGTGATTAATTGCACGATTAATTGCAATTATTTTTTTAATCATTTGACAGCCCTAATTGTGTTCATTTAAGTAGCTTGCTGATTGCATGGGGGGCCTTGCATTTTTCGTTCAAAATGATGCTTTTTAAAAAAGAGAATGGGAAGAAATGCCTAAAACCAAAATCATATAAATATGCTTTTCTCTTTTCCTGAACCATGGAAAGCTGCACTAAGGGGTTACTATTTGGTTACAAGGGTTAGAGGTTGGAACTATAACTTTTGTGCATGCCGAGTTCCTGGTTCCCTGTTCTCCCTCTGCCACTTCAGCTTAAATCAAGATTGGATGTCTTTTTAGAAGATATGCTTTTAGCTGAACCAGAAGTTATGGGGTTGATACAAGAGACACTTGGTGAATTCAGTGGCCTATGTTCTGCAGGAGATCAGACTAGCTGATCATAATTGTCCCATCTGGTCTTAAAATCTAGCTCTCAAGACAGCTCAGCATGTCCGTTATCTCCTTCACTGTGTAGCAAAACCATCTGTTACAGCTCTAGAAAACCATCACCAAACTTTAGGAATGTACATTTGAAAAGTTAGACATTGAAAGAAGCTTCCTGAGTATCCCAGGTACTCAACACCCACAACTCTAAATGGAAACCAGCAGCCACTGAAAAATCTGCACTTCTGGAAATAGAACATTGTATGTAGGCACCCAAAGTATAGATGTAAGTGCCCAACTGAAAAAGCTAGCCTTGGTGTCAAGCCTCCATTAGCATGGTTAGACTATACATCTGCTGTTTATCTCAGATTATGTATGCCCTGATGTATTTACAGTTGTCTATATTGCTTTATATAGGCCACATCCTTGACTTCCATGGAGCTACAACAATTTACACCAGCTGAGGATGTAGCCCAAACTGTTTAGTTCAGTTGATTAGTCCTTGCTATGCAATCTGAGGATTTCAAAGGGTGTGACAGCATCCCATTTTCAAAGAGCTGTTTTGAACCAGAATACATTTTTAGCACTTTTGTTGCCTATTCAAAGGATATCACCTCCCTGCTGGAGTCTAGGAAAACAGTTTCCCTTTGGGCTGAGTCTTTTTTTTTTTTTTTTTTGGATGTTAATTGTCTTCCTCCCCCATGGGAAGCGTCTGAGTCAACCTCTTTCTGAAAGGGAAGTCATACAAGTATGTTAATTGTTTCCTTACCCCAGGTGGGCTCTCAAATTCTGGATGCTTGCAGTTTTTTATGCAAACTAGCATTATGACGGATTGCATGTAGGCAGGAAAATAATATGCAATAAATTTATAATTCACCTATTGTGTGGTGTTTGTCATAGCTACCGTGCAGGGATGAGAGTTCAAACTTAGTCCTTCATTCTTGGGTAATCAGCGTCTGGGAGAAATGCAGAGGCAGAGTGTTCTGTGCAGCACTGTGACTTTGTGTGCACTGACAATTTTCTGGAAATTCACTGATGCCCTTAGAACAGTGCTGGCAAAGTTGGCAGCAATAGCTTAGTCCCAGCCAGGTGCCACTTTTCTACAGTGTCATTTTTGGCATGCTCTAAGCAGTTAAACAATGTAATGTAGATGGCCACTATTATTTTTACCACCATCTCACCATTGCAGGCACCAGTGGAGTTTTACTGGTGTTAGTACAAAGTGGGGAAACATTTTAAAAATGGACTGACTCTATCTTCCTGGGCAACACTTCTCTGGCTATTTCAGGCAAAATGTAGACAGGCTACGGAGGCAGTGGTATCCATCCCTCTGTGAGTGGGACATGGCCTCGAAGACTCATGTGGGGAAGACAACATGGAAAAGGAGGAAATGATGTACTAAGGCAGCCCCCAAATGTCCCAGGATCAGAGATGGGCACTGTAGAAACACACAGACACTGTTCAGGGAGATTGAAAATAAGATGGCAAGATAGTGGGAGGGGTGAGAGGAGGATATACTTGATGGCTTAGACAAATAGGATGAGGGTATAGCTAAGTTAAGTAATCTACTCGGGCCAGTTCATTTTGTGACACACCCCTGGGCTAAGGCTTATCCCTGTGGTGGGGCTTTATTTTAAATCTATCTCAAGTTGTTTACTATAAAACTTGGAACTATTTATTGTGCCCAGATTGCTCTGACACCAACACAGAGCTCAGCCATTCTCTTGGATGTGCGAGTTACCCTTTTGAATGTCTAGTAAACTCATAGCCCTCCTATGGCCTTCTCCAGCACATAGGTGTCGTGAAGCTAAATTCAGTAGTGTTTGTGAGGTATTTGGGTACATGGATGAGCATCATGGAAAAGCCTGCCAACAAATATCTAGTGTTTGCCTACAGCAACAGATTTTTCTTGATATGAGGAGTCCATCAAATCAGCATAAAGAGATGAAGGGGGAGGTAGTTTCACACTTGGGTTCTGTAAAGCACACTTTTGTCTTCTGAAAAGAATGTCAGCTTAATTGAAGATCTGTCAGGAAGGCGTTTTTATGTTACTTAAATGTACATGAATCCGTCTCTTGTAAAACAAGATAGTTCTAATATATGCTCTGTAGAGGTGTAAATTCTAAGAGCCCGTGGATATGTCTACACTGCACTAAAACACCGGTGGCTGGGCTATGGCAAGTGACTCGGACTCGCGGGGCTTGGGTTGCGAGGCTATAAAATTGCAGTGTAGACATTCGGGCTCAGGGATTCTCCCTTCTCCTGGGGTCCCATAGCCTGGGTTCCAGCCCAAGCCCAAATGTCTACATTGTAATTATATAGCCCTGCAGGCCTAGCCCCACGACCCAAGTCAGCTGACGTGGGCCATCAGCAAGTGTTTTATTGCTGTGTAGACGTACTCTTAGGCTTTTCCAGAGCACCTCAAGGGATTCTTTTCAAGCATTTATGCTTCATGTATATCTCAGTAAAACTTGCTCGGTTTAAAACCTTGTTTTAAATTATCAGTATACAGCAGATATCTTCAAACCACAAGTCAATATTTGAGTCAGATGGGGAGTGAAGCGTTGTCTGAAAGATAAGGAAATTGCTGATGCTTTAATACATCCATAGTGTTTTCAAGAGATGATACTGTAAGAAAACAATGAATTGCTTAATGTGCTCCTGGGATTTCCTTCCAGATTGCATTCCTGAAAGTGGGATGGGAAGCCATTCCAAGCGGAGAACGTGTTTGCCGGCTCCATGTCCTAACACCAGTAACATCAGTCTATGGAATATCCTGAGAAACAATATAGGGAAGGATCTCTCCAAGGTGGCCATGCCTGTTGAGTTAAATGAGCCACTTAACACTCTTCAGCGACTTTGTGAAGAACTGGAATACAGCGAACTACTGGATAAAGCAGCACGTACCCCGAATTCATTTGAAAGGATGGTAAAAACAAAGAAACAAAAAAAACCTTTCCAATACTGAGCAACATGAGATGTAACTGAAACAGAACACAATGGATTTTCTTAAGCCTAAGAAACCAGAAATTACTTTTTCATTTCTTGTGCTTACAGCTCAGAGGGGCAGGTTTTTAAAAGAAAACATAACTAGCTCCTGTGATCTGTTTGACGTAATTTCCATTTTCGTAACAGAGTAGCCATTCTCAGGTATCTGATTCTCCTGCAAATTTAGTTAAGGGAGAAGCTTAGTTCTGGTCTGTGTTGCTGTCTTCTCTCTGAAAGGTTTAAAATGTGTTTTTACTTTTGTTGTGGAACTAATATGCTTCCCCAATTAACATAAATGGCACAATATCTATTCTGTTTGGCAATGTCTCTTTCAGTGCACGGGGGACACAGAGACAACCTGTGCCTGCTGATTAGTGGGGGAGGGAGGCAGAGTGAGGGCAGCTGGCTTCTTCCAACTGTATTTTCCACTCCATGCATCCGATGAAGTAGGTTTTAGCCCATGAAAGCTTATGCCCAAATAAACGTCTCTAAGGTGCCACAAGTACTCCTGTTCTTTTTGCTTTTTGCTGATACACGGCTACCACGCTGAAACTTGAGCATACTCAGTCCGTGTGAGCATGCTCAGTACAAGTCAAACAGCAAATCAGGAGGGGGGCCTGTGATCCCGCATGTTCTCCCCCTCTTCCTTCTCCCCTCCCCCCATGCATCACCTCTGTGAGGACACGTGTTGGGTCTTCCAACACAATGTTAACTACAATAGTATTAACAGAATGAGCTACTGTTGTTGTTGTGGTATTTTTATCAGACTTGTGTAAAGCTTTTTGAGTCTCCATAAAGTATTTGAGATCTCAGACTGGGCAAGAGATGCGTATTTGGTCAAAACACAAATGCCCTTCTGAAATGAAATTTTTGAAGAGCCATTTCTCCTT
Source organism: Mauremys mutica (assembly GCF_020497125.1). Taxonomy (NCBI): domain Eukaryota; kingdom Metazoa; phylum Chordata; order Testudines; family Geoemydidae; genus Mauremys; species Mauremys mutica. Next base: position 233,072,574 of record NC_059073.1, read on the forward strand.
TACTTATCGGCCAAGACGGGACTTCACATTTCTTCTTTTCCTGGGCTAACCACCTAACTCAGCACTGCTGGGCTGGCTAGGGTGTGCATATGCTGTCTACTATTGGAAAGACAGAACTCTGAATTCAGAACTTGGCAGGTAAGGGAGGGAGAAACGGATTTCAATCGTACCTTGTTTCTAAGTGTAATCTCATATTAATGTTTAAGTCTATAAATATATTCTGATTGGTTTAAAATCCCTTATTAGCATTCTTAATGTTTTGGAACTAATGCTTTGCCGTGTCCCTTGAAGTGAATAAACACTTCAGCTCAATGGCTTTCGTGGTGAAGTGTCACTGTTCTTTTCTGTATCCAAACAATCCTGAACAGAAACTTTTTAAATTCTGTATAACAAAAACTTAATCCCATTTTAAAGATCTTTCCTCATTTCTGCTGTCTCTGCTAGAGGTATACTTGAGTCTGGGTCAAAGTAAATAATGCCTTAAGGTCCATTATCAATAGACATTCTTTTCTCTCTTCTCTTTGCTTGAGAATGTGTATTAAAAGGGAAATAAGTAATTGCCTTTTTAGGAGGAAGTAAAAGCAAGACCATATTTTTTTTGTCCTCGGGTTTCAGAGAAATTACATTTGGGAAGAGAGAGGGAATTCTCCAGCGTGAGAAACCCCAAAGCACGGTTAATGTTAATGACAGTCCTGAAATCCCACTACCTTGTAGTCCTCTTCTGAGTGTTTCGTTTACGGATTGAGGTACTGAGATTTGAGAGGAAGCACATCTACAGCACATTCTAGGGCTTTCCAAAGGAAAGGAAAAGGGGAGGGAGTTTCATTGGAGGAAGGCAGTGAAGGAAAGGAGAGATGAATCAAGGTCTACAGACTAACCTCCCAAGTTTTCATTCCCTCGACTGTTCAATTCTGCAGAGGTGCTAGTAACTCTCTGGGGGGATTAGTATCTCCAGCTATTGTAAAGGAAACTGGCAAGATAAAGGTTAGCACACAATAGACAAATGGCAGTGCAAACCTGCTACGTCTACACTACCACTTATGTCGGCAAAATTTATGTTGCTATGCTGTGTGAATATTCCACCCCCCGAGCAGCATAAGTGATGATGTGCACTGCATGCACTTCTCCCGCAGACATAGCTACTGCTGCTCATTGGGGGTGGTTTAATTATGTCAACTGGAGAGCTCTCTCCCATTGGCATAGCAGCAAAGCTCGTATAGTCGTTCTGTCAGCTCTCTAGTGTAGACATAGCCTTAGTGACCCCACACAGAAACCTAAACAGACCAGTAAACTGTTGCCTTACAGAGAGATGAGCCCTTTCCCCATGTTTTAGGGGTAGGGGACAAAGGATATGGTTTTATGTCTAGGGACCACAATCTAGAGTTAATGTTTTGAGATGCTTTCTAATATAAAATTTGAAATTGATGAGAAGCAGGTTCTCATTTACGGGCTTCTGTTCTTTGGAATGGCATTTTGTTTAAAGAGATTTTTTAGAAGTAACATTTTTATGTACATTTTAAATTGGCGTCATAGTCTGAGTTGTTTTCCAATTTTTTTTATTGGACCAACTTCTGTTGGTGGAGGGGACAAGCTTTTGAGCTTCACAGAGCTCTTTCTCAGCTCTGGAGAAGATGACAAGGTGAGACAGATTGTTAAGCATTAAGGGGTCACATGTTTGTAGAAGACTAATTAAAATAAAGTCCTGGCCATAAAATGAGCCATAAAAGCAGTGTCGTTGTTAAGCCCATGATTTTTAATGTCCAGCATAGATATTAATTTAATTTCCCAGGCTTGTCTTCTGAAGATGTCATGTAGGTTTCCTTTTGAAGATGAGGATTGAGAGGTCAGATATATGGTGTACCACATCCAGTGCATCAAATGCTCCAACAACTATGTGGGTGAAACCAGATAATCACTATGCTTTCAAAAGAACTCATACAGCAAAATGATAAAAGGCAAAAACACCCTATCACCCATGGACTAATACTTTTCACAAAGTGATCACTCCATATCTGACCTCTCAGTCCTTGAAAGCTTGTCCCTTCCATCAACAGAAGTTGGTCCAGTAAAAGATATTACCTCGCCCACATTGGCAACATTGTCGTTGTAGACATAATCAGAGGATGTTTTGAAGGCCAAGACTATAACAGGGTTCAGAAAAGAACTAGATAAATTCGGGGATCCATCAATGGCTATTAGCCAGGATGGGCAGGGATGGTGTCTGTTTGCCAGAAGCTGGGAATGGGCAACAGGGGATGGATCACTTGATGATTGCCTGTTCTGTTCATTCCCTCTGGGGCACCTGGCATTGGCCACTGTCGGAAGACAGGATACTTTGTTAGATGGACTTTTGGTCTGACCCCGTATGGCCATTCTTATGTTCTTACACTTACAGCGGCACAGCTGTACTGTTGCAACTGCGTTGCTGTAAGGGCTCCTATGTAGCTGCTCTATGCCAGTGGGAGAAATCTCTGGCATAGAGAATCTCTCCCACTGGCATAATTAAACCACCTCCAATGAGTGGTGGTAGCTATGTCAGTGGGAGATGCTGAAATAGCTACCGGTGCTTTTTTCACACCCCTGACGAACAGAAGTTTTGCTGACAAAAGTGCTGGTATAGACACAGCCTTTGTGTCTCTCATATCCTGGGACCAACAGGGCTACAACACTGCAAACTAACAGCTCTAGTGTTCTTTGATCCAGCATTCTCATTCTCTCTCTCTCTCTCTCTCTCTCTCCATTTTTGGTGTGTGCCTCTGATTTCATTTTTTCCTGCATAGTTGTGAAAGGAGAAATTGAAGTACATTTTAAATCTTTTATGGATTTGGAGCCTTCCTATTTTTAATAAAGGCCTTGAAATGACTCTGCAAGCTGAGTCACACCTCAATGCTCGTGTTAAAGGTTGGCTTGCAATAGGTATACGCTACATTTTTCTGCAGTTTGCAAATATGTGTATCTGGCATCTGTATGAGGCTTCTCTTTTGTGCATAAAATCAAAAGATAAAGATATATAATGAAAACTGTTAGTGACCAATTAAGCAAAATCTTGTTTATTCTCAGGTGTACGTGGCTGCTTTTGCAGTATCTGCATATGCATCCAGTTACTACAGGGCTGGGAGTAAGCCATTTAATCCGGTGCTTGGAGAAACCTATGAATGTGTCCGGGAAGATAAGGGCTTCCAATTTTTTTCAGAACAGGTACTGTATATTGTGCCTTTAACTGTCCCACTATTCCCTTAACAGACTGTTTAATTCTGTGTGCATGGCAGCAGTCCTCTGAGGCTCCCCTCAGAATGTGGGCATAAATCATATATAGCATCTTCAGAAGACATTGTAGAATTATAAACTATAGAGAGCACTTCACTATCTGCTAAAATGTGTCCACCTGTGGGGTGGAACATGGTGGCAGCCATTATAGAAGTGCTAACATTACACACCAGTTTATGGCCAGGAAGCAAAGAATAACAGCTTATCTACTTGAAGTAATAGAAGAACTTCCCTAGGAAAAATCCAGCTGCCTATATTGAAAACTGACCTGGACTAGGCCATATACAGCTAGGCAATGAGAGTATTTCTGCAAATAATCTCCAGACAGGAAAATGACTAAAGTATAGGAAGTATAATACCAGGTTGAAAACTGGGCATTATCAAAGGCAGGTGGGGTTATTAAAGCACTAAATTAAAAGGGGAGGAGGGGATTTGGTTACTATGGTATTCACTGAAGTAACAGGTTAAAAACTGTTTCAGCTCATCGAGATGTGATTAAAAAGGCTTGGGGCAAAGTTGTGCATATTGTAGGACTTTGGTCATGGGTAACCCTAAATTACAATCCATTACGAAACAAGTTTTTTCTTAAACTGTAAAGGCAGAACGTGGAACACTATCTTAAACGGACGATAAAAAAAAGTGCTATGTAATCTTAACCTAGCCCCAGGAAATGAGTCACAGACATTACTGAGATGGAAATATGGGAATGGGTAGGGCAAGTATCAGATTTAAAATTCCATTCGTGTTCCTGGTTCTCCAGTTTTATGGTGATGAAACCCGCTGATTTGTGGAAATTGCACTGGCATAAAACCAGCCTAGAGTAATGAAGCGGTGAATCAGGCCCACTGTTGCAATGTCACAGTAATTTGAGTTAATGTGGAAGGATTCGCCCTGCTACCATGTATAAAGCATAGGGTTGTCGTTGTCCTGGAGCCTCCAGGAATTAAAGATGGTCATGTGATGAAACCTCCAGGAATACATCCAACCAAAATTGGCAATCCTAATAAAGCAAGTAATAAAAACACTAACTGCTTGTTCTAACTTGGTAGGAATCTAAGAACCATCATGGAGGCTTTATCTGACAGAAACACTCCACTATGTGCAGTATGTTAAATATAAATGAGAGGTAATACAGTGAATTTACTGGCAAGAGAGTGAGGGAGCAGTTGGCAGGTACAGAGAAGTACAGGAAGAACAAAACATGCAGCAAGCAGGGCAGCCAACTTCTTGTCCGATCTATTTAGATTGAAAGTTCTTTGGGGCAGGGATTGTTGCTTACCATGTGTCTGCCAGCACCTGGTTGTGGCCTCTAGGTGTTACTAGAATACAGATAATAAATGAGGATAATTCTGCTCTGTAACCAGTGTAAATATTTAACCCCATAGAGGGGCTAAAAACTAGGGGGAATGCAGTGCCATCTGAGAAGGAGACTATCACCCAGTGTGGGTTAGGACAGTGCTAAAGGTTAGCTGTGTATGAGACTCACCACAATAGGGTATTCAGTAAGGACCTGAATGCCTTTATAGAAAAAACAGAGAAGGATTTAATAAGGAATAAGAGAAATTATAACAGCGGAGAAAATAAATTGCATTATTTACATGTCCAGCTAAAACAGAAATGTGACTCCAAGTAGCATGCATTTACTCTTGACAGAAAATACATTTCTTTGTCTTATTCCTGTTACTTGTCTGGCATTGAATGTCTGTGTCATTTAGCACAGTTCCTACTCACATCTACTGAGAAATGAATGTGATGGCTGCTGCTTCTACTCTGTGTGGTTGCTTTACCACACTCCTCTCTTTCATGCTCTGCTACGTCACTTCCCCACCACCACCCAACCCCGGCTGTGTTATTTGGCGGTTGCCCTAATACAGGTCTACGCAACTGCACAAGCCCAATACTGAGGAAATGCTGTGGTTGAGGTTTTATGCTAGGAAGAACAAGTGCAGAAGGCTGTTTATTATAGCAGTTATTGTTAGGAGATGGGGTTATGTGGTCTAATTTTTCCGGAGGTCCTGAGCAGCACCAGTTTCCGTGGAAGTTAATGGGATTTTTGGGTATCTGCACCTTTGAAAATGGGGCCAACTTTCCCCTTACTCTGCTTACACCAGAGGTGAACTTGATCCTTTGTTTCCGCACATCTGTTTGTGGCTACTGGTAATACATTCTTGGGTCCTCAGGCCATATGTAATTACCACATTAGTGACCCTGTGCAACATATGCAGTTAATAGTTCACCCAACCCACAAATGTCACGGGTCTTTTCTTTTTAATATTTGCTTGAGATCCCTCTTCTCACAACCCTTTGTAATCATCAGTGCTTATTGGTTAATTTTACTAGCTCCCCTAGAGGACAAAATTATGAAAGGAAAATGAGGCATTTAAGCAGATTCAAATGAACTTGTAAATGTTAATGCATTTTTTTCCCCTTCTTCCAATTAGGTCAGTCATCACCCACCAATATCTGCATGTCATGCTGAATCTGTGAATTTTGCTTTTTGGCAAGGTAATTCTTTAGTTTTTAATTTACTGCTGTCATTTTCATAGTAGCTTCATTTATGTTTAACATTAGACATCCAGAAGATCAAGAAAGACAGGCTTCCCCGACTGTTAAGTAATATTAGAACTGCTCTAGGCAATTTCAGCCCCTAGACTGTGACAAGCTTTTTATAGCGTTTGTGTAATCATTCCTGAACAAGAACGAATGATATTTTACCAGTACAAACATCTGCATTTCTAAAACAATCTGGAAATGTTGTTCTGTAGCTTAAATAAAGCATTGGGAAAAGTTGCATCTCAAGTTTTAAAAAAAATTAAAAACATGATTAGAACTAGAAACTAGGGGCTAGACCCTTGGCCTGGTCTGATTCATTTGCAGGACTTACCACATTTTAATTCCACTCTTCTCCCCGCCATGCCCAAGAAATTTGTCCAAGACAATGGAGAAACCTATGTACCATTTTTTTAAAACTGAGACCATAAGGGGAGAAGGAAATCATTACAACCTGGCAGGTGTTTGTGTGGTTTGACTCCTTGGCTCCTGTCATGGCATTCCTAGATGGTCATAATGGTCTCTTCTGACCTTAAAGTCTGAGTCTATGAATATACTTCATAGTGTAAGAAATAGGGTAGATGGGACCTAACCACGTCCCCGTAACTGAGTTAAAGCCTTTGAACGTGAGAGGTTTGACAATGCATGGCTTATCTGGGCTACAACTTTTAACTCTGTTTTTTTAATTGTGTTGCCTGACTTCAGTGTAGTTATTACACCCATGCCCATATTTAAAATAATTGGGGCTTTTACTAGTTTGGGTTTGATCATTCAACATATTCCTCTGCCTTGCAAATAAATACAAAACAAGAGTCCTTTATTCTTGACCTGAAATAGCTAATGGTTAAAAGTTCAGGCAAAAGAGACCAGACAATGTACAGGGAAGACTGGATAGTATCATGGCAAGGCAGAAACTGTCTAATAAAACTGAAGACACTGATACAAGTGGCTGGCTGTGTTTTTGTTAAATACCATCTCTGGCTATGATAACATCTTGCATTGTGAGAACAAAATGCTCCTCCAGAAAGAATCTGGCCTTGTAACTGAAAATCTAAACAAATTTATTTTAGCATGAGCTTTCGTGAGCTAAAGCTCACTTCTTCGGAAGTGAGCTTTAGCTCACGAAAGCTCATGCTAAAATAAATTTGTTAGTCTTTAAGGTGCCACAAGTACTCCTGTTTTTTTTGCAGATACAGACTAACACGGCTGCTACTCTGAAACCTGAAAATCTAAAGTTTCCTTTTAGGTGCCTGAAAAGACAAAACCAGGGCACATGTAGTTCATTAAAAAGTGGTCGGATGAGCTGTTAGAGAACTCTGACAACACTTTGACTTTTGCTAGGAGAATGCAGGGGCTAAGGCTGCCACCTCTTCCCACAGGACAGTCCTCATCATGTGTGGAACTCTAAACATCAAGAAATTTAATTTTAAAGCAGCTAGTGTGTGAGGAAAGTTCTTTGTATGGTGTGAATGTTTCCCAATCCCATATCCTCCTTTGCTAAAAGGAGGGAACTTCGGTCTAGTCCAGGGTTTGCTGAGCCTGGCAAGGCTGTCAGGATGAAGTATTTCAGGCTTTCTAAATTTAAGAGGCTCCTTTCCTCCCAAGAAAGCGGTGGTTCCTGGGATTTGGTCATTTGTGTGTTTAAAGGAACTGGATGCTGAGTGACAGTTTTTGTGGGGGGTCTTCTGAAGACTATTCCTCTTTCTGCTCCTCTGTCCCCACCCAGCCTTCCCTTGCCTTTTCTATTGTAACTCTGTCCTCTAAGCTGGCTCTGACACGTGTTTCTCCTTAATGACATCACTAAAACTTTTTATGAGGCAAGAGTGGGTTCTGATCATGCTTTGTATTCTGGGAACCATTTTTTCCCCTTTATGAAACTGAAACTTTTGGTTACCTATTCCACTGTCACATGTTAAGGAGACCTTTGATATCTGCTGGTCTTTGGTTGAATCTGGAGCTCTCTATTCTTCTAAAGTGCCTACCATTGCAGTATCTGTGCCTTGACTACCATAGGTATAGCTTCCAGTTAACTCCTCATTTGGTACAAATGTTATCCAAACTTTCTGGATTCTCATGCTACATTTTTTTCTTGAGATTTTCCAATATACTGGTCTTTAAATGTGACAGGGTTCCCAGGGTGCAACCTAGATTGGTCGAAAACAGACCCTGGCAGCTCTGGTCACCACTGCTGACTGGGCCATTAAAAGTCCGGTCGGCGGGGCAGCAAGGCTAAGACAGGCTCCCTGGCTCTGTGCAGCTCCCGGAAGCGACCTGGGAAGCTCTGCATGCTACGCCCGCCCCGAGCACCGCCTCCGCAGCTCCCATTGGCTGAGAACCGCGGCCAATCGGAGCTGCAGGGGCGGGCATTGCACAGCACGTAGAGCTGCCTGTCTGCACTTCTGCCTAGGGGCCGAACATGGCAGCCGCTTCTGGGAGCAGCACGGAGCCAGGGCAGGCAGGCTGCCTTAGCCCCGGTGCACCGCCGACTGGGAGCTGCCTGAGGTAAGCGCCATGTGGCTGGAGCCTGAACCCTCTCCTACACCCCAACCCTCTGCCCCAGTCTGAGCCCCCTGCACCCTAACTCCCTCCCAGAGCCCACATCCCAAACCCCCATGCCCCAGGTCGGAAGCCCCTCCTGCACCCTAACTCCCTGCCGGAGCCTGCACCCTGAACCTCCTCCCGCATCCCAAGCCCCTGCACCAGCCCAGTGAAAGTGTGTGAGGGTGGGGGCGGGGCCTCAGGGCATGGGGCAGGGCAAGAGTGTTTGGTTTTGTGCAATTAGAAAGTTGGGAACCCTAGGCCATCCCTCTTTCTGTGATGCTGTTGCCAAGCTACAAACCTTTGACAGGTGTTGCACTTACACACACATCCACAGGCAGGGACACACCAAACGGAGTTATAGGAATGATCTCCCAGCCACTCATGAACCAACAACAGAGAGGCTCTAGCCAATTCCCCCCCAGCTCTCCAGCCTTGCACCCCAGAACTGCACCATCTTGCACTGGGTCAGAAGCCATATCTTTGTGTGTTTCACAAGTCAGTCTCCTTGAAATATGAGCTTTGCTTTTGGAGATGGCCTTGTTCTAATAAAATATTGAGTGTGAATGAAGTATACGTTATCTAGGAATTGTTCATTCAAATACCATTCATTTGAACAAAATCTCATAAAGAATATTTTCATTTTCTTCTACTTCTGGCTTTGACTTTCTGGTTGAAATATTAGACATGCATCCCTTGGAAAAATGCAAAACTATATGGAGCTTTGCAGGTCAATAGCTCAAGCTTTGGTTAGTATCTCAAACACTTTATTACATCAGGCTTTTTCAAAATAATTCCGCTCAGAAATAGTTTTATTGACCTGTGTTTACTGCTAAATGTGTCCATGTTTTTCTGTTTCAGATGTGAGATGGAAAAACAAATTCTGGGGAAAGTCCATGGAAATCGTTCCAGTTGGTACAACACATGTAACTCTGCCAGCGTAAGTGCTGCATCAACACAGACAAAGCAGGGCTGCATTTACAAAATAGAATCCCAACTACAGTATGGTAGTATACCTTTCAGAGCCTTTGCTATTGGTAAAGTCTAAAATCCTTTAGCAGCTCTTCTGTCCATACACAGTTAGAATTGTTTAACAAATACTTAGTGAGAAAATTAATTTATCCTTTTTTTTTTTTTTAAGGGAAGGCTGCAGGCTTTGTACTTGTAGTATATGAGGGTCATGGGCTCTTTTTTTTTCTTTGGCTATGTTAACTGCCCTTAATAATGAGAGAGCTCCTTGGGTCAGGGACTCTGTTCTGTGTTTTCTACAGTGCCTAACACACTGATCCTGGACCCTACTGCAATATAAATTATTATTATTATTAATAATAAATAGCAAAAGCAGCATATTCTTGTGTGTGAAATCAACAGCTAATGTGATGACTTACACAGCTTCAGTGCTTAATAAATATCCTTTGATTAGAAAGAAAAGAAATAGACAAGGTGTTCCTGTGCTGCTGTGGCACTGAGTACTCATTTACTAGATCAAAAGATTAAAACACCGTGCTAGAATCTGGCCTATTTCAATCTTTTGTTGCATGACACGGGTCTAAAGTTTTGAGCAGTGTTCCATTTAAACCTGCTATTTTCCTAAACAATAAAATTGAATTAACCTGCCATTTAAAAGCTCTGGCTAGACAGACAAAGCTTGAACATATATACAGATTAAACAAAATATGTATTTATTAGCTGGCAATGCAAACACTACATCAAGTTCCTGTCTAGGCTCAGGGGGTGGTAAAGTAAGAAGAGTAGGTTTATCTTGAAGAGATGATTGAGTCCACGTTTATTCGTTTATTCCTGTTAAGTTGACTCTGCACTGTGTGGTACATAAAGAAGAGTATACATAGATCTGTGAAATACAACCCACAAAAGTAAAGCCTAAAATCATTCTCACAAATTGTTCTTCATAACCTGAATTCATAAGCAAAATGATGTTGCTCCCTATCCTGATTCCATGTAGTTTGCTTTGGTTGGTTGGTTTGTGCCAAACAGCCCCAGTGAAGGGTTATTTGAGTGGCTGCCGCCTCCTTTCTTCTCATTGTAATTTAAAAGGTATCCTTGATACTGAAATGTCCTTTAACTTTGCTGCCCCTGCTGGTCTGTTTGTCCCCTGTTCTGCTGAGTTGGCACCTTTTGGAAGCAGTGACTCTTTTCTGAGTCCCAGAATTACTGACTCAGTAGCGCACAGGACTCTTAAGACCTAGAGAAAGAAAATCTTAGCCTGAAGAATTATTTTAAAGGTGAGAGAGAATAGAGGAGGAGTTGAAAAAACCGGGGCAAAAAGGAAGGAATTGATCCCCCAAGCACCATTCCCACTTTCCTGGTTTCTATAGAAGCAGCAATAGCCATTTTTCTATCTGGCATAAGATAGACTTAAAGGTGGGGTTCCTTGCCCCAACACTATTCCTTGAGAAATATTCACAAGTGTACTCCTACCAACTTTCTCTCTCCACCCTGCCTCTGTGTACTTTCTTTCCTCTTCGTCTCTTCTTTGTCTTTTGATGTCCTAGATTTCCTTGGCAACACAACTTGTAAAATCTGTGAACATAATTTATACATCACTGTAAATGTTCATGATGCTGCCCAACTGGCACACTGTGCCATCCTCTTCATTATTTTGCCGCGTGGGTCCCTGTCCCAAAAACTTCTATTTTAAAGACCATCCTGAATAATGTCATGTAAAGCAAACTCATGACCATGCATCACTGTCACTGAAATGATTAATGGAACAGGTGGGTTTATAGAGAGATTTGGAGGAAAGGGAAGGAGTTTGGGCAAACGTTAGATAAGGAAGCATAGTGTAATGGTTAAAGCACAGGATTGGGAATCAAGATAACTGGGTAATATTCCTAGTTCTCTCCACTTTGAGTGATTTGGGGAAAGTCACTTAAAATGCATTTCTAGTCTGAAAAGCGATTGCATAAAATGGTATTCTGGAGTTCCAGGTTTATGGAGTCTCAATGATATCTCAAATTTGCTCAGTTCAGAATTTTAAAAATATTTTTACCAAACTACCACAACTGTAAACTCAGCCTGGTATCTGAGAGCCCAAGTGGGGTTAAGTCTTCACTGATGCTATTGAGATCATGATATGGCCCTCAGATACTTTATTACCAGCGATGATGCTGGTACGTGAGAGAACAAGATAATCCAGTTTGACTTTCAGATCTCGGGTTGTGTTTGCAGATCTGGAATAAGTTTATATCTTAATTGGAACTTTCAAATTCTTTGCAAATATTGACTAAAACTGAAAATCTGTTCTACAGATACAGGTATGTCAACTCTTTTCTCCACTCCTTGATTATTAGCGTACTAGCTTGTTGTAATGAATGGAGTACATGAAGGTTTGCGTACACTGGATTGGATAAAGATATGACATTCTATAGTATTAGAAGGCTGTGATTCGCCTCACATTTTTTAGGGTAAATAGAGAGGGTAATGGTGTTCCATTCCACAGAGAGATAAGGTAAATAAATTGGACTTTCTGCCTCATAGTAGAATCATGGGTATGGAAATGGTGATGTTTCCGGACTGTACATGGAGAATAAGGGATGATGTATCGTGGTCTCTTGTCCATAGTGGAAAGTCTGAATTGGGGAGGGAGAAATCTGTAGATGAAGGCTAAGAGGCAAGATATCAGTGGTTTTGGGCTGGTGAACTAGAAGGTGGTCTGTGGGCCCTGTGCAGTTTGCAGGTAATGATCCCAATGAAAATGGTATTCAGTGGCGTTGGTTGCAGGAAGGTTTCTATAGGTTGAAGATTGGACATTCCAAAACCAACCTCAATTCTGCCAATGTGGTATTTTAAATATGCATATATATATTGGAGACCATAAGAACTGAGAGGATATTTGAACACTTATCAACCTTCCTTTAACTGTTCATTTTCAGACATTTTTAAAAACAATGCTGAGCATTTAACAATGGAGAATTTCCTTGGAATATAGATGTTAATGTTATATAATTACCTTGTTAGTTAATTTTATTTGTTAATATTTTTTCCTTTTGCTCTTGCTCTCATATGCAACTGCCTCTTCAGGAATGAAGTCTGTGTTATGCTCTTACCTAGCGCGCAAGCTGTGAGGGCCTGACTGAAAGTGCATTGAAGTCCATAGACTCCCCTTGACTTCAGCGGGCTTTGTCAGGCCCTAGATGTTGGTGAGGGACTGTGAACAGTGGACACTTAACGAAATGGGCATTTTAATGCTCCTTCCCTTAACCAATTGTTATATGCAATATGAGCACTATGTTTTTTTAACTTTGGATGAGCTAAGAGAACTATCTGAATTCAATGCTGTGGTTTACACCAGAAGTGCAAAGGTTTTTCAGGGAAATGGATTTTCTTGCTGTGTCATTGTGCTTGCTGGGGAGAGAGAGGGGAAAGGGAAAGAAGACTGATGCATTTGGAAAGACTCATTTTACATTTTTTTAATAAGAAAATTCCTCCATTAGTCATTGTTATGAGTTCATTGGTTATTTTAGGGATGGCATCATTCACCTCTTTATCTTGCTTCAAGTTTCAGAGACCATTTTGAGTGGAATAAGGTGACTTCTTGTATCCATAACATCTTAAGTGGGCAAAGATGGATTGAACACTATGGAGAGATCATCATCAAAAACCTGAATGACGACACTTGTCTCTGCAAACTGACTTTCATAAAGGTGTGACTTTCACTCACCGCAGCGTTGTTGATCATACTTTTTCTAATGAGCGCAGCTGTAAGGAGGATGCTGTATAGTAGAGTCATGTCCAGCAGGGTACTCTTGTTCCTTGGACTGCTTATGGATTACATTTTCCCTTGGATCTAATTGTAATTGACACTGGTGTTTTGGAGATTTTTGTCCATCGGGAGGAGAATAGAACTCTAAAAGAATTGCATTTCATTAGAGAGGGCCAGGCAGAAAGTAAAAGTTGCTGCTTGGTGTGAGGAGACTCCTGAGATATGGGAAGAAACCACAAGGATAAGGGAAGAGTGGGTACTTTCCAGCTGCCTCTGACTAAAGACAGGCACTAGGTATCCACTAGTGGTGACTCCCCACATGCCTCTCACTAAAGCCCTGTGTGGCAGTCTGTTCTGTTTGCTCTCAAGTTGTCTTTTACCAGCAGCTGTAGAACTGGCACTCGCAGTCCAAGGGGAGCAGTCAGTACTCTATGCCTGCCTTTTGTGTACACTGTGTACTAGCTTAGCTGAGCTGTTGTGTAAGGCTTGTGCTTCAGGAGGAGGCATGAAGTACTCCTGACCATCCAATTTAAAATTATATTAGCAGTGGATTAAAATGGCTTCTTGGAAGCCCGTGGCAACTAGAAACCCAGTGAGGCATCTAGTGACTAGGCTGGTTGCTACCTGAGAGAGACTTTTGCATATCATATTGGGATACTTACCTAAATCCTGGTTCTCCTTATCTAAGTTTCTTGGAGCAAGTGTTTGTTTCATCCCTTTTATCCACATGGTAAGTGCTGTTGCATGCATCTGCAGCAGGGGAAAATAAACTACTGTAAAACATCCTTTGAAATTTCATTTTTTTTGTTGATTTGTTCCGAGGAGTACTGTCTGTCACTTTCTAGGTAGCACTGAAATGATTTTCAAATGCTTGTTTTTAATTAAAAAATTACAAAGACATTATACAGTGTTTGGAGCTGAGATTTTAAAGTTTGAGCTGTATTGGAAATCTTAAGTATTCTACATTGTAAACTGGCTAAAAGTGGGACTGTTTACCCGAGCATCAATCTCTCTCTCTCAAATTCGTAGAAGTGAAGGAGTTTAGATAAATAGGCCATGGATCTGACCCATCTCTGGTTCTGCCTTGGGTTTTGCAAAATCAAAGTCCAATCCCTGCCTTACCTTAACTTTTCCCTTGAAAAAAAATAGAACTTTCAGAGATTTTTATAAACATTTAGAGGAGTTTTGCAAGTCAACTAGTTAAAATTACTGGGGGTTGCTTGATGTCAGTAACACTGTGTAGTGTAGATGAAAATGAATGGATGTCTCCCAGATCTTACATATAGCTATTCTTTAAGAAAAAGCATCCTCATGAGAGTCCTACACAATAACACATCTAAATGGCAAAATAGCTCATACTTCTATCTTTGCAGCAATATTGTTTCTGTTCATTTTAACTATAGGCAAAATATTGGAATCCTAATATGCATGAGATTGAAGGCAGTGTCATGGACAGAAATGGGAAAGTAGTGCATCGGCTTTTTGGGAAATGGCACGAGAATATATACTGTGGAACCCCATCTTCACCAACCTGCATATGGCGAGCAAGTTAGTAACCAGTATAATCAACACTTTCTTATGCAGAATTTAAATTTGCTTGAGAATGAATTTACCCCTATGTTCATACCTCATCTCATACTACATGTTAGGCCCAGGTTTATTATTATTGTACACAAATTGGCTGTTCTGCTTCTAATGTGTAAAACTTAAATCTGAAAAGCTAAATTGTGTAATTAGAGTTCTCAAATATTACTTTTGGTAAAGAAACTAATCATGGATTTTTATTTTTATTTTTTTTACTTTCTACTGTATTCTCCCGGTTTTGGGTCTCGATTCCACATTTGGGCAAGTGTTAGGTGTGAGGAGTTTATTTCTAAAAAATAAAAAGAATATTTTTAAGTTTCTGAAGATGTTTAATGGATGCCTGTACTTAAAAATTAAAGATGGGCCCAAAAAGTTCAGTTCTGCAATCGGATTCAAATATGAATTCCCACAAAGTTTGATGGTTTGCACCCATCTCTCTCCAAAATGGTATCAAGCTATAGTCATGCCCTTCTGCAATATGTAATTTATTCATTTTTGTTTTATTTTGACTCAGATTCCAGGAAGCTATTTGGGGTGGTGTGAGCTTTAAAGCCTTAACGTGTTAAAATAGCAGGACTTCTTAAAAAAAGATAAAAGCCTAATTTGCATTCTTTATACGTGCTTCTTTTTAGATCCCATGCCTAAAGATTATGAGCAATGTTATGGATTTACACAGTTTGCATTAGAGTTAAATGAACTGGACCCACAGAGTAGGCCATTCCTACCACCTACTGACACACGATTTAGGCCAGACCAAAGGTAACATGTTTTGCATATATATTTTTTCATACAGTATTCTTTACTCCTTATGAAGTCACTTTTTATTCCACACTTGGGCTCGTTAGAATAGACTCTTTTGTTTCCCACTTTTGCATGCACCCATGCTGCTCCACTTTCTACTAGCAGTGGTGGGAGCACTAGTGTAGATCAGATTTAAGCATTTTAACCCCTGGCTTTGAGCAGGTCTAGTTGTTATGGACCAAGATGTTCCAATGTGATTTTTTTTTGGGTGACTTCATTTGAGGGTCCTGACTTGTTTTTCAGTGGATGAGTGCTTGGCATTCTCTGAAAGTTAGGCACCTCTAAAATGTTGCCATTTGTACTCCAAAATTGAGACTTCGCCCTAAAATCTTTTGAAAAATCTTGGCTATGGTGTTAAAAATGTTGACAGCCATCAGTGCCTTGTCTGAGTTTCCAGTAGAACTGCAAAAATGGGAAATTTTAAGAGGGGGAGGGAGAGAACCTAGTGCAGACAAGGCCTTACGGAACTTGTTTTCATAGTATCATGGAAATGTAAGACTGGAAGGGACTGCAAGAGGTCATCTAGTCCGGTGGTTCTTAACCAGGAGTACGCATACTGCTGGGGGTACGCAGAAGTCTTCCAGGGTGCTGTGACACTTCTGTATTTTTATGTCTGATTTTGTAAGCAAGTAGTTTTTAAGTGAGGTGAAACTTAGGGGTACGCAAGACAAATCAGACTCCTGAAAGGGGTACAGTAGTTTGGAAAGGTTGAGAACCACTGGTCTAGTCCATCGTCCAGAGCTCAGGCAGGATTAAGTAAACCTACACCACCTTTTCACAGGTGTTTTCCTAACCTGTTCTTAAAAACCTCTAGTGATGGGGATCCCATAACCTCCTTAGGTAACCTATTCCAGAGCTTAACTACCCTTATAGTTGGAACATTTTTCCTAATACCTAACTTAAATTGTCCTTGCTGCAAACTAAGCTGATTACTGCTGCTACTCTGTGGCCATGGAGAACAGTTGATCACTATCTGCTTTAGAACAATCTTTTACATATTTGAATTATCGTGTTCCCTTTCAGTCTTCTCTTCTCTAGACTAAACATGCCCAATTTTTTCAACCTTGCCTCAGACACTGATTTCTAAACCTTTTATCATTTGTGTTACTCTCCTCTGGACTCTCACCAGTTTATTCACATCCTTCTTAAAGTATGGTGCTAAAACTGGACACAGTACCTCAGCAGAGGCCTCACGATTGATGAGTGTGTGGGGGGGGGGGGCGGAAATTACCTCCTGCATCTTAGATATGACACTCCTGGTAATAAATTCAGAATGACATTTTCCTTTTCACAACAGCATTGTTCACTCATATTCAATTTGAGAGAGGCAAGATAGGTGAGGTAATTTCTTATTGGACCAACTTCTATTGGTGAAAGGGACAAAACTTTTGAGCGTCTCAGTTTTCCTTCAGGTCTGGGAAAGGTAACCAGAGTGCCTGAGCTAAATATAAGAAGTTGAGACAGATTAAGCATAAGGGATTCACACATGCTATGGGAAACCACTTAAAATGAAGTAGGCAATTAAGGGTTTGCAGTCAGGGGTGTTATACATTTGTTGTAAGGAGCCAGTATCGGAGTCCATGATTTTTAGAGTCTAGTGGAGTTAGGAATTTAAGCTCCCAGGCTTGTCTTTTGAAGGTGTTCTCTAGGATTTCTTTGAGGATCTGACAGATCAGATACGAAGTGATTGCTTTGTGAAAAGTGTTCATCCTCAGGTGATATGGTGTTTTGTCTTTTTATCATGTTTCTGTGTGAGTTCATTCAAGAGTGTAGTGATTGTCTGGTTTCACCCACATAGTTGTCGGGGCATTTGATGCACTGGATGAGGTACACCACATGTTGTGATAAGCATGTGTAGGACCCATGGTTATTGAACAGTGTGTTGGGGAGGGGGTATTGATCATCATTAAGGCTACGATTTAGTCATGGGTATTTTTAGTAAAAGTCACGGACAATAACCAAAAAGTCACGGCCAGTGACCCGTCCATGATTTTTACTAAAAATACCCCTAACTAAATTTTAGGTGCTATGAGGTGGGGGTGTTTCTCCAGTGGATGCTGGGGGATGGCCCGTGAACCCGCTGGCACTCCTCCAGGCTTGGGGGGTGGCCCATGGCCCTGCTGCCGCTCCTCCGGGACAGCACCTGGGACCAGTTGCCTGGGGCCGCTGGAGCAGCAGCTGGTACAGCGAGCTGTTCCAGGTGCTCAGGCGGCTCTGGGGTCAGCCGCTGCAGCTGCGGAAGTCACGGAGGTCCCAGAAAGTCACTGAATCTGTGACTTCCTAGACCTCCATGAAAGACTCGTAGCCTTAATTATCATAGCAGTGGAGATATGTCTGCAGGTTTTGTCTCTATTGTTCTGGCAGGATCGAGTGCCACTCTGAGTTTGTGTCCTGGCCTGTTAGGAGCTTGCTTCTGATGCTGAGCTTGGTAAGATTTGGTTTGAAGAACAGAAGAGAGGATTCAGGAAAGGTTTCCTCAGTATGTGGTCCCCATCAAATATGGATTATAATTGTGTGACACCACCTCACACTGGAACCCCTGTGTGGTAGGTGACAACTAGGGCTGTGCTGTTAGTGAGGTTTTTTTCCCTGTATTGAAGCAGGTGTTCCTAGGGTATTTGGGTGGCCCATTCCATGATGCGATTTACTTCTCTAGCAGAGTGTCCTTGTTTGGGGAAAGCAGTTTTAAGTATGTTTAGGTGTGTATCCTGGACTTTCTCTCTGGAACATATTCTGTGGTATCTGGCTGTAGAAACCAATTTCTTGATATAGTAGGATCTGTGGAGGTAAGTGTGGTGATCAATGGGTTTCTTGTATATAGTTGTTTGTAGGGTGCTGTTGTTGAAGATGATGCTGGTGTGGGAATGTTCTAGAGAGTGTTTGATGGACGGGTGGTGATTGTTGAAGATGTAGTGGAAATCCATATTCAATTTGTGAGCAACTATAACACCCGGATCCTTTTCCGCAATACTGCTGCCTACCCATTTATTTCACTTTTTTATTTGTGCATTGGATTTTTCCTCCCTAACTATGGTCCTTTGCACTTGTCTTTACTGAATGTAATCTAAATTCTAATCCTGTCCTCCAAAGTGTTTGCAACCCCTCCCAGTTTGCTGCATCACTTTCCTTTTGTGTGAATGAAAAATCTTGCTTTACCGAATTAATTGTTCACAATAGCTGAACTACAAACTGCATGATTTTAGAATTCAGATTCTGAAACTTTAAGTCAATGGGAGGGCATCGCAAAAACAAAGTAGAAGCACCAATAATCTTTGGCTCTTATATCATTGCTGTACTATAGGTTTTTAGAGGAAGGGAATATTGAAGGAGCTGAAATGCAAAAGCAGAGGATTGAACAGTTGCAGAGAGAACGGCGAAAGGTTCTAGAAGAAAACAACCTGGAGCATCAACCTAGATTTTTCAGGTATTATGTAACAAATTTCAGATACTGTAATTTAGTGAAGTTTTTGTTTCACAGCACTGGCTTTGTACCACCATGAGGCAGGGGGTGAGTATTTCCATGAGTCAACTTTTACAATCATGTTTTTTTGGAACCTGGCCATATAAACTTGCTTCAAAGTTAGATTAGTAGCCAAGGAACAAATATGCCCTTCTCCATGACATCCCTAAACTTTTTTTGTTTTGTTTTCTGGGATTACAAATACAGTCTCAGTTGGCAGCCTCCATACCGAAGCTGCAGATTGAATTTGCCTGGGGAATGAATTTGTCTTTTCATCTCTTTGAGTAAGAGTTAAGGCACACAGTTGAAGTGGAAGGATTAAGCTTGGCACCTGCTCTGTGTAAGCCCTCTGTGCATAGCCCTCCCAATGAAGTTGATAGGAATTCCATGTGCAGCAAGTTTTTCCTGGGATAGCAATCTGACACTTTACGCAAGCAATGAAGTCACTTACATCATTTGTGTTTTGTCTATATAAGGGGGGAGAGAGAAACTTTGCATTCATAACATAAAATGGCTAATGCAGGCTTTGGCGACTACAAGTTTAAAAGTGAATGTTGGAGAGGACATTGCGCTTACCTGCTGTGTCCTTGGTTCAGGGTCTAGTAAGAAGGTTGGGGCCAGATTCAGAGTAGAACTGGTATATATCTAGGCAAAAGGCCTGGGGATTCATGAGGAATTAATTCTTTGCAGTGGGGTTAGGTGTCTTACTTTCAGAGGGGGAATTTGAGAGAGAGACATAGGAACATTTACAATGTACATATAAAGAGGTGAATAAAAAAATTCCTTGTGTGTATGAGGAGTTGGGGTGAGTTACCCCAATCATCCAATATCAATAACTACTAAACTAAGGCCTTGGCTACACTTGCAAGATAGAGTGAATTAAATCAGCCCCGGGCTCCCTAACTCCTGAGGTGTCCACACTGGCAAGGCACTTAGAGCACCCGGACCCTGTGGCTGGAGTGCCCCTGGTAATCCACCTCCACAAGCAGCATAGAGTTTTCTGTGCCCTGGCTGGAGTGCTGGGGTGTCAGTGTAGATGACATGTTGCATTACTGTGCTGTGATTGGCCTCCGGAAACATCCCATAATCCCCTGAAATCAAGTGGCCACTCTGGTCATTGTTTTGAATTCGGCTGCAGGCATGCGGATATCCCCTTTCAACGCTCCGTTTCTGACAGCCCACATGCTTATCTACTCCGGGAAACAAAGCAAACCATAAGTGTGGAATGCTCCTGCTGCAGAGGGGGGTGTGTGTGTGTGTGTGTGTGTGTGTAAAGGGGAGGGGGGGGGGCTGATGTTGGGTTTCCCCCTGCTACTGTTTGAACTTAAAAGGTAGCACACCACGGTAAAAACTAGTGCTATAAGCCATTCTTGGAGTGAAGTTAAAGACTCCTCCAGATTCAGACAGTCACAATGGGGACAAAAGTAATATCCTGGATCATTTAGGAAGACCATCCTCACAAGGGTTTCCAGGAAGTTGGCTGTGGACCTGGAGGCAAGGGAGAAGCCTAGAGCCTGATTTTAAAAAGTGCTGAGCACTCACCATTCCAGCAAACGGTGGGTGCTTACCACCTCTGAAAATCAGGCAACTCAAGACCTAATGGGGGGTGGCAGCACCAAGAAACCAAAGGGCAGCAAAAGTACAAAGTTGGCTTCAGCTATACATTCAGGAAATGGCTTTAATCTTTTGACAGGAAATCCACAGATGACTCCTGGGTGAGCAATGGAACATACATGGATCTTAGAAAAGACCCTGGTTTTTCCAAAATGGACAATCCTGTTCTCTGGTGAAAGAGGACCTTAGAAGAGGCTCATCTGTATTTCTGATTTTTGTGTGTGTACTGCTTCATACATTGCGTACTTTCTAGAATAGTGCTTCATTTAGAATTTGACATATATATTTTCCTCATTTGATTTCTTTACTATTTGATTGTTACCATGATTGTCTGAATGTATAAAAAAAACTGTTTTTTATAAACTATTTAATAAAATAAACATTATTGAATGTTAATGGCTGGGCTGGGGAGGGGAGAAAAAGAAGCTTTAACACTACTTTTCCAAAGGGTAATAATGCAAGTTCAGTTTTAATGTATGCCTTATTGAATTACAAAGGAGAAAATATCAGCCTCTCCTGGCTGTGCTAAGAAACATGAATGGAAGCCATGGTTACGTGAACTTTAAGTGGGCTACCAAGGTTGGAATGAGTAGTTCAGCTGTCTCTTGCCTCAGACAGCTTTTAATTATTGAAACAAAGCGAGTCTGCTGGTGCTGGAGTCTGAGTAACCTTTTTTTATTTTTTTCTGTAGAAATTAAATAAATTCCTGTTTTTATTTGCTTGTCACTATTAAAAGAGGTAATAGTGAGCTTGTATTCATGATTCTCCTGCCTTACTTAGACAATTTTACCCTGCTACTCATAACACTAGAAGATCAGGAATCACCACCAAACCTTCTCACCAGGAAACTTCAAATTTACAGCCCCAAAAAGGTCTTGGTTAATGCTTGAGCACTGACCACATGAAAGAAGACCTTTCTCTCTTTTTTCCAGTAAGTAAAATCGACATAGAGCACGAAATCTAATGCTTCCGTAGCTGGACTTTTTATTTATCTAAAAAAAATCACAACAGGGATACTTTTTAAAAACTTAGTACATTTATTGTGTAAGAGTAACACGTTTTCTTAAATAAATTTTTGATATATTCTACCTCTTATTATAAGCAGCGTATTTAAGATCTTGTATTAAAAAAGACCATCTGCCTTATAATTACATGTATGGACTCGTTGATCTTCCTTTAACTGCTTGTTGTGTTCAGATAAATATTTAAGTGTCTTGCACTAAATTGGTTGTATCTCTTTTCTGTACTCTTTGTACATATAGGTAGTATTTTCATGCATATCAGAAGTATGTCTATCAAACTACTGCAGAAAATAGATGTATAGAAAATTACACATTTGAGTGGAGGTGGTGGGGTTTTCCCTCTTCCCTCAAAATCAAAGTAATACAGTAGCACATGTAGCAAAACAAATTCTACTCTCAAAACAATGTACATTCCTGGCCAAACTAGACCCCAAGCCTGATCCACCTCTTCTAGGTCTATTGCATGCAAACCCTGTGCGAGACTCTCTGTGGTAACAACACTGAGAGGTTTCCACTGGTTTAAATTTCCAAAATAAAAAAGAAGGTAAATTATTAGTGGAGGTTTTGAGATTGTACAAATTAAAACATGAGTGAGTCAAAACTTGTTGCTATGTTTAACCAGTTTATTACTGGTGTAAGTTACAGCTAAGGGAGATGAAGACTTGAGAGATCAACAGCTATGAAAACTTCCAATTTACTGTGTTCCGATGCGGTCTTAAAGAAAACTCTTTAAATATTGGATCTGTTTACCGCAAGTTTATTGTATCATGTATAACATTAAACAAGTGATATAAAAGTTGCATTTTAAAACTGTTCTGTGATTTCAGTTAAATATATTATTTAATTTTGCCTGGTAGTACTCTAAAACTCCACTGATTTCATAGCCACAGTTGCTATCTTAGGAGCTTAAATCTTTTTGCAAATCAGCCTTTCTCTCATTTGCACAGTGTTACTCAAGCGTCATTCTCTTGTATTTTAATCTGGCCTTTAAAGATGCAGGACACAATTGTTTAAAGTCAGCAGTTTGAAATAATACAGGCTCAGCTTGAGGCAGGTGAAATTTGGGCTTTCTGACTCAACAGGAAAACTGGTCCATTGGGCATAACATTGGACTGTTTTGAGAGAGAGTTGCGGGAATTGCACAGTCCAATCCCCTGTTGCATCTCCATCTTAGTTTATTTTTGCATTAATAATCAAAAGCTGACTCAAGAATTAATTGCTACTTCTAGATCAGAGGGGACACCTGGGGGGGAGGGCATAGGGGGGTCACGTGCCCCCCCCCCCGATTGGTTACTTGGCTTGTACTGAGCGTGCTCACGGAATGAGCATGCTCAGTAACACTGCTGAAGTCAGCTGCTCTCACTTTGCCCTCCCTCCCCCGGCCCCCCAATCAGTAGGTCAGGTCGTCTCCATGTTCTAGTTGTCCCTGCCGCCAATAGTTATCTGACATTCCAAATAGAATCTTTCCATCACTATTATTTTCCTACAAAATTAACAAAGAAAATTCTCAAGGAAAATTTGAGGGGACAAAGGTGGTATTTAAGTGTTTCAGTGTCCCAATTAACAAGTGTCACCATAGCTATTGGATGTGACCATTATTATACCTTCCATGTGCTGTCTGGTTTTTTTTCCAAATCTGTGTAATATGCTTAATTCATTAATAATCAAAAGCTGGCTCAAGAACCATAAGTTAATGGAGTCCAAAGCAACAGGCTGTTCATACAATTACTAAGCAGTGTTGCCAACTCTCACAATTTTATCATGAGTCTGCTTAGGAATATTTCTAGCTCTCATGATTGTGAGAAAAGCTTGAAAACACAAACTCCTAAAGATTCAGACTCCAGAAGGCAAATTAAACCCCAAACATGTCATTGTTTTAAAATCCCATGATTTTATAAGAGAATGTCATGATTGGGGGTGGGGGAGGTTTGACTCATTTTTGAGCACTGGGGGTTGGCAATACTGTTTTGGGATATTTGCGACCATTTAAAATCTTTAGATCAGAGGTTCCTAAACTTTTCTTAGTGCGTACCCCCTTCCAGATCTACCAGCTGCCTGTGGACCCCTACCCTTCTCATCACTGATACTTTGTGAGTTCTTAAGACAACCTGTTACCTGTCTTTAGCCATCTGTCCGTATTTCACTCTTATGTACAGATATAGTGCAACGTATACAACTGCGAGGGGGGTAAAAACCCTAAATTCTGAGCTCAGTTACACTGGACAGTTGCTAGGCAACTGAACCCATGCTGTATGGTGATTAGAGGTGAGGGTTCCGTGTATCTGTGTTCTCACTGGTACATCTTGAAGTAAATAACTACCGTAGTGTATATAATAAATTCCCATAGAGTTTTAAAGCTTTGTCTGATTAGCCTATTACAAAAATGCAATAAATAAAATCCATCAATTTCTCCCACGTACCACTCCCCAGAGATGTTTTGTGTACCCTGGAGGTAAGTGTACTGTACTACAGTTTGGGACCCCCCCTGGATGATTTAGGACCTAAGCTAATGCAAAAATTCATTTTTGCTAGTGACTCAGTACACAGGCCTAATCCGTCACTCCTCGCTCAGGAAAAACTCCCAGAGCAGGAAGGTGGGTTACTATTGTATTACTCAAGTTCTTACACTGTGCCTGTCACTGTGGTACTGAAGGAATCCAGACTATTTCTTGTATATCAAAGCAAAACAATTGCACCTGGCAATCCCTCCTCATTGTATGCTTCCCAGGTTTGCAGCATGAATGTTAACTATTGGGAAAGGTAAAGCTACCTTTTAGAAGAAAATTAGAGCTGTGGGGTGTGTCTCTTACACCAGCTTTCCACTGCAGCATATATACAGCTGCTGACTCTAATTGTTGATACTTTTAGTTAATTACAAATATATTCAGATCTGGAAGAAAAATGCCTTGAAAACATTGTGTACACAAACACATTCATAGCCCATATGTGTAAGCAATTACACATGGCAAGATGAACATGCAATTCACACCAGCCTCCTGAAGTATAGTGTAGCTTTTTAATGACTAAATAAATAACATTTTGTTTAATTTAGATTTATATGTAGTCACACTTCCTCCCTGCATAGTAAGAACAAAACATTGGTTCTTCCTTTCATATTAAAAAAAAAAAAAAACCTGCATTGAAATGAAAAGGCCCTGACATCAGCGCACAAAACCCAGGAAGTGTTAAAATAGACATCCATCTTTAACATAAATGAAGAGCAAGTATCATTGCTACCATCCTCCTCTGGGGCTTTAGCTGGTCTTGCGTCTCTTATGAGTTATAGACAGGGATTCTGGCTTTCTGTTTTAACTCCTGCAACTATCTGAAGCTACCTCTGCTGGTGGTGGTGTTTTGAACATGAACACTGAAAAGAACTGATTCAGTCTCCTAATTTGTTTATGAGAAATTAGGAGCTGTCACTACTTCAGTTTTGCAGACTTTTTTCAGTGTTAATTGATAGCAGACTCCTGAATTAAAACATTGTAACTGGGAGGAAAATGTGAGCGAAAATAGGGAAGCATGCCTTTCGATTGTCTACAAAATTGTAATAATAGACATTTTGAAATGAATCAATTGCGTAAAACAAACACTGAATTTCAGAAAAGCGGTAAACGTCAAACCGAAATATCTAATTATAATACTTGCAGAATTTCAGGAGTGAAGTTTTAACTGTCCATTTTGCAGTTGCGGGTTTGTTAGACTTTAAATAGTTTTTCCTCACACTCGCACCTTTTGGTATGTAATTATTTTAAGGGAATTAAACAGTAGTATAGCTTATATAGGACAACCTTTTTGGAAGTATAAGAGGTACTTTGGAGCCATTGTATTGTGAATGGAAGTGAACAATATCATTAGTCATTGCATTCCTTTCTTAATCCCCACACTGATTATCTCTTTGATGTTGCAGTTCTCTTGTCAGCACTTAACTGCTTTTTTAAACCCTACTTAAGTGCTTTGCTGAATCAGGGTCCTAATTCACAAATATCCACTATTTTTTAGGTTGGATAAAAATCAATGTTTCTTAAAAAAAATCAGATTTTTTGTTTAAATTACATTTAAGTACAAGTTTATTTTTAAAAAACAAGCCTATTTATAATTTTGAAATTATGATAACATGTTATGGCCTAACTTTACTAAATGTATTAAAATCTGAATTATTTAAAAAATCAAAAAGCAATTCACATATGCTGCCAATCTTTACAGAAAGTCAAATCACTGACATGTCCAAGCATCTGCAATCAGAGTTTGTTGAATGTTTAAACCAGTTTTGACACCAATAGCCTCTTCTGCAGTCCAGAGAGAACATTTCTTCATTTCAGTTTATTCAGCTAGTTCATTCAAAGTTAAGAAACCAAACGGGAGTTGAAAAAGCAGAAAGCTTGTGTTCCTCTTCCAAGCTCTGAATAAAAGACTGGGTGTGAGAGGACAAGAACTATTAATTCTAAAAACTTGAAGGGCCTAGTGAACCGAAACAATCCATTCAATTCACTAAATACTACTACACCGCTACCTCAATACAACGCCACCAGATATAACACACATTTGGATATAACGCGGTAAAGCAGCGCTCCGGAGTGCGGGGCTGCGCACTCCGGTGGATCAAAACAAGTTCAATATAACACGGTTTCACCTACAACGCGGTAAGATTTTTTTGGCTCCCAAGGACAGCGTTATATCGAGGTAGAGGTGTACTTTTGTTTAATAATTCAGTTGATTTAAAATGCAAAAGATGATTTGATAAGAGTTTTTTGTATCCAGCACATAAGGGTTTTATTTAACTATTTTGTTTTGTTTTTTTAAAAAAACTGTTTTGTGCATTTTAAATAGAATTATAATTTCTATCCAAATAGACCTTGGCACAAATCATGAGTAAAAAAAAAAAAAATCTAGTAAGTAAGAAATGTACATTTTTGTATTATGCAAGTTAAGAATCAGAATAAATGTGAGTTTAGCGATGTAATTGCTTAAATGTGTATAGATATAGCATAGCTATAGTATAGCTCTAAATTTAATGTAAAGTCTATATTTAGTTGCAGATGAACATGTTTTAATGGTTACTAAACTAAGAGAATCCACCTTTCTTTAGGAAAACAGTACAAATGCAAACAAGATTAAAATGGATTATCTATTTAAATCATAAAAATTGATTTTAAATTGATTAAAATTGGTGATTTCGATCACTTTGATCTAAATCAATCCACCCTACTATTCTTGGTAAACAGAATCTTGTTAATCTGTTGAAATTTTGACCAGAGCATATTTTAGCATTTTTTGGGTGGGCCTGTGAAACGGTTGCTTCTCAAGGTGTACCCAACTCCCATCTGAATTGACCATACCTGGACATGGGGCTGGGCTGAAGATGTGGGAGAAGGTTGCTAAAATGATTCTTTGGGATATATATACTGGACTTAATGGACTAACTTACATTAAGAGGGTTGGTATTGTGGAGTGGGTAGGAACACTTTCAGTTCCTCTAAACTTGGCTTCCTGCTGCAGAAATGGCTCCCAGCTGCTTGTGTTGGAGCACTGTTTATGGGCACTGCACTACAAGCAAGGGGTGTGATTCCCCGACTTGCTTACACATACTTACACTAGCTCTTATCGAACTAACTGTGTGTAAACAGCATTGTAGCCATGGTAGCATAGGTAGCGGCAGTGGAGCAAGTGCCAAGCCACTGCTTTCAGGCAGGTTTGTACTCAGTATGGTTAAGCCATGCCTCCACTGCTGCTATCTGTGCTGCCAGGGCTACGCAGCTGTTTACACTTGTGCTAGCTCAATGAGAACTGTGCAAGCATAGGTACACATGCAAGGCAATCACATCCCTAACACATAGTGTAGATGTAGCTATAGCTGCCAAAATTTAAAAAAAAAAAATTCCCAGAGGCAATCATTCAAATGAATTAGGGACCAAGGGACTGCTAGGTTCCCTCAGCCACTGAAATATATTATGCCTTTTCTAATGGAATTTAGCATGCCTGTATTACAGCTGGTTGGAAAACTTCCAACTTTAGACCAAAATGCAACAGCATTTGTTAAACTTTTTGCTGAAACTATTTTGAAACTAGAGTTAGAAACTATTTTGTTTCCCATATTGGGACAGAGGGGAGGGAGTGGCTGCAGGGTTTCACAAGTCCTAAAGCTCATCTCTAGTTTTTACCTAATATAGTATGGCTACAGTGTTTGAGAAGCCTTCCCATTGCACACCCTGGCCAGTTTCTGCTCCTGTAGTTGTTCCAACATGTAGCAGGATTTTTCAACAATACCACACCCCAAATCCACCCTTCTGTCCCCTTTTAATGTTTAAATTGTGATTCATGTTTTTATTTTAATGAGTGCAAATAAAGACCAGATAAACACTTGTATGGTTCTAAATTACTGAATGTTAATTTCACAATTTACAGCCATATACATTAACACACTCTTTATGTGTATATTTATTGGGTTTAGAGTGATTGCCATTATAAAAAGACATTTGCCAACTGTGGCCATAGGTTTCTAGTCTCGGTATCTCAAATACCACTGTGCAAGCAAATGCTGACTTTTTAAGGATGACTATTTTAAGCTGAGATATAGTACTGGAAGGGAGTAAGATTAAAGGTCCATAGCTCTGTATTGATTTAACAGTGTTAACTACGTAGAAAATGTTCAGGCACTGCTTTCCACACCCCCCCACAAAATAGACAACTTATCAAGAGCCATAAACAAATTAAGGTATCAATGGACTTCATTCACACTTGTATTTGGCACCTTAGAATTTCAACAGCTTATTTTTCATTGATACAGCCTTAGTCATGTAGCAAGTTGGTCCTTGGTTGTTACCCAGCAAATACCTTCAGGTTGGGCAATAGAGCAATCAGAACTGACCTGGAAAAAATCTTCCTGGAGGTAAATAATCAGTGTTATTTTTCCTAGTTTTATGAGTAAATATATTTTTTTTAAACAAAACCTGTAAATCAGGAGCATAACAGCAGCATTGATGCAGTGTATATATATGTATAGCTACTCTTACTGGGTAGCCTTATAAATCAGACTTGTTCTGAGGGGAGTGAAAAACTTGGCCAAAAAAATGGCACATATAAACGAACCACTTTGTTTAGAGTTTTTCTAGCAAATTTGTGAACTAAGACTCTTCCAGCTCGGTTTCTCTACAGGCACATCACGAGGTGTACAACTTCAGCATGTCACAATACATCCAGCTTGTTTGGGTTTCTCCATATCTTCTATAAAGACTAAATTACACCACTTTGCTTTATATGTTGTATTATAATGTTGATGTGCTAGCGGCATGTACAAACTTATGTCTCACATATAATGTGACCAAAGAAAGGGCTGGTCTACATTAACGCTGTAAATCTAGCCAAGTTATGCACGTTACACTGTAGACACCACTGTAAGTCAACCTATGTCGATGGGATAGAGCTCTCCCATAGCCACAGCTTCCACCTCTCGAGGAAGTGGACTGCAGATGCTGACGGAAGAGCGCTCTCCCATCATCAACTTGTGGATAGTGGGGAAGAGGTAGACATGGTCTGTCTTGACTTCAGTAAAGCTTTTATACTGTTTCACATGACCTTCTCATAAACAAACTAGGGAAATGCAATCTAGATGGAGCAACTATAAGGTGGATGCAAAACTGATTGGAAAACCGTTCCCAGAGAGTAGTATCAGTGGTTCACAGTCATGCTGGAAGGGTATAACGAGTGGGGTCCCCACAGACATTGATTCTGAGCCTGGTTCTGTTCAATATTTTCATCAATGATTTAGATAATGGCATAGAGAGTACACTTATACAGTTTGTGGACGATACCAAGCTGAGAGGGGTTGCAAGTGTTTTGGAGGATAGGATTAAAATTCAAAATGATTTGGACAAGCTAGAGAAACAGTCTGAAGTAAATAGAATGAAATTCAATAAGGACAAATGCAAAGTACTCCACTTAGGAAGGAACAATCAGTTGCACACATACAAAATGGGAAATGACTGGCTAAGGAGTACTGTGGAAAGGGATCTAGGGTTCGTAGTGGATCACAAGCTAAATATGAGTCAACAGTGTAACACTGTTGCAAAAAAAGCAAACATCTTTCTGGGATGTATTAGCAGGAGTGTTGTAAGCAAGACACAAGAAGTAATTGTTCCATTCTACGTGTGCTGATTAGGCCTCAACTGGAGTATTCTGTCCAGTTCTGGGTGCCAACTTTCAGGAAGGATGTGGACAAATTGGAGAGAGTCCAGAGAAGAGCAACAAAAATTATTTAAGGTCTAGAAAACATGACCTATGAGGGAAAAAAATTGAAAAAATTGGATTTGTTTAGTCTGGAAAAGAGAAGACTGAGAGGGGACATCAGTTTTCAAGTATGTAAAAGGTTGTTACAAGGAGGAAGGAGAAAAAAAATTTCTTAACCTCTGAGGATAGGACAAAAAGCAATGGGCTTAAATTGCAGCAAGGCAGGTTTAGGTTGAACATTAGGAAAAACTTCCTAACTGTCAGGGTGGTTAAGCACTGGAATAAATCACCCTGGGAGGTTGTGGAGTCTCTATTATTAGAGATTATTAAGAGCAGGTTAGATAAACACCTGTCAGGAATGGTCTAGATCAGAGGTTCTCAAACTGTGGTCTGTGGACCACCAGTGGTCCGCAAGCTCCATTCAGGTGATCTGTGCATAGTTCCCGCTAAGGTGTGCACCTGCAGGGCCGCACGTGAAGCAATGAAGGGCCACCCACCTAATTAGGGAAGCCGTGCAGGTGTGGCTCCACTAATTAGGTGCCTGGACCCTGGAGAAGATGCACATGTAAGGTGAGGTTGTGGTGGCCTTGGGGGGAATAGCAGGTAGGTGGGAGGGGGTAGTGGGGTGAGAAGAGGGGCTGAGGGGAATGTAGGACGTGCAGGGCTGTGGTGGCCAGAGAAAGAGGTGACTTTCCCCAGCTCCAGGGCTGCAGCTGCCAGGGAGAGATGGCCCTCCTTCCCAGCCTCAGCTCTGTGGCTGCCGTGGTGGAGGAGAGACACCCCCCCCCCTTCCCAGCCCAGCTTGGGGGCGCCTGCAGTGAGGGAGAGAGGGCACATCCGTCGCATTAGAAAGGTAAGACTACTGATATTAAAATATGAGTTGTGTGCTTTTATTTGTAGAACAAAAAAAGTTTGTGTTTTTTATACAATGCTTTTATCCAAAGTGCTTTTCAATAGTTAGCTAATGGTACAAACAACATTTGGAAAGCTCAGTAAGTGGTCCACAGAGACCCTTAGCAATTTGCAAGTGGTCCGTGGAAAAACAAAGCTTGAGAACCACAGGTCTAGATAATACTTAGTCCTGGCACGAGTGCAGGGGCCTGGCCTAGATGACATCTTGAGGTCTCTTCCAGTTCTATGATTCTCTGACTTGGTGTGTCTTCACCAGACCCACTAAATCCACACCACTGCATCGATTGCAGTGGTGCCCATTTAGTCGGTAGTGTAGACCTGGCCAAAGTGACAAAAAATACAGTTGTCTGTTATACAATTTAGTTTTTCTCTGCTGCCTCTCCTGCCTGGACACACATCCCTATCCCAGCGTACCAGTGGCAAACACTCTCTCTCTCTCCATTCAAAATCCTCCCCAAAACTCATTGCTTAAAGGCCCACAAATAGTGTAGACAAATAGTGTAGACGTGGCCAAAGTGACAAAAATTACAGTTGTCTGTCATACAGTTTAGTTTCTCTCTGGTGCCCCACCTGCCTGGACACCCACCGCTATCCTAGTGTACCCGAGGTTAACTCTCTTTCCATTAAAAATCCTCCCCAAAACTCACTGTTCAAAAGTCCACAAATGCTAAATCATGTTAGTAAAAGTGGTCACTATACTACTTTAAACCAAGCAATCTATGCCTGAAGGCCTGCGTCTGACCCTCTCCCTCACTTTGAGTATTTCCCTACTTCTAGAGTAGTCACAAAACCAATGGACTACTCCAGGAATGAGTAAGGTACTGTTCATGGTGAGTAAGGGTGCAGAAATGGGTCCTAAATTAGCACTGTCCTCTGATCTGCAATCTTTGAGTACATTCTTGTGTTGTCTATTTAGTGGATAAGCTCCTCAGGGCAGGGACTCTACCTTCCTTAGGCCTAGTCTACACTATGGTGGTAAATCAACCTAAGTTACACTACTCCAGCTAGCTTAGGTCGACTTACTGCGATGTCTACACCACGCGGCATTGACGGGAGATGCTCTCCCATCGATTTACCTTACTCCTCTTGCTACGGTGGAGTACCAGAGTCAGGGCGGGTGTAAGGATGTTTAGTGCCCTAGGCGAAACTTCCACCTTGCGCCCCCCCTCCACCCTAAGGTGCCCCCCCGGTGGCAGCTCCCCCCGGCCTGGGGAGCCGTGCGGTAGCTCCCTGCCCCAGCTCACCTCTGCCCCGCCTCCTCCCCGAGCACGCCGCCACCACTCCACTTCTCCTGCCTCCCAGGCTTGCGGCACCAATCAGCTGTTTGGTGCCGCAAGCCTGGGAGGGAGAGAAGCAGAGCGGGGCGGCAGGCTCAGGGGAGGAGGCGGAGCAGAGGTGAGCTGGGGCAGGGAGCAGTTCCCCTGCATGCCGTGCCCTGCCTTACTTGCTGCAGGTGACCCTCCCCGTGCCCCTCTGCCCCAGGTCCCTCCGCCTAAATGCCGACGACGATCAGGGCGGCTGAAGATCCGGCCGCCAAAGGACCCGAAGTGCTGCCCCCCAAATGCTAGCGCCCTAGGCAACCGCCTAGGTCACCTAATGGGTTGCACTGGCCCTGACCAGAGTCGACCGAAGAGCTTTATCAACCCCAGTAAGTGTAGGCATGGCCCTAGTTTTGTACAGCTTGGGGTATGTTGCTAGTGCTTAACAAATAATCAATACACAGTGCCAAATCCCGCTTTGAGCAGTACATCCAGTATCTCCAGATTAATCTTACTGAAGTCAACTGAAGTTATCTGGGACTTACAACCATATAAATGAAAGCAGAATCTGGCCCATAATACAAACTGATGAAAGCCATCGCCTCAACAGAATCTGGTTCCTGTTGCAATAACTAGGAGCTAGTGGTACTATTGGAAAGATGAGTGAAGTTAAAATGGAAGGTTCCTTTCCATTTAATGGGTGTTCTATTCATGAGTTAAATATACTTGCTGTAAATAGATTTCTCAGCCATCCATTACTGTGTTATTCTCAGTACCGCCCAGGCTGCTACTGAGGGCAATCCTCCATTGAGTAAGATCTTAAGCCAACAAGGAGTTAGAAAGGCCCAGATCATCAAAGGTAAGTAGGCTCCCTCTTCCTTTGAAACCTTTGCGGATCTGTGCCAAAATGTTAACTAGCTTTCCTGTTAAAACTTAATAAATGCCTAAACATATCACCAATTGCACTATTGTATGTTGCAGCTGTTATAAAGATTTCCTGCAGCTTCTAATTTTGAGAATAAAACAAGTTTAGTTGAACCCACGTGTAAACAGTTGTCATGTATTAACGATTATTTTAAATGGTTATTTTTATACAAATTATTTCAATACTTCTTGTTACTGTTTTGAGCGTTGCACAGTTTTGTTTCACATGAGGACTTTTGAGGGTTGCTCCACAAAAGAGGGGAAGCTTTCTCAGTTCCGCTGAGTTCGGTGGGAGTTGAGCATACTCGGAATCTCTCAGGATCATGTCCTTTCTTGTTTGTTTTTTGCTAGTTCCTGTGTTTGGAAAAGTGTATTGTGTATGTCTGAGCTATTGCAAATATTAAACTGTTAAAAGAATTAAAAGACGTATTTGATTTTCAGTGGGGCACTAGAGACTAGACCAGGGGTAGGCAACCTATGGCACGGGTGCCAAAGGCGGCACGCGAGCTGATTTTCAGTGGCACTCGCACTGCCTGGGTCCTGGCCATTGGTCCGGGGGTCTCTGCATTTTATTTAATTTTAAATGAAGCTTCTTAAACATTTTAAAAACCTCATTTACTTTACATACAACAATAGTTTAGTTATATATTATAGACTTATAGAAAGAGCCCTTCTAAGAACGTCAAAATGTGTTACTGGCACGCAAAAGCTTAAATCAGAGTGAATAAATGAAGACTCGGCACCCCACTTCTGAAAGGTTGCCGACCCCTGGACTAGACACTATGCAGGGAAGGTATTTTATTCATTACAGTTATCACAACTGTCTATTTTGAAGATACTACTTCCATAGTCAGAATCACTTCTGTCCTCTTCATTTGCTGAGCCATTACACGCATTGAATCTATTTCCCCATGTTAAGTTTCCTCACACCTTCTTGTCAAACTGTCTGAAATGTGCCCTCTTGCTTCTCACTACAAAAGTTTTTTTTCTCCTGCTGATAATTGTTCATCTTAATTAATTTGCCTCTGAGTTGGTAGGGCAACTCCCACCTTTTCATGTTCACTGTAGGTGTATATATATCTCCTTATTATATGTTCCATTCTATGCATCCGATGAAGTGGACTGTAGCCCATGAAAGCTTATGCTCAAATAAATGTGTTAGTCTCTAAGGTGCCACAAGTACTCCTGTTTCTTTTTGTGGATACAGACTAACACGGCTGCTACTCTGAAACCTGTAAACATAGTGGATCATCCTACTGTATAATTTATGGCTTGTTTTCTCTCTCTAACCAGTTTAGCTAGATGTTAATAAATATTACATCTGAAAGGTCACAGAACATCCTCATTTTTTTTCAGATTTATTTCAGCTGTCATTTATACAGCCGCCAACAATTCTATCTGCTATAATACCTTATGATTTTATACTTTCAAAATGGACAGGCTGGAAGTACTCTCATCTGGTGGAGCCGATGCATCTCTTTCACAATCCTCCTAGGACTTAACTTTGCCATTCCCCAGTGAAGTCTATGTGACTGTTTACCTTTATCTGCACACATGGTAAAACACCACATCATGGATATTATGCTGAGGAGTGGATGGAGGGAAAATCATGGAATACATTTACACCAAAGAGAAGATTAATCTTAATGAGAATGATCAATAGAAAAATGCACAGCCCAGAAATATGCTATAACACATCTAGGGAGACCACAGTCTTCACATTCTATAGGCAACAAAACCTTTAAACATAAAACTAGTACTTATGGCTGCAGAGAGAACACGAATGTGAACCAATACAGTGCTTTCTTCTTGAGTCCACATACAGATACTGAATCAATAACACTATGGTGGAAATCTTGCCCTTCCTTTTATGGGTGCAGGGGTCCTGAGGTGTAGTTTGGCTGCACAGGGGATGGGTGGAATAGGATGTGGGGCGCCCATAGAGATGGAATATACTCTGATCAGCCTGGAGCACAGCTCTGCTGCATTTCCTACACCCTACGTGTAGAGAGGGCTTTGGGGGCATGCCATGGTAGAACTGGGAGAATGTGCTAATTGAATTCACTACCATAAGATTAGTCATTTCCCTAGGCAGAACAAGCATAGAAGCCCAAGGTAAGTGTGGCTACAGCGAGTGAGAATTCTTTCCTGCTCATTCCCTTAGGGCAATCCAGCCACTTTGGCCACATGCTGGATTGAGGATTTGGCCCTACGTCAGTGAACTATCCCTGGTTCATATCAGTGAGGTGTTAACGTCTTCATGATAATTTAAATGGTAACTATTTCATTAGCTGAAGTTTCTATCAACATGATCAGCAATGTACTTGAGCCAGTGTGGCTGGAGGAATTGTAAAGAACTTTTCACAGAAGCAAATGTTTTTTATAAAATATTTGATTGGGGCAGGGGTGAAAGTAACTTACAGGACTTATCCATACTGCCGGAGTCCTGAGGGGGGCATGGCCTCTCAAGATTTAAAGGCCCTGGGGAACCAGCTGTGACTGGGAGACCCAGAGACTTTAAATCAACCAGGGGCTCCCAGCTGCAGAGGTGGCTGGGAGCGTCCCGGGGCTCAGGGGCAAATTAAAGGGCCCAGGGCTCTGGCCGCCAGGGGGAACCCCGAGCTTTGCGGGGCTGGGGCAGGGATTTAAAGGGCCCAGAGCTCCTGCCGCTGAGGGAAGCCCAGAGCTCTTTAAATCCCGGCCCCAGCCTGGCTGCCAGAGCCATGGCCAGGATTCAAAGGGCTCTGGGCTGAGCTTTGAGATCTTTAAATCCCCGCCCCCTGCCCAGCTGCCGCGGCCGGGATTTAAAGGGCTCTGGGCTGCCCGCAGCTGCAGGGAGCTCTGAGCCCTTTCAATCCCCTCCATGGAAGTCAAGGTCCAGCACGGCGTACTGGCTCTTGCCGGTACACCGGACTGGACCGGACAGGCTTACTTTCACCTCTGACTGTATGTATGTGTATGAATGTGTCACAAACAATGCAGCTGCAGCCTGCCTCCGACCAGCAGCGACCCCAGCAACTGGCCCCCGTGGGCTGCTGCCTGCAGAGAGCCAGCAGGTGCCGCTAGGCTGGGTCTGCCAAGGAGTAAGTAACCAAGGCAAAAACCACAGCCAGCCATCCAGGGAGGGAGCCGGGGGAGGGGAAGTCAGGGGTGAATGAAGGACAACTGGAATAGCCTTCATGAAATATACAAGATATTTAGAGAAAGTTTTGTCAATTTCAGCTTCTGCACTCTGCAGGCAGGACAAAACAAAAAGAGATCTGAGATTGCACCCGATGTCCTCAGGACATTTCAGGTGTTTAAATCAATATATAAAGAGGGTGGATTGGAATGAAAACTACTATTTCTTTCAAAGGAGGCACAATAATTTCCCTGAATATTCAGTTTTCCCCTCCAATCCCTTTGTGGTTTTGTCTATGGGGGCTATTTGCTTTCCCTGTGAATCTTTAGTTGCTTTAGCAAAATTGCTTTGCCCAAAATAAACCCTAATCATCATGACAC
Organism: Mauremys mutica; assembly: GCF_020497125.1. Classification (NCBI taxonomy): domain Eukaryota; kingdom Metazoa; phylum Chordata; order Testudines; family Geoemydidae; genus Mauremys; species Mauremys mutica. The sequence goes on from NC_059073.1 coordinate 233,108,955, forward strand.
ATCTTTCCACCATGTTCTCCATGTTTTTTGTGTTGTTTTTTTTTTTAAACAGTAACATTTCAAAGAGGCTCTGCAAGCAGTTTGGACATCACAACCGTGATCCTTTGCTGGGGAGGGAATGGGATAGATTTGAACTTGGAAATGGTTCCTGACTTTGATTGTGTTTAGGAGATCCCCTCATCTCAGGGGCAGAAAAGAACTGCCCCTGCCATGGTCACACACACCCAACAACAACTGGGAGTGAAATTAACAAGGATACCAGAAACAGCTCCTAATGCTGGGCACTGAACTGCACAGGGAACAGCTGAGTTTAAACTGTTCTTTTGCAGGCAGCAGCAGCAGGCATCTCAGCCAGTGTCCCTACTGCAAGCTAGAGCCTAGAGGATAACCCCTGCTGGGGATGGTGGGGGAGGAATGCAGAGCCTTGGCTGCAGCCTGGCTGGAGGAGGAGGAGGGAGGAGCCGAGAAACCAATGTGACAGTGAGTTTTCCCCTTCCACCTGCTTTTATTAGCTCTGGATTTAAGCTGTGCAGCCAAATGCTTGTATTTGTTGTGTATATTAGTATTGGAGAGATCTCGTCATCCTGGGGGCAGAAAAGAACTGCCCCTGCCATGGTCAAACACATCCTCCCCTCGACCCCCAGCTACTGTGAGTGAAATTACCAAGGATGCCAGAAACCTAGCCCTGGGGGCTGAACCATCAGGGAACAGCTGAGTTTAAACTATTCTTATGCAGGGAGCAGGCTTCTCTCTCCCTCCCTCAGTCAGTCTCCTTTTCTTACCGGTCCTCCCTACCGGCCCGTACCAGCTTACTGTCACCTCTGGATTGGGGGTGAGAGCAGCAGGATCTTCAAGGTTGGTGGTTCAAGAGGAATAGTGTGCAGTGACTGAAGACTTAAGGAGAAAGGAAGATGTCGGAGAAGAGATTGGGGGAGGGAGTAGGGAAAAAAGTGACAATTTAAAGAGGAAGGTGAATGAGGTTGTTTTTTTTTAAGAATACAAAAGACAAACATGCAGTTAACTTACTAGATTAGACAATTTATTAATGTGTTGTATGTGTGTGGAGTTAATGGGCATTAAAAATGTCAGACTTCACAAAACATTTCCACATATCCTATAGGATTAAATTCTGCAGCATGTGGTATATTTTCTACAGATTGCCGATGGCCATTATAATAGACCAAGCACAAACAACCCACTACACAGTTCCTACTCCTTAGGAACTTCCAGTATAAACTGGACACAACACTTTCATGAGCCACATTTGCTGTACCTACATTATGTTGTCCAAGTGTCCTACAGTAGTCTCCATTTTAAAAGTCAGCCTTTGCCACACAGACTTGAGAAGATGCTACTACTCTAAGTATACGGATACATTTTGACATTCAAGATGTGCTAGCCCTGTATAGTAGCTCTTTGCGAATGTTATTTTTTTAATAAAATTGTTTTTAGTTTCCCATCTTGCAAATGCTTATGTCCATGCTTAATTTGACACACATGACTTAGTTCCATTGGGTTATATATATGCACAAGAATTTTTAGGACCAGGGCCTAAGTGTGTAAATCAGGTCAAGTAGAAAGCCTGGATGCTGTAATATATCACTGTGTGTATACTTTTGATTCCACCCCCTGCCCCCAGTATCTGCAACACCCCTCTTTATTTGTTACTGAGAAAAACTATTTCCTAATATGTGTCAGATTCTCAAATGATATAAATCAGCATAGCTGCATTGAACTCAATGGAGCTATGCTGATTTACATCTGAGGATTTGGCCACTGGGATTTACTGATGCAACTTTTTTACCGTTTTTGGCAAAACAAAAACAGTGAATTCCTGGAATAGAAGAACTTGTACATACAGTAATTTACACCAGCTGAAGTTCTGGTCTGTACTTCCTTAGACTTCAACAGTGCTTTGACTTCTTGTAATTTGTTGAGACATTCCTTTCTCTTATTAAACTTTATTTGAAATGCTTCCTGTAATTCCATTTTAACTTCTGTTGCCCCAAGGCCAACGATAGTAATCAGAAAATAATGACATTTGCATAATTAACAATACTTTTCTTTTACCAAAAATTGAGTTAGCTATATCACCAAACATATTACTGGAATATTTAAAAAAGGCATGAAAAGATTTTATCTTAAGCAAAAGACTGCACTAGAAACTAGTTTAAAAAGAAGTATTACAATAGGTGGCTTGAAACGTATTTTTCTCTTTGTTTTTTGTCAGAACATTGCTGCAATATCTGGAATTTTGGAAAGATTACAGAGATTTATCACTAGATGCGATCCTGTCTAACAGCTGAAAGAGAGAAGTGATTTACCATTGTGAAATGGTGCCAGACACAAAAGTAAACAGTCGTTGTTAAACTGAAGATGGAGTGAAGTCAAGAGATCATCCCTCTTGTATTCAATGTATGCTACTTATCCATTAGTCAAAGAAACAAATCTTCTGGAAGCAGCTAAAGATACAGAATTGTTAAATAGCTTTGAAAAAGACTGCATTTTCTTAAAGATTTTTAAAATACTGAGCTTTATCCTGCAATCCTTATTCAGGCAAACCCCCACCCCCCAGATTCCAATGGGAGCTTTGGCCAAGTAAGGACAATTTGAGGAGGCCAATTACAAGTGTAATTTATTCTAAAGGAAAATAAAATGATATAGTTATTTGATTTAGAACTATATATAGTAAAACATGGCAAACCCACTCTCTTCTCTGTCCTAAACTGCTACCTAGCCTTCTTTCAGAAAATAAACAAAATCCAGACTTTTATGTCTGCCAGATTAAATGTTGGGGCAGGGAGGACAAAATGAAGCTAGCAGAAGATGGATGCTCATTGCCTAGTTATCCACTGCAGTGCTTGTCCAAAAAAAGTTGACTGCTTCAGTGTGTTTAAGCTATAGAAACTCTGCTTCAAACAAACCCATCCTGTTTGCCCTGTTGTTCAGTGAGGGTCTTTTGTTCAGGGACACTTGAAAGGTGTTCAACTGTCTTTATTCAGAAAATAATTTAAACCTCCCGTGACAGGGTGCTGACCAGAAAGACTGCAGAATCAGCCCCCTGCCATGCCAGCCCCATTTAGGTGAATAAAGTGGAGCTGGCTGGAAAGAACCTGCCCTAATTAGGGAATGAGAGTCAGCTGCCGGCCCAATTAGCCCAGGACTATACAAGAGGCTGGGAAGAGGGAAGCCTGAGTGGGGGCAGGTTGCCTGCCTGCCCTGGGGTTTGGACACCAGGAACCTAGAGCTGTGTACTCTGTATGGTGAGAAGGTGGTGGGAACAGAAACTTGTAAATAAAAGCACCAGTGGTTTCAGACCTCAAGGGTCTCTGAGTGACTTTATCTGAGCCTAGCAGAGCCAGGTGTGCTCTGTTACATCGCCTTCCAACTAAATTTGCAGCTGGTAAAAGAGGTCCTGACAGTAATTAGTCAATTTTGCACAGCTCTTTGAACATGTAAAGTACTCCAGAAATGCTATGAAATGCTATGTTATTACTTTTCATTAATACCAGGCTGACGAGGGCGCACACAAATGCCAGCGCCTACCCACGACTTTGAAATTATGGGGAAAAAAGGATGTATAAAATTCATGGAAATTAAGTACCAGGACTTCCTGCCCACATAAAGAGAACAAGGGAGTACTCACTGTGCCTGGACCAGTTAATCATTTTTTCCTGTTAGCATAACACTGGCTAGCAGGACATAACTCATCTTCCTTCTCGATCAAAGGCTGCATCACTTACGTCCTGCTGCACAGCCAGTAATTCCTGGAGGGCCATGGCTCAGCCTCATCAGGCCAGGCTTAGACCTGTCCCATAGAAGATAGTATGTTTCCAACTGCTGCAAAGTGAAAAGGCCACAGCCATCCATAAGAAAGCCATCGATGGAAGCTACTTGCATCATTTTCCTCAGCAGCCGCTCATCTGCTTACCTTCCAATCTAACCCTCCATTCAGCTCTGCAGAAAGCTCAAAAGGAGAGAAGAGCTGGAGTATTTGTTGGAACCCTGTGACTGAAGGCCCATCTGACATTGTAAACTCTTTGAGAAAGGACCTTCTCTTTGCTCTAGGCTTGAATAGTGTCTAGTACAATGGGGCTCTGGTTTCTAGGTACTACTGCAATATAAATAGGCTAGGCAGAATTAGATTTTTTTTATAATTGTTTTAAAGCACATTCTTATCAATTTAAATTTTCACAGTTGTGCAAAATGCTGGGTTTTAAGGATGTTTTATTTTTTATTTAAATTTTCACAGTACCAGGAAATTAGGGGAAGAAGGGGTGTTGTCAGACTATGAGGGGAGTCAGACAATTATTTAATGACAGTAAAATAAAAACTGTGTAACTATTAAAACCCAAACTGTCAACATCATGTGAAAATATACAAAGTAAATAGACTTGCATCAAACTCTAATAAGTGCTCAGGAAGCATTTTTCTTACTTTGCTTATCTATAAATTCCAATTAGCAATGGCAATATTTTTTCCTGGTTTCTGTGTGTAGGGTAAAATTGACATTACTGACATTTACCAATGAAGATGTTATCTTTTCAAACCTAAATATAAATAGTAATAATTATCTGGAATTGGGCAGGTTTGACCATTTCCAATATTCCACTGACACACTGAGGTGGCTGTTAAATCTCTCCCCATCTGCTTCCTCACAGGTAGCCTCTTTGGTTTCCAGTTTAGCCCCTGTGTATTTGTTCACCATGCCTGGTTTCTAATTTCCCACACAACTGGCAACCCTTGTAATTTTCAGCAATATGCCTCCAGTGTTGCCAGCTCTTCTGATTTTATGGCAAGTCTCACAATATTTGGTGTATGAAGCCCCAGCTCCTGGAATCATGTAACTATGCAAGAATCTCAGCTTCATATAAAAGGAAACAATAAGTGAGTTACTGTTGAGAAGAAAAGCTTGAAAACTTGACCCAAGTGCCCCCTAAAGTCTCAGAACCAGATTATATTTACTTCAAATAAATTTTGTAGGATGATGCTTAATTTTCAAACATTTGAGATTGGTAAATCTGTGTCCCATATCTCCATGCTGCAAACATTATCAGCTTATGAACTTCTACACTTTAGACACTGGGTGTCATCAGAGCACACGCCAATTCTGCAGTGACAAGGAAAAATTGGTTGTGGTCTGTGTAGAAAAGAGACTGAAGAAGAAGATGAGAGAGAGAAAAAGAGAGGATTTTACTGAAGAAAATGAGAGAAGGAGAAAACAACACAAAGAGAGAAAATGGAGAAGGGAAATGGAGAAAAGAGAATAGAGCTTTTCATACAGAATGTTTTGCTGATAGAAAATGCCAATTTTATCACAATTAAAATGTTCCAAAAGAACGTGTCAATTTTGATGAAATGCAAGTGGAACCCTACCTGGTCTCCTGCCAAACTCCGCAGCAGCTCACCCGGTGGGGATCCTGGAGTTCCAGGGCTCCCTGCTCCTCAGCAGCCTAGAAGCAGCTCGGGCAGCCTTGGAGACATTTCTAAAAGGTCAAATACCATTTTGATTTTTTTCTAAATTAAATTTTCAAATTCTTTCTGTGGGAAATTTCAGAATTTTGGTTTCTGTTGTTTCAGAATGAAATGTTGGAGTTTCCCCTAGAATAGGAATTCCAGTTTTCAGCCAGCTCTAGAGGAGAAATTACACTGAACATAAAATGACATTGAGAAAGTCAGGAGGAAGGAAGAGGGACAGCAGGGTCCTAGAAATAATAAATGAAGGGACAGAAAAAGGAAAGCAAAAAAGGGAGACACAGTATGTTAGGTTTCTAAAACTGGCTCCCCACACCAGTATAATACATACACAAATGGGTCTGGTAAATTGTGAGCAGCAGCAGTAAAGTGTTGTGGGCTGTTTGGAAAATACTGCCCAAACTCCATGTGCCCACCAATCAAGGATTTAGCTTGGTTGTGGTGTGTGTGCAAGAAAGAAAGAGGGTCATATGAGCTAGATCAACCCTGGAGAGTTTTACCAGGTTGGTGAGAAGGGGAGTCTTTATTCCAGTCATGATCCAGTCTGCAGAGGACATGAGCTTCTCAACAGCAGCCAGAGCTCCACTCCTGCTGATCAATTAACTCCATCTGCTTTTCCAGTTTCAAAGGCTCATCCCCAAACACCACACTGAGGCTAACCTCTTCTCCCTAGTTCTTCTGCCCACTGGCCTTTAGCTTTGAATCTGCCCCTGGTGCCCCATAATTGACACAGTTAACAGAATCAGTAGAAATGGCCCCAAATGTATTAGCTCTTTGGATTAGTAACATAAATGTTATAACAGAATAATGATGTAATAACCTATGCTGTGTTATTAGAATCATATTATTAATCAATTATAGTGCAGGAGCACCTAAAAGGCCACAACCCGGTTGCGCCCCATTGTGCTAGATGCTATACAAATACATAATTGTAACAGCCACTGCACCAAAGAATGTAGCATCCCAAAGATATATTGGTGTAGATATAGAAAGATGAATGGCCTCATAGTCAGACATGCTGAGCACGCACAACTCCACCTGGAGTTAACAGTTTGGATTCTCAGCACTTTTGGAAATCAAGCCCTAATATTTCTTATTTTAGTATAGTCTGTTCTTAACTTCATAAACTATGTGAAGGCAAAAAGAACAAGGAGTACTTGTGGCACCTTAGAGACTAACAAATTTATTTGAGCATAAGCTTTCGTGGGCTAAAACCCACTTCATCGGATGCATGCAGTGGAAAATACAGTAGGAAAATATATATACACAGAGGACATGAAAAAATGGGTGTTGCCATACTAAGTTCTGTTTGCTGATACAGATTAACACAGCTACCACTCTGAAATATGTGAAGGCAATCCCCTAAATGTGTAAAACAGAAGCTTATAATTTTTAAAGATACTGTCAAGAAGTTTGGTTCCAAATTTTAATCTATATTTGCAAAAATTCTTATCTTCTGGTGTGGAATATTTAAATACTTTGGATTTTTTTTAAGTTTATGTAGGACCTACATAAAATGTTTTGTGCTCTTATCTGTGGTCTTCATAGCTATTCCTTTTGCTTTATTTATGCTAAAATCCTACTATTCAATATCTTGAACAATGCAGCAGTCAGATAGTCCTTAATAAAACATTAAAAAGACCAGATGGTTCTTAATAAAGTATTATTGAAGCAACCTTGGAAGTAGGCAAGTAACATTATCCATACCTAACCCTTAATTTACCACTCTTACACAGGAAATAAAGAGGACATTTCTATGTTTTACAATTAGTCCATGTTTTATGGTTTTAGTATCACTTAGCTACTGAAGGATTGAGTTTATCAGACTTATTATTACATATATTCTCCATTATATTATATGAGAGGCATAGCTGAATAGTTCCTAAAGCAACCAGCAACCAAAACACTATGTCACTTACTAAGAAGGCACCAACTTCTTCTTTCTGCCATATTTAACCAATCTCCTTCTTCAATCTTCTGATTTAAGAACCATCATATTTTTAGGTCTTCAAGGGTAGATCTTTAAAAATGTCTTGCAATCTCAAAATCCCATCTCTGATCCTCTCCGGCCTTTCCTTGAGTAAGAGGAAAAAAAGTTTTAGCAATGACATGTGGGAGTCCAACAATATAATGTATTTCTCAGCTATAACTGAATATGGTAACTTCTTTCTCAAAGCCAAGTTCAACATCCCAGATACAAGTGGTGACTTCTGCATTACATTTAAATCAACTAACGAAGCTATATTGACGCACATCTATCTATCTAGGCTCCTTTATGTCCCTCATCACCATAGTATCCAAGTGCCTTCTCCTTGAAAAGATCTGTAAACAATTCCCTTTCCCTTCTCCTCCTCCTGTAAGGGTAGCTAATATGCACATAAGCAAATTTGTCAAAATAGTTCCTAAATGTCTTCTGCCTCTAACCTTCTTCACTGGCCTTTTAACCACTGTGTCTGTTAGACATACTCTGAGCAGTTTCAGTAACATGGTGTTTGTTAAACACACTGCTGGCTGCTGGTGCTTTGGTAGAGCTGTCAACATTGCTACCACCAACAGCAATGGTGGGAAATTTTTTCAAAAAAATTCTTCGATTCTTCCTATGAAACAAAAACAAGCAAGGTGTGGGGGATTGTTTGTTTTTTAAAGAAAAACTATTCAGATACTTTTCATATGAAATGAAAATGCCAAATGCAGGGGGCACCCAATTGCTCATTTCTTTGTTGGTTATCTTTAAACAGGAAATTTGCTCCACAAAACAGCCATAAATTCCAAATAAAAACCAAAAAGGTCCCCCCATCTTTCTTCTTCATCCTATTTCTCAGAAGGAATCTAGACCAGTGGAGCCTTCTCCAGCCAATTTGATGGTTGAGAGGCCTGAAATGGAACCACAGCGAGCTGTGCAAGATTTCTTAAAGTCTTACTAGAAAGAAATCATGCAGCATATATATATTAATTTTTTCTCTAATAGGCACAGATGCAGATGGTAAAACCTCTGAATGACAATTAATAGGACTTTTATTCAGTACATATTAATACATGCACATAATTAAAGGATTGAAGAGAAGTACAAATCAGGCCATAGATCTATAGTACTGACTATTTTCTGTCTAAGAAATTTCCCTTTGCAGCTAATTATGCTTACATCAATGATTGAAAAATAAATCAGTGTCATACTACTACGGTATATAAAATACAAATATAAGCTGTAGCATTAAGCAGTGCAAGGAAGTACTCTTTCTCCAATACTGACACCTGGTGGCTTTTAAATCTTATTTACTCTCTTACCATAGTTCAGACACAATCTGAGAGGATTCTCACACCAAGGCATTTGAGGAACATCTTAAGAGTTTTGAATTTTTCTCTTCATACTTCTCTGTCCTCATGTTGTATGGGTCACTATTTACAGGTGCAGTGTATTTTCCGTTGGTGAAATGTGGTGATAGATCTTTTTCAGTTCTTGATCAGCTTGCCTCATTTTGTCTCCTTTTTGTTTGTTTGCTTGTTTTTTGTTTTTCATTTGGGTGATGTAACCAATTGGGTTACATCCCTGTCCTGTGCTGAATGTTGTTCTGTCCTGTGTCACACTAGCCACATGGTTACAGGTTTCATCTGGTTCAGCCAGAAATGCATTTCTTTCATGCAGCTCTATACAATGGCCTTCATGCTTCAGCTGTTGGTGTCCAGCATCATCAAGAGGTTCAGAATGTGGCAAAGAGATTCTTACACAGGCTCTCTGATAGGCTGTATTTCCTAAGCGCTTTGGCCTCTGTGTTGGCTTCTTGTTCACCACTTTCAGAAGAATGACCACACTGGGTCAGACTAATGATCCATCTAGCCCAGTACCTTGTTTTCCGATAGTGGCCAGTGCCAGGTGCTTCAGAGGGTATGAACAGAACAGGGCATTTATCGAAAGATCCCTGTCGTCCAGCCCCAGATTCTGGCACTCAGAGGCTTAGGAACACCCAAAGCAGGGGTTGCATCCCTGACCATCCTGGCTAATAGCCATTGTTGGACCTATTCCCCATGAACTTGTCTAATTTTTTTTTAGCCCATTTATACTTTTGGCCTTCACAACATCTGCTGGCAATGAGTTCCACAGGCTGACTATGCATTGTGTGAAGAAATATTTCCTTATGTTTGTTTTAAACCTGCTGCCTATTAATTTCATTAGGTGACCCGTGGTTCTTGTGTTATGGGAAGGTGTAAATAACACTTCCTTATTTAGTTTCTACATACCATTCATGATTGTATAGAGCTCCATCACATCTCTTTTTAGGCCTCTCTTGTCTCAGCTGAACAATCCCAGTATTATTAATCTCTCTTTGTATGGAAGCTGTTCCATACCCCAATCATTTTTGTTATCCTTCTCCATACTTTTTCCAATTCTAATATATTGTTTTTGAGATGAGGTGACCAAATTACATGCAGTATTCAAGATGTGGGTATATCATGGATTTCTGTAGTGTCATTATATTTTCTGTCTTATTATCTATCCCTCTGGTAGTGGTTCCTAACACGTTTAGCTTTTTTGTCTGCTGCTGCACATCAAGCAGATGGTTTCAGAGAACTATCCAGAATGATTCCAAGATCTCTTTCTTCCTTCTATCAGTTTCAACTGCCCTACATGTCTGAACATCACATATTATTATTCTGACTGAAGTACGAGTAATTACTCATCTGCCTCTGGCATCCTTCCATATTCGGTGTTCCAGGGATCAGGTTTGCCACCAGTGTAGAATGTGTGAAAACTGATAGAACTGTATGGTCTTGAGCTATCAGAATGATGATACCTAGACCTAAATTATTGTATCTTCCAACCAAAGTGAGTGTATTTCAAAACTGTCAGGACTCTTGCCATGTTGCAGATAGATGACAGCTGGCTGAACTTTAAACACTGGTAAGATGGAAATATCACTGGGGGAGTGAGGAGGATTTCACTTGTTCAATAGAGCTCCTGACTATCAATAAGAGACACCCCAAGCTGGCTGACAAGATTCACAATTTGTGGATACTTTTTTTTTCCTATTGACGTTTCCACGGTGATCCATTTCACTGACATCTTGGCTGGATTTCTCAAATGAGCTTTACTAGGCACTTCCATGTACAATTAGTCAGAGGTTGTAACTGCAAAGAGACCCATCAATGAGAACGGATGACACCTGCCCTATATCTGTGGGTGGCTGGTGGGGGAGATTCTTACTGTCATCCACAAGACTTGGTGATTCTGCAACTGTGGCCTGATCCTGAAAACGGCTGAGCACTTGCACTGAAGTCAGAGAGAGCTGTGGGTGCTGAGCCTCTCTCAGGATTAGGCTCTAGTTTAAGGGACAGGCTATGGTAGGGATTTTTGTTTTTTCTGTCTCCGTTTTTATATTATTAGGCCGTGTTGCCTTTATAAGAAATTGTCATTAGTTTTTGTTTTGTAACTTTTCACATTTTTTAGTTAGTTACATTTCTGCTCTTTGTTGAGAAGCTTTTAGCCAGCTGGAACCATAGAAAGAAAAAAAACAATAAGTATTATTGAGTCATTAAGGGTATTAATGAGGGCTATTAAGGGATGGACCCTTTCAGAGCTAAACCTCACTGAAATGCATAGGAGAAGCTGAGACATTTAGTAGGACGGAATGAAAAACTGGTAATTGGCCTGCCTTTTTTTTTTTTTTTTTTTAAAGAAACCGTTACACCTAACCAGGGGCTGTTCATTAATTTAAGGTCATCTGACTTTGAGCTTCTTTTTGTTCCAAAGCCCAATCTTGGGTTTATTAACAGCTAGTGATTTGACATTTTTGTCATTATGGCCAAGATCCTAAAAGGACTTTAGGTATCTAACGCCTATTGATTTCAATGGGTGCCTAAATACCTGGATCTGGGCCCATTTCACTGCAGTGTAGAACTCCTTCCCCAGACACTCACGGAAGATACCTGTTGTGTGGTGTGATTCATGAGAAAAAGGCATCTCTGATTTCTATGCAAAGTTGCACATTCCTTGAAAAAATAACTTCCTTCTGTTTCTGCAGCCAGGTGTAAAAGCCAAATATATTACTTCTGAATCAGACCTTTGATGTCTTTAAGAGCAAAGTTAGGAGCCCAGAGCAGAGCTACATTCAAAGATAAGTATATGTGTATGGTGTCATACAAATAGTTTCACAGTGTATTTCATAAATCCCGCCCTCCCCCCGCTACATTTTATATGGTTTTTTATTTACTTGCATCTTATTTTATATACCATGTGGCTCCAGATTTGGAGCTAGATTGGAGATTGGACCAGAATTTATGGTAGGAAATTGATTTCTATCTTAATTCTTATGAAAGGTGTCAGTTGGACTGCACTGGAAACTGAACAAGCAAAGTAAGTAGCAGAACAGGCTTCCCCAAGCCATCCTGACAAAACCAGCCTCCAGCATGTTATGGAAGGACAACATCTCAGAATAAGAGGGTAATTCAGTCCCCATGGGTCATTCAGTGCTTGGACTCTGCTAAGTATGATAAAAATGCCAATTGTGATGACATCTTTTGAGTTGTAGACAACCTGGAGAACTGGGGCAGATGCCAAGTTGGTGTTTTTTAAGGTGCTTGTTGGTTTCTGTAAATAATATAAAGCCTTAATCTATTCTGGTGTAACATGGAATATTTTAACGTGATGTTCTGAATGTATATAATTTATAACAGCTGTTGGATAATACTAAAAAAAATAGTTATCTCGCTGTAAAATCTTCAGTGGAGACAAGGCACTTATAGTGGTTATCAGGAGGTATCTAACTGGGTAAAAAAAAAAAAGTATATTGGGAGGTAGTTAGGGGAGGTATCCACCCTGCCTTTGGCTGACCTTGCTTCATCTACTTCATAATAAAATTAAAGTGCCTTGTCTCCACTGAGGTTTTACAGTGGGCTAGCTCATACACATTAGTTATTATCCCTACATAAAAACACACCTACAAGTGCCTTGTAGAAGCTAAAGCCTTAGAGGCAATTCTAGTCCTCAGAATTATCCAGTACAATACAATTATCTATACTATGTGAATAATGATGTTTACCATCCTTATTAAAAACGTTAAGAGCTATAGACAAAAAGCACTACATAAGCGAAAACATTACATTTTTCTGCATGTGTAATGCCTCATCTTAACATGGCACTTTTTTAATGTGATGGAAGCCCTTTTTATGTTAATTTATATTACAAACACAGTTATATTGTTTCCTGAATGGCAAGGAATGAAAATAATAGGGCTGTCAAGCAATTAAAAAAATTAGCTGTGATTAATCGCACTGTTAAACAATAATAGAATACCATTTATTTCATAGCATCATAGAAGATTAGGGTTGGAAGAGACCTCAGGAAGTCATCTAGTCCAACCAGGGGCGGCGAGTTATATGGGCCCGTGGGGCCCAGGCCCCACCAATAATCCAGGAGCTGGGCTCAGCCCCACCAATGTTTGGGGGACAAACACACACAGCCAGGGGGTTGTGGGACAAACACACACAGGGGGAGGGATGGGGTTGTGGGACAGACACACACAGCGGGGGTCAGACAGACAGAGCCGGGGGGGGGGGGTTGGTGGGGAGAAACAGACACAGCCAGGGGGTTGGGGGTTGTGGGACAGACACACACAGCGGGGAGCAGACAGACAGACGGACACAGCCGGGGGGGGGGGGGGTTTGGTGGGGACAAACAGACACAGCCAGGGGGTTGGGGGTTGTGGGACAGACACACACAGTGGGGGGCAGCCAGACAGACACAGCCGGGGGTTGTGGGACAGACAGATGGACACAGCCGGGGGAGTTGTGGGGACAGACAGATGGAGCCGTGGGTGGGGAAAGGAGCAGCAATGGGCACCCCGGGGCTGGTATAAAATACACAGGATGGGGGGGGCTTCCTGAGGGGACTATAGCAACACCCCCCGCAGAGCAGACCCAGGTTGCAGCTGGCTCCGCCCATCACAGCCCCCTGCCCCACAGAGACCCACACAACCCTCTGCCCCCTCGAGAGACTCCCAATGACCCCTGTGCCCCTGTCACTCCTCTCCAAAGAGCCCTCCCCTTTGTGCCAGCCCACTCCCCTCCCCCACTGCCTCCCCTCCTCCAAAGCTCCCTACAATCTCCCCCTTTGCCTTCCGCCCCCCAGCCCATTCCATTGGCCGGGAGGCTCCCAGTCTAGTAGCTAGCAGGGCCCATGGGAGCTGCACCTGAGGCAGGGTGCCTGCCTGCAGATGCAGACCTGCCTGGCTGTGCCTCCACAGCACAGGGAGGGGGAGCCACAGGTGAGCAAGCCCTGGTCATCATCATCATCACAGGCCCAGTAATTCTCTGGATATTTAATTTCACTGAGGCAAAATGTGTGCAATTTTATGGGTTGAATGATTGAATGACATAATACCCACCTGCCTGCATTGTCCGTCACTAAGTCCAGTAATTTTGTCAAGTGTTTGTTGCACAACATGGTGGTGCCTACCTCTACCTTGTGCTTCAGGGGGTGATGGGGTCAGGGCAGCCTGTTATAGAACTACCTGATTAGTAATTGGATATGTTGGCTGGCATCTTTTTTAGTAATTGGATATGTTTGCTCCCCCTGATGTTAGAACCTGGCTACACCACTGGGGAGGGGAGCTTCCTAGACCTGTGCAGCTGGGGCTTAGGTGAATTTTGTGATACTGTGCCCCTTCCCAGCTACCACCCGGCAGTCCCCACTCCTGCACCATGCTGGGCAAGGGGCAGCCCCATCCCCAGTGAGGCTATGGTGAGGGGTGGCAGCAGGGGAGGCCATACGTGATGGAAACCTCCCCCCTCGGTACCCACCATAGGGGAGCCGAGTGGGCTTTCTGGACCTGAGAGGGACCCTAGGAGCATGTGCAGTGAACTGCGGGGGAGAGGAGGGGTCCCTCCCCTGGAGCTTGCTGCTGCCAGAGAGGGTGGAGGGGAGTCCTCTTTGGCCCTAGCCCTGGGGCAGCCTGTCTGCACCCCAAGTTCCTTATCCCCAGCCCTGCCCCAGAGTCCTCACCTGACCGGAAAAACACGCAACTTAAATTTGGTGGTCAGTTTAGAGTATCATAGAATATCAGGGTTGGAAGGGGCCTCAGGAGGTCATAAGGTCCAACCTCATGCTCAAAACAGGACCAATTCCCAACTAAATCATCCCAGCCAGGGCTTTGTCAAGCCGGGCCTTAAAAACCTCTAAGGAAGGAGATTCCACCACCTCCCTAGGTAACCCATTCCAGTGTTTCACCACCCTCCTAGTGAAAAAGTTTCTCTTAATATCCAACCTAAACCTCCCCCACTGCAACTTGAGATCATTACTCCTTGTTCTGTCCTCTGCTACCACTGAGAACAGTCTAGATCCATCCTCTTTGTAACCCCCTATCAGGTAGTTGAAAGCAGCTATCAAATCCTCCCTTATTCTTCTCTTCTGCAGACTAAACCATCCCAGTTCCCTCAGCCTCTCCTCAGAAGTCATGTGCTCCAGCCCCCTAATCATTTTTGTTGCCCTCCACTGGATTTTCCAATTTTTCCACATCCTTCTTGCAATGTGGGGCCCAAAACTGCACGTAGTACTCTAGATGAGGCCTCACCAATGTTGAATAGAGGAGAATGATCATGTCCCTCGATCTGCTGGCAATGCCCCTACTTATACAGCCCAAAATGATGTTAGCCTTCTTGACAAAGGCCAGAGGAGGGAGTGTTAGTGCCTGTGTGGACTTCTGAGAAGTGCATGGGGTGGAAGGAGATGCTGGGATGCTCTGGAACCACTCCTTCAAAGCCAGTCAGGACTCTGGGGGAGCCTCCTCTCTGAGCAGACTGTCTCCAGGGCAAGAAGCTTACACCTTCCTGGGTCTGACCTCAGAGCATTCAGCATGCCCTTCCACACCATGCACTTTCCGCAGTGAGTCCGCCCAGGCGGGGTCCTGGGGCAGCCAGAGGTCCCTGCACCCCAACTCCGCAGTCAGATGTGACTCTCAGCCAGACTGTAAAACAGAAGGTTTATTAGATGATGGGAACACAGTTTAAACAGAGCTTGTTGGTACAGAAAACAGAACCCCTCGGTCAGGTCCATCTTGCGGGGTGGGGAGCCCAGAACCAAGTTCTGAGTCTCTCCCCATTTCCCCAGCCAGCTCCAAACTGACACTCCCTCCTCTGGCCTCTGTGTCTCTTCCGGACAAGGAGGCCACCTGATCTCTTTGTCCCCAACACCTTCAGTTGGCATCTTGCAGGGGAAACTGAGGCACCTACACAGTATTCAGAGAAAATATTAAGAACATTCCTACTTCATCACAACAGGTACAACAAAATATAATACTGTATATTGAAGTAGGCAAGTGCTGCTTCTGACTTTCCACTTTTAATTGACCCTTGTAATCTTGTGGCGCTGACGCGTTGTAGCTTCATTTTATATCGGCTTACAGGGCGGGAGCAGGGGGGCACCACCATTTTGGGCCCCACCAAAAATTATACAAACCTGCCGCCTATGAGTCCAACCCCTGCTCAAAGCAGGACCAACCGCAACTAAATCACCCCAGCCAGGGCTTTGTCAAGCCGAGCCTTAAAAACCTCTAAGGATGGAGATTTCACCAGCTCTCTAGGTAACCCATTCCAGTGCTTCACTACCCTCCTAGTGAAACAGTTTTTCCTAATAGCCAATCTAGACCTCCCCCACTGCAACTTGAGGCCACTGCTCCTTGTTCTGTCATCCACCATCACTGAGAACAGCTGAGCTCCATCCTCTTTGGTAGTTGAAGGCTGCTGTTAAATCCCCCCTCACTCTTCTCTTCTGCAGACTAAATAAGCCCAGTTCCCTCAGCCTCTCCTCATAAGTCATGTGCCCTAGCCCCCTGATCATTTTCATTGCCCTCCAGGTCTTCACTAGATCCACTAAATCAAAACCCACTGCATAGATTGCAGCAGCGTGGATCTCCCCATCGTGAAGACAAACCCCTAACTCAGTGGTCCCCAACCTTTTTGTCTGTCGCCCGCCAAACGAAAGACCGTGGTGACGGTGGAGCACCCGCCGAAATGCCGTCGAATTTCTGCGGCATTTTGACAGTGACACCTCTCGATGATGTCACTTGTCGGCGGCAAGCGGCGTCATCTAGAGGCGTCGCCGCCGAAATGCCACAGAAATTCAGCAGCATTTCGGCGGATGCTCCAGCGCCGGCCAGGACGCGGGCGCATTTAGATGCACCCACGGGTACCATGGCGCCCACAGGCACCGCGGCGCCGACCCTTGCCCTAATTGCATCTACAATGGGTGGTTAGGTCAATCTAACTTTGTCAAACAGGGCGTGAAATCTTTGACAGCCTTGAGAATTATAAGTAGGTTGATGTAATTTTTAGACCAGGCCTTAGGCCCGCTCCTGCAAACACTTCCTCATGTGCTTAACTCTAGGGGTTACTCCAATAATAAAGTTTCACATGAGCATGTTTGCAGGATTGGGGTCTTACTGATCTGCTGGAACTGCTACCTTGGCTCCATTACCCAGGTGTTCACACTAGGGTTGCTAATTCTGGTTGGAGGTATTCCTGGAGGTTTCATCACATGACATAATCTTTAATTCAAAATTAATTTTAATTCCTTGAGACTCCAGGACAATCCTGGAGCTAGGTTGGCAATGCTAGTTCACAGGGTGCCTCCTTCTCAGTGCCCCTGCAGACTGTCACCACCATTGTGGAATTGTTCGCTGCTGAGGCATGTGTCATAGGAAACACTTAGGGTGACCCGATTTTTCACACTTGCTATCTGGACAAGGTGTGGGAGGTAATAGAAGCCCATTTAAAAAAAAAAGCCCCAAATATCAGGGCTGTCCTTATACAATCGGGACATCTGGTCACCCCAGAAACACTCCCCCAGGCTGTGGCAAGGGAAGTCGCTGGTTTCGCAGGTTCTTTTGCTCTGGTCTCCCAGCGCTTCACAGTCGCGTCCCCTGGCGAGCAGAAAGAAACCATGATGGGAAGGACAGTTTCTGCCTCTTCTGCAGCTGACGTTTCCCTTCCAGTTTCAGCTGCTCGCTCCGCCACAACCCCAGGCAAGAAGCTTCCTTGCCCACCCCTCCCTCGCACGGGGCGCGCTGCCGAGTGTCTCTTCACCCCCCCCCCCCAGACAGGGCACCACCCCCTCCCAGGTGTGTGCGTGCGAGCAGCTGATAATACCCCCCACACACACCCACCCCGCCACGCCAGTCCCGCCTTCCCAGCCCCGCCGCCGAGGCCCCGCGAACTCAGCTCACGAGTGAGGCTGTGCGGGGCGGCGCAGGCACCAGCCAATGGGCTAGAGAGCGCGGCGAGCATCCGTCCTCCGCGGGGCCACGGGTGAGTACGAGCCGGGCGCGCCGCGGCGGCGGCCCCCGTCTGCCGGGAAGGGCGAAGGGAGCCGGTGCCCCGCGTCCTCCCGAGGGGGGCTGCAAAGGCTCCACCCCGCGGCGCACTCGCCCTCCCGCTCTCTCCCTTTGTTCGGCAGCGCGTCCCCGGGGCGAGGGGCGGCTGGGCCGAGCCCCGGTCCCCCTCGGTGTCTCCCTCTGGCGCCGGCTGCTTTTAGCGGGGCGCTAGTTACATCGGCGCGGCTACGTGCCTGGCTGCCCGGAGGGTGATTTCAGGCGGGCTGGGTCAGTCTGGCCAACCCACGCCCCAGGGTTAAACCGGCAAGCGGCTGTGAAGACACACCCTGAGGCCTCAGTATGGGTTAGGGGGGTGATTTTTTTTAACTGAAATAGTTCTAGGGATACCTTGCACCCCTGATTCCCCTGCCTGTAAAGCGATGAACTGGACTAGCATAAGCAATTTAATCCAGTGTAAACTCTGTCCACGCTAGGGATTTTTTTTTAACTGCTTTAATTATACTGCTATAGTGAATGCAGTGCAATTTTGTAGACCATCCCTTGGAGGCAAACAGAATTAGGAACAATCATCTTTTCAGCGCTGCTAAATAACGTGCATGTTTTTCCAAGGATTGCAGGGAGGAGGGCCTGAAATTAACTCCTTTGAGGGCTGAATAACTGCATGAACTTTTCCCGAAGCCTGAATGGACCATTGTGATGACCCGGTCTGCCCTGTGTTTAGATCTTCCCCCAAAATAATTCCCACACTAGCGGTGTTTGCTTTTATAGCTTTTAAAAAATTAAGTTATCCAGAAAAATAAGGCCATGAAAACAAGTTCCAAATTTTGCTATAAATGGGTAATAAAATCTACATGCTATTTGTTGCTACCTACTCTTTACTTGTCTCTCAGTATAATTCAGTATAGACTCCGGCCCCATTAGAATTCAAAGGATATCTCCTCTGTTGCAGTTCTTCACTAAATATAAAGTCTAACAGTCCTTTGGACTGTCAAGCTACTTGTTCAGATTTGTCTGGTACATAAGCACCCTCCTATGAAGTATTTGATTACACATTCAAGTTGTTAAGTAATGTTGAGGATAAGAGCAATACTACAGAATGTTAGAACATCAGCCTTCCTCTTCGTGCCGCCTAATGCTCTGAGCAATTTTGTCCTTTGTCAAAACTGATTTTTTTTAAAATTACATTTTAATATACTGACAAATGGGAAATACTGGGTAACTTTCATGAAACTTCCTGTTTTGCTGCCCAGAGTAAAATGTACTCACTTTCACAATCCACTTTGCCCCTTGAAAAATGTTCCTGTAGAATTAATATTCCTAAATACAGATTACTGGGGTTCCTAAACATATAGCTATGGAATTGCAGTAAATGTATACAAATACTATGAAGTACAGGGAGATGTGTTTATTTAACTAGATTGCCACAACAGTACAAATAAATAAATAAAACACCTACAAGCCCTAGTCATGGACCAGAGCCCCACACTGTGATAGGCACTGCACAAATACAGGAAAAAAAAAGATAATCTCTACTCCAAAGAATAATGAGGTGTCCATCATGGGAGGGCAGGGGCGGGGGATGGGATTGAGTTTTTCCTCTGCATCTTTTTAGTGATATTCTTATTAAACATTGTCCCCTCCCTGTCCCACATGCAAACTCATTTTAAAGGCTTAGCTCAAGTCCGCAGTTAAGCAAGCAAAGCACCCCTCCTCTTCTCTGCTGGTTTCTTTCATCAGTCTACAATAATTTGTTTCATTTAGACATGGGGAATAGCTTTCCCTCTAGTTCTATCAATCCAAGCCCTGGTCTAACATAAATCTCCAAAGTAAGAAAATGCAAAGGTAATGTCCTCTTAACGCTTAGTGCCCTGCCTGAGAGGCCCCTGCCCCCCAACCCCCTGCTGAAATTTTTTAGGAAACCCAGTAGAACCAGGGCTGCCCAGGGGATTCAGGGGGCCTGGAGCAAAGCAATTTTGGGGGCCCCTTCCATAAAAAAAAGTTGCAATACTATAGAATACTATATTCTCATGGGGGGCCCCTGCAGGGCAAATTGCCCCACTTGCCCCCTCCCCCCGCCGGCTCTGATTAGAACATCGTTTTACCATTGAGACTAGAAGTGTCCCTTTGAAACAGTTTTATCTGAATGGAAGTCTCTGAAAGGGGTATGTAGGATTAGTTGGCATCAAGGTCAAGGAGACAATGATATGTCTATGATTAATAGGTTTAAAATTTGAATTGAAAAAACAAGATAATGCCTTAATGTAGCAGAAATTTATCTTAACAGAAACCTGTTCTAGATTCTTCCATTGAGATTCAGGTTAATCTAGAGACTTTTTGAAGGAAAAAGTAGTCAAGGACATTGAGGTCAATGGTAATTGGGACAAAATACAACATGGTTTTACAGAAGGCAGATTGTGCCAAACCAGCCTGGTCTCCTTCTTTGAGAAGGTAACAGATTTTTTTAGACAAAGGAAATGAAGTGGATCTAATTTACCTCGATTTCAGTAAGGCATTTGATACAGTTCCACATGGGGAATTCTTAGCTAAATTGGAAAAGATGGGGACCAATATGAAAATTGAAAGGTGGATAAGGAACTGGTTAAAGGGGAGACTACAACGGGTCATACTGAAAGGTGAACTGTCAGGCTGGAGAGAGGTTACTAGTGGAGTTCCTCAGGGATCCGTTTTGGGACCAGTCTTATTTAATCTTTTTATTACTGACTTTGGAATAAAAAGTGGGAATGTGCTAATAAAGTTTGCAGATGATACAAAGCTGGGAGGTATTGCCAATACAGAGAAGAACCGTGATATCATACAGGAAGATCTGGATGACCTTAGCATGAAATTTAATAGTGAAAAGTGCAAGGTCATGCATTTAGGGATTAATAACAAGAATTTTTGTTATAAACTGGGGAGGCATCAGTTGGAAGTAACAGAGGAGGAGAAGGACCTCGGCGTATTGGTTGATCACAGGATGACTATGAGCCGCCAATGTGAAATGACCATGAAAAAAGCTAATGCGGTCTTGGGATGCGTTAGGCGAGGTATTTCCAGTAGAGCTAAGGAGGTGTTAGTACTGTTATACAAGGCACTAGTGAGACCTCATCTGGAATACTGTGTGCAGTTCTGGATTCCCATGCTTAAGAAGGATGAATTCAAACTGGAACAGGTACAGAGAAGGGCTACTAGGACGATCTGAGGAATGGAAAACCTGTCTTATGAAAGGAGACTCAGAGCTTGGCTTGTTTAGCCTAACCAAAAGAAGGCTGAGGGGAGATATTATTGCTCTCTATAAATGTATCAGAGGAATAAATACCAGGGAGGGAGAGGAATTATTTAAACTCAGTACCAATGTGAACACAAGAACAAATGGATATAAACTGGCCATCAGGAAGTTTTGTCTTAAAATTAGACAAAGGTTTCTAATCATCAGAAGAGTGAAGTTCTGGAACAGCCTTCCAAGGGGAGTAGTGGGGGCAAAAGACATATCTGGCTTCACGACTAAGCTTGATAGCCTAATTTTTGCTATTAATTGATCTTTGGGCATATTTGCTGTTAATAGTCAATGGCCTGTGATGGGATGTTAGATGGGGTAGGATCTGAGTTACTACAGAGCATTTTTTCCTGGGTGTCTGGCTAGTGAGTCTTGCTCACGTGCTCAGGGTTTAGGTGATTGCCATATTTGGGGTTGGGAAGGAGTTTTCCTCCAGGGCAGATTGGCATAGGCCCTGGGGGTTTTCCGCCTTCCTCTGCAGCATGGGGCACAGGTCACTTGCTGGAGGATTCTCTGCACCTTGAAGTCTTTAAACCACAATTTGAGGACTTCAGTAGCTCAGACATAGGTTAGGGGTTTGATACAGAAGTGAGTGGGTGAGATTTTGTGGCCTGCATTGTGCAGGAGGTCAGACTAGATGATCACAATTGTCTCTTCTGACCTTAAAATCTCAGTCTGATTTCTGAAATTCCTATAAAATGAGGGTGCTGTAGAGTAGATTGAGGTAAATGATGTGTCATTTTCAGGATCCATTTCTGCAATTGTATCTGAGTGAGTGGTGAACCTCCTTTCTGCATTAACCTCTTTGAAGTCAGTGGCCCTTTTCATATGTAGAAAGTTCTGCCTATGCAGACCTGATTCACTCCATTTCAGCATAATGAGTAAAGGATATGCAAACGTATGTGTGTACTGAGAGAGAGAGAGAAGAATAATATGTTCCTTGGGGATTAGAAGTTATTGGACATTTAGAAACAGATAACAGGTACTTTAGCAGGGAGTGAAAATTTCTGTAGTATTCCTCCTCCACTACAAATAACTTGTTAGGTTAGTTCCAGAAGTCAGCTTTACCATAGTAGAAGTTTATGGGGGAAACCCTGCCTGTTTGTTGTTGAGGTTCTTCCCTTCCAAATATAAATGGAGTTGAATGATTCTTTTAAAATGTTCTGAAAATGTATCCCATACTTGTACATATGCATGTCAGTTTTAAATTTTCATTGAGCCTAAGACTGGGGATGTGATTGGAAGTTTGAGAATGCAAGAATTTGAACAAAGGTAGAGCCAAGGAATTGATCCACCAGCCACTGAAGTTAGTGGAGGTATTCCCATTGGGCTTTGGACTAAGAACATAAGAAAGGCCGTACCGGGTCAGACCAAAGGTCCATCTAGCCCAGTATCTGTCTACCGACAGTGGCCAATGCCAGGTGCCCCAGAGGGAGTGAACCTAACAGGCAATGATCAAGTGATCTCTCTCCTGCCATCCATCTCCATCCTCTGACGAACAGAGGCTAGGGACACCATTCTTACCCATCCTGGCTAATAGCCATTTATGGACTTAGCCACCATGAATTTATCCAGTCCCCTTTTAAACATTGTTATAGTCCTAGCCTTCACAACCTCCTCAGGTAAGGAGTTCCACAAGTTGACTGTGCGCTGCGTGAAGAACTTCCTTTTATTTGTTTTAAACCTGCTGCCTATTAATTTCATTTGGTGACCCCTAGTTCTTGTATTATGGGAATAAGTAAATAACTTTTCCTTATCCACTTTCTCAACATCACTCATGATTTTATATACCTCTATCATGTCCCCCCTTAGTCTTCTCTTTTCCAAGCTGAAGAGTCCTAGCCTCTTCAATCTTTCCTCATATGGGACCCTCTCTAAACCCCTAATCATTTTAGTTGCCCTTTTCTAGTGCTAGAATATCTTTTTTGAGGTGAGGAGACCACATCTGTACACAGTATTCGAGATGTGGGCGTACCATGGATTTATATAAGGGCAATAATATATTCTCAGTCTTATTCTCTATCCCCTTTTTAATGATTCCTAACATCCTGTTTGCTTTTTTGACCGCCTCTGCACACTGCGTGGACATCTTCAGAGAACTATCCACGATGACGCCAAGATCTTTTTCCTGACTCGTTGTAGCTAAATTAGCCCCCATCATGTTGTATGTATAGTTGGGGTTATTTTTTCCAATGTGCATTACTTTACATTTATCCACATTAAATTTCATTTGCCATTTTGTTGCCCAATCACTTAGTTTTGTGAGATCTTTTTGAAGTTCTTCACAATCTGCTTTGGTCTTAACTATCTTGAGCAGTTTAGTATCATCTGCAAACTTTGCCACCTCACTGTTTACTCCTTTCTCCAGATCATTTATGAATAAATTGAATAGGATTAGTCCGAGGACTGACCCTTGGGAAACACCACTAGTTACCCCTCTCCATTCTGAAAATTTACCATTAATTCCTACCCTTTGTTCCCTGTCCTTTAACCAGTTCTCAATCCATGAAAGGACCTTCCCTTTTATCCCAGGACAGCTTAATTTACGTAAGAGCCTTTGGTGAGGGACCTTGTCAAAGGCTTTCTGGAAATCTAAGTACACTATGTCCACCGGATCCCCCTTGTCCACATGTTTGTTGACCCCTTCAAAGAATTCTAATAGATTAGTAAGACACGATTTCCCTTTACAGAAACCATGTTGACTATTGCTCAAGAGTTTGTTTTTCTATGTGTCTGACAATTTTATTCTTTACTATTGTTTCAACTAATTTGCCCGGTACCGACGTTAAACTTACCGGTCTGTAATTGCCGGGATCACCCCTAGAGCCCTTTTTAAATATTGACTGTGCCCCAAGTACATTGCAATAGCAGTTTATAATGAAAGTGCTGAGAGACCTTTAGGTAAAATATTGTTTGACTTTAAAACATTGTTAAAATTCCTTCCATTTTTTGTGTAGTCAGGAAGTACCTTTTACTAACCTTGCTTAAATATAGTACTAAGAATAGGCCCCAGGGGTCTCATGAGAAAATACCTGACCATCAGTTGGTTAACACTGTGTGAAGCATTATCTGAAATGGAATTTTGGGAGAGTTAACAGGCAAGTTTCTATCTCTGTAAAGAGATTTTCTTCTTTTCCTCTATTAATAAATGAAACAAGCTCTATGGCCAAGCTCCCCTCAGTATTTTTCTTCTGTCTTTTTTTTTCTGTCAATATTCACTAATGCTCACCGAGTGTCTGTCCTTGCTTTGAAGTCTGTCCTCCCCTATCCTGGTCTGCATCTCTAACTGACAAATCTAATACCTGTGTGGAACAGAACAGATAATTAATGAAGAATGTGTGAATATACAGCTTCAAAGAAAAGAAATGGACAGTAAGACATTTTACATTTCAACTTGAACTCTTCAGCGGTAGCAGTCGGATTTAAAAGAACACTGTCAAGTTAAAAATGATACTTATTCTGAAAATATTTTACTTAACTGTTGGTACAAGTATCACATGGGCATATAAAAACGGATGGGAGAAAGATATTTTCCTCAGTTTATAAACTTTATGTAGTAATTTTAATTGTTTCCTCTGTATGGTTTCACTTTTAGAAAAATCTTGTGAAATACACTGATTTGGGTAGAGGTAGGCCCTTAAACAAAGAGATACTAATACTGACATTCTCGTATTAACTCTTTAAAACTCTAAGCTTCTTCTTTAAAGGGGACAACTAAGCATGGATACTTTCCAGTTGTACTTTTAAAGGGGATTTGTTCTTTCAGATATTAAATGATTCAACAAGATGTTTGCAAAAGCAACAAAAAATTTTGTGAGAGAGACTGACTGTGGCGGTGACTTGATCCCTGTATCCCGCTTGAATGACTCAGATAAATTACAGCTTCTGAACTTAGTAACAAAGAAGAAGAAATTGTGGTGCTGGCAGAAACCGAAGTACCATTTCTTGACAGTCACGCTGAATGATGTGCTTACTGAAGACAGACCTATAAAACCAGGTAAAATTAGACTTATATGACATTACAGTAGATAAGAAGAATGCAAAGTACAATCTGTTCTAACCATTATTAAAGAAAGCTCTTGCAGCATGTTACTGCATGGTTTCTTTTGGCTCTGAAATATTCAGCACTTTTTAAAATGAGATGGTTTGATCTTTTCTATACTTGACTTGTCATTTAGTTAATAACAATACTAATAAAATGTTAGTTTAAAAAGTGAAATGTCTTGTCCAGTGGGAGGAGTGTGATTGAATGCTGGAGACTCCAAATGACAGTGTTATTAAATATTATTATTTTATGGCTTGACATTCTGAAGCGCTCTTTCAGAGTCACTGTCAGGCTCCAGTGTGTAGTAATACAGTGCAGTCATAATGCACTCTAGGTGAGAGCGCACAGTGATATGCCCAGCAGTTTCCTGTTGCCCCACCACGGTGAGGTGAGATGCATCTCATAATCCTCAAGCCCTGGGGCAAATGATGATGAATTTTTGGGCAAATCAGTCTTGACAGCTATCTGAGCTTTTATAATACTTTTTTAAAATGTTTGTTTCAGATGCATAATTAGCTGACATGGAGAACAAGGTTGTACATTGATTCCCCAAAACAGAAACCACGCAGGTAGCAGGAATGCAAGCTTTCCCACAGGCTCCCCCAAATATTTATTAACCCTGACCTGGAAAGTCCAGCTCCAGTTGTATACAGGGGAGAGCTCAGTCTTCCTGACTGCTTATTCCTTGGCATCTCTGCCAAAACTGAAGCTCTTTGGTCACAGGTGACTAAAGGTAGATTTGATTGAGTGACCAGCAAGTGAAGGAGTCTGGGCCTGATTCTGATACTGGTTTATGCTAATGTGTACCAGTGAAAATCTGCTGGTGATAGCAATATTGGAAGTGTTTGTGTAGACAGGGCTCAGGCATTTTTATCCCCATGTCGTCATCTCCTGTGTGGCGTGTCTGTACTTGTTTCCTCAAGTTGTTTCCACCATTTGAGTTACACCATTGCTAGACTAACATTCAAAAGGGTTATAGCATGAACAAGGTCAGTATCTCTAGGCAGACATGAGTGTCCAACATAAGCAAGTAATCTGAGTGATCTGTTTATAACTTGCACATAACAGTTCCCAATTTTGAGTTCTGTGCCTAGAGTGTGTTGTGTTTTTGGCATAGAGGCCATGATCCAAAACCCATTTAAATCAATGGGAGTCTTTCCATTGGCTTCAGTGGGTTTTAGCTCAGGCCCTGATAAGACAAACCAAGATAATGGAAAATAGAAAGCTGAAAACATAGGTAGTTGAGTTGTGCATTAATTCTGTGTCTGGCAGGAAAAAATCTCTAGGGTACTTTATGAACCTCTCATAGGATTTGAACTCAGTACTATAATCATCATACATTTCCTTAAAATGCCAAAATGAAAAATAGTTAAGAGCAGATTGAGGAAAAGATGGAACAAACAAAAATAAGGGTTGTAGGCCTGTTAACTCTTCTATGTGACTTTATTTACCTGTTTATATTTTCCACAAGCTTCTGTTTTTCAATCACATTCTGCTATTGTTTCAGGATCTATTGTTTTCAAGTCTGCATTAATCATTTTTTTAAATTATTTTTTCCAAGTTGTTGTTGAGTCTGACTTTGTGAAATATGAGGGGAAGTTTGAAGACTTTGTCAGAGGAAGTATTGAAACTTCATTTGGAAAGATCAACCTGGGTGCTGGAGGAAAAGGCTTTGTAGAAAGCCAGTCTTCATTTGGAAACCTAAAAAAGCAGGAGGCTGATTTGCAGCAGCTTATGAAAGACCTCAAGGGAAGGTATGAGTGGTGTGTGTTTGTTTGTTTGTTTGTTAATTTTGCCAGCCACATAAAGTTTAAAAAGGAATAATGAAAGTGGCTTATTTTTATGCTGAATTTACATGTTTAACTTGGAGCCAAATCCTCCCTCTGTGGGGCTCTCTGTGGGTGCAGGGATCTGGTTGTTTGGTGGTTGGTGCAGGATTGGAGCCTGAGTTTTTAGGCAGGTTGTAATCAGTGGGAGTAATGAACCATGGGAAAGGAAAAGGGAATGCCAAAGGTAGGAATAGAATCAGGCCATTTTTTTGGATTGTAAGTCTTGATGGATCCAGTAAGAATACTTTTCTCTTAATGTATATTGGTTGTTTACAAACTAGAAGATTTGAGGATTTTCTTCACCAGATGTCTAGTGCAAATGCTCCTGGAAACCAAACTTCAAATACCCAGTATTCTAGTAAGCAAGCCTTAAAATCCATTCTCTGAGTGTTCAAGCTAGTGAAACTTAATTGCACCAATTTAATAGGCATGAAGTATAACAGGGGAGCAATATGTCAATGAATAATCAAAACATTTTACACTAAAACTATCAAAACTATCACTTATAACCTCAGAAAAATAGACTTCCGAAGTCAGGGGCTCAGTTCCATGATGTATAGAGCACCTCCTGCCAATCTCTGTGTGACCCATATCCCATATAAGGGGCTCATACTACAATGAGTTGTCCATGGACAGACCCCCTTCGTGGAACCCAACTTACTTCAGTGGAAATCTTGTGCACTTTGGCTTGCAGGAGTGGGGCATGAGTCATATGGGAGTCAAGGGTACTCAGCATGTGGTAGGATCAAGCCCTTAATCTGTCAGATTCAATGCAACATAATTAAACATCCATTACTAATGCTCTGATGATGAGAGGTGGCAGGTGTAGAAATGAGATGGAAGAATTAGTTTTTTTTCCTAGCTGCATGATAGTTGTCTAAAGCGGTGTAAATTTCCTTTAAACAGCTGCTCTAAAAGTAATCAATTTCTCACAGTAACAATTGCCTGCTGTTCTACTTGTCATGAGTCTTTACAAACAGTCATCAAACTTTCTCTGTTGAAAGGCACCTTGTTACTTTCCTAGTAAATTTCCTGATTAAAAACATAAACATCATGGCAAACGTGTGTGCCATGATTCAAAAATGAATTTATATATAGTAAAACGGTGGGGGAAAAAATCTCAAATTTTAGAGTAGATAGCATGACAGTGACACACTAGATCATACCTAGTATCCGCTGGAAAAGATGAGTTTTGAAAAAGCTAGTTAGCTGCTCCATTGGAACAGGCAACTCTCCCATAGCAAATGGAAATGTTCTGAAGTTAATCCAATGTCTGTGGGCTCACAATCTTAACAGTAATTAAACCACATTTACAAACATTATCTGTTTTCCACTTGGGATGTCATAAAGTATACACCAATCTGTGAATATCTAAAATGAAAATTAAGATCCCAATGATACACCTCATGTTTGTAAATGTAGTGTATTAAATTAATACAAGCCCTAATCTAGTAAGAAATATATATTTGGCTTCTGAAGTGTGGGAATGCACATGGGACTGCAGAATCCTTGGTTTGTTACACTCAGAAACCAGTTATTGAGGCCCTAATTTTCTGACAGTAATATGCTCTGTATGAGTCTCACTGGATTGTTTATGCAGATTTTGCACTGGAAGTATGCCAGCGCAATATGCCTGCATTGCACCCAAGCATCTGGCTCATTTTCTCTAGAAAAGACCCTTCATAACTTAACGCTTATGATACAAAATATATTGCCAATATTCCAGCCAGTCCTAGTTTCACTAGGAGTTGGGAGATTACAGAACAAGATTAATTTGCGGTTTTTCTGTGTCCTTGGTCATAAGCAGTATGGCCCTTAGAATTTACCATACTGAGGCTGTGGCAGTTCTTTAAAATTGAGATTTCCTGTATTTGTATGTTTTCATGATGTACCACAATTTTTTTTTCCAGCATCTACCTATTAACTTGCTCATAGATATAACATTAAGAAACACTGGTAACCTTGAAACTGAGGGTTTGATTTTAAGCAATATATTATCAAGGAGATGCTTACTTGTTTTCACCTAATGAAATTACTGTTATCCAGGTTTGCTGGATCTGTAATTATTTTCTTCATTTTTAATGTATATTCTAATTGTTTCTTTGCAAAAATGCAGTGCTTGTTTTGCATTACTTGAATTGTGATATAATTCAAAACTTTAAATAAAGTTTAAAAAATAATTTGTCCTCAATGTACAGAATGTGTTACTGTGCTGCGTGGTGTAAAATCAGCTTCCCTCCCCTTATATGTACCTTCTAAAGAAGAACCAGAGTAAAGCTCCTAATTAAATTACAAAAACCTATGGTGTATCCCCTTTTTAGCAAGGCTTTAACAGCTGAATGGTGTGATGTAAGGTCCCGCATAAGTAAAATATCATTACTTTTACAAAATATGCCACACATCTGTTAACATATGATGAAGCATCACAAATTAAAATTAAAATGCTCATGTCAAATATATGAACAAAGCACATTTTGTGATACATTATCCTTGTTCATTTTTTTTGTTTGGTTTTTTTGCTGTTTGCTGAACTAAGTTGCTAATTCACAAAATGCAGTAATTCACTGTCTTGCAGCTTCTTAGGGTGAGTAAATGAGGCTCTACTACTAATCAATTTGTTAGAAAATAAGATCAATCATAATTGTTTTGTTTTATACCATCATAGAAGTGTAGGACTAGAAGGGACTTCAGTAGATCATCTAATCCAATCCCCTGCACTGAAGGCAGGACTAAGTAGTAGTAGTGCTAGACAGGTGTTTGGAGGTTTTTAAGAACAGATTAGACAATGAGGGAGATTCCACAACCTGCCTAGGCAATTTGTTCCAGTGATTGATCGCCCTGTCAGGAAGTTTTTCCTAATGACCAACCTAACTTCCCCCCCCTTGCTACAATTCAAGCCCATTGCTGCTTGTCCTACCCTCAGAGGTTAACAAGAAAAATTTTTCACCCTCCTCTTTGTAACAACCTTTTATGTACCGGAAAACTGTTATCATGTCCCCTCTCAGTCTTCTCTTCTCCAGGCTAAACACACCTAACTTTTTTCCTCCATAAGTCATGTTTTCTAGACCGTCAATCATTTTTTGTTGCTCTTCTCTGGACTTTTTCCAATTAGTCCACATCCTTCCTGAAATGTGCCCAGAACTGGATACAATACTCCAGCTGAGGCCTAATCAGTATGGAGTAAAGTGGAAGAATTACTTGCTTCCAGCACTCCTGCTAATACATCCCAGAATGATGCCTGCCTTTCTTTTTCTTCTTTGGCAACAGTGTTACACTGACTCATATTTAGCTTGTGACCCACTATAACCCCCCAGATCCCTTTCTGCTGTACTCCTCTTTATGCAATCATTTCCCATTTTGTACATGTGCAATAGATTGTTCCTTCCTATTTATTTTGGACCATTTCTCCAGTTTGTTCAAATAATTTTTTAATTTTAACCCTATCCTTCAAAGCACTCGCAACCCCTCCTAGTGTGGCATTGTCTGCAAACTTTATATATGTTCTGTCCATGTCATTATCTAAATCATTTATGAAGATATTTTAAAAGAACCAGGCCCAAACTGAAATATGTTCTGGCATATTCTACTTTCAAAATTCACTTTATTGCTTATGCACTGAGTTAATTAGCCAGATAATCTATACATATGCCTAAACTGAGTAATGGTGGGAGTTTTATTGCTGTTAATCTTGTTCTTCCTCTATTCTCTCCCTCCCCACCCCACTTGTCAAGTAATGCATGAAGTTAAATTGTAATCTCATCAAGGCAGGGACTGTGTGTTTGTATTTGTTCTTTAAAGCACCTAACACATTTTTGAGCACTGTTGAAATACTTAGAGGCTGGTAACATACCTGGGCCAGTTCTCTGTTCAGTGTAGATTTCAATCAGTAGTATTACGTGGCTTAAGTGAACTCATAAAATGTCACCACTTAGACTTGCATACAATCTGTGTCTGTGTGTGTGTGTAGTTGTATAGAAAATTCAGGGGCAGTGTCCTCCTTTTGAACTCAGTCCTAAGTCAGGAAAGATGTGGTATAGAGTAATTGCCTGGTGTCTCTGTAGGGGAACTGTGAAATCTATTTAAGGAGATTATAGTAAGTATTGTGTTATGGTGTGATGGTAAGAAATCACTCAGAAAACTGATTTTAAATGGTTTAATAAAGGAAATAATATGGAACTGTGTTTGGTGGAATGTGACAGTGGATTAGACTGGTGTTCTCTGCTGTCTGAGACCAGGCTACAGACTTTTGTTCTGAGAAGGAATAAAGCTTTGCAAGAGTTGACATTGTAAAGTAGGAGGCAGTATTTGAATAGAAGAAATAGGCTATTGTGCTTTATAAGTGAGGTGGAGAATATTGAACCAACTAGCACATTTCTGTTGAGTAGGTCAGAGGAATGCGTTTTATAATGTGAAGAAGTAGATGCATTTATTTTCATGGGGGTGGAGTTAGCATCCATTTGCGATTGGTACAGCTAGAAATCGGTTCACATGTGGAAAGCAGAAATATGTGGTGCTAGAAGATAGGCACGCTCGCTGATGGGCAACATCCTAAGGGCCCAGCATTGCAAACCCTCTGTTTGGCAACTAGCTGAGTACTAAGCATAAAGAGTTTGCAGGATTGTGCTTTTCCTCTTGTTTCCCTGGAAAATCTAGGTAGGATTGGATGGAAGAGTGGTCCTAGCCCTCCTGAGGAAACTCTGGCTGCAAGGGACCCAAGGACGCCACTCAGCTGGTGGTTCTAGATTTGTATCTGCCTGTCATGCTCCTTCCTTTTATTGGCTTCTCTAGTTTTCTCTTTGCCGTAACCATGGAACTCATTGCCATAGAACATCACTGAGTTATAAAAACTTTCATTTCATCTTTTAACGTACAACACGGGTACCAAATTTAAAGTAAACATATCTGTGATTTGAGGTATCCAGCATTTCAAATGTGTTTTGTTTTCTTTGTAAGGCTTTTCAGCTCACCTTTAAAGAGTTTGAAAGGAACGCAGTGGAGTGATCAGTGATGATGCATGTAAAATAGAATGTGAAAGTGATTAGAAGAGTGATATGTTGCATACAATAAGAGCATTAAAATACCACTTGTGAAATAAAAACTGCAACTACATTTGTATGCATCCTCATTCATTTAATCTAGCCCTTCCCGCGTCTCATGTTAACTATGCTCATAGTACAAGGCTAAGGTAAAACTGAGTGAATGAGGTGTCTTAGACTTGGCCTATACTACAGAGTTAGGTCGACACAAGGCAGCTTATGTCAACCTATGACAGTGTCTACACTACAGCCTTGCTCCCGCCGATGTAAGTGCCCTACTACACCAACATCATAACTCCACCTCCAAGAGAGGTGTAGGGCTTATGTCAGTGTAATTACAGTGACATGAACACTGTTTCTTACATCAGCTGTTGGCTTTCTTGTCAATTTCAGGGCCAGGGAGCTCCCAGCTCCCCAGCCTGGCTGCTGTCAGGTCTCAACTCCAAGACA
Organism: Mauremys mutica; assembly: GCF_020497125.1. Lineage (NCBI taxonomy): Eukaryota > Metazoa > Chordata > Testudines > Geoemydidae > Mauremys > Mauremys mutica. Next base: position 233,141,384 of record NC_059073.1, read on the forward strand.
GGCTTGGGCTGCCACTCAGGCTCCCCACCAGGAGTCCTGCTGCCCCCCAGGGTCGTGGGACTCCAGGTACAGATCTCTCCGCTGAAGGCAAGAAGCTCCCAGCAGGGAGCTATGTGGAGCTGAACGCCCTGGCTCTCATCCCCCCCACACACTTCCCCTCTTCAGTCAATGGAAGCGCTCCTGGTGTGGACTCACACCACCAACAGAAGGAAGGTAGTGTGGACATCAGCCACTGCAGTAATTACTGTGGTGCCTGTAAGTCAACCTAACCTAGGTTGACTTAGATTGTAGTGTAGACTTGCCCTTAGTCATTGGAATTCTCTGATGCATGGTGGACACTGTCCCTCCGATACATTAAAACCAGCTTTAACTGCTGAACCTTTGCCTAGTTATGTTGTGTCCTTGAAGATAATTAAGATAAGATGGCTATTCATTTACTTCATCTGGTGAGGTTTATTAAATGTTTGATTTAGTTTTCTTTTTTTCCATCCAAAATAGCACCGTTTTCTCTAGGGCTCCAGTCCTGCATTGTGATCCACATGAGCAGTTGACAGCACCCCAGGACTTCAGCAATCTGCCCACACAGATCACAATGCAGGACTGGGGGGGCTAAGATGTTTATATTATAGCTGTTTGAAAATAAACCGAGTGGTGTCTCTGTGGGAAGTCATTTAACTGTGGTGTCCTTAAGAGACTTGTTTCAAGATTAATCATTGCCATATCATATAGATATGTTTTTACATTCCCAATCCTGTTTACATTAAAATCAGTGAGGACAGGAGGGGGGCCGCTAGTGTATGGGGACTGTATTCAGAAAAGCATTTAATGCATGTCCTGTTGGAGTCAATGGAATTGGGATCTGAGATTAGGAGGCTTCAGTTTTGACACAGGACTCTTAGTTGTTTAGCTGTACTTCAGAGTCAAAGGGTATAAGGGTTTGGGCCAGATTAACTCCATTGCAGTAGATGAAACTGAACTCTGCAGGGCCATTATTTTTAACGAAATTTAACCAGGTTTTGAAGTACTTCTTGAGTTAGTACTGCTTCTGGTACCAAACTAATCTGGTTGTATTTTTCTACATTCTCTTTTTTTCTTTTCCTATAACTGGATAGAATGGAGGATGTCCTGTAAGTTTGTAACCACCTAAAATAGGTGGAATGAACGCAAGAGAGCATGGGGGAAATGTTCCTGTGTTGCATCCCTGTTGGTCCTTACGTTGCCTATTGCAAGTTCTTTGAAGCATGGACCCATCTTGCTGTATATCTTCAAGATGCCTAGTACACTTCTGAACACTGCATAAAGCTTAATTATAGTAGTAATAATAGGGAAAGTGTAATCTCTGTTAGTTACTATGCTGCTCAGTAGCCCCCGTTTTGCATGTCAGTGGGAGTTTCCAAGAACAGCGGTGTTTGTGACCATGTGAAAATTCTTGGATTTCAACTTGGATTTCAGAGCCTGACCTTTCAGATATAAAACTAAGCTTTGTAAATAAATAAAAATTAAAGCCCCAAAAAATCTCAGGAATGTTTGGGTGCATTGTTTATAATATATTTTTCCTCATCTACACAGTATTTAGGGTTTCTAGATAGTTCTTCCTGAATGATTGAGCTTTCACAGAAACAGTTAGAGGTTTCTAAATTCCACACAGATAAAAAATTGTCTGAGGGTGTTGGGGAGTTTTTTGGGGGGAGGGGTTGTTTTTTAAAGAAAATAAAAGAACCAAACTGACTTCCATCTGATGTTGTGCTCTCTGTATCATTTCTGAAGCTCCAGAAACTGGGGTGTCTAAACTTTTTTAATTGAAGGGGGAAGGAGGGGAAGCTAGATTGATTTAAATGAATCTGAGGCAGAACATGTCTTTGTCTTTTTTTCTGGGTATTTATAGTTTAACCCCTCTGAATACCCCATTTACAGTAGAATGGAGAAGAAAGGATTAAATAACTCCTGTCAAGGATAGCAATCTTTTAATCTTCTAGCTACCTTGCTAGAGCTGTCTGTTAAAAGAGGTGTCATACCTTCTATTAGGAACCTCAGATGAGTATTTTGAAAAAGGTTGGTATAATTTACACATTTTAGTTGATGGAATACAGTTAAAAGTTCCTTTAACTTCACTGACAGGACTGAATCCTTTATCATAGACCTCAGAAGATGTGGTAATGAAGTATGTCATCATTTCTTAGAAAAATCTTGTGGCCTCTTGATATTTTTAGGGCATGATTCTGGTACCTTTTCTCATGTTGAATAGCATCTTACTTCAGGAGTGACTTCAGTGGGACTTAAGGACGTGCTTCGCTGAGTTGGGATGATTTGCTAAATTGGGGACGTATTAAGGTGCTACTCAACATGAGTAAAGGGGGCAGAATCACTCCTCCCTCTTCATTTCCCGCTCCCGTCTTTTGAATGTGCCAGTTCTGGTAATTGACTCTCTTTTTAAAATGTATCCTTGACCTTCACAGGTGCATTGGAACTGACACGGAATAAAATCGGGGTATCCTTTTAGTCCACGGAAGAGCTTTAAGCTCAACAAATTCATGCTAGAAATAAAGTATGCATTTTTAATTGTGAGGGATAATTAACCATTGAAACAACTTCCTAGGAAGGGGGAGGATTCTCCATTTCTTGAAGTCCTTTTTAAGTCAAGACTGGATTTATTTCTAAAAGATGTATGCATCACTGAAATAAAGTTATGGACGCAATACAGAAATGATTGGGTGAGGTTCTGCGACTTGTGTTATGCAGGAGTCAGACTGGATGATTTTAACGGACTCTTCTGTCCTTAAAATCTATGAAATGTTATCTACTTCCACCGTGTAAAGTATTTGGTTGTGATCTCAGTTTACCAGCCATGAGTCTGACTAGACACTAAAACTGATTTATTAATAGCAAGATTAGAAGACCGAGGTTATTAGTTATTATATGGGGCTGGGAGCATGACTTCTTATTAAGGTTGCCTGATAATGTCCCATTATAAGACCTGTTTTCAGTTGTTTATAACTTTGCCAAACTTTAACTGATTGGTCTGAAATTTTCCATGTTGGTGGTCTGTCTCAAGCAGAATTTTTCTGAACATTTTTAGCCAAAATAGTTGAGTTTTTGTTTCTGAGAACAAGGCTAAGGAAAAATATCTTGTTTTGCCCATTTTAAAAAATTCTGGTGTCCATTTCTTTGAAAAGTTGTAGTTGCCCCCATGCTTTGGAGCAGGGACTGGAAATTTGCAGGAGAGCGATCTTTGTGTCAGGGATGTGCCTTTTGCTATCCCCAAGTTATAAGCTTTTGAAAAATAGTAGTTCAGACATGCTCAGTTGAGACTTGCTACAGCATTACAGATAAAATCTTGGAAGATTCTTTCCTCACTGAGCATGCTTGAACCTCTCGCAGCTACTAGTGTTGACCAGACTGTGCATGTACCATCCACACAGTGTGACAGAGCATGGTCCAGCCATGGTCCAAAGCTGGACTTCCCCTGTAACGGCTGCTCTGTGTCAGAGTGGAGCCAGTCTCTCCTGTGCTCTCAATGATATCTCACCCCTGCTGGCACCCAGACGGCGTGGAGGAGGAAGCTGTCTGATTCAAATGCCGAGGGGACAAAAAATGGAGCAGGGCGGAAGGAAAAGGAGTAGATTGGGACAAGGAGATTGTTGGAGCTGGGACTGGGAGGCTGGGGAGGCAAATTAATTCTGGTATTTTTTTAGCATTTGAGTGCTTTGATTTTGTAACCTTAAAAGAAAATTAATGTTTTTTTGGGTATAATTAGACATCCTCCTTATCTACTAGCCATTAATTTAAATCTCACACCCTTAGGTATGCCACTGGAGGGACCACAAATCTTTTTTTGGTACTTACTGCAGTCCTTATTTGGGAATTGGCTATTCTGTGACTCAGTTACTTCAATGGGGCTATGCTTGTTAGTCCGCAATAGACTCTGAAGCTAGTGGGGCAGATTCTCAGCTGGTGTAACTTGCCATAGCTCCATTGAAGTCAGTGACAACTGACCCACCAGCTGAGGATACGCCCTTATGTTTGCAAGATCAGTTTATTTGATTTCAAATCACAAAGGAGTCTTCTATTTGTCTGAAGTTATTTGGCTTTTATTTAAACAAATAAAAATAACTAAATAATTCCCTTGACTGACGTTTTTGCTGGAAATGATGAACCAAGAATTCACTAAATATGATGGGGATTTAAATTGTTCCAAGCAGATAATTACAGTCTTGCTGCTACCAGATAACAAAAGAGAACATCATAATTTGAGGAGGCTACTCATACTGAAACCATTTATACTTTACAATAAAAGCTTCTTACAAAGCTCGCCAGGCATACAATTAAGAAGAATGCTGTTTTAGCAGCTGCAGTGTTTATGCTATTAATACTTTCTTTCTTTTTTTTAATTTCAGAACAATAAATCTAAACAATAATTTACTGCAACAAGTGCTAGGAAGAAAACATGAGGTACTGTGTATCTTGACAGAAAAGATAGTAACAACTCAAAAGTGTTTGGTATCTGAACATGTTCAGACAGAAGAAAAATATGCTGGCATGGTGGGACTCCATACAAAAATTGTAAAGGTAAAAAAAGAAAACAACCCACCAACCATGCAGCACACGCAAATATTTCTTCAACATCATTAGATGCCTTCAAAACCTCAGTTACGGTATTAAAAAACAATTGAAAAAATTGCCACTTTTTTTTTTCCTCCTGATTTTGGACAGCCCGTATTATAACTGACCATATCCTGCCCTTGATCTAATAATTGATCTAATAGATCTGTTCCTTCTCTAACTGCTAGAGCTAAGCACATAATTGGCAGTGAACATGTTATCCAATTAATTTAGCTCTTTTTCCTCCATATGAATTTTCTGAGAACAGATCAGTTTCCTCATATGTATTAATTATTTTTAAGTATTTGACAATTTTTGTCAATATTTTAAACTGTATCTGTTGCAAATAGTTCTCCACAACTTGTGGGCCACAAGTATTCGATACATTGTTTAGTTGTCACTGATCGGTGGAGTACCCTAGTTAGATGAGAGTGCAGGCTCTTCTTCTGGTGTGACTCTAGAACATGGTTTCCAGGAATACTCTTGACCTGTGATTCAGCTTTTGTGAACGTTCATGCTCATGACATAAGATCACACAAACATTAAAAGAAATGGCACATTAAAGGGGTAAGAGCACAGCTGAAGCCAATTCATTTAAAAATTCAAGTGACTTTGGAAACCAGGTTTTGCCACGTCTCCCAGCTCCATGGAGTACAAGCATCCTAATTGTTTGACCGTTTTTCTCCAGGTGCATTACAAGCGCTTCTGAAATGACTGTCTGACAAACTGAGGCAAAATCATCCGAACTACCGACAAATCCCCACTGTAGGGGGTGCCTCCACTGGCGTAAAGCTGGCAGAGCTAGCTCTGCCAATCTGCTCTACCAGCTCTTGTGCTGCCTGGTTGTAAAGAGGGAAGGGATGAGCAGGAGGGGTGTCAGGATGGGACGGCAGGCAGAGCAGAGCCGCAGTATGGCAAAGCAAGGACCAGTTTTCCACTGGTGTCATGAGACTTTACACCAGGAGCATAAGTGAAAGTTGCCCCCTGCACATGGTGGGACTGGGAGGCTGAGGGTTGAGGAGCTGCTCTTGTCTCCTGCCACAGGGCAGAGCTCAGACACGGAGAGCTTTGCTGGCATAAATGTTTGCAGACATCTAATATCACATGTGATCTTGACTCGGGCTAGGGCAACTAGACAGCAAATCTGAAAAATTGGGACGGGGTGGGGGTAATAGGAGCCTATATAAGAAAAAGACCCCCAAAATCAGGGCACAGTGGAGAATTGAGCTAATTCTTTTCCTAATCTAATTTGTGGTGTTACCCTGAATTTGTGTGCAAGCTGCTCTGTAGTTGAATCAAATAAACAGTGGATGAATATGTCCCTCAGGTTTCAGTGAGCGAAAATGGGAATGTGAGAAAGGATTCCAATGTGGTCTTAGAGATTCCTGCTCCCACCGCGATTGCCTATGGCGTAATTGAACTGTATATAAAGCGTGATGGTCAGTTCGGTAAGTACGATGTCCATTTTCTTTTACATGTAGCTCTGATACGGAAAAGAGCTACCTCCTCAAGGAAAGCCTTTCATTCACCTGCAGGCTTACAGCACCTGGTTCTTCATTGCCCTGCATCTTGCATGGTCGTCTACACCAGTGCAAAATGGGCATAAAATGCCACTACTCTTTTGATTTAGTAGCATTTTATACACTCTTCGCACTCCCTTTTCACTAGTGTAAATAACTACATAAGATGCAGGGCAACAGTCAGTCAAATATTGTCTGTCTGTACAACATTTGATTAGAAAAAATGATGAAGAAATAAAGTGTAAGGCTGGTAGTTCATGAACTTTACTGATCTACATTCAAATGAATATAGATCAGCTCAGAAAAGTGACCGTAAAAATGTCCTTGCCATGTTCAGTCTTTGTCTCTTGGTTACTCCAGATAAAATTCGCTGAGATTACAAATAAAAATACATTGGGGATTTTGGTTTGGTTTGCTGGTTTTTTTGGTTTGTTGTTTTGTAACTCCCTGCTCTGGACATTCCATCTGGCTCTTCCTTCTTGTGTATCATCACTACAAATCCCAGACCCATGTGAGGTTACTGAGGATAATGTGCAAGAAGGAAAGAACCCAGGTTGGGTGTGCAGTGCAGGCAGTTAGAAAAGTTGAAGTGCATCCGAGATGAACTGTAGATGTCCTTAAGGTGCAATTGAGATGTAAATCTAAAATGTATTTCATTTGGGTCTGTTACAGGAGATGATGACTTTTTTTGAATCTCCTGATGAGTTTGTAGGACTGGCAGTAATAATAATAATAATACAATTTTATTTATTTGTAAACAAAATCTATTTGGCCTAAAGTCGTCAAGATGCGACAAACAGGAAAATTCCCTAAGGCCATGCATTTTATAGTCACTTTTCAGAAATGAATTGCATTTCCCAGTTAACTACACTGCTTGCTGAATCAGGTGTTAATAAGACAGGTTAACAATGTGTATAAAAATATTATTTAGTAAAAGTTTTTGTAGCTGGGAATCTCTCCCTGGGAATATCATGTGTTCTGTCAGCTGGTTGGGGTGTGTGTGTGCATTCATTGATGTCTCTTTCTTCACTGCTGCCTGACCTTATTTTCATTTTAATTATCTAATCTTTCCATCTTCACAAACAACATATGTCTCATGTTGCCTTTATTTGTTGGACCTCATAAACAACATATGTCTAGTGTCTGGGTTTTGTTTTTGTTTTTATATTTGTATTTGTAACTATCATCCATCCCTTCCCTTCCTTTCGGTGGGCAGGGAAACCAGTGGGACTAATTGCAGAGTAAGGTACTCTTCAGCAAGAGTAAGAATGGAATCAATGTCTGGTTAGGAATAGAGGAATTGCCATACTGGGTAAGACCAGAGGTCCATCTAGTCCAGTGTCTTGCCTCCGATAGTGGCCAGTACTAGCTGCTTCAAAGAAAGATGGAAGGATCCCCATAATGGATAATTATGGAATAACCTGCACATGAGTTTTGTTTGTTCTCATTTCTATCAGCGGTTGGCTTATGCCATAAGGCATGAGAGTTTAGTCTCAGAGTCTCTCTCTCTCACTAACATGACCACAGAGGTCTTAGCTATAAAAATGTCTAATCCTTTTCTGAATCCTGCTGAGATCTTTACCACAGTGGTGTGTGGTGTGTGTGTGTGTGTGTGTGTGTGCCTGTGTTCCGCGGGTTAAATATGCACTGAATGTGTAAACACTCTTTTAAAGGGTTTAAATTTTTTATTTTTTTTTGCCTTTTGATTTCATTATGTCCCCTTGTTCTTGTGTTACGAGAGAGGATAAATAGTAGCACCTGGCTGATTTTCTTTGTACCATTCATTGTTTTATATATCTTTGACATGTCTCCCCTTAATCATCTTAATCTCTCTGCTTCTCATCATTTTCATTGCCCATCTCTGGATCTCTTCTGTTCTACCTGCATGTTTGAGATATGGTGACAAGAACTGATCACTGTGTTCTAGGAGAGGGTGCACCATTGATCTTGTATAATGGCATTATGATATTTTTACTTTCCAATCCTCCCTGCCCTTACCCCCACCTCCATAAAGGGTCATGCAAACTTAATGTGCTATAAAAATAATGAACAATAGTAACAATACAAACTTTCATGGCCTTGCATTTTGCTTTTGAATCCAGATCTGTTATGGGTTTTGACAGTTGTGACTGCCTCACTTATTTTCACACGATGCTGTGTATGTATTTCAGTCACTGGCCTCATTCTCTTGTAAAGGGCAGTTAGTGTGTGTGGTGTTGGGGTGTTTTTTTGTTGTGCGTATGTAAATCTCATTAACACAGGGGTTCTCAAACTGGGGGTCAGGACCCCTCAGGGGGTCATGAGGTCATTACATGGGGGGGTCACGAGCTGTCAACCTTCACCCCAAACTCCGCTTGCTTCCAGCATTTATAATTGTGTTAAATATATTAAACAGTGTGTTTAATTAGGAGAGGTCGCACTCAGAGGCTTGCTATGTGAAAGGGGTCGCCAGTTAAACTTTTTTTTTTTTTTTTTTTTTTTTTTTTGAGACCCACTGCATTAACAGGAATGGAAGTAACACAAGCACCTTGAGACAAGACTATACTCCTTAGTCAGTAATGTCTTGGCTGCTGCCTTTGCTGGGAAAGACTTGTATTTGTGTTAATCTCTTTCTGTTCCTCTATAACTTGCTTTCATCTTTAAGTTGTTTTACAGGTGACAGCAGCTTTCTGAAAGGTTGCTTTTTCCCTCTTTCTGTAGCAGAGATTTCTTTCCTCCCTCGCCCTTTGTTTACTTTTGGACTTTCCTCTCTTTGTCACATACTACTTTAAAACTGATTTTGGTTTGCTACAAAATGCCATGGATAGTATATGGTTCAATATCTTTTGGGGCCATTAAATTTTGTAATAACATACAGGGTCTTGGATTATTTCACATATATTATTCTTTTGGGCATGGCATAGTAGTCTGAGAAAAGGTCTGGAAGTTACAAACTTGTACATTCTAATCCTGGCTCTGACAATGGCTCCCTTTGTGTCCTTAATCTCTGCCTTGGTTTCCCCATCTGTAAAATGAAACTTGCTTAACTCTCAGGGTAGTTACTGTTTGTGAAGAACTGTAAAGCTGAACATTGTTGGGTAGACTGTACTCTGTTACTAGCGAGTGTCTTCTATTTGAGTCACATTGTGCCCTCTGAATTGAGTGAAGAAGGAATCCTCAGCACACATGTCCCCTCTCCTTCGCAGAAGGATGGATCATTGCCTTCTGTGGCACTGCTCCTGCCTCCTTTCCAGTACCAAACATAGAAATCTGGCTGGGGGCAGGGAGGTGGCAGCCCCACATTGGGTGGGGTAGAGGATGCACATCAGCCCATTATGAACTCGCAGAGACTAGACCGGAAACATAATGCAGCTCGAAGCTGTATTTCCTTTCCCATGGAGTCTCCTCCACAGTGGGTGTCTCCCTTGAAGAGTAGTCCTGGAAGCATCCATGGCCGGAGGAAGACCCTAGTGATGCAACTCTGTGGGAGCCAGGCTGCTACTGAGCTGGCATGGACCTGGCCTCCCACTGATCTATGGGGCTTAGACATGGACCTGCAGCCTTCCAAAAGCAGGGCAGCACACTGATAGAAGGACCAGGGCAAAGCTCTGAGGGATGCTCATGAAGTTTTTCTGACCTGTAGCTCTTTCACAGGGGTTTCCTACAGGAAGGGGTGATCTGAGCCACTGTATATAACATCTAGTAGTTTTATAGATAATGTGAGAAATATATAGCTCCTTCCTTCATATACAGTATGCAGGTTTTCATTGTCCACAAGGAGCATTGCTGTGCTAATTTACCAGGTTGCTTCTTTTCTTGGTATTTGCTGAACGGATTATTAAATTATTATCCACAAAATCTTGAATCAGGTTCTGTAGTTAGTACTTGTTTCCATTTACATCAAGGCAGATCTGTGCACAGCACTGTTCTAAACATGTACCAACATATAATGTATGGTAATTCATGTAGACGGTGACTGTTGACTTTTTTTTCCCCCTCCATCTACAAGAAATGGAATACATGGCCTTCCCGAGTGCACGTTTCTAATGCCTACCTTGAAAGTACAATCATTAATATTTGCTTCTGTACACTCATGTGGTTTTATTTATTTATTCGCTTGTGTTTCTAATTACAGAATTCTGCCTGCTAGATGAGCAAGAAGGAGGTTTTGAAAGAGAAAACACAGAAGGCTCATCTTATCCATATTCATTTAGAGACTCTTCCTTTCTATATCAGCCAGACGCTGTGGATAGTGACAGGCACTCTGGAGATAGAAACATCATTCCCAGCGATGTTTCCTTAAGTGTACTGAAACAAGGTATTACCAGAAACGCTTTATTTGATTACACTAGAGTCTTAAGCAAGATAACAGAAGGAGGTATTCTTGCAAAATAGTACATAGAAATTAAACTGTCCTGTTTTAATAGCCACTAGCAATAACTCCATAGCGATCACTTAAAAAAAAGGGAAGATATTGTACTTCTGGAATGAATGTATGAAGGGAATGGGAGTAAGTTGTATATCTCCTAGGAACATATTGTTACCCTTTGTCATAAATATAACCTTATACAATTTTGGTTTTGCATCAGTTTTGTTATATCCCTGCTAAACTGCACAAGATTAATAATTTATGTTGGCACTGAAAAATGTTCATTGAGAATATTTGACACATGATGTGAAAACATTCTCTTAGTAAAGCTTCTCGGGGAAGGTTATTTGACATCTCCAGAAATACAAAGCTGTTTTTTCTTCCTGAACCTCTTAGTTCTGAGAAACCTGGAAAAAATCAGAGTTGAACACTAGGATTAAATTCAGATGCGAGCTAAATGGCAGTGTGAATTACATGTTGGTACATTGATTTAAGTGGCTAGGGAGTGGAAGGGAATGGTTGTACCAAGAAAAACAACAAACAGGAAGGAGTAAGAAGGTGTAAAATAAAGGAGGCCCCATCCCTCTTTTATATTTTCTCCTGTAGTCCTGCCTTTACACCCACTTTCACATACCAAGATGTGATTTACCAGTTATGTCACCTCTGAATTTGGCCCTGAGTTCACAGTTTAGTTAGTAAATTAATTATGACCAAAATAGCCATTTTATTGTACTAGAATAAATCCTATTCTTCTCTAGTGTAGACTTGTTTAAGGGAAATAAATTTATCTTTGTAGGGATAACATTTTTGTGTGAAGGACTCTGTGTTGCACTGTTCTTTATTACCCTCTGTGCCTGTCTTAGTTAAAGAATTGTCATTCTGTTTCTTTATTTGATTAACCTAACCTATTCATTGAAATGCTTGTAAAAACTTTTATATTGGAATAATTTGGGGCAGGCGTTTGACCTGTCCTGCTTTTCCTCCCATCATGATGTTCTAGTATTTGTATAATTATTTGGTTGAACCATATGTAGAGACACTACCTATAGTAAAATTGTTTTTCAATATCTTATAATTATTGATGTGAAATAGGCATCTTTAAAGATCATTTGTTGATTGACAAATGTTGCGTGTGGTGGTATGGCTTTAAAAGTAACATCAGGCATCCTCAGGGATTAAAAAACCCAAGCCCTAAAGTTCTGTTGACTGGAACTCACAGCTGGAATATTGATGATTTGCTACTCATAAAACATCTTGGCTTAATGCCATGTTTGCATTGCAGGAAAAGGAATCTAATAAACTGTAGCTGAGTTTCTAAACTACATACTGTAATAGATTAAATATTATGTAAAACATAAAGAGATCCTCTTGAAGCTAATTAAGCATTTTATTTTTATTTTTTTGGTCAAAGGAGAAAGAGGTGTAAATCTTGTAAAGTCTGTGATGAAATATGAGGACAGTAAGAAATAGTGTTACTATCTGAGCTTTTAATTTGAAGTATGAACAACACCATCAGCCTTAGTTATTCATGATGTTTTACTATAACATGAAGCAGTTCCAGAATAAAATATTCTGGTTGAGAAGTAAGACTACCTGGTTCTAAAAACGAACATCCTATTGGGAATCATTAACAGCTTTCATGTGAAAAACAGTATAAAATATTTGAAATCTTAAAATTGAATATTGATTCCTAATAACAGTATTTATTTTTCTCTTGGTTTGCACTGACAGTTCATTAATTTGCAAAGGTCATTAGGACAAATTTGGTTACAGGTGTGTTTTACTAACATTTCATTATGAATTCTAGAGATGAGTGGTTAATTACAGAATTTTAGTTGCACATTCTGGCATTTGTAAGAGTCATGAGTTTTTAACATTGTGTTTCTTTCTTGGAAAGATCTGTTGCTGTTAAAGATGCAGTTCCAACCCTTTGTGAAGCTTCCAGAAGACAAGCAAGGAGCTTTAAATAAAATATTTTATGAGCTCTTGCATCATGAAGAAATGGTGACTGCACTGGAGGAGGTGGTAAGAGGATGGAACTTTTTTTCCTTCTAAAAATAGAGCTAACATGTCCCTCTATTCAAACACTTCTTTTTATAAGTATTTTTTTAACAAGTTTTTTGTTGACTTCAGTGGGAGGAAGATCAGGGCTTGTTTCTCTGTCTAGTTTAAAATGTAAGAACCTGATGTTGTATCTTTTTCCTCTTTCCAGTTAGATAGTATTTTCACAGGAGAGGAGCCGGATTTTACAGACCTGAAGGAGTTGAAACCTCCACAGCAGCAAAATCTAACCGACTTCTTGCAGCTGGTCGGGTACAGTTTACAGAATGAGCTGTTGTTGCAGAAAGACCAGCTTCATTATAAGGGACTCTTCTCGGCTGCTCACATTCTGATCAGTGCGGTGGCAGGTACAATGGAGATATTGGCAGCTTTCCCACTTAGAAACTCCTCTTTTGTGTACAGTTTGTAGGTAAATTGTAACAGCTGGGTAGCTTCAGTACATGTCTTGATTTCGGTTTCAGTTTTATGGGGCTAGGCTGGATAGAGAAGAAAGCACTTTATGATTCAGGCTAAGAATTAAATTCAAACCCCCCTGCACTGAATATTTTACAAGTAAAATTTAACATTCCCTGGAAATCATTTGATTTGAGTTTTTTCATTGAAGCCAAACCTTTTCACTCCGTTTTGTAAATGAATTATTGTTCTCGTGCGTCAGAATCCTTCATATCTAGTGTCTCAGGGTTGCATTGTAGGTGCTGACTTCCTTGTATTTGCTGAATATGTGGCTTATGTTAAAGTACAAACCATATTTAGCAAAAATAGTTTAACATGTAGATCTGTAATTAGAGGGTTATTTTGCTGCCACAGAAAAAGGAAATTACTCATAAATGTAAATGAATGGCACCCTCACAATGAAATTGGTAGTACAGTATTAATTAAAGCCACCTGCAAATCCAACTTTTTCTCATAAAAATCTTCATTCCATTAAGACAGGTGTTGAGAGGCAGTGAAGTGTGATATTGGGTAAATATGTAGCACTGTACAATGGAAGGTCAGTTTCCATGCAACTGTACATGGTGCCAGTTTATGAAAGATGAGAGAGACACTTTGAAAGCATGACCCAGTTGCAGAGAGTCAAAAGAAATTGAACAAAACAGACCCACTGATGATACTTGTCAGATTCTATTAAAAGTAATGTAGCCTGGCTCTGGACATAATATCTAGATCTGACATTCATGTATACCTGAGGCAGTATCAGTAACCAGAAAGCTGCTTTGTAGGGGTTTTCCATTGGGAATTATAATTATGTGGATTGTACACGCTGTGTCTCATATTAATGTTGGAGCATGGCCCCTGTCTTCCTTTAGGCCCAAATCCTCTGTCCAGCACCCAGACCTAATACCATGCCTGGCACTAGGATAGGCAGGAGAGAAATTCTCCCAGCCAGGCTGGAAAGCTGCCTTTAGCACCCAAAGGCTTACATGGCCCTCCTGGCTCCACCCCTCTGCCAACCTACTTGCACTGCCCAGTATGTTGCTGCTCAGGGAGTTCACACAGAACAGGACTTTGCAACACATGGAGAATGTACACAGTGCAGCTCCTAGCATCCATTTTCCCCCAAATAGTCTCAAAGGTTGTAAGGCCAGAAGGGACCATCGTGATCATCTAGTCTGACCCCCTGTACATTCCAGGCCCTAGAACCTTGCCCACCCACTCCTGTAATAGACCCCTAACCTCTGGCTGAGTTACTGAAGTCCTCAAATCATGAGTTCAAGACTTCAGGTTAGAGAACCCATTTGCACTAGTTTAGACCTGCAAGTGACCCGTGACCCATACTGCAGAGGAAGGCAGAAAACTCCCCTAGAGTCTCTGCCAATCAGACGTGGGGGGAAAATTCCTTCCCGACCTCAAATATGGCCATCAGTTAGACCCTGCGCATGTGGGCAAGACCCACCAGCCAGATACCTGGGAAAGAATTTTCTGTAGTAACTCAGAGCCCTCCCCATCTAGTGGCCCATCACTGACCGTTGGAGACATTTGCTGCTAGCAGTCACAGATCAGTTACATGCCATTGTAGGCAATGTCATCACACCATCCCTTCTATAAACTTATCAAGCTCAGTCTTGAAGCCAGTTAGGTTTTTTAGCTCCCACTGCTTCCCTTGGAAGGCTGCTTCTGCTGCCTCAAGAGCCTGTACATGCGCAAGGAAGGGACTAGATTTGCCTCTTATGGATGTGTGGCACAGAGCATGCTGACAGCGCTCAATAAAACACATAATTGTCTTCAGTGGTGGGTTTGTGTTTGGTCTCCAGAGCACTTGATGCTAATCAGGGCAGCACTCAAGAGAAGCAGTGCATCTGTCACTGCCCAGCAATGGAATTTCATAACTCTGTGTGTAGGCTTAGCTTACTCATATACATTCCTACAGTCTCCTTTTTAGCAACCAGCCTGCTTCAGAGATCATTGAAACTAACTCTTCTCCTTTTTGTATCTCCTTCCACAGAATTGTCTGACTACACACTGGCTCTGCTGCGTGCTTGCTGTGATATACAAATAATCCCTGCCTTGTGTTGTTTGGTAAGTAATCCAAAAGGGAGTGGACTACCTTAGTGTTCAGAGGTCAGTCCTAGTGACTGTGAGGAGTTTGTAGGCTCTAGCTGATTTTATCTGTCATTTAAATAAAGGAGAGGTCAGAATGTGCTACAAATTAAATCCATAGGCATTGATTAAGCCTAGTCACCATCTGGTCCAGTGTGTTAAAATGACTAACAATGCAGTTAGTTTAAACCAAAACTGGATTTCTTCCTTCTGACACCTTGTGGCATGTAGAAAACTACATCAAATGCGAAGCAAGAGAAAATAGGAACTTTTGGTTTGTGTCAAAGGTTACGATTTTATTTTACTAAACGTCTAATTAGACCACTTCATAAACCAAAAACCTGCAGTGAGCATCAGAGGCAGGTGAGGTAGGAATTGCATTGTGCAAACAGTAATATGTAGGCAGTGGTAAGTTTGAAGTGCAGAAGCTCTGAGCCGGCCTGTTACAATACTTTATGTGAGAGGTTGTGAGGAGAGGAGTGGGAGATCCCAGTTGGGTTCAGTAACAAAACTTTGGTAGGGAACTATAGGCAGGCTTGTGAAGAACAGTCAGAGTGGAAAGTCAGTTGTGGGAAGAGCTGAACTTGCTGTTTGGATGCAGAATGACAAACTCTTTCACTGTGGGCAGGTGTTGGGCTGGGATCGGAGTTCTGCTGAGGTTGTAGAATAGGCTGGAGTGCTCTTGGCCGTGCACCACTCTGCCCCATTATACAACCAGGCATGGTTGTAAGCCTGAGCTTCAGAACTTCTTTGCAAGTCCTCTGGCCAGCTGAAACTGTCACAACACCCTCTCGATTGCTGGTCCACGGGCTTACGTCAATAGTGGCCAGAAAAGATGATGTGGGTCTCACCCTTGCTACCTATCGGAGCAATGGCATTCTCTGTAGGGCACCAGGGGAAATAGTAGCCCCCACAGTGAGGATCTGAGCAAGAGGCTTCACTCAGTTGCTTTTGAGGAAAAGGGTTGCAGTTAAAGCATAACTTTCCTTTAACACAAAGCCCCTACTTCAAATGAGTGTTGGGGCAAAACGAGTGCCTCAAGTGTCAGTGCCAGTCTAAGAGACCTTGGGCCTGATTTTTAGATTTGCCAAGCACCCAAAACTCCCAGGGAGGTCACCGGGAGCAGCAGGGTGTTAGCTCCTTTGAAAGCCAGGCTCGTGTTGTCTCAAATTGAACTCCAAAAATGGAGGCATCTAAAAATAGTGGATGCTTCTGAGAATGTGTCTGCATGAGCTTAAGTCTCCATTCAGGCTGAGTGTATCACACTGGTTAACCTTTACTCTACCTAAATGTACCTTTTGGCAGCAAGACAAGATATTTTCTTGTTTTTAACAGAACCTGAGCCCCCTGAGTTTTACTGCAGAAAGCAAAGTTGTATGATGTCAGAAACTGTACTCTATATGAAAATAGCTTTAACATCTCTTTCTGTCTCTATAAATACAGCCTAACGTCGCTTCAGCTGATGGCACTTTGACACTGAGAGATCCTGCCCTGGCCCCTCTCACTGACACAGGAAGATTTCATATAGTGCAAAGGCTGTTTGCCCTATCAAACATTAACCTCGAAATGATGGAGTCTTCAGTGAAAGCTGTAACCATGAAAGAACCTAGCTTTTTCCCATTCATTCTTTATATTGCATTGTATGGATTTTATGCCTTAGGTAGGACCATCTGAGGGGAAAAAAGAAAAACCTAGAATAATAGCTGAAATACTGCACTAATAAATGCCAGTTTTTTCAGTGCTATAGAATCCTGCCAATTCACACTCGTATTCCTGGGAGACAACTGCAAATCACTGAATTTTGTAACCAAGTGGGTGAGTAAATGAACATGAAAAATACAAGGGCACCGCATCCCAGCATGTTTTGTTCATTTAGGGCCTGGTCACGCAGAGCGCCCTCAAGTACTACTCAACTCAGCACCTTGCAGAATCAGGCGTTTATTTTGTCAATAGTAGTTTAGATTGATTTATGGCAATACTCCACAGTATAGCAAATACTCCCATGCCTCTCATTTACTTTCCTAACACGAATCAAATTAGTGATTAGACCTCACTACAGCATCTTTGCTGATCACTTTTTGTGCAAGTTAGCAAGTTTCAGCAGCATGCTATGTTTAAATTGCACCCTAAACTCTCCCTTAAAAATGTAATGATTCCTTTTGATGTGTGTGTATGTGCTTCAACCTGGTTCAGTCCAGACTAATACTTGTTATACCCTTCTGACCTCTTCAGTGTGGTGTGTTTTTTAATAAAAGTAATTCTCAGTGCATTACTTTGCTATCTGTCCTCTTTAATCCTAATTATTGTTTTTTTTTTCCCCTCATTGTGTGAATGGAGATAAAATGTCCCCGTGCTCTAAAAATACAATGCCAATGATTGCAAATGTTGTTTTGGGAAGATTTCAGTTAAGACTGAGGATCATGTTCTTATACTACACATAGTGGATCATAAAGTGAACAAGGGCAGCATTGTGGACGTGTGTCTAGGCAGGAAGAATGGTTCAGTAGTTAGGGTGCTAGCCTGGGATTAAGGAGATTGGAGTTCAGTTCCCTGCTCCCTTCCTATGGGTCTTTAAGTATGTCATTTAGGGCCAGATTATCAAAGATTGACACCAAGGGATTTACAAGCTAAGATTTCAATGGCTATTAGGTGCCTAAACTGCTTTGGCGCTTTAGGAAATTCTATTAGGTGCCTATCTGCATCTTTGAGCACCTAAATACCTTTAAAAATCTGGTCCCCGGGCTCTGCCTCCATTCCCCATCTGTAAAACAGAGAAAACACTTCCCCACCTCACAGGATGCTCTGAGGGTACGTAAATTAAGATTGAGCTGCTCAGCTTCTGTGGTGGCAAAGGCCACGTAATTACAGACACACACACTGTCTATCATTTACAGTAGTCATGTGTTTGATTTGTAAGTGGAGTGGCAGAAGTTCCTTTTGTCTAATAATAATAATTAACCTACTTTGCTGCTTAACTGCCAACCACTAACTCTTTGAAAGCATTTTCACTGTAACTGTGTAAGTTATCAACTGTTTGAATTAAACATTTGATGTGAAAACAGAAGCATAATTTATAATCTCTCATTTTGTTCCCATTGTGTTGTATACATTATGGACATAGTAAGTCTCTTGGGCAGTTAAAGTCCATGGCATGAGTTCCCATTTGACTGAAATCCTTTTACATAATTTGGGAGAAGCCTGCGTACAGTATTTTGTTCAGGGATTTCAGTGACTGGGTTAGACTGATGGATTTTATGAGGGCCGAGTCCCTATTCTTCCCCAGATGCCGCCGCCACCACCCCCTTCCCTAGGCTTCAGAACCTGGAGCTCCAGTCTGAGCCACGGATTCGACACACTGTCTACACAGCTACTTTTAGAGCACTAGTGCAAGCCTTGCTAACCCAAGTCTGTTGACCCGGCTGGAAAGCTTGCTTCTGCTGGCTCCAAAATGCTGTGTCGGCAAACCCAGAGAGTAGAATGGCCACAGATCTGCTCCAGAATGGAAGGTGCTTTCTGCCCCATCTGTTGGTGAACAGAGGGAAATATGGCTAAAGAGAGACTTGTATAAACTTTCTACCCAGAATTCTTCCATTGACACTTCAGGATCCGCCATACTAGTACACAAACTCAGAATTGCTTGGGTAATGGAACTGAAAGGAGAGTAGGAAATGGCTCTTATCTGGTAGCAAGGACTTTTTCTGTTTATCTGCCACTGCGGTCCCATGCCTTCAGGAGGACTCAAAGGAAGACAAAACAGGATAGCAGCAAAGTTGAATGAACGTGTGAGGCTCCTCCCATGGGGCCATAAATAAAGCTCAAGTCAATATATCTAGGGTAGGACAGGACAGGACAGGACCAGGCACCATTTCCCAAGGGGCTGGAGTCAGGCATGCCCATGTATATCTCAGGACTTTGGATGGCTGCTTCCGGGAGCTGTGCAAAGCGACGGCAGGCAGGGAGCCTGCCTTAGCCCCACTGCGCTGCTGACTGGACTTTAAATGGCCCAGTCAACTCTGCTGACGGGGGCCACTAGGGTCCCTTTCCAACCAGGAGTTCCTGTCGAAAACCAGAAGCCTAGCAACCCTACCTGCTTCCCCTCACTTGTCTCCAGTTGCCCTCCCCTCCAAGGTCCCTTCTGCACTGCTTTGACTCCCTCCTTCAAAACCCCCCAGCAATGGTCTTCAGATGTTTCCTCCTACCTACCCCTCAGCTACCAGTGGTGCCACTTGAGGCCTCAAGCTGGGGTGAAGCCCACACCATGTAGTGCAGGGATTGGCAACCTTTGGCATGTGGCTTGCCAGGGTAAGCACACTGGGGGTCAGGCTGGTTTGTTTACCTGTCATATCTACAGGTTCAGCTGATCATGGCTCCCACTGGCCACGGTTCGCCATTCCAGGCCAATGGGGGTGGTGGGAAGCAGCGGCCAGCAGTCAGCCCACGCTGCTTCCTACAGCCCCCAATGGCCTGGAGCAGTGAATTGTTGCCACTGGGAGCCGTGATTGGTTGAACCTGCGGATGCAGCAGGTAAACAAACCAGCCTGGTGGGCTGCATGCCAAAGGTTGCTGATCCCTGATAGTGCCTTGGTCCATGAACTAGGGCCTCTATAACCTAGGAGCATGTGACAAATCAAGTGTGTAGAGGGGGGGTAAGGTGACCAGATGTCCTGATTTTATAGGGACAGTCCTGATTTTGGGGTCTCTCTTATATAGGCTTCTATTACTCACCCACCCTTTCCTGATTTTTTTCACATTTCCTATCTGGTCACCCGGGGCAGGTGAGGCCTTACAGCTGGAGTCAGGTGTGTGGGGTGTGGGATGGGAGGCCTTACCATATGTGATTGTGCACCACAAACGTGATCTGTTTCTCTGCACCACCTTGCTCCCTCCTTATTGGCATCCTGGACTGGGCCCTTTGCTATGGCTCAAGGGCTGGGATTGAGCCATCCTGGCCCCACTCTGCCTTGGGTACTAGCGGGAGAGGGTGGTGCAGTTTGGGCTGCTGGGTGGGGCCTGCACAGGAAAAAAGGCCTGGCAGAGGAAACACCATTCCCTGGGCATGGCCATCTCCTCCCCACAATCAGCACCCTCAGAGCCAGCTCCTCAGTAGCATCCCTTCCCCCTATAGACAGCTCCTCCTCTTTCCTCCCTCCCCCCCATGGCACTCTCCACAGCCAGCACCTCCTACCCCCACAGCACCCACACCCCATGAGCCAGCACCTCCTCCCCTCATGACACACTGCTCCCAAGCCAACACCTACCTCCCTCATGGCACATCCCACCCCAAAGCTAACACCTCCCCACCCCATGCCACCCCCCCCCCCACCAGAGGCAGCACCTGCCCCCTCCATCCCCCAGAGCCAGCACTTCCATCACCCTAGCACTGTTCCAGATGCAACTATCCAGCACCTCAGGGAGGCTAGCCCCCAGCTGCCCTGACCTCTCCTTCCCCTGCTAGAGCCACAAGCACCCCATGACTGCCAGCCCTGCCCCCCTCTTTCCCCCTCAAGCACAGGGCGGGCAGCCCCAGCTGCCCCACTGTGGCCCAGCAGCATGGCCCTCCCAGCCCCAGCCCCAGCACGCTGCTGTGAAGATGAGCAATCAGCCTGCCTGGGCTGGGGCCAAGGGGGAAGGGCAAGGGCAAGCAGTGGGGGGGAGTTGGGGGGGGTCTTCCAGACAAAGCATGGGCAAGGCCATGCTGGGCTGTTTGGGAAGGCACAGCCTCTCCCAGCCTACTATACATGCCACCCATGGGCACCTCCTGCCCCAACAGGCAGCATGTGGACAGACCCAGAGAGGCAGCACTACCCCTGCCAGCCAGCAGCTGCCCAAGCGCCTCTGCCATGTGCTATGGGATGTAGGAGGAGCCCAGCCAGCTAGGCACCGTATGGCCTCAGAGGTGGCAACAGCACTAGTAGCCGGGGGATCAACTTTTACTGAATGAGTTGGGGGAGGAAGCACCTCTCTCCAGATGCTTGTGATGCCTGCCAATTACCACGCACACCCTGCCCCCAGCCCTGCACTGCTCCCCCCCGTCTGCTCTGTGCCAACCAGACCATGTGGTGCCCAACCCTCATGTGTACCTTCCTCCCCAAAACTCAGTCCAGCAGCCATGGTTCCTGCTCCTCTCCCCTAGGGCTGGGAAGGTTAGGCACATTCGCTCCCTGCCCAGCTTGAAGTGGTCAATGTCCGTCTCTCGCTCGCTTGCTCGCTCTGTTCTTCAGGGCACCACCGAGGAGGGTCAATGTCCTGCCTTCCCAAATTAAGCTATCATCTTCAGGAGCATGGCAGCTGTCATGCCCCTGGATAGGCCTAAGCCTTGGACCTTATTGAGCCCGATCAGTGCCATCTTGTTATAGGCGGGGGGCAGGGGAAGAGTGAAGCCCTGCTGCCTAGACACGGGAGTCCGAGTGGTCGGCCAGCTTGCTATACATGCATGGTGAGGCTCCCGCCCAGAGGACGCCTGCTAGGGTGTGAGATGGCCACAGGCCAAGCTTGAGCCAGGATGGCAGTCAGACGATGCTAGACTTTGGCCCCTCTGGCGGAAGGAAAGCCAGTGACCTTGCTGCTTGGATTAGGGGCCTTGGGGGCGGGGGTGTGTGTGAGGTGTGGGGGAGGGCGGTGCTAGCTCTGGAGAGGGGTGCCACGAAGGGGAACGGGGGGGGGGTGTTGGGGCTTGGGTGCAGAGGGAGGGATGTTACGGGGCGGGGGGTGTGCAGGAAAAAAGGCCTGGCAGTGGCAACACTGTGCTCAGGGACCACCAGCCCCCTCCCCACAACCAGCCCTGGCAGAGCTGGCTCCTCTGCAGTCCCCACCCATGACGACACCCCCCCCCCCCCCCCCCAAAGCCAGCACCTCCCTCCCCTTTGCCACCTACTCCAAGGCCAGCCCCTTGCTCCCTCATGGCACGCGCCCCCCAACCCCAGAGCCAGCACCTCTTCTCCTATGGTGCACCCTCCCTCCCCCGATGGCACTGGGAAGGATGTTGGCGCTGGAGGTGTGTGGGGGAGGGAGAAGGGCCCTCGGAGAAGGGAGGTGCTGGCTCTGATGGGGGATGGCGGTGCTGGCTCTGGGGGAGGGAGGGGAGGGCACATGGGGTATGGGAGAAGGTGGTACAGGCTCTGAGTGGGTGGTGCCATGGGGGCAGGAGATGTTGGCTCAGGGGGCTGGGCGGGTGGGGGGGAGAGGGATGGTGGAGTCCACAGTGTTGCCACTGCAGTGCCTATTTTCCTGCACAGCCCCCCACCCCCACCAGCCTCCTGAATGTCAAAGACGGCCATGGGTGAAACACTGATCACAGTCAGAAGCCCTTGCCCCCTTCCCTCAGGTAGTGCCGCCATGTCCCCCATTCCATCACGCACTCCCATCTTCTCTCCCCCCACCTCCCGGCTCAGCTTCACCAGGCTGGGGCAGGGGGGGGTGGTTGGGGTGTGGGAGTGGGGTGAAGGCTCTTGCTCAGGGTGTGGGTTCTGGGCTGAGGTGTTAGGAGTGCAGGGGGGGGGTTTGCTGACCTAAGGCAAAGGGTTGGGGTACAGGAAGAGGTGGGGGGGGGGGCTGCTGTCTCCAGCCAGCACTTACCTCAGGCAGCTCCTGGAAGTGACCGGCATGGCCAGCACCTAGGCAAAGGGGCCAGGGGACTCTGTATGCTGCCCACACCCACAGGTGCAGCCCCATGCAGCCTAAGAGCTGCATATAGTGGCCGCTTCTGGGAGCCACAGGGAGCCTCCCTTAGCCCCGCTGTGCTGCCAACTGGACTTTAGCAGCCTGGTCAGCGATGTTGACCAGAGCCACCAAGGTCCCTTTTCGACCAGGCATTCTGGTTAAAAAAAAACCCGGACTCCTGGCAACCCTAGTGCTGGGGCTGTGCTTGGCTATGCCATGCGACCCATTCCTCAAACAGGGGCTTGGCCACTGCTGGAGCCAGCCTCACTAAGTGTGAAAATACCTGCTCTAATGCCTAGCCATGGCTGGAAGCTCGGAGGTGACCAGTCCCATTTCCTTGCCTCCTGGGAAAAAGAGTAGCCAACCAGGGCTACTAGACCAAGTTCTCCCACCTCTCAGGAGCCACAGAAGTGTCTGGGGAGGGGAAGAGGCGAAAGAGCCCAGCAGTGCCAGGGTAGTCTCTAGACCTGCCCTCTTTCCCCTGCCACCAGAGAGCCAGCCCCCCCCCCCACAAACAATCGGCAGCAGGATATATAGGGAAGGGGGAAATGAAGCATTCCCTGCTCTCCTCCCATGCCTGAGAGCAGGAGCCGGTGTGAAGAGGCTCCACAACTGCAGGAGGAGTAGAGGTGGGACTGCTGGGGGCAAACATGGGTTATCTGAGAGTGCGTCGGTGGGGGGTAGAATTGGTGCAGTCATGGGGAAGCAAAGTTGATGTACTGAAGACTGGGGCAGATGTAAGGGCTTGGACACTATTGATACAGCAACAGATTTACATGGGGCTGTGTAATTAGTTGCTAGGCAAGCAAATGGGCAGATGTGGTGGTGGGGGGCATGGTCTTCATGGGAATTTTGTAGAAAAGCCATCAAACAGCACCATGTACAAATTTGTGTCATTTGACCACAGCTAGGTCTTCCTGTAAGAGCTCCTGCACTGAGGGGTAAAACACATTTTTCACTGTGAATCTGTGAGCTGTTGTAGCACTGTAACTGTCCCACACACTGGGGACGGGCACTAGGAGCTCAAGAGGATAGTGTGTTTTGGTTTAGCATCTTTTTTAAAAAAAAAAACCTTAAGCTTTTGGGGATAATTTCATGATGTTTCAAGGGTAGAGGTCTGACTCCCACCCCCACCCCGAGGTTGGAAATACTGCTGTGTCACTGCAGCAGGGCTCTCCCCCTATAACTAGCCCGTGGCCAAGAGGAGACAAGAGCTGCTAGAGCAGTGGAAGGGACGGGGAGCAGCAGCCATGGGGTGACGAGGGCTGCTGAGGTGAAGGTTAAGAAAGCAGAAGCGCTGTGCTCCTCCTGAGGCTTATTGCTACCATAACTGTGCCTGCTGCTGCCTTTCCAACTCTCCTTTGACAACTCGTGTTAAAGGGGCCACTGCTACCTGCCTTAATACACGTGATACGTGCCTATATGAATAGCTAACAGAAAGGTGCCAGGGGCTAGCACTCATAGTTCCTAGGTAGAGCACAGGACTAAAACTTGTGCACTGCATTTGGCTTCTTCTGTTAAGCTCTCCATCAATTGCTAAGAAGATCCCCAAGGGGGAAAGGTCAGGATCTTCCCCTTAGCTCTGCTAGGATATACCTCAAGGAAAGGGGGAGTGTCCCTGCCCCCCCCCCCATTGACTCCCCCTTTTCAGCAGCCACAGCCATCTACCTGGGTGATGGGGAACCTGGAGCCCCTTCCCTAGTTAGGGATCATTCTGAGGGAAGCAGCTCCAGAAGCAGCAGCAGCTGGATTTTGAAGTCCCTTCTGCTGCCAGCTGTTCCTTTTACAAATGCTAGCAAAGAGGGTTGAAGGAAGGAAGGATGGATGGATGCAGGAGCAGCAGAATGAAGCTGGGGGTGTTCTGTAGCTGTTCCCAAACAGTTTTAGGACTTGTCTAAATTAGTATTTAACATGTAATGTCTGCATGAGGTAGCTAAAATGGACTGGGCACTCACCATGGCTGTAACTCAGTGTTTCTCAAACTGGGGTGGCTGCTTGCGTAGGGAAAGCACCTGCCCCGTCCACAGGTCCGGCCGATCGTGGCTCCCACTGGCCACGGTTCAGTGCTGTGGGCCAATGGGGGCTGCTGGAAGCAGCAGCCAGTAAGTCCCTTGGCCCATGCCGCTTCCAGCAGCTCCCATTGGCCTGGAGCAGCGAACCATGGCCAGTGGGAGCCGCGATCGGCCGGACCTGCGAACGGGGCAGGTAAACAAACCGGCCTGGCCTGCCAGGGACTTTCCCTACACAAGCAGTGACCCCAGTTTGAGAACCACTGCTGTAACTCAAGCAATTTAGCATGCTACAGGCAATGTGTTTGTCTACACTATGCTCTCAAAACACATAAGTACATTAGTGAACAGGTGCAAATATCACACCTTAAATTCTAGTCTAGACAAGGCTGCTGCTCTCCCCTTCTCCTTGTGCTGCCCTTTGGGTGGGAGAGGGAGAGGCTCCATTTGGAAAGCTGGCTTTCATGGCAGCAGCTGGTTTCAATGGGCACAACATCTCATTGCCCTGGGTGCTTGCCCTCCACCGCAGAAGCAAAAGCTTCCATGTCTTTTCTTCAAGCATTCCAGAACACAGACTTATCAAACCACTTTCCATACCCTTAGCCCCACCCCTTGCTCTGGCCACACCAAGAGATGCAGCCCCACTCTTCCAAAGCCTTCCTCCCTAAGGATCAATGACCTGAAGTAGGCCAATGTATGTGCCACCCCTTCACATCATGTTAGGGTCACTTTGGCCTTTCTGAAACACTCCTTAAGTCCTGAACAAAGCTGACTAAGATCAGTAGATCCTTGCAGGGACTTCAGCTCACACAAGGATAAGGTTTACTCTGGACATGTGTAAGATTCATTTCTAGGTGTTGATGGAGGCCCATGTAATTGAGCCTATCCTGCACTCTTAACAGAGCTGCAACTAGCAGCTCTCTTCCTTTCCTAGCAAGGGAGATGGAAGGTACAGGAACAGGGGATGGGGAGGGGAGCTAGCATTGAAGAAGTCTCACAAGAATAACTAACAGCTCAGATGAACCTCCCAACAGCTGCAGACACCAGAAAACTTAACAGCTGCTGCTGTCACCTTCTTCCTGCCTCTCCAACTCTTCAAGACACAGGACTGACCTAAACGAATGCAAGCCTGCTTTTATCTCTTTCCTGTTCTGCAGATAGAACCTTTTTAGAGATTAGGTATAGGACTCTTTCATAGATCATGGCTACTAAAGCTGTTTCTGAAGCTGCTGGTGGAACACAGAGGCCTGCAGGCCTCCAATGTTGAGGCTACACGTAGAGGTTGAGGGCATGTTCTCAAATTTTCTTTGGTTATACCGATAGCTGAGGCAGCAGCGTCCTGCTCCTGCCCCACCCCACAGCCAAGTTTCCCGTACCAATAGCTAACCCAGAACTGATGCTGAGACAGATTTGTGGCCATGTGTACCAATTTTTTAAGCTCCTAGGGCCAGATTCTAGTGGTATTTAGGCACCTAAAGATGTAGTTAGGGCATTTTGAAAAACTGACTAGGTGCCTAACTCCCATTGCTTTTTATGCTTTAGGCATCTAGGGCCTTTTGAAAATCCCACTACATCTTTACCTATGTAAATTTAAAATCTGACATTTTGTTAGTCCTGGGTAAGGAACTAGAAGGTATTATTATGCACGGCTTAGGAAGTTTAAACCAGTGGTCCCCAATGCTGTGCCAGTGGGCACAATGGCGCCCGCGTACTGGCCGGCAGACAAGCATCCGCCAAAATGCTGCCAAAAAGTGGCATCATCAAGAGGTGTCGTCGCCGAAATGCCACGTCACCTTATTTTCGGCGGCATTTCGGCGGCGGTGGCTCTTGATGACGCTACTTAAGCAGCTTCTCGGCCGCAATGCCTCTTGACGTTGCCACGGTCCTCGGTGGCTCGTTGTCCGGTGCCTGCCACCCGGAAAAGGTTGGGGACCACTGGTTTAAATCATAGATGGGTAAATCCTTCAAATGACTCCCACTACCAAAGTTCAGGAATGTAGGACACATTATAATGGGTCTGGCCTATTTCCCTGCTCTAATCACAATGATTAAGGCACCAAGCTCTGATGGCAGAGGAGGGTGTGGGAAATATCTATGGTACGCCTATGCTCCCATCACTATGCTCTCTGAGTGCCTCACAGTCTTTGAATGCATTTATCCTCACAATATCCCTGTGAAGGGATGCCTGCCATTGCCTCATTTTACAGATAGAGAAGTGAGGCAAAGAGACTAATGTCCCATGTCTCACACAGTCTATGGCAGAGTCAGGAATTGCACACGGGTCTCCTGAGTTGTAGGTTAGTACCCTAATCACTAAACCAGGGGATCTCAATCTTTTCCTGTCTGAGGCCCCGCCCCCCACATGCTATAAAAATTCCATGACCTAGCTGTGCCACAACTGTTTTTCAGTAGATTAAAAGCCAGGGCGAGCATTATGGGGGTAGCAAGCAGAGCAATTGCCCGGGGCCCTCGCAAAGCTAAGTTAGTCAGGCTTTGGCTTTCTGCCCTGGGCCCCAGTGAATCTAATGCTGGCCCTGCTCTCTGGCTTATTTTGGCAGACCCCCTGAAACCTGCTCACAGCCCCCCAGGAAGCACCAGACCCCTGGTTGAGAACTGATGCACTAGACCATCCTTTCCCCGTTAGATAGAGGTAGGAAGAATACATCTTCTTGCCTTTTAGACAGGGATGTAGAATGAAGCTGTCTGCCACAATGCCTTCGGCAGCTAGTCCGAAGTAGGATGCAAGATTCCAGCCACCCTACTGGAAGGTGTTTCCTGGCCCAGGTATCTCATCTACAGCTCTTGTAAATTCCTGGATTGGCGTAGACTCAAAAATCTGGCTGACAAACTCCGGAAAAGCTGCCTCTACCAATGGCATCAGAAGTATCATTCTGGTTCACTTATTTTGAGTACACAAGTGAGTGGCTGAAAAGGTCATCCACAAGGCTGTATCCTTGATAAGCAGTCAGTATGGACTACTCCTTTGTCAAAGACCCTTGGTGCAGAGAATACTGGTATTGGGGCCAATTTCTGCACATCAAGAGAGCAAACTTCAAGGACTTGGCCATTGATGTGGGCACATAAAAAAAGTCCAACGGTACCCAGAAATCTGGCATTTTATGTCATAGGGCTAGGGGAAAGCTCAATGGAAGCACTGCAACCTTTCAGCCAGCTTCAGAGATGACCAGGTCTGACTTGGCCAGGTTCTTGAACTTGCACTGCTACTAAATCCTCCCAGCTTAGTCTCCTCCCTGCACCATTATCCATTTAAGGACAAAATACCTCGTTGGATAAGGCAGAGCTTAGTACCCTCAATTTCGAGAGTCAAGGCTTAGACAGCAGTACTACCTCAATATACAGCAAGAAGTTCCGGGCTTAAAAAGGGACACAGAAAAATGATAAAAGACAAAAACACCCTATCACCTGGGGGTGAACACTTTCCCCAAATTGATCACTCCATATCTGACTTATCAGTCCTCATCCTCAAAGGAAACCTACCCAACACTTTCAAAAGATGAGCCTGGGAACTTACATTCATAACTTTGTTAGACACTGAAAATCATAGTCTCAAAGAACTGTATTTATGGCCTAATACAACAATCTGTAACCTACTATTCTGCCTTGCCCATCCCCCCACCCACCCCGCTTTTGTCCTATGACTACAGGAGTGTTAACAGGCACTTCACCTTGAATGGTTCCTTAGAATATGTGCTAACTACTTGTACTAAACTATCTGTTTGACCCCGTATTTAGCAGTGGCACTCTGAGTACCTTTCCCAAACCTGAGGAAGAGCTGAGTAGCTGGAAAACTAGTCTCTCTCACCAACAGAAGTTGGTCCAATAAAATAAATTATCTCACACACCTTGTCTCTCTATAATCCTAAAAAATAAACTATACTTGAGGCAGGCAGTTTTGAAGCCCCAAACTCTGAAGCCACAGAGGTTTTATTAAATGTTTCATGGAGGAGCCCAAGTACAGGCACTAAGGCACCAATGTTCTCAAAACACAGACACAGAAGCACCAAGGCAAGGTGACAGCTCACCAAAACCCTGATATGAGATGGAACTAGAAAGTACTGTGAATACAGGTGCTGACAAGGACAGGCCAAGGCAAACTGAGACAAGTGCCTAAAAAATCTTGACCAGAGACTGCTCCTGGTGGAAGTCTGAGAAGAAGTTCCTTCACTAAGGAAAAAACTTCCAGTAGTTTTGTTGCCTAAGAACAGTGGTTAGAGTCCTGAGTGGTGCACACAACCACTAGAAACAGGGAAAGGATGAGGATCACTTGCAGAGTTCTACCTTTCTTGTGCTGCAAAGAGCATAAGAATTTAAGTGTGTAGATTTCCTTTGAGCATGGGGACTGAGAGGTCAGATATAGTGATCATTTTGTGAAAAGTGTTCACCAACAGGTAATAGGGTGTTTTTGTGCTGTAAGAGCACAAGAGCCAGAAGACCTGCCAAAACACAATCTATAGAGGGAAAAAATGTTTCCACTGGAATATATGGAAGGAATGGAATGGTTGTCCAAAAAAATTTAGAATAGATTGTGGTGTTACACAAGCACCAAAGTGCTTGTGGATATTCAAGGACCCAGGGTATTTTCCCCCAAATATTTTTAAACTTAAAGCATACATCCCACCAATATATTCTCTATGTTATGACTTTCAAGTTAATTACCTTATTGGAAAGTTGCCTGCTGGCCTCCGAGAGAGAGTTTTGGAGAGGCCAGGCCTAAACTAATTTCTCATATAATTTTCAGTGGAAGTGTTAAGAGGCAAACTTTAGGACCACTGCTACTGTTTTAGACACAAACATAGAAACTTTAAAATATCTGTTTGAAGAAATAGATTGAAGCCATTTCTGTAGAACCAATGACTTTCATTTAATTTTTACATCTGGCCTTTTTCCTTGCCCACTTCTGAGAACAGTACCATACTTCACATGGAGTGAATGTTAAAACTGATTTTTAGTAACTAAGGAAAACTACTGCATTTATGTGCTTAGGGCTCAAACTGGCAATCTGATCCACGTGGATGGATCTCTGAGTTCATGTGTAACCCCTTTGACTTTAGTGGGATTCTGCCCAGGCAAAAAGATTAATTGCTGCTGATTAGATCACAAGGCCCTGGTTTGTAAGATGTCTGCCAGAATACTGTAGCAGAATTTCCAGGTATACTGATTAAGTGCATTGGTTGACAGACAGTCCACTTGCAACACCAGAGGAATTTTTGCACTTAAGAGAATAAGATGGCTCTAGTTAGGGATTTATTGAGGTAGGATCTAATGTGTAGTGTGGTCTAATCTTGTCGACTTTTATTATTTGGTTAAAAGTCACAGTATAGCGAACATCATGAAAAAAAGACTACATTTTCTCCAATATTAAATCTTTATTATATACAAAAATATTTTGTTGCAAATTAACATAATTTCACATATTTGTACATTAATATTTTTATGCTGGACTATGCATGGCATGAAAAAGATAACTGTGTAAAAGACAACATGATAATGGGGGGGATCTTTGAATACAAAATGATTAAAAACCATAGTCCGACATGTAAGCTGATTTTATCCATGTAAAGATATAATACTAACAGGTTCCATTTGTTGGACCTGTTCCACAATATCGTATTTCTTAGGCAAAAGTTTCGTTGCTAAGTTATTTTCAGTGTCTTGCTTCAGAAAATACAACTCAATAGTTGGTTAATGTGGCAACGACAAGGTTTTCTTAGTTTTGTTTTTTGCACTGCTGAGACCTGTATACATCAGAAGAGAACAATTTTTAAAACTCACAAGTACCAAGTCCAGTTTTAAAATTTAATAAGTTACACAAAAAGCATGCACGTTAACATCCAGAAGAAAAAGCCACTTGTGAAAACACGCGAGGTAAGTCAAATCTTAATTCAAGGTGACAGAGACATATTTTATATAAATGTAAATCAGAGTTTCACTTGACCGAAATCTTGAAAATTCTTAGCACAATCCCCTGACAAAGAAACTCCAGATTTTAGACTTCTTCAGTAATGGTGGGTCCCCTTACTGTACCACAATATATAGAAACATTATACATATGAAGTGTACGATTTGTGGAAGAAGAGTATACTCAACATGCATTTTTAAAAGTCAAGAAAAAGTTTATGGAAGTAATATTTTGTACATCATGAACACAGTATGATGTCCTGGACCGTGTTTTGAAACAGAATAGACACCAGTTCAAAACTGCATTGTACTGGCCAATATACTGCCATCCAACAAAACCCAATGTTAAAAGGAATCTTGTGACTCCTGCTCTATGCCTTATTTGAGAGGTTAGATAGTACGGAAAAGCCACTTGGGTTCTGGAGGAAGCGTTACTAATCTTCATGTTCTAGAGAAGTACATGTTGGGTTTCTTATGGAGCAATATTTAGAGCAGCCTTGGAGGTGCCCAACTATCCTGTTCTTGAGCCTGGATAACAGCTGGCAGAGACTTATTAAAAAGAAAAGAGAGTACAGGAGAAAGTGTCCCCATAGCCAATGTAACTCTTTCACGCTTGAGGACCCAATCTTACATTAGCAGCAAAGGAAGGGGAATCCATGCCCACTAGCATGGAATTATGAATTATTATAAAAATTATGAGTACCAAAAATCTTTCCTTCTAATGTACGTGTATGATTTCACATTTACTTCTGAGTAGAATTTGCTCCATAGAATATAAATACTGCCCACTATAAAAAGTAATTAACTGTTTATAGATGGGTTTACTTAACAGAAATGGAACTACATACTTTACAGAATGCCTTTAGTCAAGATGCTTTTCATATTTTGTACAGTTAAACTAGAACTTGAATAGAAGTACAACATACTGCAAATGACATAAAAGACAACATATTGCAAATACTTTCTTACAGACAAGACCCACTGACTTACTTGGGAATTCTCTATGCTGAAAAACGGTGGGGTATGATTCCTCATGGTGATGGACATGTTAACCACCACTCCTGTTATGAACTCATGTACCAAAATATCCCTTTTAAAAACAAGTAGGACCTGACATTTTCAACACTGAATTTGGCAGTATAAATTATACTTAGTAATCTCTCCAGGATTTAATGAATGGGCCACAGTTCTAAATGCAGAAGCATGAACGTGCCTTTGAAAAGGAGCATGCATGTTCCCCACTGGGTTTCTCAACTGGGTTTTGAGGCAAAAACCCCTAAGTACCACACTAAGTTTAGAATCTAGCCTCATATCTGTATTACAGTAGTGCCTAGAAGTACCACCTGAGCTGGGGGCAGTATTGCAGTAGGCACTATGTAGACACAGTGAGAAATAGTGTTGTTTCTAAAAGCTTACAGTCTAAATAAGCAAGACAAAGTGTGGAGGGGAAACAGAGGCACAGAGAGTGGAACTGACATAGGCAAGGTTATACAGAAGGTGAAGGGCAGAGCTGGGAAAAGAACCCAGATCTCCTGATTGCCAGTCTAGTGCCTGACCCACCAGACCACAATTGTTTTTGCTGTAGCTAAAATAAGGAACAGTATGGACACAAACTTTAAAAAGGACCCAGCCAGGCATTTTTCATATTTCATAAAACATTTTTCTATTTCGTATTTGCATCACCATCCTGGAAACCTAGGACAGCTCAAGTGCTGAGCATCAGGCAATTTGTACAATAAAAGCACTGAAGTTTGATTTTAAAAGACACAATTAGGATTGTATGCAAGGAGCAGGAAAAAGTAGGTCACATTTTGAGCCTTCATAATCCTTGACAGTGTCTTTAAGCACAGAAATTCAAAGTTAAGGTTGACTTGTCATCCTGTTCCACACAATTCTTGCACCTCAATACACATACAGAAATTCTGATCTGAAAACACTGCACAAGGGAAAAAAATAATCAGACTGTGCTGCCCATAAGGCTGAGTTTCCTTGCCGGTGTCAATTTATGATACTGCTCTAATTTCACATTTTTTTATTTAATACTGAACATTTTAAAAGTCCTTCATAAAATACATATAAGTTGACAGGTTCTATTATGGTTTACCACACTGAACCTTAAACAAACTCTGGCTTGTCACAATATTTAGAAACTTAAGTTGAATCAATAATATAACTTTTAAAGAACAGAGTTATTATGAATGAATCAGTTATGCACCCGAAATATTTGCATTAAAGTTTAGTTTGGTGTTTACTTAAATTAGTCCATCTATGAAACAGGGTGGATTGATTTATATCAAAGCAATTGAAATCAGCAATCAGGAAACCTTTATTTAAATAATCTATTTTAATTGTATTTTGCATGTGTACATTTTAGTTATTTTCCCTTAAGATTGATTCTTATTGATTGGTAACCATTAAAACATGTTGATTTGCAACTAAATATAGCCTTTACACTAAACTGGTGTGTGTTTTGCTAACCAGGAGGATACATTATATCTATGCATATTTAAGCAATTATATAGCTTAACATACATTTGTTCAGATTCTTAATTTTTACATTTTTTATGTTAGAAAATGGTGAATGATGCATTTCTTATTTACTAGATGATTATTTTACTTGTGATTTGTTTCAAGATGTATTTGGATGGATATTTTAATTAAATTAAAGATGCACAAAACCAAAAATTTTTAAACATTAAATAAAACTACATCAAATGTGCTACACGCTTAAGAAAAAAGTTTATCAAAGAATGTTTTGCATTTAAAATTGGAATTGAACTGATAGTTTCTGGTCACTTTGTTCAAGATTTTAGAACTAGTAGATCTCATCCTGACACCTAGTTTTTATTCCTAGGTTGGAAGAAGAAAACAACCTTTCCTGGTTTTCAACTCCCAATTGGTTTCTTAATTATGAATGAACTAGTAACTGAACTGAACTAGTTGAATAAAGTGAAATAAATAAAATATTGTTTCTGCACCTGCAGAAGAGGCTACTGCTGTCAAAACTGCTGTGTTAGCCCTTAAACAGACTTTGGTTCCAGGTGCTTCGCCAGTGATTACCACCAGTTCAGTGGTTTGATTTTCTTTAAAAGTTGGCAGCAAACATGAACTGCTTATTATTTTTTTGTATTTAATTTAAATTATTTTAATAGATAATAAGTTTGATGACCTATGCTAAGGTCTATTTCAAATTTAAACATATTATAAAAATAAACCTGCATTTAATTTAACTTAAAAAAATCCATTTTTTTCTTTTTGATCTTTTAAAAGAAAGCATCAATTTTTTTCCATCCTGCCATGGAATAATTTGTGGTTCATGACATTCTGATTGCATTCTAGCAAAATGCTATCATTCACAGGATGAACTCAATATTTCCTCGATAACTCTATACATACACGTACACAATTTTATGGTACCTCATGAACTGCTTAATATAGATAGAAGTTACAGATACAGAATAATTTTTAGAGTGAGCAAATGTATATTTTTAAAAATATATACATTTATTAATAATCACCACCATCCAGATAGAGATATATGTGCTAGTTTTCAATATATCTCATATGTAGGAATATTTCCTTTTGATTAAGTCTTGGTACATCAGTAATATGATTGTGTACATTAACATTTTTTTGTTTTACCATCCACGCATGCACACATTCACCTCCCAGCTATTTTACTATTATGAAGATAAAAGCAAACTAATATATTCATGTACCGTACAAATTTAGCAACATCTCTAACTCACTCACACATACCCATTGTGGTGTTATGATTAGTCAGCATAAAGTTTAGCTACTTTACTTTTCCAGTGTCCAGGAAAAAGTGAGCAAGTGCTTAATACTCAGAAGATGAACCAAACACAAAAGTGATTTCTGGACAATAGGAAATGTTATAATTTTAAACCCCCAAAATACTATTAACAATATAGTACATGCTATGAGAAATATTTTCATTTTTTCAAGCTTAATGCATTCACAGCATCTCATCATTACTTGTATATTATGCAGGTCAGTCTAACTTGTGTATCTTCTAGCCCAGTGGTTCTCAACCAGGGGTACGCAGAGGTCTTCCAGGGGGTATGTCAGCTCATCTACATATTTGCTAGTTTTACAACAGGCTACATAAAAAGCACTAGCGAAGTCAGTACAAACTAAAATTTCGTACAATGACTAGTTTATACTGCTCTGTATACTATATTATACTATACAGTAACAACGTGCATATACACACTGTATTAAACATGCGTTTTATGTCATTTACTGATGCATGCAAGCACATTAATGAGGTTGAAGTTTTCATGGTATGTATGCAGTTCCAATGTAAAAACGGACCAATTTTTAAAACAAGATGCTGGAAGCGGTGGTAGTGGTGACAATGAAATTTGTAAGAAATTGAAAATGACTGCAAAAACTCCATCAGTTCTGCGAGGAATATGTTGCTTTTGGATTCACATCTACAAATAGCGATCCACCTCAAACTTTGTGTTTCCTTTGTGGAGAAGTCTATTAAACAACAGTATGAACCTGGCATATTTGCAACAATGTTTGAAGACAAAACATCCTGTGCATGTGTGTAAACTGGTAGAACTTTTTCAAAGAAAGGTTTCTGAGTTCCAGATTTGCCAGCTTAAAATGAAAAAAGCTTAAACTATTTCTACAAAAGCACATGAAGCCTCACATGCGGTCTCCTTTCTTATAGCAAATCAAAGAAGCCGTACACTATTGCAAAAGATCTGATTCTGCCTGCTGCTGTGGCGCTTGTTAAAAAAGCAGTTGATACGCTCAAGAAAGAATCCTTATCAAATGATACTGTGTGTCGAAGAATTGAAGAAATGGCTGAGGAAATTTTTTCTCAACTTGTAGAGAAACTTAAAATGGCAAAAGCATTTGCCTTCAGCTTGATGAGTCACGGATATTAGTAGAGAAGCTCAGCTAATTACTTATGTTCGATACCCTGAAGCTGGTATCAATAAGCACATACTGTTTTGCAAAAGTTTAAATGCAAACTCAATTGGAGAGGACATTTTTAAACTGACTTTTTCTTCCAAACACGATTTGAGTTGGAATTCATGCAAAGTCATCTGCACTGAGAGGGCCACTGCAACGACCGAGAGAGTGAACGGACTTGTAGCTAGGATCAGGAAAGAAAATCTTTCTGTGCAGTGGGTGCACTGTATCATACACAGAGAGGTATTTGCTTCAAACAAGATGAGTTCTTAACTGCATGAAGTTTCAAATGAGTGTCAAAATTGTCACTTTATCAAGTCCAGGCCCCTCAATGCTCACCTGTTTTGCATTGTTTGCGTAGAGATGGAGTCAGAACATCAGCTACTGTTGCTTCACACAGAGGTTAACTGGCTTTCATGATGGAAAGTACTTGACAGACTGTCTGAATTATACACAAGTTCATGCGTTTCTTTCCGATCATTCATTCCCTCAGCCATTTCTTCAATTCTATGACACCCAGTGTCATTTGATAAGGGTACTTTCTTGAGAGTATCAACTGCTTTTTTATCAAGCATGTTTTCTGCAAGCGCCACAGCGGCAGGCAGAATCAGATCTTCTGCAATAGTGGACGGCTTCTTTGATTTTGCTACAAGAAGGGAGACAGCATATGAAACATTGTGTGCTTTTGTAGAAATAGTTGAAGCTTTAAGAATACTTTGTGGTTACCTCAACTTGCCTACCTCGCAGATACACTTAGCAATCTGAATTATCTAAATTTGTCCATGCAAGGCTGTGACACTAACATTCTGAATCTCTATGACAAAGTGAATGCTTTTATCAAGAAAACTGAATTCTGGAAGTCCAAATGTGGAGACAAAGACTTTACCTGTTTTCCACTGCTTCATGCATGTCACTGATTTCTGCACAGGAGAAATTGAGCAGAGCAAAATTAAAGATATAATAGTAGATCATTTTGCTCAATTGACCTCTGAGTTCATATTGTAGCGAGAGAGATTCTGCTTTGAATGTTCTGAAATACCATGAATATTTCAATAGAGGCTTACAGAAAAACCTCAGAAGGGGTTTAAATATTGCAAAAATTCACTTTTCCCAATTGATATAATTACGGTGGTGGCAGTACACCTCTATCCCGACCCGATATAACACGAATTCGGATATAACGCTGTAAAGCAGAATTCGGGGTGGGGGGGCGGAGAGGCTGGGCTGTGTGCTCCGGCAGATCAAAGCAAGTTCAATATAACGCACTTTCACCTATAACGTGTAAGTAGTTAGTTTTAAGGTTAAGGCTCTAATTAAGTAGAAATTAATGAGAGTTTAAATTTAGAAAATCCAACAAGGCTAATCAAAATGGGAGAGACAGGGATGAAGTAGTTCAAAATTAGGTTGTGGAAAGTTTAGCAAACAAGAGGGAGGAGCTTAGAAAGGTCTAGAATCCAAGATGGCATCAGAGGAGTAGCTTTCCTACCTAAAAAATAGGTATGATGTCATACGGAGGAGCTGAAAAACTAGCAGCTGATTGGCTGAGAGGAGCTGACCTTGAGAGAGCAAACAGTATATAAGGCTGACAGCCAGCAGCTGAGTTTGTGGGTTCAGACAGCAGGCTGAAACTATAGGAGGCTTCCAGCTAATAGGCTGAAAATAGTGGGTTTATAGTGGGTTCAGCCAGCAGGCTGAAACTGAAATAGGGAAGCTGCTTGAAAAGAAGAATGGAACATCCTGGAAAACAGCTACCTGAAAAGCAGCTACAACAGCAGAATTCCAAGGCTGCCATAGCAACTGCCTGCCAGCAGCTATCTTACCAGCAGCAACGAACAAGCAGCACCCACCACTGCATCCATGGCCCGACTGAGCAGTGAAACTGCAAGCTATGAAAACTGTGCTCTCTAAATTCAGACAAATCAGAGGGACCAATGGACGAATCACAGGGAAATTTTTAATAAGAAGTGTAAGTCTGATCTTTTTTTATCTAATATTTAAGAGTGTATGGGTTTGTCTGTAAATAAAGCTGGATGCCTGTGTCTTGAGGGAGATCTTCCCTTCCCCTCTTTTAATCGCTTGGCCAGTGCTTACAGGATGTTAAATGTTAAGTAAAGATTTTATGTTAAATGTTGTGACAATGATTTCTTATAGGTGTATATAGAGACTGCATATCTTACATTAAGTACAGGATTAGATTTGTGTATGTGGGATCTTTATATACATGTTACACTGAAGCTGCTGTATTCTTTGTGTGTGTAAATACTGTAAGCAGTTTGTCTTATTTAATTGCACTGCTTTAATTACGATGTTTTAAATGTAATTTTATTGCATTTTTACTATATTCTATGTATTCTTTCTTGCTTCATTAAATACATTGTAACCACTTATCTTTTAAATAAACAATTATTTTATTTTCAAAGAATTACTGCTTGTGTGTCTATCCTTGAGAGGAAGGCTGTATCCGTGTCCTTTTAGGGGGTAGCAAGACTAACTTGCCCTGGGGAGCCCTCTGTGGGTGAGAAACAAGCCCCCTGGTAACACTCTGGCAATTCCTTTAGGGCAGACCACAAACCTGGTTACCCTTTTAAGAAATTAAAAGTGCCATTGTAGGTAACGTAACTGGCGTCTAAAATTTTAGGGTAACAATATTGCCCCAACATTCAACACAACTTAGCTTAACTCGACTGGGTAAGAAACCTATTCAAAACATCAATTTTGTCAGATGTTAACAGCAGTAACCTCTCTGCCAGTCGGCAAGAAAATCTTCTTGAGACATTCTAAGACCAAGATCGGCAAATGAAGTTTAAAGACTCTGTACTAAACACCAGAACTGGGTTAGTGTGGAAAGAGTACAGTGACCTTGGGAACCATGCTTTGGATGTTCAGTTACCTTTTGGGTCAACATATTTTTGTGAAGTCTGATTTTCTGTTATGACTCCCAACAAGACAAAGAGTAGGAATAGACTCAATGTGGAGAAAAACTTAATTGTTGCTGTTGCTTCACTGCCTCCCAGAATGACAAGGCTCAAGTATCACACTGAAATGTAAGTACAATCAATATTTATATTCCAATCCATTTATTTTATAATTATATGGTAAAAATGAGAAAGTAAGAATTTTTCAGTAATAGTGTGCTGTGACACTTTTGTTTTATGTCTGATTTTGTAAGCAAGTAGTTTAAGTGAGGTGAAATTTGAGGCACGCAAGACAAATCAGACTCCTGAAAGTAGTATAACAGTCTGGAAAGGTTGAGAACCACTGTTCTAGCCTACCACCCCTTCCTACCAATATGTATTATGAGATGAAGCTATCAAGCTATCACCGTAGTTATGGTGGAAATAGCATCTTCATTCTCTAACCCTCTGGTGAATGGCAACCTCTCTAAAAGGTTAGTTTGAACTCAAAATTCTCATTTTTTTTAAAAGAGTAAAAGAAAAAAATTCAGCAATTTGAGTGACCATATGTGCTGAAAACCTATTTTTTATAGTTTAAAGAAAAGTTCCAATGTTTTCTGAACAGTTGTTTTAAATTCAAAGCAGGTGTGTTTATATAGCTAACCTGGTCCTCAACGAGGAAAGCATACTTCACTAAATTTGAAAGATTTGGTTAAAAAGTCTGGTAAAGAGTTTACTTTGCTTACCACCTTAAGTGCAGAGATCCAGATAATCCCCATAAAGGTTTTGATACACTAGGTTCTTATATACATCCTGTCAGACAATACTTCCTGTGAGGGAGTCCCAGAATCTCACTCCCCAGCTGCTTCTACATTAAAGACAATACCTAAAAGGATACAGCAGGCCTGATGGCACTTATGATAGGCTCCAGTGTGATCAATTTCACATTTTGCATGCTACTGAACACAGGAGGGCCTAGGCCCCAGCACAAACCACCACCACACTGTCCCTTTTGACAGTCCTATTTCTATGATGGTACTGGAAGTAGTACAGTAGTTTTCTGACTATACCTTGGTGCCTACATTTCCATTTGGGGAAATACGCTCTGACAAAGCTGCAGAGTAAGTGAAATTTGTAATATACGGCACTACAGTGTGGAAAGTAAAATCTTCTAATGTCACTCATTAAGGAGGAACTAGCTCAACCCACTTTTGGCATCACAGTTCAGGAGTTAGTCGTTTATAACTCATAATGAAAGGCGCAGTGTCTGTCTAGATAACATTTCCCACATACAGCACACGTTTATCTCCTATTACATAGTGTACAACAAGGACACTGATAGATCAATCATAGCTATAAAGTCCTATAGTACCAAGATTGAATCTTTAAAATATTCAAGCAAAGGCTCTGCTATTTGTTGGCAACAATAGATCTATTCCTCAAAGTACCTTTAGAGCAGTAGCATCATAGAACCTAGTCTCCTGAGAGTACCAAATAGAAAAAAAAGTGTCATGCTGGCACCAAATATTATGAAATCTACCAAACTTTTAAAAAGAAAAAAAACCAAACCCATATATACTTTGAAGAATTTAACAGAATAAAAACAAAGTAGTGATACAAGTTTTCCTTAAAAGTTTCAGACTCACTTAAAAAAACTGAAATCTCAATACCAAGAGCCACAGAGACGACCAAGGCTATGCAAGATTTTGTGGAACATTTACAAAATATACTGGACTCTTTGAAAAATATTTTAGGGGTTTTTTGATTGTCTATAACTTTTGAGACTCACGGTTTCTTTGTATAAAGTAACTACATAAAACTACCTGAACCCTGTTTTCTTGTGTACATAATCAAAAATCTTTAAAAGCCCAAGGGCACACTATTGTTTTTACAGTGTATCTACTCTTTTGGGTTTTTCATCAGAAAGAGAATTCAGCAGAAATCCTCTTTTTGTTGGCATTCTGTGTAATATTCTTTGGCATGGAAAAAACTTCAGAAGACAGGTGCCTGTCATCAGAGAGAAAATAAATTAAGTGGATAGATTACTGTAATTTAGGCTCATAAAGCTGGTAACTGATGAAAAAATGTGACTATATACAAGAGCTAGTGTAATATAAAATATGGTCACAAGAAAAGTTTGTCTTACTGACAATTTGTATTTTCATTTTATACTTAAGGAGAATTTATATTAGTAAAAGTCTTGAAAATATGAATCAATATGAACTTGGAGATAACAGGAATTATGCCAGTGAGTCTACTGAATGGAGAATTATTTCATCACGAAACAAAAAAATCCTGTTATAAAACAAAATATAAATAACATTGATTTTTAGCATCTGACAACAACTTTCTAATTTCACAAGCTATCCAATGAAGAATGCAGTTTAAACACAATATAACAAATAGCACAAAAATTTCATCACATCACATTTCATAAAACACAACAGCTGATCACTCACAATATTCCAAAATGTAAAATAAGAGCCAGCTAAATATCACAGGAACTCAATTCACATATCAATATACAAATACCGAACAAGGTATCAATAAAAAAGCAGGTTTCTTTAGCCATGTGTTTTCACAAGTGTGAATAAATAGTCCTACACACCAAGCCTCATTGTAAGGCTCTGCAGTATAAGGCTCTCTTCTCAGCTACTTCACCATGATCCTAACTACAATGATTTACATTACATACAACCTTTCTGACATCAGTACCTCAACTGTAAAGGGCTAAAAGGCTGGCTCCCATGAACAGCCTAATAAGTAGAGTGCAAGATATTGTTTTATATTATTGTTTTTTTAACGGTACACAGAGGGGAAGTCTACAGTACATCTGTCTAAATCAAAACAGACAACAAGAAACCATGAAACTGCAAACGTGTATAAACATTGAGCAGAAAAATGTCAGAGCAATGTAGCAAAGCAGTGCTGGTTGCTGCTTTAATATTTAAAATTCTGCTCCCATA
Source organism: Mauremys mutica (assembly GCF_020497125.1). Taxonomy (NCBI): domain Eukaryota; kingdom Metazoa; phylum Chordata; order Testudines; family Geoemydidae; genus Mauremys; species Mauremys mutica. The sequence continues at coordinate 233,182,847 of NC_059073.1, forward strand.
AAAAAACATAATTTAAAGGTGCCTATTAGGAAAAGAATTAGTGTTTTTTCCTAATAACAACTGACCTTTGACCAGATGAACACTAACTTGAACAAGAGTTTTACAAAAATTGTTTCAAGTATCCTTCCTTATCACAGTGAAAATGTAAGACCAAAATGTAAATGTTAAAGTGAATGACTTGAAAGTTTAGATGAAAAAGGCAAAGGTACTAAATTAAAACATATAAAAATGCTTCAACGCATTTCCTTCATGTGACATGAATAGAAAGGTTATCTGTAAAAAGTTAGAAAAATTAAAATAAATTACATATTTAAGTACACTTTTCCTTCAATATGTTATATAAAAACTCAGAATAGTGTACTATCATCTGAATATACACAGCGTAAAAATGCAAGGGTGCTGCAGGTATCTTCCATCTCTACAGAATGTCTTCTGAGAATGTTTGTTGCAGCTAATTTTATTTGTTAGCTAAGTCCATCTTCAAAAATCTGTCAGTATACCCAACTAATTGGGACCCATTGTTGCTCCAACCTCAATTTCTCTATAGCAGTCTGTAGCTTCTCAAAGGCTTTGTCTAGATTGTCATTTACAATGATGAGATCAAAATAGTGGTTGTATGCTCTCTGAATCCGTGCACTTTCATCAACTGTTTTTTTCAAATCAGTGTCCTGTTGAAAAGATTTGGAGACTAATTAAAAATTGTGACATTAGCAGTTCATTACAAGTTCAAACAAAGATAAATGAATGAAACAATTAGTAACATCAGTTTGTCAGGTAGTGCAACTGACTTTCAGTTTAGTTGCAATATTGAACGAAAGTTTTCATTTACTACAAATACTTGGAAGTAAAGTTTAAAATATTTGATGGAGATAGAAGAAGGTATGCTTAATGTAATTTGGGTAACAGTATGAGCAAAAAGAACGAGGAGTACTTGTGGCACCTTAGAGACTAAGGTGTACTCCAAGTACTCCTCCTCCTTTTTGCTGATACAGACTAACACGGCTACCACTCTGAAATCTGTCACCAAGTAAGGGCAAAACTTTCAAAATCTGCTAAATTTGAAAGGTGACTACCAGCCCCAATTCAGGAAAGCACATAAACATGTGCTCAAACTTACATACATACATAAATGCTCTGATCAGCTGGTGCCTATCTGCCCAAAGAGGCCTTTTACTGCAGCTACTTATTTTGTACGTGGAACTGTTTATACTGTTGGATGCAATGAGTGTGGAGGTAATATTTTCAGGAATCATTCACTCCTCCAGCAGCGCACTCTCTCACTCCTTGCACACACCCCTACTAACTGATGGGAGGTCCTTTTAAAACCAGGTGTCCTGATTAGCTTGCCTGCCATAATTGATTCTAGAAAGTTCTTAATTGGCTCCAGGTGTCTTGATTAGCTTGGCTGTCTTAACTGGTTCTAGCAGGTTCCTGATTGCTCTAGGGCAGCCCCTGCTCTGGTCACTCAGGGAACAGAAAATTGTTCATCCAGTGGCCATATATTTGCCTTCTACCAGACTCCTGTAACCTCACTCCTGTTCCTGTTATTTCATTAGTTGTCCACTGGAATTATTTGGTATCACAGACCTGTGGATTCTCCCCTTAGGCTGGGGGGAGGTCCTTTAGTAGTGGGCGGGCTTTGCCCACCAACTCCCTGGATACCAACAGGACCAGACTCCTATACCCCACTGGTCTGAGTCTGTCACAATAAGAAGACAGTAGATATCATAATGCCACTATATATATCCATGCTATGCCCACATATTGAATACTACATGCAGTTCTAGTTGTCCCATCTCAAAAAGATGCATTAGAATTGGAAAAGGTACACAGAAGGGCAACAAAAATGATTAAGGCTATGGAACAGTTTTCATATAAGGAGAGATTAAAAAGATTGAGAAGTTTCAGTTTAGAAAAGAGACAACAAAGGGGGGATATGACAGAGATCTATAAAATGTGAATAATGTGGAGAAAGTGAATAGGGAAGTTTATTTTCCCCGTCATATAACAAAAGAATTAGGGGTCAGCCAGTAAAATTAACAGGCAGGAGGTTTAAAACAAACAAACTTCATACAACACGAAGTCAAACTTGTGAAACTTGTTGCCAGTGGATGCTGTGAAGGTCAAAACTATAACTGGGTTCCAAAAAAAGAAATAGTTAAGTTCATAGGGGATAGCTCCATCAATGTCTATTAGCCAAGACAGTCAGAGATGCAACCCCATGCTCTGGTGTCCCTAGCCTCTCACTGCCAGAAGCTGGGAGTGGAAGATAGGATGGATCACTCACTAATTGCCCTGAGGGAATCTGTTCATTCCCTCTGAAGCTCCTGCACTGGCTTCTGTTGGAAGACAGGATACTGAGCTAGATGGACCATTGGTCTGATCCAATATGGCCATTCTTAAGTTCCTCTTTTCTAAAGGAGGAATGCTAATTTAGCACCAAAACAGCCAAAAGCAGTAGGGAAATTTGCAATTGCTTGTTATATTAGAAGTGATTTAAAATAATCCACTAGTATGCAAAGCAGATTCAATGGGGGGAGGGATAGCTCAGTGGTCTGAGCATTGGCCTGCTAAACCCAGGGCTGTGAGTTCAATCCTTGAGGGGGCCACTTAGGAAACTGGGGCAAAATCAGTACTTGGTCCTGCCAGTGAAGGCAGGGGGCTGGACTTCATGACTTTTCAGGGTCCCTTCCAGTTCTATGAGATAGGTATATCACCATATATTATATTATCATCCAAATGCACCCATTTACTCAGAAGTGGCCGCATAAACAGATAATATTAAACAAATACACACTGTCTGTGTGTGTAAAATACACACACAGATTCTGTATACATACATACATATATAAAAGGCACAACAAAAACACATTAAAAGAACATTCTTTAGGTTGCAAAGTCACACTTGAAAGTCAGGAAATGCCAGATTTACAGTTGCACAGGCAATCTGTTTTCCAATTTTAAAAAGAAAAAGGTAAAAACTAATTATTTTATGTGCAAATGTAAGAATATCGTACCACAATCATGAATCATCAGTAGGATTTCAACCTTTGGTATTACAACAGAAATTGCTTCTACTAAAACATCAACTGGCAGCAGGAGAAGGCTGTTTTCTCATACAGGACAGGGGAAGAAATGGGTTACTGGGTTCAGATGGTGGATCCAAGGAGGAGCCCAGCCCAGCTCTCTCCCTTACGCTGCTGGAGTTGGGGGAGTTCCTGCCCAGTGTGTTGACCCAGAGGGTGGATTGGTATCATGTGCTTGGTCTATGGGATAGCCTGAGGAAGCACAGCTCATATTCTCTCCCCTGCCCCCTGCTCTCCCCGAGGAGTTAGGGGAGCTCCTAGTCTATGGGACCACTTGACTCCATGTGTTGCAGCCAGGTAATTTACAGGGGAAGATGAACCCAGCTTGGCTCTCCATCATCTCCCCTCTCCCCTGCCCCCAGCAGCTCCCAGGTGTTCCCAGTGCAGGACGTGCTGCTGCTGTGGTAGCAGCAGCACAAGCCTGTTCAGTGATTGACAGGCTGTCAAAATCTTTCCAAGGAACACAAAGGAGAGAAGGACCATTTTGATTTTTAAATCATTTATATTTTAGACAAATCTCAATGGAACTTCATTGGACAAAGAAAAGCTACCTCTGCAGCCCTAAAAGATTCTCCCTCTCAAATATCAACGGTCTACTGCAAACAGTGGAGGTGTGAGAACATCCCAAAGAAAAGTTTTAAGAATCCTTTATAACAGAAAGTATTAGGTAACCCAAATTATAGGGGGTGCCACCATAATAAATTAATTACCTTTATTTAAAAATCTATCAATTCTTGTCAGAACATAACAACTTGTGTTAGTAGTATATGATCAGTTTAAATTACTCTGTATTATGTAATCTAACATAAATCTTGCCTAATCTTCCTCAGCAAGACATTACACTCACATGTGTTACAAAACTTCTTGAAAAGGAAAAAGGTTTAAGAAAATCCTGTGAAAAAGAAACTATATATGGAAGAATTTGCTTACTGTTAGAAGTTTGGTTGTAATTCCAGCATCCACCACAGCCTTGTGCATAGCACGCAGAGTCTCTAATTCTGGAGCAGCAATAAACACTACATAGGGCATAAACTCTGAAGTCCTCAATACTTTCAAGGCCTAGAAACAAGAAAACACACAAAAAACAAACAAACAAAAACAACCCCCCCCCAAAACACTAAATTGAATTAGTTAAAAATGAGAATAAGTCACTGTACTTCTCAGTCACTAATCACTGAAGTTCTGCAATTTTAATCTGGTACCATTAACAAAATAACAAGACAATTTTTGCACTCCTATTCCATCCTCAAAATGCTACCTTGCCAAAGGATGCTATGAAACTCCCCTTTGAAATGTTCAACATCACTCTTACATTGGCCAAATGGATTACTGATCAGCAATGCAAAACACTCTCTGTTACAGGCCTAAACTGCCTTTTCACATTCCTGATCTCTTCCACCTCAAAATGTTAAAAATCCAAACTAACTTGTGAATCTT